>NC_138378.1:108556521-108649416 GCF_054177405.1 Leptonychotes weddellii
GGTGGGAGGGATGGGGTGACTGGGTGATAGACACTGGGGAGGGTATGTGCTCTGGTAAGTGCTGTGAATTGTGCAAGACTGTTGAATCTCAGATCTGTACCTCTGAAACAAATAATGCAATATGTTAAGAAGAAAAAAAAAGAAGAAGAAGAAAGTAGCAGGAGGGGAAGAATGAAGGGGGGGAAATCGGAGGGGTAGACGAACCATGAGAGACGATGGAATCTGAAAAACAAACTGAGGGTTCTAGAGGGGAGGAGGGTGGGAGGATGGGTTAGCCTGGTGATGGGTATTGAGGAGGGCACATTTTGCATGGAGCACTGGGTGCTATGCACAAACAATGAATCATGGAACACTACATCTAAAACTAATGATGTAATGTATGGGGATTAACATAAGAATAAAAAAATTTTTAAAAAAATATGGGGGATCAGAATCTTCTGAGACTCTTAATATACCACCTTACAGAATAGCTATCAGAGGAGGTTAGAAGCAGAGGATGTTCCAACATGTTGAAGGAATTACAATATCAAGTTTAGCGTGTGAATCTGTGAGTATGAGTCTCCAAGAATCTGAGGTAACCACCTAGGTGATGTGATGTGCAGTGTTCAGGACAGGTCCGTCATCAGTTTTGGAGAGGAGACTCTGGACTCCAGGTGTGAACTGCTGGATGCCCTGATGCTACAGATCCTCCCAGGTGATTCTCATATGATGGGTAGGGGTTAGTGGAGCAGGACCACATTCTCTCTGTACTCCATTCATTTCATCTGTAGCATGGAGCTACAGAGATCGCATGGAGCAGGTGTAAGGGACTGGACTTTCAACCAGATTCCCTGGGTTCAAGTCTCAGTTCTGACACTTACCAACTGTGTGACCTGTACCATTGGGTAAAATTTAACCTCTCCCTTTTTCCCTATTTAATGGGGAAATGTTCTATGTAACAGGGTTATTATGATAATTAAGTCTCCTTAATGTTTGTGAAGGGCAAGTGCATTTGTTAAATAAGTCTGGGACTGATAATGGTTCAACCAACTTCTGTACTTATGACTTGGCAGAATATAAGGAATATGAATATACATTTTAACCATTGCAAATATGTTTTCATACATTTCCCATTAAATTTATACAGAATTTTGTTTTCCTCATTTTTAGATGAGGAAATTGAGGCCAAAACGTCAGGTGACATGCCAGGAGCAACCCAAGCAAGTCTTTGGGGGAGCTGGGCTGAGGCCTCCTGACTCTCCTTCCAGAGTCTGTCAGCTCAGGTGGACAGCTTCAAAATCTCCCTGCTGCTTCCTGCTGAGATGGTGGCATCTGACTTTTCTATCTAACCAAATGGATGGTAGGTCCTTGAGGTATAAATGCTTTGAAGCAGTGTGGTGGGCAGAATAATGACCCCCAAAGAGGTCCATAACCTAATCCCCAGAACCTGGAAATATGTTGGATACATTACCTTACGTGGCAAAAGGACTTTGCAGATATGAATAAGTTAGGATCCTGGGATGGGGAATCTTCTAATACCAACACCAACTGATATGGGGTGGACTGCAGTTCAATTCCGGCACTAACCACCCAGAGTTAGTGCAGACTCCGCAAGTTAAAGAGCACAGTACACAACAAGACTGCCCTCACTTCAGACCTACTGGCTACAAATCCAGGGAATTCTCATGACTTCTTCAGGCACAATAATCCGCTAAAATGACTCACAGGACTCAGAAAAGCATTCTACTTACAATTATAGTTTTATTGTTAAACCTGTTTTGGATTTCTGCCCTCCAGAACTTCAAAATAATAAGTTTGTGTTCCTTAAGCCTCAAAGTTCGTGGTAATTTGTTAGACCTGCAAAAGCACACTGTAACAGTAAGCATGATGCAATGGTTTGGAGCACAGTAGGTACCGGAGCCAGACTGCCTTGGCTTGAATTTTGATTGCCTTAGCCAAATTACCTGTTCTTTCCTCTCCTTAGTGTCCTCATCATATTCCATAGAGCTATTGTGAGGACCTAGTTTTTACATATAAAATGCTTATAAAAATAACCAAAACTTAGTAGATATTCAGTATTATTTGACGTACAGTGTTTCAGATATATGGAAGTACTCATCAAGCAAACTTACAAGATTTTCTAACTCGCCTTGGGAATTCTGGTCCTGACCAACAGCCTCCCTGCATTTTGGCAGCCTAAAGGCCCATTCTCCTGGAATCTTGATTCACAGTCATTATTAAAATCAATCAATTTTTCTCCCTCTCCTTCTTTCTCTCCTCCTTTCTCTGTCTGAAAAAGAGCCAGGCAAATCATTAAGTATGCCAAATTTCTGCTTTTGGAACCTAGCATCCCTGGCTTCACTTCTCAGAGGTGACCCTCACAAAGCACCCTGCTTTGCACTCATCTCGGCTATGGCCTGGTGATGGCTGAAGCAGCTGTATGCTCTGGCCTCCAGCACCATGCTCTGGGGGCAGAGACTCTGAGGAGCTATCAATATGGCCAGAACTGTTGCACTCTGCTGGTTTCAGCGAACCCTTAGTGTTGCACACCCACTGGAGTACAAAGGTCCCATTCTGGTGACTTCAGATGAAACTGAGCTTCAGGAAGCAATAGAATTTGAGAGAAAAAGTGTCTTAAAGTTCACATTGGCCCACTATCTCATTTTACAGGTAAAGAAAATATAAACACCAGACAACAACAGACTTAATCTTAGCTTACCAACATTTTTTTTTTTGGTCCAGGTCAAGTATAGGCACTGTTTTAATTCTCATTTTATCACCTGTCCCAGGTTTGAACTTTGTAAGAGAGTATCACTAAGCTTCCCAAAAGGTTGTTCTAGCAAAGAGTCTTTACAGTTTGACTCTCACACTGTTGGCCTGTGGAAGCAGCAGAGCAGGAACTGAATCTTGACAGCCAACCTAATGTCTCAAACTGGTCCTCAGGCCACAAATGATTCAGAGTGATGGGCAGCCAGCACTATCAGGGGCCAAAGCTGGGAGCATGGTAAAGTAACATATAGGATATTTGGCTATAGAGTTTAAGTAGTGAAGAGTGAGTTCTAACTATTTACACAATAAATGAATGAATGCATGCATGAATGCATGAATGCATGAATGAATGAATGAATGAATGAATGAATGTTTTGGATCCTAAATTTGATTTTGATTACAGGACTCATTTCAGGACCAGCTGCTGCATGAGTTGTTGGTATAGTTTAGCAATAGGAAATGAAAAGTCAGCACATGGTCCTTAGCCTTCTGCCCTGGGAAGGAGCAAGCCTGTCTCTCCTTTCAGACACCTGACTGATAGGTAAGTACACGTACAACAGGGGCGATCTGCTGAGACTATAGAGAAGATAAAAAACAACTCACTAGGATATCTCTGCCAGTCACATTAATGAGAGAACTGAGGGCATAGAGAGATCTGCTGTATCTCACCCTTCCTTATGAACCCCCACTGGCTTCCTACTGACTGGAGGATAAAGTCAAAACAGCTTGTTAGGGCTACAAGCTGTAGCCTTCTCAATCGGTTTTTCCACTTTATCTTCTAGCATTTTCTCTGTACACATTCCCCTCAGCCATCCTAATGAATGACCACTCCTGAAACTCACCAGAACTTCCATCTTCCCTGGGCATCCCCAGACTGACACAGCATTCCAGAATGTCCTCCAAGACCAGATTCCCCTTTTCCTCACCTACCTCATACAGACCAACTTATCCTTCATGAGCCAGCTCAAATGTCCTCCCCTTGAAGCCTTCTCTGACCCCTTGAGGCAGTCAGTGTCCCCCTCCATCACGATTCCGCAGTTCTCTGTTCATTACTGTTTGATCACTTATGCCATTGCATTGTAAAATTACATGACTTTTTGAGCTCCAAAGTTCAGGGAACACACTTTATTTTTTCCTTTGTAACCCCAGTTCCCAGCATGGGATAGGTTCCTGATCTATGTTTACTGAATGGATAAACAAGCAGCAGAAACTAATGTTTATTGACTTCCAACCACGGTGACACACTGTGCTAAGTACCGCACCCACATTCTCCCCATCACTGCATGGACACTATACCTGGGTCATTCTGCAAGCATGAGGCCAGTCCTGAGCCAGCAAAGCCTCATTCCATTTCTGTCATTACTTTCCTAGGAGCACTAAAGAGCAAGGGGTAAGAGGGATGGTGCAACACATTGCCCAATTCTGAGAACTCACAAGATCTCCCCAAGGACCCAAGTGCACATTGCTGTGACCTCCTCCAGACTCCTTATTTCCCTGGTGTGTGTCTTTATCTCTTAAAATGCATCCTTCCATCACCAGAGCAAGCTAACCACACTCCCACTTCCCCTGCCCTCCCCAGGAGCCCTGGGCTGTGGTCTGGTTGCCTTCCTGGCTGCAGCCTGACTCCAGGCTTGAGGATACTTGCTCCAGGCTTCATCCATGACCTTTCACCTCCAGCTGCCTGGCTTTTCCTGTCCTCCTTAAGGCTCTGCATTTGTTTATTTTCAATTTGTCTCCTGCTTCCCTCACCTACTCAGAAGTCAAACGTTCATGATTTTATTCATTGTGAGAATAAATAACCCCAAATGAGGCACACTTAAACATTCTAAAATATCTAAGTAGGATGCTCAGCACACATATCACCTGAAAGACATTCCTAGAACATGTTTCCATCTTTCTGAAGGCTGAAGTAAAAGTGAAGCCTCGCCAGGGGCTAGAGTGAGGTAGGAAAGTTCTAATCTTAACTAATGAGTCCAGGTACCCGATGGCCTTGCCAGTTACAGGGAACTTTTACGCACATTTGAGAAATTCAAAGGACCTCAAAATTGCTGCTCTGAAATCTCCCTCATCATTTTAAGTAGGAGATTAAGAGATTTTATATTGCTAAAACACTTTAATGGAAGGAATCTTGAATGACATTATTTAAATCAGCAGAAAATTGCCTTGACTTCCATTTCCACCAGCCTCGGGCTTGGGGAAAAATGAGAAGACACGCAGTCAAGGTCCCCTCAGAGCTGACTGACAACTGTGGCCGTATCTAAGGACAGCCAGGCACCACAGGCAGGTAGTCAGGGTGCCCAACCTCATTGATTTTTATAACGGGTCACTCCCATCCAAATTCACTGTTCTTCCCCCTATGAACATACAGGCCCAGGGGGAAAGGGAGATCTGCATCATGTTTCAATGAGCACCACCTGAATCCATATAAGCATATGATTCTATCTAAAACTCAATAATTCACTGAACTGGCATCCTTTTAGCATCTCCGCAGTCAATGCCTCTCAAAGAACAGCATTACAATTGAACTAGAAAATTAGAGCTTTTAGCTGGACTCCCTGGAGGTGCATATGTAAAACAGAATAATAAATGATTGTCATTTCAGTTCAGAACATAGAATTAATCATGGCAAAAGAGAGAGTCTGGAGCCCTTTGAGAAGGGCCACGTGGGTCACTGGTCATCATCACTTGCCAGCAATGGAAAAGCCCATTTTCTTTGTTACCTGGCTGTCTGTGTGGAGTATCTATAGTTGCATATAACCTTTAGAGAGCCCACCAACAGGAAAATTATTTCCCAGTATATTTTTTTTTTCCTGCTGAAAAATTCAAAAGCCCAGCCTCAGGCAGTAGAAACACAATCAGGCTACAAACATGATGAACACACTTGTCTCTCCAGCAGGGAGGGTGGCAAGAAAGGCGTCCCAAGGCCCCTGGGGGGCAGGCGCGATGAGAAAGGCAGAGGCTGTGAGAGTTTCTAGAAGCCTCTCGTCAACAAGATCAGTTAGGTCGCTGAAAGAGCATCAGTCCAGACTCTTAGACAGAGAAAACCTACAGCCACTGGCAACAGGAATGGTCATGCATTTTGAGAGCCAGTTGGAGTGTGCATCTGTGGGTATGTCGGCTTAAGAGCTTGGTGCCTCTGGTGCAAAAGCAGTTAGATCTATGCAATGTGTGGTACTTGGTGTCTGCATCAGTGGAAGAAATGCAGAATCTCAGCTTCCAGCTCAGACCTACTGAATCAGAACATATCACTGGGCAATGTTTTGTACATAGTGAATTGTGGTTTAGCCCTGGTTTACATCACTGTTTCCTGGTCTTGGCGAGACATTTTAGAGCTGTGTTGGTATATGCCGAGATGAGCCCTAATTAATGGTTGTGTATTGCAGAGACAGGCCTCTGATCTCATGGGCTTTCTGTTTGGCATAAATCTATATAAACACAGGGCTGTGGCCTATAAGTCAGTGTCATTGGAAGGAGGTAACCCCTACTCCCTAGTCTATCAAGAACAGCTCCTTGGGGCACCTGGGTGATGCAGTTGGTTTGGTGTCTGACTCTTGGTTTCAGCTCAGGTTGTGACCTCAGAGTTGTGAGATCAAGCCCCGCATCAGGCTCTGCATTCAGTGTGGAGTCTGCTTAAGTTTCTCTCTCTCTCTCTCTCTCCCCCTCTGGCCCTCCTACCACCCCCCCTCCACTTTCTCTCTCTGTCTCTCAAATAAATAAATAAATCTAAAAAAAAAAAAAAAGAATAGCTGCCTAGAAAAAGGACTCAACTTGTAACTAAGTATAAAAGAGGCCAGGTTGGGAGCCTCTATAGAGGGATGATCCTAGATACAAATATTTGAAGCATCCTTTTGGAAGGGGCTACATCTTCAGGCAGTGGGTGGTAAGTAGAAAGTTCCTCCAGGGAAACCAGGAAGCAGAGGAGATACATATTTCTAATTGGGCCTCAATATATCCCCTGCTCTCAGACCCTTGTTCTGTCCCCACCCCTACGCCTACCCCCAGGCCCTGCCCCTCCATACCCCTCTCCCCCTAGACCCAGGCTTTCTCATAGACCAAAGCTCCCTTTTCCTCTGTACTGATCTAACTACTACCCCAGCCAGGCTATAAAACCTCCTCCACCTCTGAAAGCCATCACACCCCCTCCACCCTTTCTAAAAGACAGCAATCCTAAATCAGGGAGAAGTTATGGGGAAGGCCTGCTTAAAACCCAGGAACACCTCCCAGAGGCATTCCAAGTCCCCTCTTTCCCCCACCACACTGCCACCTTTCTCAGCTTGCAAGTGCTACTGCAATTGAATTGAAGGGCATGCAAAGAAGGTGAAGGGCTAGAGTTGGCGCTGCATGTCCAGACTTCAAGGGAAGAGGGTCCCTGACAAGAGGAGAGTGCCCCGCTCAGTGAGCAGCCTTTCTCTGGGATCCACCCACAAAGGTAAGTGCCTTTCAGACCACATCACCTGTTCATAATATCATATTCTCAGGACTAGCAGGTAAGAAAGGCCGGAGGGTTACTATTATAGACTTGTGTATAACCAAATGTGCTTATAATCTTCTAAAGTCTTGATGCTTTGGACAGCACTTGGGGTCAGACAGACTGAGGTTTGAGTCCCATCTTTACCCTCTATGAGCTTTGTGACCTCAGGCAAATTACTGAACCTCACTTTTGTCCTTAATTTCTCTTCTGTAAAATGGAGAATAATAGTGATCTCATAAGGTTACTTAGATGCACAAAATAATAATATATATTCTCTGGCATATAAGAAGGTCAGTACATTTTATTCAAATTATTATATCAAAAGGATAACGTATCCAAACATATTTCCTATACAATGCAAATGGTTCCTAACCTTAAATAGTTTTTAAATACCTAAGGCTAAAATTTGAACTTGACACTTTATTGGTTGAATGGTAGGAATACAGGCTGACAATGACTTCAGACTTTAGAACCAGACCAATTAAGAGAATTTTTCATCAATATAAATATTGATAAAAAAAAATAGGGGCCTCAGAAGAATCAAAGCTGGTTGAGGAGGGACAGGAGATGGGAACAGAAGCTTTTGTGACACTGTGTTTGTAAAATGCTGCTAGCACAATGAGAACCAAAGGAAATCCAATATTAACATCATGAAACAGCAATAGCATCATTAATCTCCCTCTCTTTGCATTTCTATTATCAAAGCTAGGCATTTTGCTTACAGGTAATAACACATTATTTACAGATTTTAACCTCTTGGTACTAAGTGTAGTTCCTGGGTAATGCAAACATAATTTTTTGAAATGCAAACGTATGTTCATTTACCAGTAATCCTGAATTCACTAAAAAAGAATTTGCCTGCTTCTATCAACACCTTTGGGAATCAACAACTACTTTTAACACTTATATAAGTCAACTTCCAGCTGTACTATTTATCAGTATTTAGAGTTCAGCCATAGTAAATATATAAGCTAAAATATTTACAATCAAATATATTTTCTGTAATAAATGATTAAGAGTCTCTAAAAATCAAGCATTGTACATGTGCATTCACAAAATGAACAAAATGTGACAGCTAAAAAGAGTATTTTGAAAGTATATATATCTTGAAAACAATCCAAAGTTCAAACATCACTCTTTACTGAGTTCAGCTCAATATCAAGAAATGCCACACCAAGAGAGTCTAATTTTGGAAAGTTTTCACCTGAGGGGAAACAGAGTTGGTCTGAAAAGAAGCTTGGATGCATTTCCCACTGTAGTGTTCACTGCTGCCAACATGACAGCAACATGTTGGAATTTAAGAAGAAGAATGACACAGAAAGAGAACATGAGAACAAATGCACCTAAGGGTTTCTTCAAACCAATACAATGTCACCAGCAGCTATTTTCTCTCAGGACACAAGGAGCTAGACATGCTCTCAACCTAGATACTGAAAGAGAAGTACCTAATGATGGATTTGTTGCCTTAAACTCCTGTATTCACATATGCCTATCTCTAGGGCATGAATGGCTCCTGTGGGAGGGACCCCTTCTCTCATTAAGAACCCTGTACTTTATGCAGGAAAATCAACATCTTCCAAAGGGGCTCTAAACTACACTGTGTGATGCCTCCAGCTGGAATGCACACTAGTGGATGGGAGGAAAGATACTGAAGAGTACCTCTGGGAGATTTGGGGCAACCCATTTAGAATATGCCAACCTCAAATATTCATTGAATATCTCGTCTCTAAAATGAGACTCTGAGTTGAGGGAGCAAGGAACAGAGAGCACCCACTGTCTACAGGGAACATGTGAACGAGTAGCCAATGGATTCTTTCTCTTGCAAATTGTATAATCAAAGAGAATTTCTAGGTATTTTGTTAAATGGGCTGAGAAAGTATATCTTAGTCCAAGTGCAACAGATTATTTCAATAGTCACCTCTGCAAGAAAAACAATGCTAATAGTCACCATTTATTAAGCCTCAGCCATCTTAGTTCCTGAGAGTATCATTATACCATGTAAATTAAATTCTGGTACTTCTTCAGAGGTTCATGGGGTTTTTTTGGCAGGTAAGGTGTATGTTGGTTGAATTTCAGGCAAGACGAGTAGGAAAACCTGAGATAAGTTCCTTATTTCCACTGAGGACAAAGCAAAAGCTCCAGATTGGCTTTTCAGAAGCTTCAGCCAGCCCTGAGCAAAGCAGAGGCCCTGTCATCAGAGACTTTCCACCAACAAGGCTTGGACACTCACACTGAGCTCTTTGTCCCATGCATGGCTAATCTGAAGACTTCTGACCACTCCATCTGCCCCATGTGATTTTATTCTAAAAATCATATGCTATTGTTGGACCAGGAGGGGCTTCAAAGACAATTCATGGTAGACACCCTTCCAGGAAGAGGGAACAGCTGTTGATCAAGACTCTGCTTTTACCCAGCATCTCACTGCCTCATTTGCAAGTCTGAGGGATGCATTATCTATGGGTAATAAGCACTGTTTTTTCTCTATTTGCAGTAGGTAGGACACTGTGCGAGGTGCTGGAAAGAAACTTCTGACGCACACCCTGTGAAATTCTGTTATCTGGGAGGCTGGTTGTGCTGCTCCAGCTTGGATCCAAAAATCCCTTCCTCCAGGTCTCAGTCTCAATCTGTCCTGATCTACCACCATGATGCATTTGACTCACAAGCCTAGAGAATCCAGTTTTGCCTCTGCATTGAACTGCTCTAACATAATCTCTGGTAGAATTTAGTAGACCTGCAATACATTTAGAATATCACATTTTATACCATTTAAAAGGATTTGTGTTTTATATTTAAGTTTAAAAAGGACTTTGGGGTGCCTGGGTGGCTTGGTCAGTTAAGTGTCTGCCTTTGGCTCAAGTCATGATCCCAGGACTCTGGGATCAGCCCCACTGGCCTCCCTGCTCAGCAGGAAGTCTGCTTCTCCCTCTTCCCCTCTCCCTGCTCATGCCCCACTCTTTCTGTCTCTCTCTCATGCTCTCTCTCTCACAAATAAATAAAATCTTAAAAAATTTTTTAAATAATTTAAAAAAGTAAAAGGGACTTTGGAAAGCAACTGTTCAACCTCTCTACTAATGGGAAACTGAGACCCAGAGACAGGGTGACATGCCACGGTTGTTAGATCACTAGAAACTGTGAATCCTAGTCTAGGGCCCTCTCCATTCAGAGACTAGTAAACCAAATGATTCCTCAAGATCTGGTATGAACAATAAGATGAACAGGTATCATGAGGGAAATAGTAGCTTAAAGCCACTCTTTCTAACATGAGGGCTTTAATTTGGAAATTAGAAAGTGCTCACTAGCATTTCTATAGAATATTGGCCTCTCCTTCTCTCCTACTTTCCAAATGCCATGTGAATGTTACTCTTTGGCAGATTCTTCCCTAAACCCCTAGGAAAAAGGGGAACCTGTGCAATGTGCCCCACAGCTTCCCTCTGGAAGAAAGAGGTGGTGATGTTGAGTTGACAACAGATGATCCTGCACTGATGAATTCATTAGTGTTAAAAAGTGTGATGGGGCAGGGAGGCCATGACTACTTAAGCAAGGGGGATTGTTGAGCTGTTAACCAATTAAGCAGGGAAGTAACGGATCAGAATGAATCTTTTCTAAATCCTTTCTCTCTCTCTCTCTCTCTTGCTCTCTTTTTTTTTCCCAAAAACTGCCTGGGCCCAATTACTTAAAAAATGTCCTCCCTCGCAGGAGAGATCATGTTGAAGAAAAAAGAAGTGCCATTTAGGAAGTTAGAAGCTATAGTGGGTACTGAACAATCATCCTCTGAAAAGGAAAAATAGCTGGGACGTGGGGCTGGGATCGTGATGGGAAGCGAACACACCGGGAAGATTTCAGAGACTGCCACCTTTGCTAAGTGAGGACAAACCAGGAGGAGGGGCTCTGGACTTAGATACAAACTGATCTCAAACTTACCCAAAATGAATGATATCTTCTAATCAGAGATGTGATACGTTGTGCATTATTCCTCATAAAAGGCAAAACCAAATCAATGGACATGTTTATCTTACAAATTCTCCAGGTAGTAGGTTTTATGAGTCCCTTGTAATAATTCATTCAATCTATATTTACTGAGCACCTACTATATTCCAGGTACTGGACTAGTAGAAAATACATAGATGAATGAGACAAAATCCCTGCCTTCAAGGATCTAGTAACCTAGGTGGAGACCAACTTTTTTTTAAGATTTATTTATTTTAGAGAGAGTGTGAGCAAGTGAAGTGGGGGAGTGGGAAAGAAGGAGAGGGAAAGAGAGAATCTCACGGAGACTCCCTGCTGAGCACAGAGCCCCCAATCAGGGGCTCTAGCCCACGACCCCAAGATCATGACCCAAGCCAAAATCAGGAGTCAACGCTCAACCAATTGCACCACCCAGGGGCCCCAATGTGAAGACAAACTTAGCAAACCAGCCACTGCTATAAAATACATTACAGGCTATGACAGAGGAACAAAGGACAATGAGAAACAGAAAGGAGTAAGTGTCTTGTTCCCTCTGAGAGGGACAAGTTTAGCAGAGGAAGAAATGTCTGAACTGAGTTTTGTAAAATGAATAGGCATTCAATAGGCAGAAAAGTGTGTGCTGTATGTGAGAGGGCATGAGGCTTCTAGACAATGTACATGAGCAGACAGACATCATGTAATGGTTCAATTTTATGAGTCAACTTGACAAGGCTATGGTGCCCAGTATTTTGGTCAAAAACTGGTCTAGATGTAGCTGTGGAGGTAGTTTGCAGCTGTGGTTATATCACAATCAGCTGACTTTACATAAAGGAGAATACCCCTGACACTGTGAGTGAGCTTCATCCAATCAGGTGAAGACCTGAAGTGCAAAAACTGAGGTTTCCTAGAGAAGAAATTCAACCTCAATACCAGAACATAGAACCCACCAGCCTGCTCTATAGATTTCAGACTTGCTAGCTCCCCAATAACATCAGCCAATTCCTTAAAATGAATCTATGAACATATATCCTATTGATTCTATTTCCCTAGAAGACCCTGATGGATACATATCAGGTGCATGATGCGCCTAAGCAAGAAGAGGAAAGACACTGTGGCAGAGGTACAGAGGGTGGTGGCAGATGGAATCATAGGAGAGGTTAGCACCATTATGAACTTTATGCATCATGCTCAGTAATTGGGATTTTATCTATAAATGAACAGTGGCCACTGAAGGTTTTTAGGCAAGGACTGCCAAGCCTATTAGAAAAATTCCTTGGGACCCCCCAAATAGAGGAATGGCCTCATAGACACTCAGTCTGGACCCTAGGATTTACTCTATCACTTTTTTAAAATATATTAATGTTTTCTTTATTTATTTGAAAGAGAGAGAGAGAGACGAGCTGGAGGAGGGGCAGAGGGAGACGCTGACACCCTAGCAAGTGGGGAGCCCAACACAGGGCTAGATCCCAGGACCCTGGGATGATGACCTGAGCCAAAGGCAGATGCTTAACCAACTGAGCCACCCAGGCACCCCTAGCCTATCACTTCTTTATGTCTATTCACTAGGTCTCTGAGCTTCTTTACCTTGTTTTTGTGTGTGCAAAATGAGGTATATGAGCAAGCCAGGTTGTGCTGGTCACCAGAATTTCAGGTCATCCACCCCTATCAAGGGCCTCAGGGAAGCCTATGAACAGAGATACTCAGCCCGTCACCTGCTTCCCCTGGACCATCAGTATTGCAATTGTCACCAGCCTGAGTGACAGCCTTGGAAATTCATCACCATGTCACATTTGGCAGCTGAATCAACGGGCGCCTTTTATTTATTTATGAACTGAGCACTGGGGAGCAGTGAAGCTCTGTCTCCAGATCTATAGGGCTGCTGATTTTGAGAGAGCAGCATATTTATTCAAAACCATCCTCAGCTGCGTGAGACCTTTACACATTTGTAAGTAAATAGAGTGGGATTATTCATGCTTCCTGTGCAGGCCCCCATTCATTGCCCTCCCCAAAGGCTGTAGGCGGCCCACAAGTGAGAAGGTTCCAGCCAGTCAGAAGGGCAGCATTCATCACCAGGTGATTTATTTACTGCCATTCACCTAAAGGACTTCAGGCTGCATTGTAGAAGAATCACTAATCTGCCAGAAAAATATGGCCACCTTCCTACTCATGCTCTGGAGACAACCCCCAGCAGGTAGCACCAGGAATTGGGGCAGGGAGGGAATTCAATACTTAGCCCAGAGAACAGCATCACAGAGGGCCACCCTGGCTTGACTTCATAGTCAACCCAGCATGCACAGCACTGCATGCTCCTAACCCAGAGAATACACAAAATCCAAAGTGCTTCTCCTTGATTCCCAAAAGCTTAACAAGTCTCCACAATGCCTTTCTTTACTCCGAGGCTCTTTAAAGAGGTAAGCCCAAACTAATTGGATTTAGGAGCTTGAAATACGAGGAACCCAGCTTAAAATCAGATTCTGATGTCAAGAAATATTCAAAATGCTTTTGGCCTGTGCTTTTCTCCACCTAATCTCCTAAAAGAAGGCTTTTATAGTTTCCTAAGGATTAGGTAATCTAGCAAAAATCCAAACTATTTTTTCAGACATGTCCAAGATGCAAGGAATGACTGAAATGGGGGATTTGAAGAAGCTGGCCTGACTAATGCATAAGGGGGTCACAGGGTGATAGAGGTGTCCCCCAAAGATTGAGATACCTGTTTTCACCAATGGACATTCAGCAACTCAAATCGCTGGGGAAGAGAAGTGGTCTAGAGCACACAGTGGGCTTCATACTAGAGAAATTTCTTCAGAGATCTAGTCTGTGGCTAAGTATTTGAAATTTTGCTTTTGTCGAGCAAACAGCAAACTCTGACTCAGGTCCTTTGATGAAGGACATGGTGGAGGCAGCGTGCCCAGAACCCCTGTATGACCCTGAGCACATTGTAAAGCAGCAGTTAGACCCGATGTGCTCCAGCATTTCAAAGAGAAGAGAAATGTGGGGCAGCATGGAGATCTGCAAACTCTGCCTCTCTTGCTCTTCAAAGCCCAAGATTTATAGCCAGTGTTTCTATCCAAGACTTCCTTGTGGGAGAATTGCTGGCTGTTTTGTTTTAATGACCTTTTGCATACTGTTTGTTAGTGTAAACTAAAAGCAGCGCACAAGTGATGCTAGGTGATGGTTGACAAGCATTATGCTGGCTCTCAGTACTTTGTCTTGGAGACGTCATTCTCTCTTCTGGTCTAACCTTCACTGCTCCACTATTGATCTTTTCCCAGACAGAGCTCCTGCTTTGACCACAAGCCCAGAGAATACAAAAGCATAATTGATACAGACACTCCCTTTGCCTGGGAAGAAGAAGGACCCCTGTCCTTCCTTAGCCACTTGCTCCTCCACTCAATAAGCTATTTCTATGGCACTTATTTTTAACTGCCCGTGGTCAGAGGTTGTCAAATAAATCTAAGTGCACAGATGCCATAATCTGTGTATTTACAAAATCTTTTTAAGACCACACAAAAATCTGCCCAAGTATACTATGTTTTGAAAATGGATCACTAATAATGCAAATGTTAAGGCACTTTTTGTAAGCATAATTAACTGCAGGACCCTCTATAAGATGCATGTGAGACATGGACACCTGAGATTTCACCTTTTTTTATTATAATAGAAACTGGAACTAATTATTATAAAGTTTCCATATTGTGACATTCTCAGAGAAGTTAATATTACTTAAAGTTGCTTATGACCCCTGCAAAGATGAAGCCAAATCAGTTAATTCAACAAGAAAATAATTTCAGAAAGGATAAGCTACCATCCTGTCTTAAAATTACCATTGTACCTAAGACTAAGTAGGAGATGGTCTGCACCAAGGCAACCTTCATCCTCACCAAGCCCTGAATCCACTTGACCTTAGCCGTTGGCCATAGTTTATTCATCAGAGACAGAGGGAGTTGTGCCAAGAGATTCTTTGAAGAGTAAGCATTAGAAAAGGAAATTTTGGACGTAAACACCTAGTAGTGCAATCACTGGGTTGTAGGGTAGCTCTATTTTTAACGTCTTAAAGAACCTCCATAGTGTTTTCCAGAGTGGCTGTACCACCTTGCATTCCCACCAACAGTGTAAGAGAGTTCCCCTTTCTCCACAGGCTCGCCAACACTTGTTTCCTGTCTTGTTATTTTTGGCCATTCTAACTGTTGTAAGGTGATATCTCATTGTAGTTTTGATTTGCATTTCCCTGATGGCTAGTGATGTTGATGTAGTAAAAAGGGGCACATGCACCCCAATGTTCATAGCAGCAATGTCCACAATAGCCAAACTGTGGAAGGAGCCGAGATGCCCTTCAACAGATGAATGGATAAAGATATGGTACATATATACAATAGAATATTACTCAGCCATCAGAAAGGATGAGTACCCACCATTTGCATTGATACAGATGGAACTGGAGGGGATCAGGCTAAGTCAAACAAGTCAAGCAGAGAAAGACAATTATCATATGGTTTCACTCACATGTGGAACATAAGGAATAGAGTGAAGGACCACAGGGGAAGGGAGGAAAAACTGAATGGGAAGAAATCAGAGAGGGAGACAAACGATGAGAGACTCTGGACTCCGGGAAACAAACGGAGGGTTACAAAAGGGAGTGGAGGGGGTGCGTGGATGTAGTAGCCAGGTGATAGGTATTAAGGAGGGCATGTTTTGGGATGAGCACTGGGTGTTATATGCAGTAAATGAATCATTGAACTCTACAACAAAAACTTATGATGTACTATATGCTGGCTAACTGAACATAATAAAAAAAAAAAAAAAGAAAATGAAATTTTTAAGAGGGTAAACTCTAAGGAAGGGGCAACAGTGGCTGAAGGAGACACTTGCCTGAACCCATTTCATGTCAGTTGTTGCTGAAATCTAGAAGGTTGGGACCTGACCTAAAATGGGGCACTGGTCACACTGGGAGCAGCTATGCCCCAGAGCAACAAGGGGGAGAGGCCTGAAAATGGTTGTATCTGACTAAGACACACATTCTCTGGCTCGCACAGCAATTGGATCTTGTCTCCTACTTGGTAATCACTGCTACTGATACGAGTTGCTCAGGGAGGATGGCTAAAATAAAAGTGACAGAGAATTTAGGGGCAATTTTATTGAATATCTGCTAAGCATCTGTGGAGCAGTCTACATAAGGAGGATACTGAGAGAATAAACACCACCCTATTCTTGGGGAGCTCCCAATCTATGAAGAAAGGCAAACACATGTGTGACCAATTGTAAAGAGAAAACAAAGTATGACAGCATTGCCTGGATGGACCATAATGGGAATGGTAGACAATAAATATGGAACGAGTTTGAAGACAGATGACACTGGTATGAGTTGATGAGTTAACCTTTAATTTTTTTGAAGCAGGGAATCACTGGATAGTTCAAATACAGAATTAGAGCTCTGCATTTATATACAATTGTTCTGGTAGCCCCTGCAAAGTTTTGATGTAAGGAGTGGGCACTTCACAGAGGCGGGATTGGTAAGAGGCTATGGATAATACAGTAGACAAGGGAATGATGATGAGTAGTGCAATGAAAGTGAGAAAGAAGACATGGGCTCCAGAATCTTTAAGGAGAAAGGTAATTCACAAGAACTTGGTGAGTGACTGTAGGTCATCTGTGAAGGAAAAATTTGATAACCTTTATGTTTCCAGCCAGGGGGACATTGGCAAGGGCTATTGAGAGGGGGGCGGTGGGAGGACAGAGAAGAGCAGACCCAATAAAGATGGTGCCACCTCACATAAAAGTGACTTAGGATAATCAAGGAGAGGTATCCAGCAGGCAATTGGGTCAAGGAAATAAAACTCAGGAAGACAGTCTATTTTGAAGATCAGGATTTTGGAGCTCTCAACCTACAGGCATTGTCTGAAACTGAAAAATCAAGCAACACTAAGTATACACAGTTTTGCCTAATGGCAAAAACTGGGCCAGGGGCTCAAGCCCTATTCTTCCCTTTCCCTCTACTGTAAAGACTAAAAGAACATAGCCCCCCTGGGGTAGGCAGAACAATATTCCCCCCAAAGATATCCATGTCCTAATCCCCAGAACCTGTGTTAGGTTATATGGCAAAGAGGAATTAAGGTTGCTAAACAACTGACCTTAAAATAGAGATTATCCTGGATTATTTGGATGAGCCCAACATAATCATAGGGCTCCTTCTAAGTAGAGAGAGAAGAGAAGGTCAGAACCAGAAAGAAAGCAGTGTGAGGACTCAACCTAATTGTGATGGCTTTGAAAATGAAGGGGCCAAGAGCCAAGAAATGCAAGTGGCCTCTAGAAGCTGAAAAAGGCAAGAAAATGAATTCTACCTTAGATGTTCCAGAAGAAACAGTCCTACCAACATCTTGACTTTAGCCCATTTAGTACTGCTGACATCTAGAACTATAACTCTCTTTCTCTCACTTTTCCTTCCTAGGCCTTACCTCCTTTCCACATCTCTTTCTCTCTCCACCTTCAACACTCCCCTCTCCCTGGCCAACTTCCAGGAGGAAGCTGCCAAGACACCACCATGTGGGGACTCTTCTGAGTGGAGTAGACCCTTGCCTAGAAGGAACTCTCTTGGGAGCACCTCTTGGGAGCCATCAATGGCAGGGAATCCTGCTGAGAGAATGTGCAGCCTGGCCATGTACCTACCCAGCCTGCAGGTGCTGTCAGGACCAATACCTGGGAGGGAGTGAAGACAGCAGGATTGACCAGAAGGCTGTGATACAGTCACAAAGGCCTGTGACAGTCCTTGTAAACTCAGGAGCTAGGATGGCCATGAAGGGCTGTCCCAAACTGGGACAAAGCACCAGATATTCTAAATTCTGTATCAGTCATCCACTGGATGTGAGTTACTCCCCCAAAAGGGGACTAGGCAAGGCAGCTCTCTTCAGTTAAAAGTAATGGTAGAATGGGGTGAGTCTCAGCTATGAGCTGTCAGCCATCGGCATTCCCATGGCTGAAAAACTGAGAGCTTCAGCTCTGCAAGTGGGTATCTGGATGTTGCCTTCGTAGCCAACATGCCCCCCACCCCAGCATCATGGCTGCTTTCATTCCCCTCCTTTTCACCTACCTCCAAGACCTAACCTAGACACTACCACCCCACTGTACACCTTCCTCAGCCACAGGGCTCTTTCCCATCCTGTAGACCCCAAATGGACACCACACTCCCCTCACCTCAAATTTTACATGACTTGCTGCCTCTGCAAATTGCTAACCAGGATACCTTCCCCACCTGCACCAGTTCAGAATGCCCTAAAGGATTTCCTTTGCTTCTTCAACCCTGACATCTTCTGATCTTCATCTGCTCAACCTGCCTCCCTACCACCACCACCACCACCAACATACATACACACACACACACACACACACACACACACACGACAAAACAGTGGTCAGACCATATAGCATAAGGCTAGCCATGCCAATATAGGGTTTTCTGGGGTTTTTTTTAGATACTTGATTGACGCATAGGAGAAAGAAATGGTGGTGGATTTAATCCCCAAATGAGGGGAATGAGCTGGGGTGACAGGTAACAAATATTTGGGATATGTGATAAAATTCTCCTGCTTCCAATACCCAGACTGTAGGAAAGATGCTGTTTCTTCTGACCTAGCATAGAAATCTCCAGCTGGTTTTGCTACAGAATGATCACAGCACTGCTGGATGAGCAGCAAACTCTAAAACTCACCCAGCACCAGAACCAGAGCAGTTATGATATGGGACTCCTGAGTTTGCCCCTCTTCACTTCCCAGCCATGGTCCTTCCAGCTAAATTGCCTCTCAATTATATGTGACGTAAACTTTCAGGTTCTTGGTTCCCTGTTTAACAGTCAGACAAATAATGGTCTTAATTGCTCGTGAAAGACCTATAAGATTTTAGAAGGAAAAGCTAATGAAATGGGAAAAGAGTAAAACTGCTCTGGCTTGCACTATCCGAATAAAGAGCCCCACTGGCTTATAGCAGGTGACCCCTGATTTCTGCTTTATCTTTCTTACCTTTTCATTTCGTTGGTTATAGCCATGGGGGTGACAGAGCAGAGAATACCACTTAGTGAGCTGTTATTGGTCTGAAACTGTCTTATTGCTTTGTGGAAAGAAATTGCAGGAAGCATTTTTAGATATTGATATCTGTTTGTCAGAGAAAGTACAGTCATTCATAGAGGGTTTCGACAGGTCAATTTTGCAGAGAGAATCAACCACCTGGAATCTGCACTTTCTTATTTTCAAACATTGGCTTCATCCAGGGTTCACAAAATGGGCCCTGGAATCTTTGACCATCTTATTCCCCCACCCAGCCCTGCCCCAAATTTGGGAGGAAATAGTCCCATTTGATTTTGATCTGTTAATCACTCATCCTCCAATTTATTTCATTTGAAAATGGGAACTTAGCTGATTTTATTATTCTGCATTATTAAGCATTATCTGTTTCCAGATGGTCTGTGGAGCAGGTCTAAGCTGAGAGTGTGTGTCATTGGGCCTCTGCTAATCTATCACTGGGGGCACATGTTCTGCAGGCTTCACTTTCAATAACTGGTCTGTGTTTTTCCAAATGGATTTATATTTTTATGTTCGACTGATGACTTCTCTAGAGACACATAACATGAACGTCTGGCTCACTATTATTACATGTTCAAGTCATAAAGCTATGTAATAAGACTCATAAAACATGCAAATAGTACTTTTCCAGGGAGGAAAGGAACACCATCACCCTTAAAATCAGAAGCTTTGCAAAGCTGATTGTTCTGCTGGGAAATGACAGGAAGGAAGAGGAAACTTCCTCTGGGATGTCCATTCATTCATAGATAGATAGATAGATAGATAGATAGATAGATAGATAGACAGACAGACAGACAGACAGGCCGGCCGGCCCAACAACTGCAGATTTTTGTGTGGCTGGGGAGCTAGCTCTAGGGTTTAGGAGAAGAGGGCCCCAGCACTGTCCTGCTGTCAGCTAAAATGTGCTCTCCCTGCTCCCTGCTATGAACCCCTATGGAAGCCCCATCATTCACACTCTCCACTCCTGGGAACTCAGTCTTGAGGCCTGTCTCATTTAAAATTCTTTCATCGGTGGCTCCTCTCCACTGGAGCCCTCTTACTCAACACTGTTAGCTCTTGGTTTTATATTCAGCCTGTGCTTTTTCTTCCGTAGGAGATTCATGACTTTATCTCCTCAAAAAGATTTCAAGCTCTTCAAGAATATATACTTCTTCCTCATTCACTTCTTCCTCCAACATGCCCTGCATACTCTGGAGTTCATCCAACAGTTTCTGCAATCAGTAGACACTAAATTAAAGTGCATGTGTTAGGTATTCAAAGCTTGTTCACAAATGGGTTCTCTGCATCTCTTCATGCTTACCTTCAATCCATTCTCCATACTGTAGACACAGTGGATTTTTCTAATGCAGATCTGGTCACATCACACATCAGCTTAAAAACCTACCTGACTAGTTCTCCCAAGTCCTTCCAAGTCTAGCTACTGTGCTCCTCCACAGCTCACCTTATATCTCTGCCTAAGCTATCCTTGCTCCAAACACACAAACACAGCTACTTTCTATTCCTCACACGCCAGGATTTCCCCAGCTTCGGACATCTCAGTCAGGCTCTTCCTTCTGTGTAAAGTGCTATTCCCCCTTCTTTGATAGTTAACATCTACTAAGTGATTTATTTATCATTCAGTTCTCAATTATTAAGTATTCCTTCTCTCTGGAAGTCTTCCCTGATCCTCTAAATTCACATGGCACCTGATACTTCTCCTTTGTAGTATTTTCCACAGTTATAATTAATTTATATAATTACTGAACTAATTTCTATTGACCTGTGGAAACTGCCTCATAATGAGAGGGACTTTACCTCACTTACACTGTAGCCTAGAGCTTAGCACGGTTTCTGGCATACAATAGGCACTCTCTAAGCATTCTTTAATAAACAAGTAAATAAACATAATATATGATACAGTTGAATTTACCTCTTCATCTCTAGTCCTTTTTTTCCCCCCTAGGCATCTTGAGTCTTTGGTAAAATATAGGTCACAGGTACCTCAAAACACTTACACCACCACACCACACAATTGCCCCAGGGATGTCCAGATGATTCCCAGTACCTGATCCTTTATAATTTCCCTCAGCCACATAACTGAGCAGCAACAACAAGGCCAAAAGACCCTGAGAGAGAGGACTAGTGCATGGGAGAGAAACACAACATTGCTGAGAAATCTGTCCTTCCTGAAATGTCCTCTCCCCTCGGCTTCCATGCTTCCATGTTCTCTAGAGTCCCTTCTCCCCTCTGACCTCTCCCTCTTGGCTTCCTTCCCAGGCTTATTGACCTAGGTCTGTCCTATAAATGTTAATGATCTGTTCTTGGACCTATTTTTGGAGCTTTCTCTTCTCACTCTGATTTTTAGATTTGTATGTCCAGCTACCTCCCACACATTGCCCACCCCCCTGCCCCCAGACACCTCAGTTCATGTAAAAATTAACTTCTCCTCTTCATTCTCCCCTCTCAAATAAAAACAAATAGAACAAAAACCCTCTTTCTTTCCTGGTTCCCCATCTCAGAGAATGACACCATTTTGGGTTCTTTGGGATTCAAGTCATCCAACTCTGAGTAATCCTTGACCATGTCTCAATCCCTACAACTAATTAATCACCAAGTCCAACTGCTATCACCTTCTAGATGCCTCTCAAATCTGCCCACTCCCTTCCATCACCACTACCACTACGCAGGTCAGTGTCACCATCTTCCTCCCGGACAACTGTAACATCTTCCTATCTAGTCACCCTGCCCCTTTAATTGCTTTAACTACAAGCCAATTTCCACATTGCAGCCAGAATGAAATTTCTAGAATAAAAATCTGACCATGCCATTTCCCTGTCTAATGCATCACTGATTCTCCATTGCTCTCCATATTATATCCAACAGCACAGCATGGCATTCTCTTGCCACTTCTTCCCATCGGCCTCTGTGGTCCAGCTATCCCGAACCACTTGCTTCCTTAACATGATTTCTGTCATCTCTGGGTTTTACATGCATTCCTCTCTCTGCCTGTCCATTCCTACTTGATCTTCAAGTGTTAACATAAATATTAACTTTTCTGTAGAAATTTCCTGATTATGCCTGGATTAGGGTAGTCATTCCTCCTCTGCACACAGGAGGAACAGCAACTCAAAGCAACCAGCCACCTGTATTACCCTAGTGCTTACTCTGGGGTATTAACCTCTTTAATCTCTGCTTGTGATCTTCGGCTCTCATACCCTCCCCTCTTCGCTGCTAATTATTAACAGCTCATGTTTTGGGCTTACACCAAAGACATGATACCTTTGCCCAAAAATCTTCAACCTTAAACTCTTCAAGATAAAGAAGTCAAGCAAAACTGACCATAAGTAAAAGGGCAAATTCAAATGGCATTTGTACCTTAATGTTTATTCAGATTTAGAAGATATGAGTATAGATCTTATTTCACTTGAACAGAGAGGCAAATAATAAACTGTGGATAAGACTTTGAAATGAAGACAGATGTTAAACACAATGCCCAAGGCATGTTATAGGATCCTCAATGCTATTAGACTGTGGGAAGAGCCCATGTCCACCTTGCTCATTACGGCCAGCCCCAGTGAAAGAGTTGTTGAAAGAATGGGTTTAACTATAAACACTACATATAATTAGCAAAAACCAAACTGCAGAATTCATCATTTGAAATATCTTTCTCCTTGATACCTCATTGATTATTTCTGAAACAAGAAATTTCTTTGATAAAAGATGAACAGACATACTAAAGCATCCCTTACAAAGTCAACAAAGTCAACCGTGTGTATAGATTGAGCACTGGGGGAATGTAGAACTGAAGAAGGAACACCTGCAGTGTAGATGAGCACTGGGTTGGCAGTTAGAAAGTTCCACCCTGTAAGACCTTCACAAATCTCCTATCCTTTCTGCAACTTGGTTTCCTTTCCGGAGAGCCTGGGATAGCCATAGCTTGTGAGGTTGATGTGAAAGATGAAGGAAATAACATTTTTGAAATCACACATCTCATAACAGATGCTCATAAGTATCAGTTTTATTATTTACTTCATAAAACAAGACTCTTTTCCTTGGTGAACTCAGCAGTTGGCAGGAGAGATAAGCACATACATACATAATAAACCAAAAGGTCATGTGGGATGGGATCAGAGCCTCCAGGAAAGAGGAGTGGGTACTTTCATAGAGTGGGCTGCCCTGAAAGTAGGAAATAGTGTGCAGTGCTGCAATGGGAGCCTGCTACCTCCCAGGTACTCCTTTCTCCCTGTCCACCCCAGTCTCGGCTGCCAGCCCCCACTAGGGCTGATGAGCTGCTCTCCACTGATGCCTTCAACTCATTAGGCCAAGAGTAAAATATACTCCATGTGAAATCAATGGAAGCCTTTCTACTGCCTCTAGTTTTAATATATTAGTGAGTCTCCCTCTAAAATATAATTTTATCTATAGCAATAAGGCCAAACAAAGATGTCAAATCATTAAATATAATTCAGTGTCCCTTAACTCCTCAGGTGATTTCTTTTGAAAAGTTTATTTCCCAATTCCCCCCTCCCCTCACCTGCCCCTCTAGGCCAGATACCTGGCCTTCAGTAGAATGGGAAGCACATCCTATACTCCAGGTATGTGCCTCATCTTCCATATGAGTTAGGCACTAGGCAGAAGAACAAGTTTATGCAAAAGCCCTAGCACCACCCCATCTGGACAGGCTCCTGCAGTCCCTTGCCTTCTCTGATCCTTTAAAATGAAATGTACTCCCCATATTGAATATGCCACCCTTCCCTAGACTTCACCCACCCAAGTCCACACCCCAAATCCACTCAATGGATTTCTATTCATCTTTTAAGACAGTACTTGTCACCTCCTCTGAGAAACTTTCCAAAATACCTTCGGAGAAATGTTCATTTTGGCTACTCTTTACCAGCCTATGGGTACAAACTAGTGATATTCACAGTAATTTCTAATATTTTGTGTTGATGTAGAAACTCAGTCCCTGCCAAGAACTCCCACCAAGACCTTCTGGCTGTTCCCTATGCAGTGTCTCAGTGCCTCACATATGCTCTGGCTTCCAATGGGAACCCAGTCTCCACCTCTGTTCTGATAGTGTCTTCCATCAAGCTCCACTACTTTTCCCCTGAAAACTGTGATCTCCCCAAGGTCATCTCATGTACCTGTGGACCCCACAACCTCCATCCTGCTCTGGAGACACTGTGATCTCCACTAGGATTTGTTCACTACCCCCGCACCCTCATATACCACCACTGATGTTTTTGAGCAATATTCCCAAAGTGTTCTCCCAGGATCAGAGTTCTGCAGAATACCACATGTGTTCTATAGATCTTTTTTTTTAAAATGCTGGATTCCATGGTTAAGTAAGTTGAGGGTTTCTAAACTATTGTTTTTCAAAGTGTGGTCCTTAGACCAGCAATATCAGCATTGCTTGGTATCTTCTGAAAAATGTAGAAACTTGGCCCTACCCAAGACCAGAATTTTAACAAAACCCCCAAATGAATCACACACACAGTCTGGAAAGCATGCTCCAAATTAAACAAAATTAAGCATGTTTCTTTATGTAAATTCCTCAGAGCCTTTAATATGCTAGTATGCATTATAAATTCCAAAAAGTATGCAAGGCTAGTGTTTTGTAGTACACATTTTGAGAAATCTTGTATTAGAACTTCACCATGCCCAATAGTACTGTGGTCAGGGACTGCTTTGGAGACAAGATCTTCCCTTTGACTTTGTTGGTTACTAACATTTTGTTAGTGGCATGCTGGTAAATGTTTAATAATCAGCTCTCCAGGGGACAAAATGGCCCCAATCTGCTTGCCAATTTCCATGGTGTAAATATTCCCACCATGGCCAATTTCAAGCTACCACAGTGATGGCACTGGAAAGAGATAAATACAATCAGCTCTTATAAGCCATTAAGATTTGGCATGAGAACTCCACTGGTTAGGGTGCACTCCAGCTGTGCTGCATGCACCCCAATGATTCATGCATGTTTAAATGGAACATTTAGTCCATTTGTACTTCCCTCCTCCACTCACCCATTAGTGACAGTGTACTCAGAATTATCTTTCCCTCCATGACTAACGTTTTCTTTATAGGACCAACCCCATCATGCCCTTTCC
Source organism: Leptonychotes weddellii (assembly GCF_054177405.1). Taxonomy (NCBI): domain Eukaryota; kingdom Metazoa; phylum Chordata; class Mammalia; order Carnivora; family Phocidae; genus Leptonychotes; species Leptonychotes weddellii. The sequence continues at coordinate 108,581,841 of NC_138378.1, forward strand.
TCATCATCCTTCTCTCAGAATGAGCTCTCCCATGAGGGCCCTCATTCTTCCATTTCTATAGTACCTCTTCCCCATTTATGTAGTACCAACTCAACCAATTTGCCAGATGTGGTCCAAAAGTTTGCCTCTGACTGACAAATACGCACACAGAGTTGGTGCTCCCCCAGTACTTTGCTGGGGCCTCCATGAAGCACACATCTGGCACATTGTGTTACAACCGGTTGCACTTCCCTTTCCCTGGTACACCATGAGTTCCTTCAGGACAGATACCTTGTATGAACTGGCTTTATATCTTTGGTGCCAGAGCCTGGCCCATGGTAGGTGCTTGAGAAGTGTGAATAAATGCAAGACCACATGCTCATGGTACAACCTGTACTTTCACCTTCCCTACTCCTAAATTTCACTCCCCTGCCCAGTCAGTGTTTCAGCCCTAGACCACCACAACTAATTACTCCTGGCTACCTGAAGTATGGCTAAAGACTTTTTCCCAGCAGGCTGTGTTGAAGTCAAGTCAGCCACAGGACAGACATGGTAAAAACAGAAAAGTTCATTTCCTTTCTTGTCCCAACCAGTTTGGAAATGACTTCTGATTCTGGCCTATTCAGTTCCTTCTTTTCTGAAACATTTAGCATCTCTCTTTCTGTGGGCTTTTTAAGTTGTCTTAACTGCAAAGTTTGCATACAAAGTATTGGAGTTCAGAGAACCAAGCAGATAGAGGAAAATTAAACAGGGGAAAGCTCTGAAGAGAGGGACTGGGATGGTTCCTATGAGAGAATGATCTTCAGGGCTCCTTAAACTTCGCACAGCCTGACTGTCCCAGGATCTGAGATCAAGCATGGTGTCTGGGGAATGCTGGTCTGACTAGAAGAGTCTTAACAAAAAGCCAGTTTTCTGTAGTGAGAGCACCGGATCTTAGCATCTGCCTCAACACCAAGACTCCTGAATTGCCGTCTGCATCTCTAGGAGGACTCAGGCTTATAGACAGAGCACTCAGCTGGGCCTAAATTTCTCTGCTGACAAGCATCTGCATATCAAGAACTTCTATCAGAGCCAGGAAATGATTATATGGGAAGAGGCTGGGGATCCCTGGCCATAATATTGTGTGATTAAAAATGAAAGGAGATGGTTTACCCTGTGGGCTTATCTTTCATGCTCTGAGCCACACCTTCTCAACTTTGTGGGTCATAAGGAGTCCATTCCTAACTCCTATTAGAGCTATCATTCAACAAATACTTGTTGAGCATTTACTCAGACCCTTTGAACTACACTGAGATAAGTAAGAGTCGGTCTCATCCCATAGGGAGTAGAATGGGAAGTGGCATGGCCAGGTTCACCCAGTAAGTAAGTGACAAGGTAGGAATAAAAGTACAGATTTCTAGATTCCCAGCTCAGGGTTCTTCTCTTCCTTTACATATTCCTCTTGGGAGCTACCCCCTGTATAGCTAGTAATGCTTCTCCGTTCAAATCTCTGCATGTGCCAATCTATGTCATTTTAGATTTTCCACAGCTTGTCTTATATCCTAAGTAGTTGTGAATCGATTTACTAAAGATATTTGCTGCTTTCTGCCTTTTGGTGAAGCTGAAAGTGAAATCATATTACCATCTTTTTTCACAAGAAGGGAAATTTTCATTCATTTATTCATTCAACAAATACCTATTAAGTACCAATACTATCCTAGGTACTTGGAAAGCAGAAGTGGGGAAGAAAATGGAATCTCTGCCTTTTGGTGTTTATACTGTAGAAGGTTAGACAGAAATAAATAATAAAGGTAATTTAAAAATAGGTTGTATGTAATATCCAAAGAGGATAAGCACTATGGTTTTATTTTTGTTACTCATTCCATCCCATCCTATTACCTGGCTTATTGCTTTCAAAGGAATCTTTGCAAGATGCAAATCTCACCATGCTACTCCTGTGATTAAAAAATTCCTATTGTTCCCACTATCTTCAAACTAAAGCCCATGGCTCTGACCCCTGCTTAACTCTCCAGCTGGGTCTTTATCACAGATCCCTTTGCCACCTAGCTGCAAGGTATACCATACCCATGGATACATTATGCTGCTTTACATTTTTCAAAGGATCTGAAAGAAGAGTCTGTCACTCATTTCTCTAGGTCTGCATTATACTCTGTCCCTCATGAATCCTTTGTAAAATTTAAAAAACTGTACCACCATGACTCAACTCCCACTTCCCTGTTGGCCCCTAAAAGGCATGGATTATGTTTTATCTTTCTGTACCTAGGATCTATACATAAAACATGTCCAACACATATTTGTTGACTGGGAAAACTAACAAATGGGTAGCGTGCCTAATTGGCCGATCTGTGATCCAGTGTCACAACACGGAAGATCTTCAATTCCTGGCCAATGAGGACAAGGAGTCATCTCATTTCACAGGTTCTGTGTATTAGTTAGGTCAGGGATTGGTTAAATATGGCCTATAGGCCAAATCGGACCTAACAACTATTTTTGTAAATTGAGTTTTATTAGAACACAGACACTCATGCATTTACCTATTATTATCTATGGCAGCTTTCACCCTAAACAGTAGAGTGGAATGAATGCAACAGAGACCACGTCACCTCTGTTATTTATTTTTATAAAAAAAAAATTTTATTTATGTAAGTTTTTAAAATAAATATTTTACTATTTTTACATTTTATTATTTACTATTTTACATTTTTACTTTTACTATTTACATAAATATTTACCTTCTGAGTCTTTACATATGAAGTTTGCTGAACTCTAATATAGGTTATGCCAAACTGAGTTGCTTTGATCAAATTTCTAAAATGTATACAATTAGCGTAACTACTCCTTGGTTAGTTCAGAAACAGGTGTGGAACAGACCTGTAATCATTGGTTTTGGGGCAAATGAGTCATAGCACAAGCCAAAAGAGATCCAACAAAAGACACAGTGCCTCATGCAGCTCTTTTCTAAGGAAGGCACTTTTTTCCTTTCTGACAGGATTTATATGATTTTGTTCAACATTAGAGCTTGATGCCTCAAATGAATAATTCTTTAAGGAGATTTTACCAATGGGCATATAAAAATATCATGGACAGGCTTCAATGCATTCAACCTGTATTTACTGAGCACCCACTACATAATAATCATGATGTATTATGATGATAATACTTTTTATACTAAGCTCAATTTTTTAAAAAGTACTCCTATAGATCAGGTTAACTGGGAAGTAAACTCTGAGATGGAGGTTAGCATACAGAAAGTATATTAGGCAGTGATTTTAGGACCAAAATCTGTGGGGGATGGAGAGGGAGAATTTGGGAACGGGAGAAATTGGGCTGCAATACAATCACAACAAAAGCCTCAGCTGACTCCACAGGGAAACTAGAAGGCTGTATGTTCTTTCAGAATTCTCACAGTTGGGATGAGGAGGCTAGTCTTTATGCCTCTGCAGTGACCAGTCAATAATTAGAGGCATACTACCTATGGGAAGGGGCATCTCCGCAGTGGAGGGAAGTTCCTGGAAAGGGCTGACAGCTAGTCCTAGAAATTATGTAAAGTCCTGAGAGGATAATGTAAACCAAGCAATCCTGTGTCAACAACACTCCACTGTTGTGCCTCACAGATTCCCTTTATATAAGCTCTGAGACCAGCTCCTCCAGGACTCTTGGGGGTCTTTATTCCTGGTGTAAAGTTATAAAAGGAATGATAATGGGGGAAATTAGAGCCTCTGTTGCTTCAGCTGGTCTCTAGGCCTCAACTGCTACTAATCATCTCCATCCTTCACCACCCATCTTAGATGTCCTTTACTCTCTCAGCTAGCACCTCTGCTATCTAGGTGGCATAACCCAGGCCCCCCTCTCTAAGGGGTCTGACCTTCAGGTCATCATGCCTTTCTCAGGCCCTGGCTGCTGTATTTGTCCATTTACTATTAAAATTAGGCAAAGGGGTGACAAGAGAGGTCCAAGTGCTCCATATCCTGATTAGGTGCTAGGAGCCCTACCTCTTCCTGATTCATCAAGCTCAAATGCCCCTGACTTGATGGTAACTCCTCTCCTTGTCTGTTGGTCCCCTGACACAAGGAGCACAAAATACACAGATAGCAGGTGAAGGTCAATGTTCGATGGGACTCATTAAGTTCCCTATGTAAGCTTGTCTCCTATGGGAATCAGGACCTCAAAACCTACAGTGCCCAAAGTTGTGAAAACAGGAAACACTAATTCCCTCAAATGGTTTTTTGAGACTGATGGTGAGATGGGCCAGTCCTTCTCTTCCCTCTTGGTTCTCAGACCTATGTATCCTACCTGTTGGAGACACATCAGTCATATGCCACTCTGACCTTATCTCACTACCACAGTTTCACCTATTTTCCTTCTGAGCATTAAGAACCATGCCCTGGCCTCTATTATTTGGGGATCTTCTCATCCCATTGCTATTAGTGAACATAATATCTAAATTCCCCAACTGTCAGTCAGTCTTTAAAGAGAGCAATCATGGAGTTCTGGTGCTCTTCTTTCTAGTACATCTCTTATTGCTTTGAGACATGGAGCATCCTCTGGGTCCTCCCACTATATATAACCAGCTGGTGAGTTCTCTAGCCTTACATGGTACATCATATCCTAGCATGCTCATTTTTCTGAGACTTTTGATCCACCATATGCCATAGCACTTCTGGCATTTTTACCTTACTTGATTCAAGCCATAACTTTCTCCATGCTTCTAAGAGGTATGCTAACAGCATGTTAACACCATCTCCTGGGGGATCTTGCCAGGTTGTTAAATCTTGAAGATTTAACTCAGAAGAGTGCATCTATATTGATAAGTCCTCCCTCATTCAACTTTATGTTCCATCCCCCTTGATTTAGCTACCTCAGAATCTACTCCCATATGTATGTTATTCTCCCATGGGTGCATATTCCTCCTATATTTGATTCTAATTTCTGTAGTCCCTCTGCATCTCCCTGGCCAGTTTATCCAGACTTTGGACGAAGACATTATATGAAGTCTGCCTCCAAGGAAGGGAGCAGTAACCTTGGGATAGGAGACTCTTTTCAGCCAAAGGCAATACCTGAAGAGAGCTAATAGCTGGATGCTGTCAACCAGTAGAACTCCCAACATTTGGAGGAATATGTTCTTCAGTAGTGAAGGGGGCTGGTTCTGAGTGGTAAAATCTGATGTCCACTACAAGTGATTTTCCAACATCCCCCTCTATGACCAGATGAAAGTAAGACCTATCTCCTAGGAAGTTAGTTCTTGGCAGCACCAGATCCAATAGGTATTAAACTTCCCTAAGGGAAAATTTTGCGATCAGACTATTTCAAGAGAAAGAGACTTAAGGCTCCATTCTTATGTTATGATGAGAAAACTGAAGCCTAGAGGTCAGATTTGCCCAGAGTTCACTAAGATGACACTTTGGGTTGATTCCAGTCCCTGTTCCAGAATTTCCTTCAAACAGCTCATTCTCAGTTTGCCGTTCTATACCCTCCATACAATCCCAGAGGTGATGCATAAATCTTGAAATGAAGATTCCTGAGTTCCCAAATCTCCATCCAGTAAACTTCATAAACCAGGGATGGGGAGGGATTAAGTCACCCATCAGCATGCTACTTACCAATGGCCCAACTACTGCAGACAAGTGTGACAGCCCAACCAGGTGTGTCAATGCCAGCCCCTGATATGCAAAGTGCCAGCTAACTGTCCTGCAGGGGAAGTCTTCCAGTAAAAGCAGGAAAGAACTAGGAAGTGATCCTATCCAATCTCCTCATTTCACAGGGGAAAAGGACTTGTCCCAAATCACACTGTAAAATAAGAGCCAGAAAAGGTAAAGTCCTTTCCTCCAGGAGTTAACCGCAAATGCTGGAGGGAGCCCATCTAACTTCTGTAATGGGAGATAGTAGGAAAAAAAGACACTCTAAAGCATACCTGCAGGTAGACCTCAGTGCTGTTTCCTCTGCGGGGGAGTTAACAGTTGCTGGTGGTATTCTACCATATGGAGGATGGAAGAAGAGACTAGATTAAGTTCAGTGTTTCTCACCGACTTTATCCTAAGGGGTGGGTGTGGGTGTGTGGGTGTGGGTGTGGGGGTGTGTGTGTGTGTGTGTGTGTGTGTCTACCAGAAGCCCAGATCTGCCTCTTTTTCCTGAGGCATTAGGTCTCATGCTCTCAGATGAGACAGCCCAAATCAACCATCCACAGCAAAGTCCAGACTTCATTTCATGTTTCCCAAGAATAGAAGGCCACCTTTACGGTGATCCTAGGTACATAGTCAGGTCTTGATTATTATACTTTAGGGACAGAAATATGACATGCTTGTAGGAAATCTCAGTATACAAATGAAGCTTTGAGTCCCAGGATGAAGGAAGATTTAAAACCAAGGTCTTGATGAGAAACTTTGAGAAGACCCGGCGCTAGGATGGGTCAAGGATGCTGCCTTCAATTTTCTGAAAAGTAGCCATGCAGACCTGCATATGTCTCCAAAAAACATGAGTTAGAATTAAAGGGAGGCAGCTCTCACTCTTCCCAATGTGTGGCTTCCTGATATCTCAAGCTATTTAGCAATGCTAAATGGCATAGCCTGTCCTTGGAAGTAAGTTTCTCAACCCTTCAAGTGTTCAACAAATCATATGTCAGTAACACCGCCCATGGGGTTTCTAAACTGGGGGGGACTCTTCAAGATGTGGATGCTAAGGTATCTGCCAACAAGAGATTCCTCCATGCTATCTAGCTTGGTGGAGAAGCAGAGGGCAGAGAAGTGGCCCTGATAAATAACACAAACTTATTTAGACTCCAGCTATTATAAACATAACATTCTCCTCTATCTCTGTCCTGTGACTGGCATCTACCTGGGCAGCACTGAACTGACATTCAATCATCTGTGCCCCTGCTAACAAACCCCAGGAATTATGACTCTATCCCAATCACAACATTGCAGCAGTCCTCCTATCAACTTCCCTACATATAAACCCAAAAGTGCCCCCCAAGTTACCAACATTTTCTATGATTTTGGATATATTAATTTATAGCAATTTAAATGACCACTCTCTTGGGGCGCCTGGGTGGTACAGTCAGTTAAGCATCTGATTTTTTGTTTCAGCTCAGGTCATGAGGTCAGGGTCCTGGGATCATGCCCCACATTGGGCTCTATGCTCAGCGTGGAGTCTGCTTAAGAGTATCTCTCTCCCTCTCCCTCTGCTCCTCTCACTCATGCTTTCTCCCTCTAAAATAAATAAAATCTTTTAAAAATAATAAAATAAAATAAATGACCACTATGTTATCTCCTCTCTCACATATACTGTGACGCGAGCTAATAAAACAGAGAATTCAGAGATCATATTTCAAGAGAATAATAATATATCCTGGCTTCTGCTGACAGTACTCATTTTAAGCACTAGATGTTTATAAAGAGGAAGAACCAACCATTGGGGGATATTCCAGAATCTAAAGGCCCTGCTGGACACCCTCGGAGGGGAAAGTGGGTTGAACCAGGAACCCAAGCCACTCTTATTCCCACTTCTCACTTGCAGGGGAACTACTTAAAAAAACAAACAAAAAATTAGCCAGTATTCCTAAACATTAAAGAAACTCAAACAAAAAAACTCATTAATTAAAGAACTAGAAAAGATAGGTTCCTGGCAGTTTGAAAACTGGGTTTATAAAGGAGGGATAAGGAAAAGACCAGAGTTTGGCAGATTACTAAATGCCAGGTGTTTACAGAGGTCTCACTCCCATAGCCAGAGCCTTGGTGTTGAGAGATGAGCTAAGCTACTCCATGTACTTGCTGCCTCTGTATCCATTTTGTGGGGCCAAGTGGCCTGCAAGGACCTTACACTGACACTAGCTCCTCATGCAAGCAAATGCCCTACACTGCAGCCAAGACTCACAACAAATGTAAATTCATAATAGGCTGTCCCCAACAGGCCTGTGAGCAACAGTCCCCCTGCCTCCCAGGGTCTGTCTGTCTTATGTGCCCCTTAAATGGGAGTCCTGTGGGGTTTACCAATACCACACACTTTTGGTTTAAATTGACCAATCCAGCCGCAGCCCAGGAACCCCAAAGCACTCCACTCACAGACTATAATAAAGGCATGAGCCCCAGGCCCTTTCTTTCTCTCTCTGTCTGCACTCTCCCTTGACCTCCTCATGCGGCCCCTCAAGGTGTGCCAGCTTCTTTGTTTCTCGGACCTGCGAGCAATCAACTTCCCTCAATTTCTCTTGTGGTCTGTTGTTGAACTGAGGGTCACCATCCAGCACCCCGTGCTCCACTTGACAAATGTTAATTTAACACAGTCATATCCCTTGGGTAAGGAGCTGAAAGTGAATGCAGCTGGGACCCAGGGTCACCTGCAGCTCAGTGTTTCCAGGCCCAGAAGATAAGAAGCATCTGCCATAGGCAGGCTGGCACCCAGTCTGGCAGTTTTATAGAAATATGGCTACTTCTTAGAGTCATAAAACACTCTGCGAAGGACTCTAAGAAGCTCAGAGCAATTCCTTCATTTGACAAATAAGGAAACTGCTTAGAGTAGTACGACAGCTTGCCAACGTTCCTGAGGGAGTAATTGGTAGAACACGACGGGATCCCATTTTTTCTGACCCCGGGGTCAGTTGTTTAATCCATCATAACACACCATCTCTCTAAGTGTCGCTTCAGGGAAAGCTGACCATTTAGACCGCATTCTAAGGTAAAGCCAGAATTGAAAAGATCTGTCACCATCATGCCTCCCCTTCTGTGACCCTCTTCCACATACAGGACCAGCAGGACCTGCTCTGCCTCCCGGCTGCTTCCACACTCCCCAAAACTCCTCACAGGCTGGCTCTTCCATGAAGGACTTGCTTTTCTCCCCCTCCAGTTTTCATTCAGCTTATTTCTTGAAGGGAACTGACCTAAGCCAAGTGGCTCTAATAATTCTCATTAAGATGGGTGCTTCTCTGAGCTTAAGCTTCCCTAGAACTTGTTCACACAATGCATGTCTGTGGGTAAAATGGAGAGCTATTTTTAAGCAAAGGCACTTTCCCTGTGACCTTTGCCAATTCCACACTATTCCCAAATCATAGTGCTCGAGGCAGTGACCCTTCTAAACTCCCTTCCACGGTGCAGGGCATCTCTGCCAAGACAAGTGCCACCAAACAGGAAACTTGACTGAAAGGGGCCATTAGAAGCCCACTTCTGCCACCACCAGCAAGGCTGGGGTGCAGCCAGGAGCCAAGGAGAAGGAGTAATGAACTCACCCTACCATGAGGCGACTACACAGCGGTCATATCTAGAAAAGACAAAATGTCATTACTGCCCATGGGAGAGGGTAATGACCCAAATTCTGGCCTGTCAGATGAGGCAGTGCCTGCCCCAGAGAGGCCACTGTAGCAAGCACGCTCACAGAGCCGGTGGGAAAGAGAAACGTGCTCCTGAGCAGCCTAGGGGAGTGAGGACTTTGGCGTCAGGCTCCAGCTCTCACACTCCAAGCCTATGTGAAGTTCCCTGGGAGAAAGCATCAGGGCACCCCTGGCTGGGTGAGGGGAGGGGGACATGGGGGCCCGTAGCTAAGTTACCCTCTATATAAGGCCAGGTAACCAGTAAACATCCCCTTCACCAGAATCCTTAAAGGCTTTTTTTTTTTTTTTTACAGACTTTAATTTTGGAGAATTTTTATGGACGATAGAATGGTATAAATAAAATAAATCTCTGCTACCTGAAACGGTGAGGAGTGGAGGTCATAGAAATCACGTTCACACTAGGGTCAGCTAGGGCTGAGTCTCTGTCCCAGTTTCACCTCTGGGTAGCCTCGGGTAAGGTATTTTTCTCTCTGAGCCGCATTGTCCATACAATGAGTGAAGATTGGGCATTCATTCATTCAGAAAATATTTTTTGAGCATCCATTCTATGCTGGAACACACTCTAACAAGCAAGTGTTAGCAACAGCTGTAGTAATAATAATAGTAGGTGTTATCGCAGTTGTAGAAAGAAAGAAAGACCAGATTAAAATTTAGGAAAAAAGCAGGAAAGAGACCTAATTAGATTAAGTGGTCCTGAATAACACTGAAGCTAGGGCTGCGGGATAAAAAAGCACCAGCTATGAGAGAAGCATGGAATGAGGTAAGGGAACACCTAAAACACTGTCTAATGATGGCAGTTGCTTAATAAATGCTAGTTTGCCCTCCCTATTATAGAAACTTGACAGAAATATCCACTAAAATGTTTATAATCATGGTGAAGATAACTGTATGTCTAAGATTGAAGAAGAAAGTAATGAAAATCAGAGAGCTGACCTTTGAGCCAGACAGCCTACCTGATATATAAGACCAAAGGTTAGTGCAGCCCCATGAAAACTAAGGAATATCCTGTCCCCCACCCAAAGAGAAGGACCCCACACAAAGCCTGATCTGGCACTATGACAGGAGATCATGTGAAATGTGATAGTATCCACCATCCATGAGCACTTGAGAATAATAAACAAAGGTCTTAGCTAATGACACTCCTTTGAGGAATTTAGGACATGTGTTCTACAACCAGTTAGAGATCTTAACTCTTTACAACAATTGGATGGATGGATGGGTGGGTGGGAGGATGGATGGCCTGTCTGACATTTCTAAGTGACTTATTCCGATCATCACCTTCCTATTAAGGAACAACCAATTCATCCTGACAGTAGCTAGGCTTAGAGTTTAATAAATACATTTTCTAGCACTCAGACAAGGGACCTATTAGGCTAGTAATGGAAGCTGCACTTTCAAACCAGCTATTTGTGGCAAAATGACTGTTCAATATATTTTGAAGCTCCTTGATAATCCATCTAGTGCATCTTCTATATTCTGTGGAGGCCCCTGGAAATACTTCAGGAGATGAGGGAAAAACGAAGATGGTGTTACAAATTACAAGAAGAGCAGATCTACTTTTTTATGTTTTACGTGTTGGGGTTATACCGAAAAAAATTTTTGAACTAACTTATTTATTGCTAAATCATGGATCCAATATAAGTTAATATAAAGATTCTCCTATTTAATGTACATCTATGGAAAATGGGTGACAACCTATAATTAAAAGAATGTTTAAAAGCTTGGTAATCTTAAGGATTCCATAATAAATTGATAAGAAATATCAAAAGCATGGGATATTTTTGATAGTTAAATAAAAAGTTTTAGAATATCTTAAAAATAAGCCAGTAATTTATATATTTCCCCTACAATCTTGTTTACACATTAAGGGCCAAATCACTTTGAATTCTATGAGAATTTCTCTCTTTTTTTTCCTACAAAATAAAGAGGTTTAATAAGGAGAGACCGGAACACCTGGGTGGGTCAGTTGGTTAAGCAGCTGCCTTCAGCTCAGGTCATGATCCCAGGGCCCTGGGATCAAGTCCCGCATGGGGCTCCTTGCTCAGCGGGGAGCCTGCTTCTCCCTCTGCCTGCAGCTCCCCCTGCTTGTATTCTTGCTCACTCTCTGTTGCCCATGCGCTCTCTCTCTACCAAATAAATAAATAAAATCTTTAAAAAAATAAATAAAAATAAGGAGAGACCTAAGAGTTTTAGAGAACAGAAATACGAGCTATTTGATGTATAGGCTACAAAAGTGGACAGGTCATAGGCTGAATTAATAGAGGTATATATTTCAAGTTAAAGGAGGTGAGGTTACTATACCAGTAGGTACATTTTGAGAAGAATATTAGTAGCCTAGAACATTTCCAACAAAAATAATCAAAATATTAAAGAATCTTAAAACTGTGACACATAAGAAAATGTTAATAGACCTAGAAAATTGGGAACTATAAAAGAGAAGATCTAAAGAGAAATGTCATGATTATCTTGGGTGTATTCAAGTCTGTTCTTTGCCTAAAGTGAGTAGACCAAGGAATAATAAGAGAAGGAATAAAACCTCAGATCTAAAAGACCTTTCCAGTAAGGGAATTGTATGAGTTTCCTTTCATAAAAGAGTTTGGGGAAATGACAGCAAAGAAAATCTTAGGCATGATGCAGAAAATCATGGCAACAGGTAAGAGGTTGAACCACAAAGTGGACCCCCACATACCAGTGTGAGCTGGGCTTGCTCACAAAAATAATTCAAAGAGCTTGTTTTAAAAATATGGAATCAAAGTGGAGCCAAGCCATGTGGGCTTCACGCTGAGCGGAGGGCATATAACCTGATATGGACTATCAGAGACCAAGTGGACGGAGGAGATACTGACCCAAGGGAAGATGATGGGGGGTGGGGGTGGGGGTGGAGGTGGAGGCAGCCCAATGTTGCAGTCTCAGTGGGGCAGGGAGGATACCTGAGCAGGGAAAACAGGGGCAGTGGCAGCCCAGCTGGGGCGTCAGAGCTGAGCAGCATGAAGAGCCGGTTGGTGGCAGTAAAGGCATCCTGGCATCTGGTGTTAGAACCCAAAAAGGCTGAGAAAACATTCTGTGCAGCCTGGCAAAGGGTATCAGAGCCTGGTTGGGTGAGGAATGTGCTCAACAAGAACAGAGAGGCAGTGGCAGCAGCTCAGCATGGAAGGTAGGACCACAGTGAGAAGGGCATCAATGCAGGGAGTAGCAATGACAGCATTTTGGTGTGGAGTATTCAAGAGCAAGAGGGGTAGGGGGAGCTACTGCACTGGGGGCTAGGCATGGGAGAATGGTGGCAGGACACTACTTGTATACTGGGGGAGTTCTTCAAATAAGAAAGTATACATAGAATCAAGGGGGGGCAGGCTTCTCACAGTTGGGGAATGAAATTACAAATATGGAAAAGAAAAAGAGTAACTATAATTAATGCAGATGTGTCAAATTCTAATTAGAGTTTGAGGTATGAATTCATGGTTTTTAACACATAGATCTATCTGGTCATATAGACAGAGAAATTCGTACAGATGTGTTTATGTACATGCATATAGTCCCGAGTTTTGCCCACTGAGAACTGGCAACGGTGGCACCCAGTAACAAAGAACACACCTAGCACTGAGCCCCTGGTATCTAAACATCTACACCACCAGAAGAAGCCAGGACCCCTTGGAGAAACAGCTGAAACTGGGGCTGGATCAGGGAAAGTACAAGATGAAACTGGGTAATCTTGTTGGGCCAGAAAATAAGAAGATGCTCAGTTGAATAATCGGGAACACATCAAAAAGTTACAGGAGCCAGCTCAAAGGGGCTCTTTCCACCCAAACCTAGGAAAATTTAAGTATTAAAATAAATATAGTAATGAACACCTGGGTGTCTCAGTTAAGTGTCCAACTCTTGATCTCAGCTCAGGTCTTGATCTCAGACTCGTGACTTCAAGTCCCACGTTGGGCTCCATGCTGGGCATGGAGTCTACTTAAAAATAAATAGATAGATGATAGATGATAGATGTCTAGATAGATAGACAGATAGTAACAGATTACAACCCAATAAGTAAGACAGGAATTCATGAGTCCATCCTGTTATAGGTAAATAAATTGAGAGAAGAAGTTTTTTAGTACAGTGCAAAGTCAATGGATAAATGTAGAAAGAATGATTCAGTTTGAAAATCACCATATAGCAACCATCATAGCATTAATTAATTCAACCAAGAAATATCAATGGACACGAAAACTAATACATTAAAGTGTGATGAGGCATGTGATAGCTTTAAAATACCTCTCCTCAAAACATTTATTTACTGGTATTAAAGGGAAGAAGAGTAAGTTTACAGTGGAAAAGCCTGGCAGCCATCACCTTGTCAAAGATCATGATTCATATCACCAGTAACAGGACAAATAGAAATCAAGTAACACCTTGTGAAATGCAATGAGGAAGAACACAGCATCACTTATGTGACATTCCTGGGTGAAAAATGCATAACCCAAACTTAATCATGGAGAAACTTCAGAAAAATCTACACTGGGGGACAGTCCACAAAATAACCAGCCTGTGATCTACAAAAGTGTCAAGGTCATAAAAGTTAAGGGAAGTCTGAAAAGCTGTTTCAGATTCAAGGAAACTAAAAGAGACAAGACAATTAAATTTAACTTATCATCCTGGATTAAATGTTTTTTCCTATAAATGACAGCATAGCAAAATTTGGAAAAGCTCAAATGGTGTCAGATGATTACATATTAGTAATAAATCAGTGTTACCTTATTTTGATGGCTGCATTGTTGATATACAAAAAAAAAAATGTCCTCAACTGTAGGAAATATACATTAAAGTTTTCTGGTTGTGATGGGGGCTGTATAGAGGCAATTTATTCTCAAATAATCCAGTGTGTATCCCAAAGCAGGGGTGTTTTGTAATATTCTTGAAACTATTTTGTAAATTTAAAATTATTTCAAAATTGAAAAATGGAAATTCCTGGGCCTCAATATACCCCTACTGAAGAATGTGAATTTATGGCAGTAAGGCACAAGGAAATATATGTTAAAAGCTATCCATATCATTCATTGCCAGGTTTGGAAACCACTGGACTAGATCAGTGCTTTTCAAATTTTAGTGTGCATACAAATCACCCAGGGACCTTGTTAAAATTCAGACTCTGATTCGGTAGTTCTGGAGTGGGATCTGAGATTCTGCATTTCTAACAATCTCCCAGGCGATGCCAATGCACTGGACCACAGACTGAACTTTGAGTATAGACCCATATGATCTCTGAGAGCATGCTGCCCCTGAAAATCTACGAGACCAGGATTCTTCTTCCAGACTGCAAAGAATTTATAGCAGTAGAATTCATAAATTTGAATGTACCTTCATGAGCAATCTGTTAAATAAACTGGCAACAGACTTTGTATTTGTGGATGATCTTTCTTGATCTAACAAAAGAAAAATTTTGCCCCCAGAGAACATCCTGTCAGGCTCCAGGCATGTAACAAGAAGCAGCTTTCACTTTTTTGCCAACATGATCAAAATCTAGACAATGACACTTCACCAGAAGTCTAGAGACTCATAAAACAAATACGGAAACTTATTTGAATATCCCACTACCTCTTACATCACCATTTGCTTGCAGTTGAAATGATATATATATATATATATATGTATATATATATATATATTTTTTTTTTTTTTTAATTTTCTTTTCCTCAAAGCACAGAGGGGAAAGAGACCTAGAAGTCTGTGCCAAAGGTGACTGTTGTAGTTACTTGGTGAGCATTCAGTTCTTCTTTACATCTATATCAAATCCCAACAAACTGATTTCTTCACCTCTTTTGTACAGAATAGTCATTATTACTGAGTGCCAGCATATGTCTAGCAATGAACTAAGCCTCAGTTTAACTTGTTTTATAGTTTTTTCATTGACAAAAAATGGGCAATTTCTGTCCCAACTTTCCTGTGTATCATACCAGATTCACAATTTTATGCTTTTCCACATATGGATGCCCACAAAACAATATATATATAATGTTTATGTGTGTTTTAAAGATTCACTTAAATGCTAACATAGTGTACTTATCTTTCTGCAAAATTAAAGTGTTCAGATCTACAAAGACAGACAGGCAGATAGAGAGATGGAAGTATTTCGTTCTATAAAGACTGTACCTTTGATCTATGGACCATTAATTTGCATTCAGTTTTTCCCTATTCAAGCAGTGCTATAATAAGCATCTTAATGCATGCTTCCTACTTACTTCACATGTGCAAGAGCTTCTCTGGGTATGTAACTAGAAGCCAAATTGTGGGTCAGAGGATGTGTGCACTGTCAAATGTGCTGGATAATGTCAAATGTTCCTCCAAAGTGGTTTTGCCTGTTTATACTCCCCCTAGCAGTCTAAGGCAGTCCTCACATCCCACATACATGCTAACACTTGAGATTCTCATCTTTTTAAAATGTTTGGCTGATCTATCGATTATAAAATGGTACTTTAATATTTTAACTTATATTTATCTGATTACTAGCAGGATTGTTTATCTTTCCCTAGCTAGGTTTCTTCTTTTATGCACTGCCCATTTTTATCCTTTGCCCACATTTTAGGCTGCTTGTCTTTTACTTCATGACTTGTAGAACTTTTAAAATGCATTCTAGATTGTCAGTTAGCATGTGTTGCAAACATCTTCTCCAGGCCTGTTCTTTCACATTTAGATTGTTCATGGCATCTTTGGTCATGCAGAAGTTATAAATTTTGAGTCAAATATATCAATAATTTCCTTTTGTATCTTGTACATGTGGATTTTTGCTTAAGAAAACTTTTTCTTCCCCCAAGGTCATTGAGATGTTCACAAAAATTTCTTCGAAGATTCTTTAAAGTCATCTTTTGGTCTTTAATCTACTTGAAATTTATTTTGCTTATAAGAGATAGATGTGAAGTTTATTTTTACGTTCATATAGAAAGCCAACTGTTCCAACCCCAAATCATCTTTCCCACTGACTAGGTAAGGGCTTCTCTGTCATCTACCAAATTCCTATAGAAGTTTCAGTCTGTTTCTGGTCTTCCCATTCTGTTCCACTCATCTACTTGCTTTCCCCTGTGTTGATGCTGCACTGTTTTAATTACTATGGCTTTATAAAATGCTTTGATATTTGGTAGTGCAAGTCCTATTGACAAGTTCTTTTACCAGTCTATTCACAGATGATTTTCTTGAATTTTTTTAAAATTTCCTTTGTGAATGCATAGTTAATTTTCATGAATGTTCTGTATGCCTTGAAAAAAATGCATATTCTTTAGGTCTGTCTATCTATAACATCAAGCTTGGTATTCATGATACACTAATATTCTAAATCTGTTCTAAATTTTTATTTATTATATGATTGAAAGGTATGTTGATAAGAACCTGTAACTGTTGTCCATTTATCTCTTCTGCAATATTTCCTTTTGATTATGAAGTGTCCCTCTTTATCACTAATGTGCTTTTTACCTTAAATTATTTTTGGTAAAACTAATGTTTTCCTTCACTTTTTAAGTATTTTGTTCTTTTTCTGTCCAATCAACCAAGTTTTCTTTATCCCACTTCTTAAATCCTACCGGCTTGGAAGTTACTCACTGTTCTTCACTCAGAGTTTGCCCTTGTATTTTAGCACACACATTTAGTTTATGGAAGTCTACGGTATTCATTTCGACACTGTTTTTGAAAACTCATTAAACTATCATTCACTATCATTAGTTTTTCTAGTTACCATGCATAAAATCATCACTGTGTAACCAACTGAATGCAAATGTCTCAGTACTCCTCTTTCCCTCCCTCCCTCCTCAGTCTCTCTACTGCCTCGCCCTAGAATGAATGAATTCTGCTGTACTCTTGCTCCACAGGTATCTCCCTTTCTTCCCCACTATAACAACAGATATGAGGCAGGAAATCCAGATAAAAGCATCTACTTTGTATGTCCAGCCTCCCTATGGCATAGCAGACTTGGAGGGAAATGCCAGAAGGTGCAATTTGTAGCTGCCTATCTAATCCATATTCTCAAATTCAGACTCATGATTAATAAAGCTGACATTTTAATCTCCATTTCTCTGATTCTTTCACCTAGTTTCTTGATTGGTTCTAAACTGAGACAAAGAAAACAATAGATAATGAAATTATAAGCCTGACCTCCAAGCCTGCAAAATGCACAAAGAAATATACATAGCAAAATTTTGCCTTTTCATTAGGATCTCCATGACATAGGGCGCATTTCCTTAGCAGGGTTCTGGAATTGAAACTGTGCCCCAGAGGGTTAATTAAATTCATTAGCTGTCTCTGCAGAAGTCTGGACTCAAGGTCAACTGATATGGGTCCAGCCTATGAACAAACAAGGCCCTGCATTCCTTACTCAAGACCCCATATAGATTATATGGGTTCTCAGATCATTCCCAGAGCCCCTTCTCCTTGTTCTAAGATAACCTCCTTCTGATATTAAGTCTCCACCCCAAAGTAAACATGGGATGTTATATATATGTTTGCTCAATGCGCATACTCCACCTTTCCTCACAAATAGTCATGAGTCTACCCACCCTTTTCATCAATATGTATATAATTTCAACCCCTTTATTATAAAAACCTTGTTCTCCTCCCTTTGGGGAGGTAGATTTGAGGCCTACATTCTCATCTCCTTGTGTTGCCTCTTGAATAAACCCCTTCCTTGCTACATACTCGATGTTTCAGCGATTGTCTTTGCTGCACATCAGGCAGACGGACTTGGGTTTGGTTATAGAACTCCAAGATCCACTTTGGGTGATACTGAAACAAAAAAGGGAAGTTAAAGGGAACAGAACACCGTGTGCATTCCCATCAACAGTCCAAGAGAGTTCCCTTTCTCCACACCCTTCTCCAATCCAGCAATTATACTACTAGGCATTTAACCAAAGAATACAAAAATACTAATTCAAAAGGATACATACACCCTGATGTTTATAGTAGCATTATCTACAATAGCCAAATTATGGAAGTAGCCCAAATGTCCGTCAACTGATGAATGGGTAAAAAAGACGTGTTCTATATATATAATGGAATATTACTCAGCCATAAAAAGAATGAAGTCTTGCCATTTGCAACAACATGAATGGAGATAGAGAATACAATGCTAAGTGAAATAAGTCCATCAGAGAAAGACAAATACCATATGACTTCACTCATATGTGGAATTTAAGAAATAAAACAAATTATCATAGGGAAAAAAAGGAGAGAGAGAGAGAACAAATTAAAAAACAGACTCTTAACTACAAAGAACAAACTGATGGTTACCAGAGGGGAGGTAGGTGAGCAGATGGGTTAAATAGGTGATGTGGATTAAGGAGTGCACTTGTGATGAGCACCAGGTGTTGTATGGAAGTGTTGAATCACTATATTGTTCACCTGAAACTAATATTATATTGTATGTTAACTGGAATTTAAATAAAAACTTAGAAAAAATATGTAATGCGAAAAAATAAATAAATAAATAAAAAATAAAGGAAACAGAAGAGAGACAAGGATGACATCAAAAGGCAGGTTCACTTTGCCCCTGGCATTGGATCACTGATGTCGAAAAATACAGCTCTAGAGGAGGCCAGGGTCCTTAGCTAAGTAACTGTTTATTACTTAGTTCAAGTCAAGTTGTTGTTGTTGTTTTGTAGGTAGGGAGGAGAGCCAATGGTTTCTTCCTGAAGATGCCCCCAATTCCCCAGGAAAGCACAGAAGCAATAGCTCTTGATTCATTGACTGAGGTGGAAAACACACTGTGGAGCATTGGTCTCAGGGCAGGGATATTCCAGGGGCTCTACTGTGCTGTTGCTAATGCTGTGGTATTTCCAGCCAAGACAGTGGAAGGAAGAACAAGATGACCCACCATTCTTGGGTCAAGACCTTGCCAGCCAGCTTCTCTCTGGCCCTCAGGCAGCAACTCTCCATAATTTCCTACTCACTGCACAGGGACTGAGGGAGGAGATGGTGTGGACAAGCTTCACAGAGAACTAACATTTGAGAAGGGCACAGGGTAGCAAGGAAACTGGCCTGGCACAGGAAGACAAAAAGGCACAAAGGATGGTCAATGACCATTGAGTAGGCATTTTTGTCCTGAGTAGTTATTTTAAGTAAGAAAGAACTGGATGATCACTTTGACAATATATTTAGAAACCCTCCACTTCTGTGCACTCACAATAGCACATTATTATTTATTATATTACAAATAGTCAAATTACATAATCACCCTATCTCCTGCCACTCTGTTCAGTTTGAACAAACTGCACCCATTACAGAAAGTCTTACATAAAGACAAAGTTTGTTTTCAAGGAATATATTCAAATATTTTTAAAATGCAGAAAGCACCTGCATCATTTAGCTAATATTTATAAAGAACTTATGCATGATACATGTTCTAGAATTGACAGTAGTAATAGAGCAGGTTTATATTTGATTTAACTTGCTCATTGTGAAAAGTCCTGTACACTCTTGTTAATGTGCTATAGCATTTTAAGTAAAATGGTGCTGCAGAGAAGGCAGGGTGGGCTTTTCCCATGTTTTCCAAAGGGAGCCTCAGCCTACACCAGAGGAGTTCTGGGCATGGGGGGAAAACTGAGAAAAAGCCATGTGTGAGACGAGCCAAAGTTAAGTGAAATGGCTGTGTGGAGAGTCCCATCAGCTTCTTTGCAAATGGACAAGTCATAAACCTGCCTAATGACTTGGAAACTCAAAATTGCCCCTTTCATTTTAAAGAATTTTTAATGTTGTCCTCTCCAATGGGCACCATTAACAAAGAAACCCTCCATTCCTCCACATGGTTTCCCTGGTAGGCAAGTGTGTTTTCAGTAAGACCAGAGGGGAAAAGAACTCTCAGTGGGGGAAAGATCTGTGTGGAGAGAGGAGCACTTGTTAATTTCTCCAACCCACCCAACCCATTGAGGCGGAGAGACTGCAGGGTGTACAAACCACAGAGAAAGTAGAATTTATCTCAGCTGTGATTGCATCTTCCAACTATTTTAATCTCTCTCTTTCTTTTGACACTGTATAATAATACTTTCTTCAAGGAACGTTCTTTAATCTTATAATTTGAAAACAAATTCTATTTCAGCTGTCCTTACAGTAGGCGACCTTTAATGGCTTTGCTATAGGTAAAACTCTGTCATTATGTTCTGCCTCCCTGCTCAGCTTTCTGGATATCAAACTGCTCAGATGCTGCAGTTTTTGTCAGTGATAATATTGCCCTTTCAAAATTTCTCTGTAAGCAGCCTGAAAGGATTCATTTGGAGCAGCGGTTTCATTAATTTATTTAAATGCATTTCTCAAACAAAACAGGTTAGTTGTTTCGAAATGTCAAGGTCCAGAAGCAGATTTGAAAATATTCTGCAAAATACAAACGTCCAGGCTTTCCAAGGGAAGGAAAGAAAGCAGGCACTTAGGAAGGAAGCTAAGTGACGAGATAGCTGCATGCCTCTCCCAAAGGCCCCAGTGGTCCTCCTCAAGATCAGCAGCATTTACCCCAGCTTCCGTGTGGGGATCATGCTTACAAAGTGATTTTTGCTGTAGATGGTAGTCAGCGTTAATCTTTCAAACATGACTTGCTTCTCTCTTAAGAGAGTTGTTTGGAGGCAGATAGCTTTAGCTTAGCAAAGTGCTTGGGCAGGTTAGATGGGAACCAGGATGTAGTGACTCCCATGTGCTTGAATGGGTGAACTGGGGCCTAGGGAGCATCAGGTTGGAGGAAACAGACAGCTCGGGACCACGCAGGAGAAATGAAAAAAACATGTGTTGAAAATCTGCATGAAATGTGAACAGGCAGTTTTGAAGTACTGGATGGTATATGTCATTTAAGGAAGAATAAAATAGATCATCTTCAAACAAAGCTCTTATCACTCTGGATTTTAAATCACCCAGATGTTTTGGCTCTTTTTCACTCCCTGGCTAAAAAAGCGATGACTCCCCATTGTCTACTGAATAATATCTAATCTTCTAAGCATGACATTCAAGACCCTCTGCAAGCTGGCATCAGCTTATCTTTGAAATTGTCATTCCTTACCACCACATCCCCCTCTACCCACATACACACCCTTTACATACTCCAGTGAAACTAGACACCTCTCCATTTACTAAACATACCAGGCATTTTACCCACCTTTATCCATTATTGACAGCTTCAGACCCCCTCTCTTCTCAGGCATCCTGTCAGCCCCTTTGATTCTTCAAAACCCAGAACAAATGCCTGCAAACTCACCCCATGCTACAAGGAGGGTCTTTGCCTTCTGGATTTTCTTGACACTTTATAACTCTCTAAGGTTCCTAGTACAATGGACTGACTCTATGGTGTTCTCTGTACACATGGCACATTCCCTCCAGATGGCAGGACCAGCCCTTATACATCCTGCCTCCACTCCAGTGGTTCTCAACCCTGCTACACACCTCAGTCACCTGGGGAGCTATGTCGAAGCACCAACCCTGGGTCCCTACCCCAGACACTTGGTGCAATGGTCTGAAGTTGGGGTCTGGGCATGGTATTTTTTTAAACCTCTTAAACATTTCTAATTGTACAGTTCAGTAGTGTTAAGTATATTCACATTGTTGTATAGCCAATCTTCAGAATATTCTTATCTTGTAAAACTTGAACTCTATACCCATTAAATAACAATTCACCCCTCCCCCACCACTGGCAACCACCATTCTACTTTTTGCCTTTATGAATGTAAGTGCCTCACATAAGTGGAATCATGCAGTATTTGTCTTTTTGTAACTAGCTTATTTTGCTTGGTATAATGTCTTCAAGGTTCATCCATGTTCTAGCATGTGACAGAATTTCCTTCATTTTTAAGGCTGAATAATATTCTCTTTTATGTATATACTCCATTTTCTTTGTCCATTCATCCATCAGTGGACTTTCAGTTTGCTTCCACGTGTTGGCTCTTGCGAATAATGCTGCTATGAATATGGATGTTCAGATATCTCTTTGAGACCCTGCTTTCAATTCTTCCATTTTTTTATTTTTTTAAAGATTTTATTTATTTGACAGAGAGATACACAGCGAGAGGGGAACCCAAGCAGGGGGAGTGGGAGAGGGAGAAGCAGGTTTCCCGCCGAGCAGAGAGCCCGATTGGGGCTCAAACCCAGGACCCTGGGATCAGGACTTGAGCCGAAGACAGCCACTTAACGACTGAGCCACCCAGGTGCCCCCCAATTGTACTTTATACTCCTTTTAGAGAAATATCAAAGTATAATAAAGGAAGAAAAAGTCTAAACTCAAGAAATGTGGCCTGTAAGGTGAAATCTATCATCACAGGTTGTTTCCCATATGTTTTTTTTTATTTTATTATGTTATGTTAATCACCATACATTATATCATTAGTTTTTGATGTAGTATTCCATGATTCATTGTTTATGTATAACACCCAGTGCTCCATTCAGTACATGCCCTCTTTAATACCCATCACCAGGCTAACCCATCCTCCCACCCCCCTCCCCTCTAGAACCCTCAGATTGTTTCTCAGAGTCCATAGTCTTTTATATGTACCCAGAAGTAGGTTTAGTGTTTTGAGGAACCACCGTACTGTTCTCCACAGAGGCAACACCATCTTACATGCTCCAGCAACAGTACACAAGCGTTCCAGTTTCTCCACATTCTCACCAACACTTGTTATTTTCTGTCTCTTTGACAGTAACCATCCTAATGGATGTGAGGTGACAGGTCATTTTGATTTCAATTTGCATTTCTCTAATTTATCTAATTAGTGGTGTTAATTAGGTTATATCTTTTCATATGCCTGTTGGCCATTTGTGTATCTTTGGAGAAAAGTCTATTCAAATCCTTTGCCCATATTTTAATAAGGTAATTTCTGTTGTTATTGAGTTGTAGGATTTCTTTATATATTCTGGATATTAGCCCTTTACTAGATGCACAATTTGTAAATATTTTCGCTCATTCTGTAGTCTGTCTTTTCACTCTATTGATTATGTCCTTTGATGCACAGAAGTTTTTAAGTCTGATGTAGCCCCAGTTATCTAACCTTGCTTTTGTTGCATATGCTTCTGGTATCATATCCAAGAAATTATCCTGAAACCCAATATCATGATTCTTTCCCTAGGAGTAAGGTTTTAAGTCTTATGTTTAAGTCTTTTGTCATTTTGAATTAATTTTTACATATATTGTAAGGTAAGGGTCCAAGGTCATATTTTTGCATGTGGACGTCCAGTTTCTGCAACGCCATTTGTTGAAGAGAATGTTCTTTTCTCCTTGAGTGGGCTTGGCACCCATGTTAAAGAATATTTCCATTCAGACCAGGGTTTATTTCTGGGCCCTCTATTCTATTATACTGGTCTATATGTCTATCTTTATGCCAGTACCACACTCTTTTAATTACTTTAGCTTTGTAATATGTTTTTGAAATCAGGGAGTCTGAAACCTCCCAACTTTGTTCCTTTTCAAGATTGGTTTAGCTATTCTGGGTCCCTTGAGAATTTCATTTTAAATCTTTCTATTAATGTAAAAATGTCATGGGGGTTTTGATAAGGATTGCATTGAATCTGTAAAGTGCTTTGAGTTCCATGGCCTCTCAAAGTAATCTACAGATTCTATTTTATTAGAAGCTCCTCAGGAGTTTCCAATGCATAATTCTGGTTGATAAACACCATTTTCCCTCTACAGGGCCTTACAGTCATTTAATGAGAATTTGCTTTAACTTATTAATCAGTTGTTTAGCATGTATTTTGCAGCAATGTTGTTCTCCAGAGCAATGTGACAGTAAATCTGATTTAAAGGGGGGAAAAAAGAAGCCTAGAAATGGGACTATAATCAAAAGCACCTAGACAATGTAAAACAGTAAACCATGAAAGCAAACCACAACTGTAACTATGCCTCCTTCCCAGAAAAACATCCCTCACTCAGAGAAGAAAGCATGTACCTCCAGTGAAATGAGGAGAAATGAGGAAAGGAGAAGTTATGAGCAAGCAACGTGAGACAAGAACCCACATCTAGAGAGACAGCCAGTTTATTCTCACCTCTCCCAGGGACTCCTGCAAACCAGTGGAAGTGTCTTGTCCTTATGAATTCAAATAACATTTGTTTGATTAGATAGACTTATATATTGCAAAATGATTACCACCACAGAGTAAGATAACCCCTCCACCATGTCACATAATTACCATTTCTTTTTTCTGTGGTGAAAACATTTAAGATCTACTCTGTTAGCAACTTTCAAGTGTATAATACAGAATTATTAACTATAATCACCATGCTGTACATTAGGTCCCCAGAAATTACTCATCTTATAACTGGAAGTTTGTACCCTCTGACCAATATCTCCCCATTCCCCATGACCACCACCCCCAGTCCCTGGTAAACACCATTCTACTCTGTGTTTCTACGAGAAACAGACCATTTTAGATTTCACATGTGAGGTCATACAGTATTTGCACTTCTCTGACTTTATTTCACTTAGCATAATGCTCTCAAGGTCTAGTCATGTTTTCACAAATGGCAGCATTTCCCTCATTCTCATGGCTGAATAATATCCCTATTCTTCACATCATGGGGGCCCATGATTCTTCTCAGTATCCTCCTGGGTAGAATTTTCCTGAATACTTCTAGCCTCCTTCTAACCCCGTCAGAAGCAATATGCAGCTATCCACAGTTCTGGTTTAAAAGTAAGTACATAAACGTCTTGTAATTATGAAACATTATTTTACACTTAAAAAAAGTACATTTTTCACTAATTGGAAGGGATACAAGCCACCCCTATGTTTATTGTAGCATTATCTACACTAGTCAAATTATGGAAGCAATCCAAGTGTCCATTGATAGATGAGTAAACAAAGAAGATGTGGTGTGTGTGTGTGTGTATGTATGTGCACACATACACACACACACACATACACACACACAATGGAATATTATTCAGCCATAAAAAAGAATGAAAACTTACCATTTCTAACAAAATGGATGGAGTTAGAGAATATAATGCTAGGTGAAATAGTCAGAGAAAGACAAATACCATATGATTTCACTCATGTGTGGAATTTAAGAAACAAAACAAATGATCATAGGGAAAAAAAGGAAAGCGGGAGAGAGAGAGAAACCAAAAACAGACTCTCAACTATAGAGAACAAGCAGATGGCTACCAGAGGGAAGGTAGGTGGGGGGATGGGTGAAATAGGTGAAGGGGATAAAGAGAACATTTATCATGATGAGCACTGAGTAATATACGGAAGTGCTGAATCATTGTATTGTATACCTGAAACAAATATAACACTGCATTAACTATACCAGAATTTTCTTTAAAAGCTGGAAAAATAGTACATTTTTCATTAGGAAAAAAAATTAAAATCTACTGCTAATGCACTCAAAACCCTGCCCTTCTGCCTGTGTTAATTGGACAGAGTACTCGAGGTTCTGAGAATGTTCACTGGGTTTCACATCCACCTGGTAACACAGCTCCTTTCAAAACACCTTGACTGAGGGGAGCTCACGGTTCACAGTTGTAAATGGCAAGACCAGAACAATGACACTCAGCAATTTGGTTGTCTTAAAAGAAATCCTCTTGAAAAATGATAACAGGCTCTCTTTTAGGAGGAATATTAGACCTTGGTTCAAAGGTAAGGAAGAGACGGGACACCTGAGTGGCTCAGTCGGATAAGCATCCGCCTTCGGCTCAGGTCATAATCCCAGGGTCCTGTATAGAATCCTGCTTCGGGCTCCTTGCTCAGCAGGGAGCCTGATTCTCCCTTTGCCTGCTCTGCCTGCTACTCCCCCTGCTTGTGCTCGCTCTCTCTCTTTCTGACAAATAAATAAATAAAAATCTTTTTTAAAAAAAAAGGTAAGGCAGAGACAAAAATGTGTCCCTCACTGAAAGTGCCCCAAGTGGGTCTTCAGCCATCAGTTCTCCTCCTAAAGAAGAGAGATCTGGTGTTAAGGAAATTTCAGGAACCTAGAGGAGTTAATGTTCCCTGGATAGGAGGCAATCAGTCACCCCATGCCCCGGAGTCTCAGCTTCTAATTTTGGAATGACAGCCCTGACATTCCAGAATGTTCTGACTGGTGTTTTTCTGGCCCCAGTCCCCAAGTCCAGAGAGACAGCAGGATGGAGTGTATGTGAAAGAGTGTGGTATAAAGACTTCTAGAAGAGGAGGGGGGAGGGAGAAGAAAAGGAGAGTGAAAAGGGAAAGAGAAGGAGGAAGAGGCAGGGAAGAAATAAGAGAAACATCACTATAGATACTGCCTCAGGCACTTCAAGCTGATCTTTGCAGGGTTTGGGACTGTTGCAGAGTTGGAGAATTCTACAGTAAGCATGGACAGAAAGTAGGAATGTTGACTACAGATTTCTTCTTTCTTAAAATACTGATAATTTTCACAATTTTTACTCCAGGCTAAATAATCAAAATCAATTGGTTAACTTCTGAAAAACACCTCCTCACTTTCACTCATGTGGGGCAAATCTGTTCCCCTTACCTCCCTGTTCCCCCTACCTGCCCATCCAGTTCATCCTTCCAAATGCAGATCAGATTATACATTCTTGTTACAGTCTCTACTAACCACCCAGCATTAAGTAGTGATGCCACTCTGTTCCTTATTTGAATCTCCAGAGTAACTATAAACTGTAAAATTCACTTTGTAATGAGTGATGTACTACTAGACATCTATGTCATTGTTCTTGCAAAGTGTTACTAGACAGGTGATGAACGTATGTCCAGGTTTAGCCCCATGGTACTAGTTTATGCAGGTTAGACCATATTAACAATTAATGACACCCTCCATTTACTCTCACAAGTGAGTATTCCATGTTGGGAAGATAAATAATACAGCCAGCCTGTTGAAATGTTAAATCCTGTGGCATTCCAGACTCCCTAAGGAGAATCTAAAAGCTCCTAGGGGGCTCTGTCATTTTCCACACCAGCCTGGCTCCTTACAGGCACCGCCCAACAATATTTTTATTGTGAGCATAAATTACCCTTTTCATTTTAAAAGATGAAAAATGAACAAGCCCTACAAACTTGTGAATATGTGGAATGTAAGGAAGGAAGTTTTAATTTAGCTTAGGTTCTCATTGTTTTTATTGTGTAAGGCCTAAATGTATCACATTCTGAAACCAAAGATGAGTGTTAGTCTCAGATTTGCATCTGATTTTTAAAAATCACAGTGAAGGAGAAAGTACCAGTTCAAACTCAAACATGCTGGTCTGCCCTTCTTGATACCCAAAGTCTTCTTGCCCTCTAGCAAGCTCAGGCTGCCTAGGTCTGCAGGTCACCTTGGGTTATTCTGAAATGTATTTATTCAATTTCATTCTTACAGGAATATAAATGGTTCTGTCAAATAAAGTGAAAATTTCAATGACAAATATTCTGAAAACAACAGTCCAGAAAATGAAATCTCTTATTTTTTATTGAAACATTATGTTCCTCCAGCTGACACCAAAAGTCATCTCTCTTTTCATCCCTCTTCATCTCTCTCAAATGGGGAGAAGTAGGAAGATGATTATATTATCTCCCACCTGTTCATCTACCCACTGATCAATATTAAGTGTGTGTCATGTCCAAAGTTTTGTGATCTGTGCCAGATGTGAGTGATGAAGGAAATGGGCACAGTTTCTGATCTCAAGCAGCTTATAGTCTGATATACAAAAGAGGCATCAAATGCTTATGAAATAATTATGTAACTAATGTCTGCTGTTAAATACAGTTTATCTCAGCAAGATCTTGACAGAAATCCTCATTCTACTCTAGAAAATCAAAATGGACCTTCCTAACAAGAGACACTTAGACTGGAACCCAAATGATGAACAGGAAATGGGCAAGCAAAGAAAAGGAAGAATATTGCAGACAGAGGTTGCAACTGCCACGTAAGCCTTCAGATGGGAGTGCATGTTGTGACTTTCAGAAGGGAAAAGTGTGCCAGGATTCCTGAGCATTCTGAGTAAGGCAGCAGAAAGGGGAGGGCTCTACTAGTCTTATCCTATGGTTCCAGGGTTGGGTTTCTTACTCTTCCCTTTGATTGGTCAGCCCAAAACAGTGACAAAGTCCAACAACAAGCAGGGAGCTGAGTGAACATCAAAGTCACCACCAGGTCTTAGGGACTTTCAGTCTGGTTCATGTCATTTTGGGCGACAAAGGATGAGAATTAGGCTTAGTAGAACTCTGGGCCTTGGCCATAACATTACTTGAAAAGCCAGACATACTAACCATCACCACTTCTAAACCAGTTGCTCCATTTCTCCCAGTCCTAATATTCAGGAATATTCTGCTTCAGGAATAATCAATATATTAGCTATAAATTTTCCTAAACACCAGCCTGGATGTGGTTGTTACTACAAAAAAAAAAAAAGTTATGCAAATAAAGAGGAAATAGGCAGTCTCGGTCTTTAAACTTAAAATGGGCAAAGGGAATACTGGGAATAGAGTTCTGGTGTGGTAGAAAGAATATGGACTTTAAAGTCAGAGAGGCTTGGGTCAAAACACTGACTCTGTCACTTAGGAACCCTGTGACTCTTATACAATTGTATTAACCACTCTGAGCCTTAATTTGAAAAGTGAAGATAATATCTATCTGCTTCCTAGAATTGCTGGGAAGATTGAATGAAGTAATATTTTCAGATACACTGTGTGTGTGTGTGTGTGTGTGTGTGCGCGTGCGTGAATGCATGCATGCATGCATGCATGGGGGAGGGAGTGATCCAAGTGAGAAGGAGCAAAAAGATAAACAGAAATTGTCCCCTACTCTTAAATTTACAGACTGACAGAGATACACATAAACAAGCAGTGTAAGTCACAATATAAAATGGAAATTTAACAATCCAGGAAGAGATAATGAGTGTCTGAACTAAAGGAGAGGCAGAGGTGATATGAGAAAGGGACAGGGTCAAGAAACATCTTAGGTAAATTTAAATTACATAGATTTGAAAGTGTGATATAAAAATATTTATATAAAATTTATTTTATACAGACAATTTGAAATAATGTGAATTCCCTGAATGTAAAATACATTAATGCATGGTTCTTTTCAAAACTATCAGGCCAAATATACTAAAGCTTTGTGTACACTCTAATCATAGGGCAGTGACACTTAAGCTGATCAACAGAAATACCTGTCTTCCACAGGTTTAGTCTTATACAACTTTTCCGCTATACATGGTCTTCAGGAACCACATTCCTCCCAATAGCTGCAAGTTGCCTTGCATTTCGGGTGGGGTAGGGGAAGTTAATAAGACAATAAATGAATAAGGGGCAAATGAATGATAGGAGGTGGAAGAAAAAGTAACAGTTGGCTTAGTTTCCTAGCTTATGTGACTTGGTACCTAACAAAGCCATTTAATAAGATCACTTCAACCTGATTCAGAAAGAAGTGAGTTCCCTACTGAGAAGTGTGCAAGGGTATATTGAACAATTATATGCTAGAAATATTAACAATTAGGTTCATGTGTCTTGTCGAGTACTGGATGAGAAGATCACCAAGGCTCCCTCCAGTCAAGAGACTTTAAGATGAGGGTCTTCCCTGTACCTCCGCTCAATTCCTGTAATTCTCAGTATGAACACCTTTCCTTTTGAATTGACTAGGCTAAGCCCTCCTATTTTATTGTTTAGCTTTTTAACATGTTCCAGTGTTGCCTTGTATGTGGGTTAGGGTCTAGATTTGGTGGTGGTAGTAGTGTAGTAAGTGGGCAGCAGTGGCGATAACAGTAATACTTGTATCATGCTTAGTATGTGCCAAACACTAAGTGCTTTTCATCTATAAACCCACTCAATCCCCTCACAGACCTCTGAGTTAGATAACAGTGTTATCCTCATCTCACAGATGAAGAAAATGGAAGAATAGAAAGTATCTAACTTGCCCAGGTTCACAAAACAGAGCCAGAATTCAAACCCAAAAAGTCTGTCTCTGTAATCCATGCTCTTATCTACCATGCTATCGTGCCTCCCCAACAGGGTGATAGTTCACAGCCTTCTAGTTCTGCAGGTGCAGCGTATGATAGGGGTAGAGGTTGTCTGAGCCACTGGGACCTGGGAAATCTTTTTCCAGGGTTGCTATCCCTATAATAAGTGACCCTGGCAGTATTGAAGGACTGTAGCTCCAGCAGAAATTGGTGGGGGAGGGAAAGTCTCTGAGGGACTCTGCTCTTCTCATCCTTTCCTTTTGTGCCCCTGGTCTGTGAGTTTCCTGGGGTTCAGTGTCAAAAACTGCCAGTATCTGCAGCTATAATGCCACTCGAACTTCTCTCTTATCCCTAATACCGTATTGGTTTGACTACCTCAGAACTGAGAACATGTTATCTACCATTGTTTATTTCATGCAGAGGGAAAGAACTCAAAGAAAAAACAATAACATACAGAGAGTCATTTTAAAACTCATGTATACACTGTCTGCTGTGAGTGTAATGACAACGACCAACCGTTTAGAAAGGCCAGGTGGGTGTAATGTTGGCTATGTGTAACAGCTATAACATCTGTTAGACATGTGTTCTGGGCACCCTCCCTGGTACAACATTCGTAGAAGGTATTACTTAGAATTTGGGGGGGGTTGCAAGTGACAAAAACCCAACTCTCAATAGCTTAGGTAAAAGTAGAGATTAATTATTCAAATGCTGCTGGATCATCTCAGGACTAGGAATATGGCTGGATCTCAGGAATAAATGGAGCAAGGTAATGCTGGGGATTCACTCTCCAGCTCATATTCACACTCCTCCCTACACACCCACCACATATATCTTTCTTTCTTTCTTTTGTTCTTTCTTCTTTTCTTTCTCTTTCCTTTTCCTTCTCTAGACCAAATTCTTTTGCTTCTCAGGTCCACGTGGAAGGAAGCACAGCTACTCTAATATCCCCGATCTTACTGCTATAGGACCAGAAAGAAGCAAACTCAACTTTATGGATCCCAAGTCCAAACCTTGGGCCAGTCAGCTGTGTCTAAGGAATAGAATCACTGCACTGGCACAGTAACTCTTACAGTCACACTAAGGATGAGCAAGGGCAAGGTAATTATTAGAAAATGGGGAACTGAAGATACAGCTCCATGGGTGTCTTCTACAAGAAGCCACGATGCCAATTAACATAGCTGGCAGATATCCTCCATTAGATAAAGTGTGCCAAGGGACTCTGTCTCATGTAGTGTAGAAGCCATAGGCACCATGCTTTGCTAAACATGTGCACAGCATGTATACAGCTGGTGTTCTATAACAACAGTTAATGTGTATTACACCTTTAATATGTGCCAGGAGCATTTAGGAGTCACAAAATCTCTATAAGGTAGTAATAAGTTATCTCTATTATAGAGATGAAAAAGCTCAGTTTTGGAGAAAAGAAGCAACCTGCTCAAGTTTATACAGCTACTAAATTGCAGTTTCAAAACTTAAATGTGGCTCTGTCTGACCTTAGACCCAGCACTCTTGCCGCTAAGACACTTTCTCTTTAATTCAGAAAATATGTATACGCACCAAGCCTGATGCTAAGTAGAAAAATCCCAAACACACATTCCAGGCAATGGAAAAAAAAGTAAAACAGAACCACCATTCTTGTAGATGCAATATTTCAACTTTGATTCCCCTCACCCACCCAAAATGAAGAGCTGATACTGCTCACCTTATTAGCCTCAAATGACTGCAGATGGCATTCCAGAACAGATGCACAGCTATTCAGTAGCCTTAAGAAGAATCTAACACCATGAATCTTTTTCATGCTGACTTTCCAGGGAGGTCTTCCAAGTCCCTAAAGATCCAAGAGATAATTCTATGGCATAAACTGTCATTTACAGACAAAGGTCAAATAGCTGCCTAGTCCCTATGTGATGCCATCCATGACCCAAGAAGCATTTGCTGGATTTGGAATTCTAAGCACATTCCATGACTGAACTCAGGTTTTGTTGCTATTACTATTTTATAGGTGAGAAAAATGAACACTGGAATATTTCATTTGGCCTATCAAACTCTAGAATCATAGGCACCTCTCAGTTAAATAATCATACAAAAGATATCAGAAAATTCTGGGTGAAAGATTTCAGAGGAAAGACCCATCCCTGCCTACCTGACTCCTACTTGTATCACAGAACCCTGTCCTCTCTCCTATAGTGATGGTTATCAGACTACACTCAAGTTGCCTCTTTGTGACTGCTTTCCCCACTAGACTTTGTCTTCTTCACCACAGTATTTCCAGCATCTAGCACAGTGTCAAGTACATAATAAGTTAGGAGATGCTCAACATGGAAGGAAGGAGGGATGGAGAGAAGGGGAAGATAGAGAGGGAAGCAGTGGGGGAGGGAAGGGGGAGAGGTGAAGGAACATGGAAGGAAGGAAGGGAAGGAAGGAAGGGAGGGAGGGAGGGTGGGAGGGAGGAGAGAGGAAGAAGGAGAGTGGAGGAAACCTTGGGGGATGAACAGAGTCTGTATGTCCTAACATCAAGGCAAGTTTTTGAGCAAGTCATCTACAAACCTAGATGAGTATCTATTAATACCTGGAGATCATTAGTTCTGACAAGAAGATACCCTGAGTGGCCACTGGACTCCATCGATAATCCCTGGGCAGAGAAGAGCAAAGCCTAAAGTCACCCAAGGCTGAGTGCCTGTTTCCCTCTATGAGAGTGAGAACAACCTTGACCAACACTGTGTATATGGAAATGGCTAAATCAAGAGAATGGACATTTATTTCTCATTCTCAGCCTGACAAGGAGATCCTCCTAGTTATACCAATTAAATTTCCACTTCTCATGTACCTTCAACTACTGTCTTAAGAAAAACCTGAGCCGACAAAGTAGGCACTCTGACCCTCACCAAGGAAATAGTGTTAATTGCATGGCTTCGGGCTGTAGGGCTTCAGCAGCGTAAATTGAAAAAGTAAACCCAATTTGAGAGATATGCAAATGATAAACTGAAAGAAGAATTAATATTTAGTTTTGTAAAAACACAGCTCTCCTCCTCATTATGAGGGCTGTTTTTTTTTTCCATAACCAGAAGGAAATATGAATTGTTGGAAGCTCCTCAAAATGTGCAGCTGAGAATGCCTTTATATTAATGAGGAAAGTGATGTTGATTAATGGGTAGGCCAAAAGTAGTAAGGAAGATTTCCTCCTTTCTGTCCTCTTCTTGGCCTGGGAATAGGTAGTCTACTGAGGTCCCCAGGCACAGCAAGAACACAGTCCCCTGGGTCTGCTGCTGGCTGGAACACATGTGGTCTGATCATGCCTCTTTCAATTACACTAACAAACATGTCTAGACTTGAACAAATTTGCCCTTGGGAATTAAAGCGGTTATAGAAATCCACATCCTCTGAGCCTCCCTGACCTTAATTGATCAGTACCCCTCTATTGTAGTCCACAGCTAGTCCAGGAAAGATTTTCTGAAAGTTTAGCTAAATGACAATATTGATTTTTACCTTAATATTCTCTTATATTCATCACATTTCTTACATCTGCTTTGTACATTACATGTTCCCATGGCTCTATGGACAACATTACATAATAAGTTCTTTAACACAGTCTAGCAAAGGATTATGACCCCCATTTTACAGAACAGAGTCCAAGTCACAGGGAGCTGGAAATACCCTAAGGAGTGAGAAGTGAAGTCTTTTTGTCTCCTAGACTAGCAGTGCATTTTTTTTAAAAGATTTTATTTATTTATTTGAGAGAGAGAGAGAAAGAATGAGAGAGAGAGCATTGGGTGGGGGAAGGTCAGAGGGAGAAGCAGACTCCCTGCTGGGCAGGGAGCCCGATGTGGGACTCGATCCCAGGACTCCAGGATCATGACCTGAGCCGAAGGCAGTCGCTCAACCAGCTGAGCCACCCAGGTGCCCTAGCAGTGCATCTGAGCATCTATTTAGGGCCAGACCTTCTGACTTCACCACCTTCTGGGTCACACAAGTCACCCAGGAATGAGAAGACCACCCTCTTTCCTAATGAATCACAAGGAAAACAGCCTCCTCTGCCTGTTCTATAGTCTGCACGCTGGCTAGTCTTTATTCCTCTCCTTACAAAGAGAGGGCTTTCTGTGAATGATCAGAGGCTAGACTCCATATGCTGCGCTGCTCTGGGCATTGCCACCTGTGCTCAATTTCAGGAAGCTTTTCAAAGATTGATGTTCTTTTATAGCTCATGAGACATCAGTCCATGCAATGGAGGAGTGTCGTAGACAAGCAAATAAAGCCTTGTTGGCATGTGAAATCCTACTTTGGTCAAGAGCCCAGGCTTGGGAAGAGCAGGTTAAATGACACCTGAAGCTCATATAATTTTGACAGCCCACTTTAGAAGAGAATTCAGTTGCAAGAACAAAAATTTCATATGAAAGTAAACATTTATAAAGACAAAATATATCACATAACACATCACAGAAAGCTGACAAATACCATACAATCATAAAATCAAGAAAAATAGTATCATATTTGTATTAATTAAGTGCCTGTCATTCTTCTTTGGTACTTTTTCCTACATTTTGGGCTTATATGCCAACAATTTTATGGCATTGTTTTCAAGGCAGAGAAGAGAATGACTCTTGTCTTTTCCTCTGCAGGTTCTCCTCCAGAGCCTGCCATGGTCCAGTGCTGTTCGTAGCAAGGCAGACTCATAAGGCAGCACAGCCTCCAGCCTTGTGTCCTCCTACCAACACCAGGCAGTTCATCTCAGCAGGTGGCAGGAGAATCCTAGAAGCCACTTCTACAACAGGACAGCCAACTACAGCTTATGTCTGCAAAGTAGTAGCTGTCAACTACAAAACCCCAGCTTACTGTAACCGCGAGGCAATTTCTCCTCAGTCGGATCCCAAAACAGTCCGCAGCTACTCCACCAGAAACAAAACAATAGGAATGTTTAGAGAAGTGAGGGAGAAAGAAAGAATGGTCCTAACTAATAATGGTTAAAATATCTTAATTTTGCAAATTAATAAAAAATGACCATTTGAACATATTGCCAAGACCCTTACTTCGTCTTGAAAGGACCTGTGCAAGTGTAGAATCCTAAATGTAAGCCTCACTATCTTCATAAAGCCACTTCTGTGCGCATCCTCAATCTCCCTGCCCCAGCAAGAGTGGGGAGCCAGGAGGAAGTTCAGAGGAGATCTTCATCTCTAACACAATGGGGGTTAAGATTCTCTAAAGCACCTGGATTCTAATCACAGGTAAGGCAGAAACTCTGACCCGAGCATGGTCTTGTCTGAACAGACCTTCATTACATGAGATTGCCATCCATACAGCACATCTGGTGTATATCCCCAGCCTGAATTCCATACCACTTTCCCAGGACTAAGTAGATTCACTCATATCTCTTACAACCACACTTTTTCATTGAAGGAGGAAACCTAGAAGTGAATGTCCAGTATCTAAGTGATTTAGCACCACACTTGAATCTTTATTTGGTACCTGATGATCTGGTTGCATAAATAATAGAATTGCAGGTTCATGAAACTCAGCCCTAACATTAGTCCCCAAGCTCTATATAAGCCATAACATGCCAGCCTCAGTATGAACAAACATATGAATATGTCATACAACATAAGAGCATTCTAGTCAAACAAAGTGGAATCGTCCCTTCAGGCAAGCAGAAGCACTTTTAGGGTTCTCAAACTTCCCCATAGTCACACTATGAATTTCTTTAAAGGCAGAGGATTTAAATAGCTGGACATCTACTGATATGCTTCTCTTTTATTTCTATATTTAGTTAACTAAGTGGTTTTCACCAGGTACAAAAGGAATACCACATAGGATTGTACATTTAAAACCTTATATATTTTATGAGTAATATAAAAGATTTTCATGTGTAGTTTTAACTATATATGATTTTCACCCTACTCATTGATTTTTGAACCTAACCCACACAGATATGACTTCACAGAATTTTTGCTCATTAAATCAGGAAAGTAAATAATTTTCTTTTTAACGGATACTTATAGGATAGACACTTTAGTGCTGTAACCTGGGAGTGGGGAGGAGCAGAATGGAAACAGTAGTGTGCAGCATCCTGATAAACTTCTCTAGACACAAAAGGAAATTGCGTCTCTAATCTCCAAATCTGATTAAATATGAAAAAGAGAGGGGGTGGTGAGAAAGCTTCACATAATCTTGGGTAACTCTTGAAAGGAAGGCTTCTGAGCTCTACATCACAGGGCTTTTAATTTGTATTCCACATTTCTCTTATAAATATGAATCTGGATATTACTCAAAGTGATCGCATTTGGTTATAAACGCTGAAAAGACTTGAGCTTTTATTTTTTAGTATCTATGTTATTCAGATGGGAATGAAAACCAAAAATTTCAAGCTTACAAATAGCAGCTAGGAAGGTTGCAGTAGTTACCCCAGAAATCAATGTTTATCCAGCTGTCTGGTCAAATCCCATAAAGGCAACTCCCAGAGACCATTCCCTGCCTCTAGTCACTCTCTCCCATTTCTAACAGGTTCTAAATTCAGGTTTCTGTTTATTTTCATTCTGAATTCTTTTTACTCATGGGTTGTCCAGATGTGTTGGTTTTTTTTTTAATTCTCATCTGAAGTTGTTCTACTTATCTTTGATGATTGGTTTCCAATTGATTTCATTCATTTATTCCATCAACAAATATATTTATTAAGCACCTACTATGGACCAGGTACTATTCTAGGCATTAGATAGACAACTGTGGGCAAAAATCTCTGTGACATCCTATTACATTGAATCACATGAAACTGATACTTTTGTAGGTCAAAACGGTCAAGTATCAACAATCTCGTGGTTCAGCCCATGTTGGGGAGACAGAAAATAAACATAATTATAAGAACGTTGATAGTATGTTAGAATCTCTTACCGAGGTTAGAGCCCTTGACACTGCCCTCTTATTACACTCACCATTTTGGATGGACTCTTGACTTTACCTCCTGTCCCAGCCTTGAAAACTGAAGTTCCTGGTGCCCAGGAGTCAGCAAAAGGCCTCAGAAAACAATCTACACTCAGTGATTTCCCTGCCCTCCAGCTTCTGCTTTTACTTAGTTTTTGGCCTATGATGAAACCTAACTTTCTTACTGGCTCAAAGATGGGTTGAAAAACTACTTATCATTCTTTATTCAAAAGCATTAGTTATTTTTAACAGGAGGCTGACAAAAAAACTGGTTCATTTAATAACAGCTGAAATAAAGTAAGTCATTGGTAAGTATTTGGGAGCATTTACTTTATCTTATTATCCTCAGTATAATCACACCTAATGAGCTGGAATTTGCTAGATTCTGATGCTTATGGCTTTTAGTGTGGTGGTCCTTTTTTTTTTTAAGATTTTATTTATTTATTTATTTGAGAGAGAGAGAGAGAGAGAAACAGCATGAGAGGGGAGAGGGTCAGAGGGAGAAGCAGCCTCCCCGCCGAGCCGGGAGCCCGACGTGGGACCCGATCCCAGGACTCCGGGATCATGACCCTAGCTGAAGGCAGTTGCTCAACCAACTGAGCCACCCAGGCACCCTGTGGTGTTCCTTCTAACAGAATTGTGAAATAAAGCTCTCCTGAGATTTTACACACTTCTATGACCTATTGGTGTACAAATCTCTATGAACCTTCTGAGATTTACAAACATCCATATACTGCCTAGGGGAAACTGTGTCTGGTACCAAGAGGCATCCTGATAAAGGAAGAAAATGGAAAATATGGCTTCACAGAACTGACAGATATTTAGAGCCCCATGCAAGACTGAAACAGTGGGAAAAAGCCTTGAAGCTGGAGACAAGTATTTCTTCCACTTATCAATGTGTTAGTTTTGATACAGTATTACCTACATGAGCCTCAGTTTCCCACAGAAAAAAAATGAGACTACACCAAGACTGTTGAGTGAGAGAACATAAAAGCATAAGTAGAGAGTATAAGTGCTTTATAAACTACATAAGAAAGGGCAATTTTCAAAATGAGGAAACAAAATTCAAACAAAAACAAGAATAAAAAACCTAATTTATCCCAGGAACTAAAGGCAAAGTCCCCAGATGGCTAGATAGAGGATTTCTAGGCAGTTTGGGGGAAGGGAAGATCAGGGCATTTCAGCATAAATTCACTGAGAACAGCGTAGAACCTGTATTTATTCACTGTTGGTGTTTTAGGGTTTGCAATGCATCATAGCAAAGTGGGAACATGACAGTTGGAAAGAACACTGGTTTGCTAACAAATCAGCTGGAGTTCACATCCTGGCTCCACCACCTCCTAACAGTATGAGCCTGAGCAAGTTAAAGGACTTATCAGAACCTTGATCCTCGGGGCGCCTGGGTGGCTCAGTCATTAAGCGTCTGCCTTCGGCTCAGGTCATGATCCCAGGGTCCTGGGATCAAGCCCCGCATCGGGCTCCCTGCTCGGCGGGAAGCCTGCTTCTCCCTCTCCCACTCCCCCTGCTTGTGTTCCCTCTCTCGCTGTGTCTCTCTCTGTCAGATAAATAAAATCTTAAAAAAAAAAGAACCTTGATCCTCATCTGTTAACAGGTGATAAAGGTGTATATGGATTAAACACACCCAAATTCATAAAGTGTCTGCATATATAAGGGGCTGTATAGCAATAAATTCCTAACTCCATTGTACATATTATCACAGGTGGTCCTCATGTCACATCAATCTTGTAAGTTGGATTTTTGTCTTTCTCATCTTAAAGATGAAGAAACTGGCCTGTTTAAGAAGGCATATAGGCATAAGTAGTGAAACTATGGCAAAAACCTAGCTCATTTCCAATACTGACAGGTATTTCTACCACACTACTGTTGCCTCCACTGTAAGAGATCAGGGCCAGTAGGGGCTAGTAGGAGTGAGGGAAGATCATTTTAAGTAGAGTAACCAGCTTTCACCCTCCTGGAGCAATTGAAAATACATAGGCTGCCTGGAAGTGTTATCCAGATATTTAGATGTTGGAGCACCTGACCCCAAAGGTATAGACTATTGGCCTGAAGTCATCTTACACATGGGATTTATTTGTTGCTCCCTGGCACACATGTTTCTCACCAACATAGCTCGGGTTATTGCTATATTTAACTCACCAGGTTCAAACACTATAATATTGTCAATGCACTGAACCAGCATGATCTGCCTGAGAACTAGATTATGACATATGGCTGGAGAGCTGAGTGAGGTAGTAACATGAAAGTGTACTGTTGGCCCCACTGGATGGAAGCCAAACAATTTCTAATGAATTTAGTAACAAGTATAGAGAAAAGGGCATTTTCCTAATCAACAGCTAAATACTAGGGGCCAAGGAATGTGCTGATTTGCTCTAGGAATGAAACTGTATCTGGAATAGCAGCTGCAATTACAGTCACTACCTAAGTGTATGATAATCCACTGTCAGTCCCCAAGATCCATCCATCTTCTGCAAAGCCAAAGAAACAAGTTGAATGAAGATCTGGTAGGAAGCACAACCCTGTCATCTCTCAGGTCCTTAGTGATGGCACTAATCCCTGAAATCTCTCCAGAAATACATTATGCTCTAAATCAGCAAGTAATGTACATATTGTTTCTCCCTCAGCCAGAGCTTACAAGGCCTAAAATGGAGGGTTTTGAAAATGAGAGTGGCTCCTTTCATTGCTACTCCTAGTGATCCACAAGAGAAAGTTTTGCTTTATTCCCACTTTGGCCTTTCTGGTTTACAATACCTAGCTCCCAAGGAAGGATGCTTCCAACAAAGGACACAATAATGCTTTACTGAAACTGGGAGTTGAGACAGCCACCAACCACTTTGAGCTCCTCCTCACATTAATTCAACAGGTAAAGAAGGGAGTTACTGTAGTGACAGG
The DNA here is from genome assembly GCF_054177405.1 of Leptonychotes weddellii. Taxonomy (NCBI): domain Eukaryota; kingdom Metazoa; phylum Chordata; class Mammalia; order Carnivora; family Phocidae; genus Leptonychotes; species Leptonychotes weddellii. Next base: position 108,621,780 of record NC_138378.1, read on the forward strand.
GATAGTGATGTCTCCAAGATGATACGGAGTTGCTACTGCATATTAGAAGTAAAGAAGAGTTCATCCATGATTTACAAGAGTTCCTGGGGCATCTCTTAGTACTCCAGGTCGTGCCATTAAAGTCAGTGGAAAATTTCAACAACTCAATGCAAACAGTTATATCAATACACCAGAACCTTCAGGAATAAAGGTTTGGGTCACCCCCACCTGACAAGGAACCAAAGCCAGCAGAAGTACTGGCTACCCAGCAGAAGGTAAAGGAAATGCAAATAAGGAATATGTAGTAGAAAAGGTAATTAAAAATACCAGCTATAACCACGTGGCCAGTTGCAGAAATAAGGACTATCATGATTTTAGTACTTCTTCATTATTTTAATATACATGTGTTTCAGTACATATTAACCAACTTTTTTCTTCATTTCTTTCTTTTTTTTTAAGATTTTATTTATTTACTTGACGGAGAGAGACAGCGAGAGAGGGAATACAAGCAGGGGGAATGGGAGAGGGAGAAGCAGGCTTCCCGCGGAGCAGGGAGCCCAATGTGGGGCTCCATCCCAGGACCCTGGGATCATGACCTGAGCTGAAGGCAGACGCTTAACGACTGAGCCACCCAGGCACCCCTCCTCTTCATTTCTCCCATTCCCCTATTATCTAACATAAGATATGGTAATAGTAGTTATGCTTATCTCAGTATTTAAATTACAAGGTATCAAAGGAAGAATGTGATTCAGCAAGAAGGGGATTACACATTAACCAAAGATGAATAAAAAGAACGTGTATCCACTTTTGGAGAGAGAATGTGTTTTCAGTTGTACAAGGGATAGATGCATTATGTTAGGCTGAAACATGGTCTTTCAATTGTATTCATTTAGAAAGTAAGTGTAGTTAAAAGATGTATATGCTAATGACACACAGAGAGGATGTGTCAATTCAGCTAAGCTAAAATGATGCTTCCCAGAATTCCCTTTCCTGCATAGCTTCAGGGTAGTATGGGCCAAAGGAGAAATCTGCAAAAGATTTGGAAAGCCGGGCACGTACTGCATGGAGCACTGGGTGTTACACGCAAACAATGAATCGTGGATCCCATCAAAAACTAATGATGTATTGTATGGTGACTAACATAACATAATACAATAAAATAAATTTTTTTTAAAAAATTTTAAAAAAGATTTGGAAAGCTGCATAAAGCAGTAGACAGACGATCAGTGCAGGCAGCTCCTGAGGCTCACTGCTGATCTGCTGGTTCACCTGCCTGCCATGGGGCAGTGGCCAGACTCGCAGTAACTCCAGCTCCCACTGCATCTCCCCTTGCAGTTTCTGACTCTTGAGCCAGGTGTGTGTCTGTCTCTGTGAGGGAGGCACCAGCTTCTCCTGCAGGTTACCTGTACCATCAAAGATGGAGGGCTAGAGGTAAAGGAGAGGCTTCTGATACCGTGTGTGTACCATTCTGTGGGGGCCAGGACATCCTCCTGGGTTCTCATTTGTCCTTGCTCTCCTCTATTTCATACCCATATTTTCTTCCCAACTGATTATCCTGCTGTTTCAGGCCCTAGAAATACACACAGAAGTAATAGCGTTTCATACTATTTATCCCACAACGGCACAGTTCAAATCTCTATAACAAATCCTTTTTATGTAATTATATATGTAAATCACTCCTAGTGTTTCTGCCTCTCTGATTCGCCCTAACTGAATGGTACACAGATGGAAATGGCAGAGCTGGAACTCCCACTTAGCTCATTTCTAATACTGATTCAGGGTACTTTCCACTAAACAACCATGGTAATTCAAGGCCATGTAACTGGAGGGTGTTGGTGGTTTAAAACAGCATGCTGGCCATCACCCTCCCTCTTGGGGAAACAAGAGACATACAGGCTGCACGAAGAACTTAGAGATATTGAGATGATTAAATACCTGGTACAAAGGTGCAGATTAATGAACTAAAGTCAGCCTGCAGAAGAGGTCCCTGGGAGCAAGTCCCATCCCAGGGGCTAACTTCAACTTTGGCCCATTCAGCACTTTTAGCTATAAATTGCTTAATAAAGACAGAAGGTATATTGATCAAATTTTCAGATGACACAAGGCTGGGCCAGCTAGCAAATATGCTGAGTGACAGAATCAAGAATCCAAAAGATTTGACAGGATGAATAATGAGTCACAGCTAACAAGATGAAATTTAACAGGATGGATATCAAATTTTACTTCCCACAGCCCTGCGCTGGATAATGCAGGTGCCAACACCCTCCCTACACTACAGGTTGGTGCAGGGGTATCACTTGAGCTCAGTGTGGGAAGAAACACATGATGCTGATGAGAGAGAGGTCTGCTTCAAGGGAATGCCCCTGAGTTCAAAAATCATCTTCAGAGACTTAGACAGACTTGGTTTAATAGCAGCCTTTGTGAAAAAGACATTGAGCTCAATACCAATCACCACTGCGACTGGGTTAAAGGATTCGTTAGTTGCTCAGACTTCATTATTCAAAGTATGGTGTTCCAGTAGAAGCTGAAGATAGACTTACAACTTTGCCCTGCTCAAAACCACATCGCTGAGGTTTGGGATACAATCCTGCATGGCACACCTTAGTTACAAACCAGAATGCAACTAATATGGTGAAGATATATAATAAAAGTCATATGAAGAACGTGTTAAGGAAAGCGATCATGAGACTTGGTTCCAAATAATTTAAGAGTTTTCATAAAGGGGAAAACAGAATTTTATTTGTACTTCAAGAATACAGATGGATAGAAACTATAGAAAGGAACACTTTTATCACTATGAAGAGTAAGCATATAATGGGTAAGTCATGCTCTGGAGCCAAACTACTGAGGGCACAGCTAATAATACACTCTCCAGCCATTTGACTTGGGCAAATTACTTGATTTCTTGGCTTCAGCTTTCTCAGTGATAAAATGGGAAAGACAAGAGTATCCCCCTCATGCATTTGTTATGGGAATTAATTAAGCAAAACAAATAGTATCTACCTCACCTGAATGTTTTGAGTATTGTATGACACACGTACAAAGCATCTAGAAGAGCTACATGGTTTGAGATCAATAAATATTTGCCAGTCTTACTATTATTAGGAAGTACATTCTGATGCTTAGAGCTATCCCCACGTTGAATGCCCTGGAATATGAGGAAGCAGCATCTTGTGTCTGAATGTGTTTAAACTAAAACAGAGATATCTTAGAGTGGTATTTCTCAGACTTTAATGTACATGTGAATCCTCTTGACATTGTATTAAATTGAGTTCTGACTCAGCAGGTCTGGATTGGGGCCTGAGTGTCTGTATTTCTCACAAGCTCCTGGGCACTGCTGGGGCTGCTGTGTAGTTACCACACTCTGAGTAGCAAGACTGGAGAACTCTTCCACTGGGGCGGAAGGAAAGGTGATGTCCATTCTAAAATATTCATACTTTGTGATATTACCCATCTGAGAACAATAACTATATTGAAGCTACATTATAACTGAGTAGAGCAAATGACTTAACCTCACACCTTGTTTTGATATATTCTGCAAAGCACTTTTTAAGAAATGAGTACTTTTTACATCAAAATCCAAAGTCCTCAGATGGAAGCTGATCTACTTCAGCAGAGGGTTTCATTTCTTAATTGGCTAAACATCTGTTCCAGTTCTGAGCACAGATTGATCTTTATCAAACACTGACTGGCCCTTGGCTCCTGCAAGCTACTTTGTCCTGGTGTGATGGGGAACAAAGCAGGGCAGCTGTGTGATGCCAGGAAGCTTCAGGAGGAAGGAAAAGAAGGGCCAGAGAAGCAGAAAAGAAAGAGAGACTCACAAGCTACTGGCAGGAGAAATGCAATAGCAAACTCCACCAGCTTCAAGGCTGGATAGAACCAGATCTGGTGCTAGGAGGACGCTTAGGGATCACCTGACCCATTCTTTTCAGTTTTTACATAGTGGAACAAAGTTCCTGTGAGAGGCTCCAACTTTCTAAAAGTAACACATGGACGGAGCATTAGTACTGGAAACCAGGCGCCACAGTTCCTAGACCAGTGCTCATCCCACTGGCCCTGCCTGCCTCCCATCTCCTCCTGGGACTCCTGCCCCAGCAATGTTGCTTGGTCTAGCCATGGTTTCTTTTCATGCTTCAGTTGCCCTCTAGGGTAAGGAGGGTTGAGGAAAATTCTGTAGATATAGGTTAGAGAACACAAAGTTGTTTTTCACTCAAGTTAATTTCTCAGGATGAAACTGCTCCAAAAGATCTGAAAAGTATTTCCCTATCATTCACATTGTTCCCTGTCTCTGCTCTATGAATACATTAAACAGCAAAGGTAACACAAAAAGCTCTGACCTTGACAAGTTTTCAGTAGCCAAGAGGCCAGAGTCAAGCACTGATTCCCAATAGTTCCCCTCTCAAGATGTCTTGGTTCTCTCCTATCTCCTCTTTCATTCCAGTAAGAATGAAACTTCCCTCACTGCAGTAAGAGTAGAATCCAAAGGCGACATACTCACTTTCCTTTCTGTGAGGATCAGGCTGGGAAAACTCAGAAGCTTGGCCAAGGAAGGAGGGACCTTGAAAAGCCACATGGAATTACTTCAAACCCCAAACCCTCATTTCTCCAACTCTTTTATCTTGATACTAGCTGAGAGCTCATACATTCTTGGCAGAGGACTAAAAGTCATTAATTCATACTAACATGAAATAACTAGCACCAGTGCTTCTCCTGAGTGGCTAGGTTCTAGAGTGGTCTCCACTTAACTGCTAAGCCTCTTCTATGTGGGGGAGGTTATCTGTTTTGGTTTTCTACAATTCCTTGATCACCTGTAAGTGGAGTTTACTCACTCTTGACCTCCAACATCCTGTGCAGCAGTTTATTTTAAAGTGTCATCTCTGTATATGACCTGATCTCTGCCCTCTACCACATTGGCTCCATTTCTCTCTTTATAAATTTGCTGAAAATAAAAACAGTATTAACCACCCATCACATAAGAGAAGATGCATTATTTCTTGCCATAAATACACTTGTAGCAACAGATATAGACACATCAGCAAAAGGAGAACCCCAACTATGGCTCTTGAGAGACTTCCAGGATCACGAATTTATTTGTCACTGCTACACAGCATTGATGATCCAACCTCTAGCATACAGCCAAAATCAGGAATTCAGGGGCTGCTACTCAATGGTGAGGTGACATACGGTTCTCTGTATTTAGTTGTTTGGGTAATTTTTCACTATTTCTATAAAAATTAAGGGCTGTCATTCATTTATAAATCTACCCAGATATACATGAGTAGGTAGCAAAGACAACTACAGGCAGCAGGAACAGTCTGAGCAGGCTATTGGCATCTTCAGAGTGATTATTACCTAGGATTTGAAAACCAGAAAGGGTCTTGGGGGGACTACACATTACTCATCTTTGCCTTTTGGTGAGATGTCTCTCCAACATTACTTTACGTTAAAAACCACTTCTATTTTTAGACTGATGAATAGAAGTGGTAGAGTAAACATGTGAGCCTACAAGTTTGTAACAGCAAATGTGCTAAGCATTTGAGACAGATTTTGTTGGCTATACAAACACAACCTAGCAAGTCCTGCTGCCAAATTGCAGTCCTGTGTTTATCAGCTCACTCTGGACCTCAATGTCCAAAATAGTAGGCAGTAACAGGGCCAATGTCAGAACAACTTCCCAGAGACAGGAGAGATTCACATAGCTGAGTTTAAAGAACTAAAGCTTTCCTCAGTATTTAGGCATTCCCTTATGGGTATTTTTCATGGAAGCCTTAGTATCTTTCTTCCTCTCATAGACAGGCCAAGTCTTATAGGGTGACAGCAGGAAGGAAGACTGTATAGAATGATCTATGTGAAATGGCCACTATCGGTTTGCTTGTAGCTGTAAAGTTAGAACTAAGAGCCCTCTTATCCATATTTGCATGCAATTTTCTGAGTTTGCTTTAATGGATATGACATTTCATTAATTCTGGTTGTGTACTCAAGCCAAAACACATGCAGTTTAGTCCCATTTACTGACAAAAAAATAGAAGCTCAAAAATTCTAAGTCAGAGTAATAACTGAAGGTGTGTAATTACTCATTACCCAATCAGCTACCAGGTTCAGGGGGCAAGAATGGTTTGGAGATAAGTTGCAACTTTTGTGAGTGAATCTGACAGGCTGGGTTAGTAGGTATATTTCTTTTGATTAATGACACAAGGAAGAGAGGTTTACGAAAGGTGTTTCCACTGATTCTGCTACTTCTAGGCTGACCCTTAAAATGTTTCTACCAGTTACCAAGGAAAACATAAATTATAGTGAGCAAAATGTGAATTTTGTAAAAAACATACAAAAATGTTACATCTGTAACTTCTCTGCTATAATTTAAAAGAAACTCAAAATAATAAGTCCCAGAATGTGCCAGAATGGGTCATTTGGCTACAGATCTCAACTTTCTCAGAAAATTCACTTATTTAAATAGAAAAAAAACAAATACAATTATAGCTACTCATCATGGCCAATTACACAAGGGTTTGAATAGAGCACAGGTACTGCACGGGTTTTGACATCTTTAATATACAGATGGCTGTAGTTGTTCAGCCTGACCAGAAAGTGAGGAAAAAGAACCAGCTTTAAGGTAATAAAATTAATTCTTGGCAGGGAGATATGCTATAGAGAATGGAAAGTATGTGGTGGATATGCAAAGAGAAATCTGGAGCAGGAAGCTGTGGATGTTGGTCTGGAGCAGAAGTGAGCATCCAGGTCTAGGTCTGGAGTATAAACAATGATTAGTTAGGAGAGATTAAAGTGAAGAGCAGCACCAAGTACACTTCCCCTAATGCTACTGCTGAAATAATTCCTACATATATTCTGCATGGTGGGAGTTCATTCTCCAATCCAACCTTGCTATGCAACCCTTGTCCTAACCAAACACAGGACTGGCAACCAGGAAGGATGCAAGTATCTATCTGTTTATGGAGGATGAGAAGAACTATGTGTGGAGGGAAAGTGTCTCAGTCTGTTCAGGCTGCTATAGCAAAAACACTATCCACTGGTTGGCTTCTAAACAACAAACATTTATTTCTCACAATTCTGGAGATTAGAAAGTCCAAGATCATGGTGCCAGTACAGTCTGTGTCTGGTGAGGGCCCACTTCCTCCTTGATGGACATCTTCTCCCAGTAATATCACACGGCAGAAGGCAGGGGAGATCTCTCTTTTAAAATGGCACCAATCCCACCTGCCTCTCAAGGCCCCCACCTCCTGATATCACCTTGGTGGGGGTAGATTTCAATATATGAATTTGAGGGGACACAAACATCTAGTCTATGACAGAAAGAGTCCTGTTAATATTCTGTTGTGGAACTCCAGCAGCTGGTCTGCTGAGGCAGAGGCTAGCTTAGGAGTCACTACAGTAGATTGTGATGAACGTAATCATGAAATTTGAGAGTCAAAGGGCCCTGGGAAAGAATCCACTAGGGTGCTTTTAAACCTTTTTAGTATGGAAAAGTTTTGTTGTTGTTGTTGTTTTTGGTTTTGTTTTGTTTTTAAAATAAAAACAGCATCTAAAATGAGTCCCTTCTAAGCAGCATATAGATGGGTCTTGTTTTTTTATACATTCTGATACCCTTTGTCTTTTGATTGAAAGTGAGGGGGTGGAGAACCATTTATCATACTAATGGACATCAAAAGAATGCTGGAGGGCGCCTGGGTGGCTCAGTTGGTTAAGCGACTGCCTTCAGCTCAGGTCATGATCCTGGAGTCCCTGGATCAAGTCACGCATCGGGCTCCCTGCTCGGCAGGGAGCCTGCTTCTCCCTCTGACCCTCCCCCCTCTCATGTGCTCTCTCTCTCTCATTCTCTCTGTCTCAAATAAATAAATAAAATCTTTAAAAAAAAAATTTAAAAAAAAATTTTTTTAAAAATTTAAAAAAAAGAATGCTGGAATAGCCATCCTTATATCAGACAAACTAGATTTTAAACCAAAAATATTAAGAGATGAAGAAGGACACTATATCATAATAAAGGAGTCTATCCAACAGGAAGATCTAACAATTGTAAATATTAATGCCCCAACATGGGAGCAGCCAAGTATATAAATCAATTAATAACAAAACTAAAAAAAACTCATTGATAATAATACATAGTTTTAGTTGGGGACTTTAACACCCCACCATTCACAGCAATGGACAGATCATCTAAGTAGAAGATCAACAAGGAAACAAAGGCTTTGAAGGACACACTAGACCAGATGGACTTACAGATATATTCAGAGCATTTCATCCTTAAACAGCAGAATGCACATTATTTTCAATTGTACATGGAATATTTTCCAGAATAGATCCATACTGGGTCACAAATTAGGACTCAACCAGTACAAAAAAGACTGAGATCATACCATGCATATTTTCAGACCACAATGCTATGAAACTTGAAGTCAATCATAAGAAAAAATTTGGAAGGATCACAAATGCATGGAGGTTAAAGAACACCCTTCTAAAGAATGAATGGGGCAACCAGGAAATTAAAGGAGAATTTTAAAAATACATGGAAGCAAATGAAAATGAAAACACAGCAGTTCAAAATCTTTTGGATGCAGCAAAGGCAGTCCTAAGAGGGAAGTATATAGCAATACAGGCCTTCCTCAAGAACCAAGAAAAGTCTCAAATATACAACCTAACCTTACACCTAAAGGAGCTGGAAGAAGAATGGCAAATAAAGCCTAAAGCCAGCAGGAGAAATAATAAAGATTAGAGTAGAAATCAATGATATAGAAATAGAAAAAAAAAAAAAACAGTAGAACAGATCAATGAAAGTAGGAGCCAGTTCTTTGAAATAATTAACAAGATTCAAAAACCTCTAGCCAGACTTAACAAAAAGAAAAGAGAAAGGACCCAAATAAATAAAATCATGAATGAAAGAGGAGAGATCATAGCTAAAACAGAAGAAATAAAAACAATTATAAGAGAATATTATAAGCAATCATATGCCAACAAATTAAGCAATCTGGAAGAAATAGACAAATTCCTAGAATCATATAAACTACCAAAACTGAAACAGGAAGAAACAGAAAACCTGAACAGACCCATAACCAGCAAAGAAATTCTGAAACTGGATTATTCACAACGAAGTGGGATTTATTCCTGGGCTGCAGGGGTGGTTCAACATCCACAAATCAATCAACGTGATATACCACATTAATATAAGAAAGAAGCAGAACCATATGATCCTCTAAATAGATGCAGAAAAAGCACTTGACAAAATACTGCTTCCTTTCTTGATAAAAAACCCTCCACAATGTAGGGATAGAGGGAACATACCTCAACAACATAAAAGCCATATATGAAAGACCCACAGCGAATATCATCCTCAACAGAGAAAAACTGAGAGCTTTTCCCTTCACATCAGGAGCATGACAGGGATGTCCACTCTCACCACTGTTGTTCAACATAGTAATTGAAGTCCTAGCTTCAGCAATCAGACAACAAAAAGAAATAAAAGGCATCCAAATTGGCAAAGAAGAAGTCAAACCTTCACTCTTCGCAGATGACATGATACTCTATGTGGAAAACCCAAAAGACTTCACCAAAAAATTGCTAGAACTCATACAGGAATTCAGCAAAGTGGCAGGATATATAATCAATGCACAGAAATCAATTGCATTTCTATACATTAACAATGAAGATGCAGAAAGAGAAATTAAGGTATTGATCCCATTTACAATTGCACCAAAAACCATAAGATATTTTGGAATAAACCTAACAAAAGAGGTAAAATATCTGTACTCTGGAAACTATAGAATACTTATGAAAAAAATTGAAGAAGACACAAAGAAATAGAAAAACATTCCATGCTCATGGATTGGAAGAACAAATATTGTTTAAATGTCCATGCTACCCAAAGCAATCTATATATTCAATTCAATCCCTGTCAAAATGCTACCACAGCATTTTTCACAAAGTTGTAACAAACAATCCTAAAATTTATATGGAACCAGAAAAGACCCCAAATAGGCAAAGGAATATTGAAGAAGAAAATCAAAGCTGGAGGCGTCACAATTCCAGACTGCAAACTCTATTACAAAGCTGTAATCATCAAGACAGTATGGTACTGGCACAAAAACAGACACATAGATCAATGGAATAGGATACAGAGCCCAGAAATGGACCCTCAACTCTATGGTGAACTAATCTTCAACAAAGCAGGAAAGAATATCCAATGGAAAAAAGTCTCTTCAACAAATGGTGCTGGGAAAATTGAACAGCCACATGTAGAACAATGAAACTGGACCACTTTCTTACACCATATACAAAAATAAATTCAAAATGGATGAAAGACCTAAATGTGAGACAGGAATCCATCAAAATACTAGATGAGAACACAGGCAGCAACCTCCTTCACCTAGGCTGCAGCAACTTCTTGAAGGACATGTCTCCAGAGGTAAGGGAAACAAAAGCAAAAATGAACCACTGGGATTTCATCAGGATAAGAAGCTTTCGTACAGCAAAGGAAACAACAAAACTAAAAGACAACCTACAGAATGGGTGAAGATATTCACAAATGACATATGAGATAAAGAGCTAGTATCCAAAATCTATAAAGAAATTATCAAACTCAGGGTACCTGGGTGGCTCAGTTGGTTAAGCATCTGCCTTCGGCTCAGGTCATAATCCAGGAGTCCCGGGATTGAGCCCCACACTGGACTCCCTGCTCAGCAGGGAGTCTGCTTCTCCCTCTGCCTCTCACCCTACTCATGTGCACTCTCTCTCTCTCTCTGTCTCTCAAATAAATAAGTAAATCCTTTTTAAAAAGTTATCAAACTCATCCAAAAAACAAAAAATTCAAGCCAAAAAATGGTCAGAAGACATGAACAGATGTTTCTCCAAAGAAGACATACAAATGCCTAACAGACACATGAAAAAATGCTCAACATCATTTGGCATCAGGGAAATACAAATCAAAATCACAATGAGATACCACCTCACATGGGTCAGAATGCCTAAAATTAACAACTCAGGAAACAACAGATGTTGGTGAGGATGCAGAGAAAAGGGAACCCTCTTACACTGTTGGTAGGAATGCAACCTGGTGCAGCCACTCTGGAAAACAGTGTGGAGGTTAAAAATAGAACTACCCTATGACCCAACAATTGCACTACTAGGTATTTATTCAAAGGATACAAAAAAGTGATTCAAAGGGGAACATGCACCCCAATGTTTATAACAGAAATGTCCACAATAGCCAAAATACGGAAACAGCCCAGATGTCCATCAACAGATGAATAGATAAAGAAGATGTAGTATATATGTATATACAATGGAATATTACTCAGCCATCAAAAGGGATTAAATCTTGCCATTTGAAATGACATGGACAGAATTATGCTAAGCAAAATAAGTCAGTCACAGAAAGACAAATACCATATGATTTCACTCCTATGTGGAATTTAAGAAACAAAACAGATGAACATAGGGGAAAGGAAGGAAAAATAAAATAAGATAAAAATAGAGAGTGAGGTAAACCATAAGAGATTCTTAACTAGGGGCACCTGGGTAGCTCAGTCAGTTAAGCATCTGCCTTCAGCTCAGGTCATGATCTCGGGGTCCTGGGATCCAGCCCTGCATCAGGATTCCTGCTCAGCGGGGAGTATGATTCTCTCTCTCTCTCTCCCTCTGTCCCTCCCCACTGCTTGTTCTCTCTCTCTCAAATAAATAAAATCTTAAAAAAAAAAAAAAAGACTCTTAACCTATAGGGAACAAACTGAGGGTTGCTGGAGGGGAGGTGGGTGGGTGGGGATGGGGTAACTGGGTGATGGGCATTAAGGAGAGCACTTGATATAATGAGCACTGGGTGTTATATGTAACTGATAAATCACTAAATTCTACCCCCAAAACTAATAATACACTATACGTTAACTAAATTGAATTTAAATAAAAAATTTAAAAATAAAATAAAAAATAAAAATGAAAATTTAAATGGAACGTAAACAGCTAAGCTGTCCTATGAGGGATTGGGGGTAGGGTCTATGGGAGTCCAGAAGATACCAAAAAGTTTGTTCTAGGCCAGCTGCCTTATTTTATACATTTGGGTACTGAAGCCCAGATTAGGGACCCCAGAAAACAGCTAAGTTGGGACTGTGACATAGGGCTACAGGAGACCAGACCAGGACTGCTATGCTGCTCTAGGGAGAGACAGGGCCCAATTCTACTCTATATTGCATCATCCATTGTTGAAAGTATCCTTATAAAATCAATAAAAGTACACTGAATATCTTTACCTGGCACCCACCACCACCACCACCCCCCCCACACACAAAGGGGCTCATCCTCAGTGATTAGGGAGAAACTGGGAGGAGGGAGCATCAGGTAAGGGCAGCAGCTCTGCAGTTCAAGTCTACCTCCAGTGCTAGATCAAATGAAGACAACATCTGCAGAATCCTCAGGCTGCCCCAGGCAGGGGCCATGCCTCCTTTTGTTCCCTTAACTCCAGCAGGTAGTTCTCAGCATTCAACCTCCAAGTAGCCTTTGCACATTTCATAGAAGATCCCTCCATGAACAATACCTGCTCCAAATTTTATCCCCACAAAGTATTCTGCAGAGCTAATGCTCTGGCTTCAGGGAGAGGTTGCCTGGGGTCTTCTCCCACTCTGAGAAGAAAGCAGAAGTCTAATTTGCTGTGAACTGTCATGAGCAATAAAACGTTCATTAACTTTAATTGTAAACACTTTAAGTCCCAATCATTGTAATGAAAGGATAAATTGAAAAATCAAGAGTTAAGTACCCTTTTAAAATTTCATATCTTTTATATTCACCTGGTGTCTTAAACCAGACATAGTGAAATTAAACAGTACACTGACTGAATGCCCTCCCCAATTCCATTCGACAAAACCTTATCCATATTTCAAGGCCCAGCTCAGCATCTCTGATCCTCCTCAACTGCAAGGAATCTGCCCACTTATGGTACCCCAAAGTACTTTTAGAATATTCCTGATAATGGCACTTGTTTTGATAATACGTTTTATTCGTCCCAAGCATACTGAGTTACTTGCCAATCAGTATCACATCTTGAGCATCCCTATCATTTCAGCCCCAGAAACAGTGTTTCCTGCCCAGGAGTTCTCCAAGATAATTGTAGGTGGATTGAATCAGTGGGTTAAATCTTTTCGAAAAGCCAGTGAAAATTTATTATGAGAGACTCAAAGATGCATTAATTTGTTTAGCCTGTATCTGCATTCTGATTATACATCATATTGACAATTCTAATATTACATACATCATTTTGTTATGCAATCTCACACCTAACACTGCCTAATTATCTATGTATTTGCTAGCTGTGATACATACTGTTGTGGAGTACCTGGGTTAAGATGCCCAATTCTGGGGTACCTGGGTGGCTCAGTCAGTTAAGCATCTGCCTTTGGCTCAGGTCATGATCCCGGGGTCCTGGGATCAAGCCCCACATTAGGCTCCCTGCTCAGCAGGGAGTCTGCTTCTACCTCTCTCATTTGCTCTCTCTCATTTGCTCACTCACTCTCTCTCAAATAAATAAATAAAATCTTTAAAAAAAAAAGATACCCAATTTTGTACTTTAACTTAAAGTCACCTCTAGTGCTTCATACAGGTTTCAGAAAAAGTGATGATTTATATCATTGAAGAAAAAGATGACTTGAGTCAAATGTTTAAAATTTGTGTTTCTAAGGCAAAAGTATGCATGCAAATTTTTTCATTTTTTTTTAATTTAAATTCAATTAGCCAACATATAGTACACCATGAGTTTCAGATGTAGTGCATGCAAATTATCAGAAAAGAAATTCATTTTATTTTTGTTCATAAAGAAAAAAATACCAGAAAGTTTACAAAACGTTGGTCACTGCCATTACCATTCAGTGGCTTTGGGGCAGAGTGGGCTAGCAGTTTGTGGGTTGCCTCAGGGTAAGCCCCAGGTCACAGAGGCAGGCAGTTGGCCAGCTTTTTGAGAGGTCCCCTCAGTCCATATGCCCACTCCTACAGCCTTTGGAGGACAGGGTACATGTTTTACCTTTTGACTCCCAGGTGCCCATCACATTGACACACCTGAGGAACCCCCAAGACCAGTGAAAGGTAACCTAGATTCTACTTAGGGTATGGGGGAACCCTGGTGGATTAGTCTGGAACCCTCAGAAAAGTGGCTCATCAGTCCAGCCTGAAGGATGCATTTCTGGACTGATTCTTCCTGTCCTCCCTAAGAGTCATACAAATTAAATATTGCTGTGATAGAGGGCAGAGTGGGGTGAAAAGAAATTTGTTTTAATCCCTTTCGATGGGCAAAGTGGTAATGGGCCAAGGAGCTAGGCCTAGTCTTAGCCTCTCAGCCAAATCAAAAGGCACAAGTCATATACTTCTGGTTTTATTCTTACTGTGGTTAGAGTAGTAATTAAAAACTCTCTGTCCATAGGTTGCAATGTCTTCATTTGTGTAAATGATGACTCTGACTTTTTCTGCCCTGAAACTACCAAGATTAATTATCTACAATGACTAGACTGAATGATCCCTAACAAACCAGCTTGTTTTTGTGTTGGTGTAACAAGTCCTATAAAAGTAGAGTTGTTGTGACTTCCAGGGGAGATGGCAGAGTAGGAGGATACTGGACTCACCTCCCATGGATACAACTAGATAACACCACGTCAGTGTAAATAAATCAGAAAATGATGTAAAAACTGGCAGAACAGACTCTCCACAGCTAAATGTAGAGAAGCAGCCATATCAAAGAGAGCAGGCAGGGCACAGACTGGGTCAGTAGCCAAACTAACCCTCAGGACTGTCCCCAGGAGGGAGGGTTACTGCAGGCATGGAGAAGGGAGAAGAGCAGACCCCACAGCAGGCACCTAAGGCATTGGGGACCTGCACTGGGAAGATTAATCCCTATAACATTTAGCTTTGAAAACCAGAGAGGCTTAAATTCTCAAGTTCTTACAATCAATGATGCTTAACACCTGGAACTTTATAAATCAGTGGGCAAAGCTCTGGGAGAGGCAGAGGGCAATAGGAAACTGAGTCCCCACCCTTAAAGAGATAGCATAACAAACAGCCCCACTTAGACACAGCTCAGAAGTAGCAGTTTGAAAAATGTCTGGGATATAGAGGAGGCAGATTTCTTTACTAATCTCAGAACAAATGCTAAAGGACAGGGATCTCTGAAAGACTTCTCCAAGATTAAAAGAGCTGGTGAGTGCCATTCCCCACCCCCTTCCTCCAGCCTAGATACATTGATACCTGCAGGAATCAGCACAGCTGCAAATATCAGCTACAGGTCCCCCTGCACAGCAGACTTACACATACTTTGAGAACAATGGGTGCCCTGCCCCCATGTCCTCCTCTAAACCCTCCCCCTCCTACTTGGTCTCAGGGAATCCAACCAAAGTGGTGCCACAAGCATGGCAGTGTGCAAGCAGCCCCAACATGAGTCACTACCACTCCAAAGTGACTCATGCCCTGGGGAGACTGGAAGATAACCACATATACCAGTTCCTTGAGACCCCAGCAGTGGGCTGGGGGCAGACATGTAATCTGACGGCAAGACCTGCCCACCAACAAAAACTTCTCAGGGGATAACACAGGGAGAGTGCCCTGCAGTTCAGTGCAGTGCAGCTCTGGCAAATGCTTAGTCTTACTCAACTCAAGACCAAGGCAACCCAAACTGGTGCAATAAAAACACGGGGACCAAACCCTGCCCATAACAGGTAAAAAGAGTCATTGCAGATGACTAAAGGCAAAGGCAACTCAGCACAACAGTAGGGCACATGCAACACAAATAGGAGACACCTCTGAAGTGCCAGGTTCTGGTGAACAGGGGACATTGCACCTCACGACATTACAGACCTCTTCTTCATAAGGCCACTACCTTCAAGAGCAGGAGACATAGCTGATCTTCCCAACACATAAAAACAGACACAAAGAGTTAGACAAAATGAGGAAACAGATGAATATGTTTCAAGTGAAAGAGCAGGACAAAACCACAACAGGAGACCTAAACAAAATGGCAGTAAGTAATATGCCTGATAGAGAATTAAAGTAATGGTCATAAAGATACTCACTGGAACCACAAAAGACCCTGAACAGTCAAAGCAATCTTGAAAAAGGAGGACTAAACTGGAGGTATTACAAACCTACATTTCAAGATATATTACAAGGCTGTAATAATCCAAACAGTATGGTACTGGCACAAAAGCAGATACAGAGATCCATGGAACAGAACAGAGAGTCCAGAAATAAACCAACAATTATATGCTAAACTAATTTTTGACAAAGGAGGCAAGAATATGCAATGGGAAAAAGACAGTCTCCTCAACAAACGGTGCTGGGAAAACAGGACAGCTACATGCAAAAGAATGAAACTACTTTCTTACACCATATACAAAAGAGTACTCAAAATTAAATGATTAAAGACCTAAATGTAAGACCTGCAGAGGGCACAGACCATAATCTCTGTGACACTGGCCATAGCAAAATTTTTCTAGATATGTCTCCTAAGGCAAGGGAAATAAAAGCAAAAATAAACTATTGGGACTACATCAAAAGAAAAAGCTTCTGCACAGATAAGGAAATAATCAACAAACCTAAAAGACAACCTAGTGAATGGGAGAAAATATTTGCAAATGACATATCCAATATAGGATTAGTACCCAAAATACATAGAGAACTTCTACAACTCGACATCAAAAAAATTAAAAAAAAAAAACACAATTAAAAATAGAAGAATGGGGTATGTGGGTGGCTCAGTCAGTTAAGCAGCTGCCCTCAGCTCAGGTCATGATCTCAAGGTCCTGGGATCAAGCCCCAGGTTGAGCTCTCTGCTCAGCAGGGAGTCTGCTTCTCCTTCTCATTCTCCCTCTGTGCTCTCCCTCTCTCTCTGTCTCAAATGAATAAATAAAATCTTTTCAAAAAATGGGCAGAAGACATGATCAGATATTTCTCCAAGGAAGAAAGGTGATCAAAAGTTACATGGGGTGCCTGGGTGTCTCAGTCATTAAGCATCTGCCTTCGGCTCAGGTCATGATCCCAGGGTCCTGGGATCGAGCCCTGCATCAGGCTCCCTGCTCCACGGGAAGCCTGCTTCTCCCTCTCCCACTCCCCTTGCTTGTGTTCCTGCTCTCGCTATTTCTTCCTCTGTCAAATAAATAAATAAAATCTTAAAAAAAAGTTACATGAAAAGATGCTCAATATCACTCATCATCAGAGAAATGCAAATTAAAACTACAGTGAGGTATCACTTCATACCGGACAGAAGGGCTAAAACCAAAAACACAAGAAACAACAAGCATTGGCAAGGATGTGAAGGAAAAGGAACCCTCATGTATTGTTGGTGGTAATGCAAACTGGTGCAGCCGCTGTAGAAAATAGTATGGAGGTTCCTCAAAAAATTAAAAATAGAATTACCATATGATCCAGTAATTCCACGACTGGGTATTTACACAAAAAAAATATGAGAAAACTACTGCAAAAGATATATGCACCCCTATATTTATTGCAGCATTATTTACAATAGCCAAATTATGGAAGCAACACAAGTGTCCATCAATAGATGAATGGATAAAGAAAAGGTATATATAAAAACAATGGAATAATACTGAGTCATAAAAAAGAATGAAATCTTGCCACTCACAACAACATAGATGGATCAAGAGAATATAATGCTAAGTGAAATAAGTCAGTCAGAGAAAGACAAAGACTATATGATTTCACTCATATGTGCAATTTAAGAAACAAATGAACAAAGAAAAAAAAGAGATAAAAAAACAACTCTTAACTATAGAGAACAAACTGATGGTTACCAGAGGGGAGATGGGTGGACCAATGGGTGAAGGGGATTAAGAGTACACTTATTGTGATGAGTATTGAGTTATGCATAGAATTGCTGAGTCACTCTGTTGTACACCTGAAATTAATATAACACTGTGAGTTATACTGGAATTAAAAAAAAATTATGGCTATTGCATGTTATCAGAATGGAAATTATGCTTTTTCTTAAAAAAAGGTCTTATGGTTTTGTGATGTGTTAACATAAGCAAGTGAAACTACATTTCCCAGAATCTTCAGGAGATTCATGAAGGAGAGTAGAAGGGAGACAGCAGTCATTTTATAGCATGCATAGACTTTTACTGATGTGATGATTCACCTCCAACGTGAAGCAGCATCACGACCAGGTATGTATATTTAGGTCCATGACTAAGGATTCTAGCCTCTGCAGGATACCCTTATCACAAAAGTCAGAGGCAACACAAACAGACCAAGGTTTCAGGTCATCCTAGTGATAATCTAGGCCTTCTTCCAGGGTTTAAGCTTGTGCCTATAGGATTTCAGCCTCTTTGTGATCTTCCCTTCCTGACTGCCTGCCCTGTGGACTTTAAGATCTAGCATCAGGGATGGAGACAGCCTTACAGGAACTGCTTAACCAGCCCCACAATTGTATAAACAATTCCCTGTAATAAATTCATAGATCAATGATAGATAATGGAGAGAGAGAGAGAGATCTACTTTTGGTTCCACTGATGTTCTGGTTGAACCTTGGCTGACACAGAAGCCTTCTTCAAAATCTCATGCTCATGATGACCACATGGAACTGTATATGGGTATACATGGGGCTGGTTTTCTTTTTACACAACATACAAATGAGAATGTGCTATCAGAGAGAGAAAAAAAAAACTATAGAAATTCTATCTTCCTGGTTGATATCAAAATTCTATTTCCCTGATGGACTTTGTCAGTTCTGGATTCAAGTCCTGGTTGTGCAATTGTGTTAATCTGTGTAACTTTTTAATCCATGCCACTTAATTTCTAATGCTCAATTTTCTCATCAGTAGAGGTAATAATTTTCTGCCTTATAGAGCTAAAATGAAGATTAGTGCCACAATGCATATAAAGTTTAAAGTGCACTGCCAAGAACAGTAGGAGGCTCCTGACCTTCCTTTCCCATCTTCCAAGTCCCATCTATTGTTTCATTTGCTGCCCAAAGCCATCCCCAACAAATGCAGCCTCCATTGGTCTTCCTCCTCCTTTCCCTCTTTTCCACTGCACTACCAATGTTAACATCTTCACGTTGTATATGCTATCCACCCTATCAGCTAGATTTTATGTTTCCAGATCAGAAAGCAAGTGTTATGCTTCCATATTAATAAAAAGAGAATTGCATTAGCACTTCACCTCTTCCCATACACTAAGACATACAATTCCTCATTAGATTCCCACAGTGAGCACCATTAAAACTCATGGATACAATAAAATGGCCACAGTCTGTAATCAAGCTGTACTTTCAAAATCATTAATTTTATTCCATTGCTTATCGTCAGGAACAATTTGAATGGCCATGAATAAGCTAAAGCTACTAATAGATGGGCTGGTTATTAAAAAAGAGATACAGGCGATTCAGTCAATACCTAACTTGATACACAGAAACTAGCATTCATCCAGATTTGGGAAGGAAACAAATAACAAAAGGGTGTGGTAGAGAACACCTAGTGGAAGGATACTACTGAGTTGCCATGAGACCTGCACGTTACAGGAAAAATTCTGGAGAGCCAAAGAGTAGAATGTTGTCTTCCACTTCCTATGTCATCAATACAGAGTCCATCTGCTAAACCAGTATTTTGTCACCAACTACTGAAACCAGCATAGACTTTTAAATAAAAGCAATATTCTCATTCCAGGCAGAGATGCCACCTTTTGGGGAGGAATAGGAACCTTTAAAATGCCCAAAATGCAAAGACTTTCTCTGAGTTTTAATATTCATTGATGTATGCATTCTATTTAAACAAATCCTAAGAAATACACAGTTCTTTTAAAATAATTTGAATTTTAATAATCACAAATTTATCAACATTCATTTTAAAAATCATAGTATGTGGAAGTGCAAGAGAGTTTTTTTTCTATCTACGGACAATGCCAGAAAGGCATATGGATTTACAGATTCCTTGCTAAATTTTCTATGTCCTTCTGGGGTCCTCAGCACCCTCACTGGAAACCAGTGCTCCAAGGCAAATTACCCTGACCTGAGGTGACTAAAAGGAAATGACTGGAAATACATTTTTTAAGCCACTTAGAAGTATTCACATCAAAGGCCACTGAAAATGGATTAACCCTGGGTTGGAAAGAATTGTTTGTCAGGGATCAAGAATTGGTTTTAAGACTGAAACATATTGTGGGGATAGATGGGCAATTCTCTCTGCATGTAGGTGTAAAGCATAACATAACCAAGAGATCTGTACTAAGTGCAAATCTTATTTAACATGCTATGAATGGTAATGAAAGAAGAAAGTTAGTGAGATCTCATGTTTCAATTGACTAAATGTCTTTTGGTGTTAAAGCCAACTTGATTAAAAAAAAAAAATTCAGAGGCTGCAGGAGTAGACAGAGTGTGGACAGTTAAATTCAGTGTGAAAAGTATTATGTAATACAATTGGAGAAATTATCAAAATTTGCTTTAAAGAGTGGTGACTCTTAAACATCAGTTATGTCTCATAACAAGAGCCTGGGAGTTTCTAAAAAGCATTTCCTAAAATCCATTAGCCTTACAGACAGCTCTAGGAAAAATGGTTGATTAAATGTTGGACACTGTCATAAAAGGGCCTGGAATCAAAACAGAAAATAGACACCTGCCCAATGTGAAGTGTCGGAAGCAGTCACACCTAGATACTGTTGGTGTTTGCTGTTACCACATTCAAAAACTCAAAATTCCAAAACAGATCTGGTCAGTAAAAGGAGCCTAAAAGTTTCAGTTAGGCAGAAAAATTCATATGCACTAGCCCCTTCCCTCACTAGTATAATATATTCCCATGGCTTTACTATCACAATTTGTATTAATACATGTGAAATGAAGATCCAACCAAGTATGTATTTATCAAATGGTTGCTAAACCCCCTTAAAAAATGATCTGCATTTGGGCATTCCTGTTTAACATACAGGACTGGTTTTTAACCACTGAAGAAAACTAGACCTCAAATAAGGAAGGTAGGTCTCAGTTCTCAGAGAAAGATATGCATTGGGAAGATTATTTATAATTCCTCTGAGTCTTAAATTTCTCTTTAACAAACACCCTTCATTAAACCTTTGTTTCCATGGGAAGTACTTTGTGTCTCAAGGCAGACAGGCAACAAGGCCTATTCAGATATGGAAAACAATGTGTATTCAAATTCCCATTGAATATAATCAAGAGGCCTTGTTTCACAATTCACAGTGATGATTCTGAACCAACTATAAGATATTTGGGGCATCTTCCACATCAAGACATGTGTGGTTTTGGGAGAGCTCATTAGATTACCCAACCTGACCTCTCAACTTTCTCAGTGAGTACTCAGACATAACCCCGTATTAGTTCTTTTTAATGGCTGCTGTTCTCCGGCCCCAGATACTCACTGAGAATGTGACACCGGATGCTAGTGGTAAGTGTGGCTGTTCAAATCACACACTATGGCCAAAAAAAAAAGTCAACTGACAAAGAAGTTGGGAGCTGATAAAATTTAGCCCCAGTTTGTGTATTCAGAACTATGTCATGGATTAGAAAGTTTATTTTTTTTAAGACTTTATTTTTTTTATTTGAGAGAGAGAGAGCATGAGTGGGGAGCAGAGACAGAGGGAGAGAAGTAGACCCCCTGCTGAGCAGGGAGCCCGATGCAGGGGCTCAATCCCAGGACACTGGGATCATAACCTGAGCTGAAGGCAGACGCTCAACCGGCTGAGCCACCCAGGTGCCCCAGGGATTAGAAAGTTTAGAGAGAAAGTGGAGTGAAAGGAGGTGACACAAGACAATTACAAATAAACTTCGTATCTCTATGCCTGTGAACGCAAAGGCTATCTAATTATAAAGTCATCTTCCCAGATTTCTGAAAGTCCCCAGAGCAATTTGAAATCTAAAAATCTTCTCATCTAGTTCTCTAATCATTTTCACCAGCATCAACTATTAGTCACTCAAATGCAAAGTTCAGGGCCAGAGGCCACCAAGGGAAGGACATGCCATGAAAGAGATGCAAACAGCTTGATGAGCCCTGCTGAGACCTATATTTTATTTTGGACAGAGCTTTCAGGAGAAAACAAAAGGGTGGGTAACATAGTCAACAAGCACACTTGCCCCATCAAGTGATTTCAAGATAATGTAATCTTGAAGGGAAAAAGAGGTCAATGAAGTATGGCCAGTCCCCACTGGCTGAACCCAACCCCAAACCAGACAGTATGGGAGCCAGTAGAGGGAGTCCATATAAGCCAGCTTCCCTCCAGGAGCACAGAGTAAGAGCAAAGAGGGTAGAGAATGAATTTAATTGGAGAGTTAAATTGAAGATTTTCAACCTGGAGATAGGGAAGGCCCATTTCTTCAAAATCCTCAGATAATAATATTCATTATATGGTTATGATGACAACTGAGATTTATGCTAAAGCAGTATGCATGTATTAGTTCATTTAATCAAATCCTTTTTTTTTTTTTTTTTAGCTCAGCTGGCTGAGTTGCCACTTTCTCCCTAGATAATTCCTTCCCTGAAGTAGCTCAGAACCCTCAATGCATGGGACTATGGGACCACATATTTATCAGAGGGACTGCAGCTACAAATCAGAAGCAAGTGTCACATAGCCAGGAATGCCTGCAGGAAATTAGTCTGCAACAACTATTTTCCAAAGCATCAGATCTAATGCAGAGAGACAGCTCTGTAAGGGAGTGGTGGTTTAAAACCTCCAAACATCTGTTACCACTGTGGAGAATGTATTTGCTCACTTTAGCATAAAAAAGCTGTTCTAGACCAGTCCTTTTTCTCACTACTTTGAACAGTATATTCTAAGCCACAAAGCTCCAGAGAGCAATGACAGGTTTGTTAGCCATGATGTGTGAACTTGGCTTCTGTGTAGGACACAAAAGTAGTGAGTAGGCACCAAGTGCACTGAACTGTTGGAAAGTTAATACCAGAGCTAGATTGTAGATCCCTCACAATGGAATCCTTATAGTTTATAGTGAGAGCTGGAATAAAGTGCTGATCCCCTTCAGATCCATGCACAGTGCCTAGGACACCTCAAAGAAAGCCAGAATGACAAGTGACACTGACCTCCAGAGCATGATGAGAGACTCTTCTAGGCAAAGCAGCAGATTTGACTTCTGATGCAAACTCTAAAGGAAGATCCTGAAATGATTTAACTAAAATTATGCAGGAAGTCAAAGAAATGGGCCACATGAACTCCAGATGACCTTTATATTCCCTTACTTCATGAACACATTTTGGGCCCCTGCAAGGGACCAGGAATGGCACCTATTATGACTAGAGATATGGATTATACATCTTATCCACAGCATAACTGGTGAAAACAACTCTGAGAGATGTAGTATACATTTCTCCCCCAAAACTCTGGGCCATATCTGTGCCTATATTTGCAATTTTAATGACCTGCATACTCACTGAGTTACAGAGTATCATAAATTTCTTTTCAAATGAGAAAGATCATAATTGTTCTCAAAACCAAATATTCAGTTCTGAAATTAGACTTCCTTCACAATTTAGATAGATTTTTTTCATTGCTTTATACTTCGCTTCCATGAAAAACTTTCTAACTCAATCTCCAGAGATTCCAAGCTTTCACCATATTGCCCCCCAAATTATTAACATTTTAATCTTGCTTTAATTAACTCTTGCTCCAATGGGATAAAACTGACAGGATCTGACTTTGCAAACCAGAAGCTGAAAATCTGGCATACTCGATTAGCAGCTCAGAACAACTGTGGAGAGCAAGGCAAACCTCCAAGCAAATGCAACCACAGTTGGAGGAGACACAGGAAAACTGTCAGCTCTCCTGCCACCATGTCCACACCACCACCTCCCAAAACCTTGTTCTCCACTGTTACATGTCCCCAAAATCTGAAATCAGGAGACTTTCACCTGATGGGGCAAGGCCATCAGGATGTTATCTATCATTCAAATGTTGAAGAGGCTAACACTGTTCTTCAAAAATGTAGAGTAAAAAGAATTGACACTCCATTCTCCACTTAGCTTCCTGGACATCAAATATTTTTGATGGATTTTGATGGAAAACCGAGTTTTCCCTCTTAGTCTCCTTTGCTAGGTTCTCCATTTTCCCTGGAGTTGTAAATTCTTGATGCCTATGTGTCCTAGAGTTCATTCCTTTGTTTCTTCATCTTCTCCCTATATATAATCACTCCCTTGGTGATTTCATTAGTCTGTGGCTTCAGATAGCATCTTTTCTTTTCAAAGATATATTTTTATTTATTTGAGAGAGAGAGCAGAGGGCAAAGGCAGAGGAAGAGGGAGAGAGAGTCTTAAGCAGACTCTGCGTTGAACACAGAGCCCGACACAGGGCTTGATCTCACAACCCTGAGATCATGACCTGAGCTGCAACAAAGAGTCCGTCACTTAACCGACTGCATCACCCAGGCACCCCTCAAATAGCATCTTAATGTCAATGACTCCCAAAACCATACTTGAGCCTAGACAGTTCTCCTGAACTTCAGGCTCATATATGAGACTGTCTACTCGATGAGTACTCTTAGATATCTAATAGACATCTCAGCATTACACATGCCAGAAACTGAACTTTGGACCTCCCCTTTCCTCATCTTGCTCCACCCCTGGTCTTCCCCATCTCAGTTGACCCTTATGGCTTCTCAGGTCTAAAAACACTGGAGTCTTTCTTGACTTTACTTTCTCTCAATTTAAATTGTATATGTAGCTTTGGCTGCAAAATATATCTAGAATCTGACCACTTCTTAATAAATTCACTGCTACCAAGTTGTAAAAACCGTCATTATCTCTTGCCTGGATTTTCACATGCATCTCCTAAGTGGTTTCTCTCCTTCCTACCTTGTTCCTCTGCTATCTATTCTTCAAATAGCAACCAACCTGATTTTTTTTTAGTATAGTTGACACACAATGTTACATTAGTTTCAGGTGTACAACACAGTAATTTGACAAGTTTATACATTATGCTATGTTCACCACAAGCGTAGCTACTACCATCTGTCACCATACACTGCTTAGAATATCACTGTATTCCTTATGTTGTGCCTTCCGTTTCCATGACTTATTCATTCCACTGTAATGTATCTTGCCATTTGTGACAACATGGGTAGACCTATAGGGTATTATGCTAAGTGAAATAAGTCAGAGAAAGACAGATATCATATGATTTCACTTATATGTGAATCTAAAAAACAAAGCAAATGAACAAACAAAAAAAAAATAAGAACAGACTCATAAATACAGAGAGCTGGTAGTTGTCAGAGGGGAGGTAGTTGGGAGTGGGGTGGGGGATGAGTGAAATAAGTGAAGGAGATTAAGAGGTACAAACTTCCAGTTATAAAAGGAAGTCACAGAGATAAAAAAATATAGCATAGGGAATATAGTTGATAATATTGTAATAGC
The DNA here is from genome assembly GCF_054177405.1 of Leptonychotes weddellii. Taxonomy (NCBI): domain Eukaryota; kingdom Metazoa; phylum Chordata; class Mammalia; order Carnivora; family Phocidae; genus Leptonychotes; species Leptonychotes weddellii. The sequence continues at coordinate 108,647,117 of NC_138378.1, forward strand.
ATTGTATGGTGACAGATGGTAATTATACTTATCGTGGTGAGTGCTGAGTAATACATAGAATCACTATGAATTGTTGAATCACTATGTTGTACACCTGAAACTAATATAACATTGTATGCCAGCTATACGTCAATAATAAAAATTATAAGAAAAAGAAAATCCAAAAAAACCCACAAAAAATTTTCTAGAGCTAGTTCAATCTTATTTCTAAACACTAACAATGAATGATCCAGAACTGAAATTAGGAAAACAATTTCAATTATGGTAGCAGAAAAAAGAATAAAATATTTAGAACTAAATTTGAGTTTAAAAGAAATACAAGACTGCACATGGAAAAATTAAGTTGTCATTATAAGAAATTAAAGGAGACCTAAGTACATGGAAAGATACCCTATGTTCATGGAACAGAAGACTATTGTTTGGGGTGCCTGGGTGGCTCAGTCGTTAAGCATCTGCCTTCAGCTCAGGTCATGATCCCAGCATCCGGGGATTGAGCTCCGCATCGGGCTCCCTGCTCTGCAGGAAATTTGCTTTTCCCTCTCCCACTCCCCCTGCTTGTGTTCCCTCTCTCGCTGTGTCTCTCTCTGTCAAATAAATAAATAAAATCTTAAAAAAAAAAAAAAAAGACAGTATTAAGTACAGCATAACCCATAAATTGATGTAGAGATGTGACCCAACCCCTATCAAAATCCAAGCTGCCTTTTCTGCAGACATTAGCAAGCTGATCCTAAAATTCATATAAATATACAAGGAATCCAGAATAGCCAAAACAATGTAGAAAAAAAGAACATTTCCCAATTTTAAAATTTATTACAAAGCTATAGTAACCTGAGGCGCCTGAATGGCTCAGTCGGTTAAGCGTCTGCCTTCGGCTCAGGTCATGATCCCAGGGTCCTGGGATCGAGCCCCACATGAGGCTCCCTGCTCAGCCGGGAGCCTGCTTCTCCCTCTCCCTCTGCTGCTCCCCCTGCTTGTGCTCTCTCTCTGTCAAATAAATAAAATCTTAAAAAAAAAAGGTCTAGTAATCAAAACAGTGTAGTACTGACACAAGGACAGACATATAGACCAATGGAAGGGAACTGAGAGTCCAGAAATAAACCCATATACCTGTTGTCAACAGATTTTCAGTAAGAGTCCCAAGACAAATGGTGAAGGAACACTCTTTCATCAAATGTGCTGGGACAACAGGATACCCACATGCACAAAAATTAATTTGAAATTAATCAGAGACCTAAATATAACAAAAAGATATTATCTCTGATAAGAGTCTAGTATCTAAAATATATAAGGAATTCTTATAATTCAACAGTAAAAACACACACTGTAAAAAGAAAAAAACAACTATATTATTTTTTTAATGGGCAAAGGGCTTGAAAAGACCTTTCTCCAAAGATATATAAATAGCTGATAAGCACAGGAAAAGATGCTCACCATTACTAGTCATTAAGGAAATGCAAATCATAGGCAGTAACTTCTTTGACATCGGTCACAGCAACTTCTTTCAAGATTCATCTCCAAAGTCTAGTGAAACAAAAGCAAAAATGAATTTTTGGGACTTCATCAAGATAAAAAGCTTCTGCACAGCAGAGGAAACAGTCAACAAAACAAAGAGGCAACCCACAGAATGGGAGAAGATATTTGTAAATGACACTACAGATAAAAGGCTGGTATCCAAGATCTATAAAGAACTTCTCAAACTCAACACCCAAAAAACAAATAATCAAGTCAAAAAAATGGGCAGAAGACATGAACAGACACTTCTCCAAAGAAGACATACAAATGGCTAACAGACACATGAAAAAATGTTCACCATCATTAGCCATCAGGGCAATTCAAATCGAAACCACACTGAGATACTAACTTACACCAGTTAGAATGGCAAAAATTGACAAGGCAAGAAACAACAAATGTTGGAGATGTTGTGGAGAAAGGGGAACCCTCTTACACTGTTGGTGGAATGCAAGTTGGTACAGCCACTTTGGAAAACAGTGTGGAGGTGCCTCAAAAAATTAAAAATAGGGCGCCTGGGTGGCTCAGTTGGTTAAGCGACTGCCTTCGGCTCAGGTCATAATCCTGGAGTCCCGGGATCGAGTCCCACATTGGGCTCCCTGCTCAGCAGGGGGTCTGCTTCTCCCTCTGCCCTCTTCCCTCTCATGCTCTCTGTCTCTCATTCTCTCTCAAATAAATAAATAAAATCTTTAAAAAAAAAAAATTAAAAATAGAGCTACCCTATGACCCAGCAATTGCACTCCTGGGTATTTACCCCAAAGACACAGATGTAGTGAAAAGAAGGCCAAGAT
>NC_138378.1:108649916-108666322 GCF_054177405.1 Leptonychotes weddellii
ATGGATGGGACTGGAGGAGATTATGCTAAGTGAAATAAGTCAAGCAGAGAAAGTCAATTATCATGTGGTTTCACTTATATGTGGAACATAAGGAATAGCATGGAGGACATTAGGCGCAGGAAGGGGAAAATGAAGGGGGGGAAATCGGAGGGAAAGATGAACCATGAGAGACTATGGACTCTGAGAAACAAACTGAGGGTTTTAGAGGGGAGGGGGGTGGGGGAATGGTTAGCCCGGTGATGGGTATTAAGGAGGGCATGTACTGCATGGAGCACTGGGTGTTATATGAAAACAATGAATCGTGGATCACTACATCAAAAACTAATGATGTATGGTGACTAACATAACATAATAAAATTTAAAAAAAAAATAAATTATTAAAAAAAAGGAAATGCAAATAACAACCACAATAAGATACCAGTAAGATAACTATAATAAAAAAGACAATAACAAGTGCTGTTGAGAATGTGGAGAAATCAGAACCCTCAGGTATTGCTGCTGGGAATGTAAGATGGTGCAATTGCTTTGTAAAACAGTTTGACAGTTCCACAAAAAAGTTAAACAGAGAGTTACCATTTGACCCAGCAATTCCACTACTCGGTATATACTCAAGAAGACTGAAAACATATGGCCATATATATACATCAATACATTGAACTATCATATAGCAATTGATAAATCTTGAAAGCATTATAAGAAGCCAGATACAATAGGGAACACTTTGTATGATTCCATTAATGTGAAATGTCCAGAATAGGCAAATCCATAGAAATATAGAATGTTTATTAGTGGTTTCAAGGAGCTGGAGGAAAGTGGGGATGGGTAGTGACTGCTCATAAGTGCAGGGATTTTTGGGGGGGATGATGAAAATGTTCTGAAATTAGATTGATAGTGGTGATAAATTATATACTTCAAAAGGGTGAATTTTATGGCATATGAATATCTTGATCAAAATCATATGATAAAAATATAAAATGTATCAGTAAAACAGTGACATTCCCTTACCTTAGTATACCTATCCCCTTAAAGTGCTTATGTTTCTTTTTTCTGTGTCACCACCTTCTACCATATTACATAAGTTACTTATTAACTCTATTAAAAATAGTGTTTCTCTCCATTGCAGATACTAGAAAATAAGCTGTATAAGCACAGGGATTCTTGTCTGTTTCTTTCACTGTGTACTCAGTGCGTAGAACAATGCCTGACATATGAGACCCTCAGAAATATTTAATGAATGAGTAGGCTGAACTTTGTTAAGGCCTTTAAAAAAAAATACTTGGCTTCACTCAAAAGAGAAATACAATAATCATGTCCCTTCATAAAAACAAGTTAGAAAAACCTCAACTGCAGAAACATGTTAGATGGGCTCTTAAAGAGTTCTTTATGTTTGTTATTTATCCTTTTATTTGGGGGAGTTCTGAGAAATTCAGGTACACTGTCCACTTTCCCTGAATATACAGGGCTCAACAAACAGGTAAGTAATCTGCTCTTTGGTCTGCCATATGCTAAGTGCTAGGGATGCAGAGATGACTTCCAAACCAGAATTCCAGGGGTCATTCTGACATAAAGTGCCAGACCAGGCGTTTTCTCAGCTTTAACGGTTCTCCCCTCCTCCCTATCTTATCATTTTTCCATGTCTAGGCCCATTGCTACCTTTTCCAAGGAGTCTTCCTAGCTACGCAAGTCCACAGTGATCTCCCTCTTCTCTGAAGACCAGGTGATATGTGACTTACACCACCTGTCACCAATATGTGTGTGTGTGTGTGTGCGCATGCACCTATGACTCTCCATTATCTAATGACCCTCTCCCTACAGTAACTAGCAGTGAGCTGACATACAGTAGGTCCCTAACTGATATGGATGGGTGAAAAAGTAGTTGAAAATGGTGATTTGTAAGTTTTCTGTTCAGACGATGTTGGAAATCAGTCTTTTGACAGCAAAAGAAAAAATTTAAAAAAAAGAAAAGAAGAAGAATCTCCATGGTCTGCATAGAAGTGTGACTATTACAGGTGGCCCAATTCCCAGTTACTTTGTTCCTGACACCAGAGACCTGTTTTTCAATCAAAATCACAGCAGCTGTGAAGCTGTAAGGCTGGGCTGGCACCTGGGTCAGAGGTTCCCCATTAGTGCTGGCAGATTTTTCATAATCAAGACACTTCTGAAATGCTGAACCCTACTCAGTGCCAAAGGTTAACGATTCAGTGTGCAGGGACTGAAGCGCAAAGCAGGGCAGCAGACAGCTCAGAGAGAGAGATGCCACCAGTGGACCTGCTCTGGATGCTTTTGTTACATTCTTGAATCCTTTGGACATTTGCCTTCTTGCTGAGAAGCCATTCAGTGGAGAACATTCATTAAGCAGACTGCATTAATCCTGTTTTTCTAACCCTGGTTCATGTTTATCCATTTGACAGCCAACATTTTTGAGCAATCCCTCTATCCACCATTGAGTCTAGTTACGCACAAGCAAAGAGAACTGGAAAGTGAAAGGGTCACCTACTGAGTTCAGTGTACACAGGCAATCTGGATAATTCTGAATAACAATTACAACTTGCTTTCAGCTGCAAAACATTAGTAGTGTATGAGAGACTTCTTCATTCTATTTCATTTCCACTAGCAGGCTGTTTCATGAATACAGAGTAAAATAAACTAAAATTAATTTTTATGAAAATCTGCTAGCATTCCTTAAGAAAACTGATAACCTGTAGTGTCAGAGATGGAGATAACTGGTTTTAAACAACCAACCTATCTGTAATTGGTTAGACTTCCACATATTTTTTCCCCATTCAAGGAACATTACTGAGGACTTTTTATAGGTCACTCCTCACCTCCTCTTGGATATCTTATTATCTCAAGCTCGACCTATTCCAAAGAGGACTGGTCAATCTCCTCCTTCCTCCACCCCATATCATTCCTGGCCTTCTATGTTTTCCCATACCTGTAAGCAATTCTATCTTTTAGCTTAAAAGCTTCTGTTTCCTTCATCCATCATACCAGCTCAGTCTTTTAAGTCTAATAAAAGTCTGATAGCTTTTCCTATAATGTATTAGTCAGGGTTCTCTAGAGAAACAGGATCAGTAGAACACGTGTTTTTGTGTGTGTTGCGGGGGGAGGGGTAGATTATAAGGAATTGGCTCATGCAATTATGGAGGCTGACAAGTCCAAAAATCTGCAGAGGTTTTACATCCAGTTTAAGTCCAAAGGCTAGAAGAGGCTGTATAACTAGGAAGAGCCAACATCCTAGTTGGAAGGCAGGAGAATTGTCCCTAATCAGGGAGGGTCAGCTTTTTGTTCTGTTCAGGCCTTCAGTCTACTGATTTAAATGTTAATCTCATCCAAAAATGCCCTCACAGACACACACAGAATAACGTTTGACCATATATCTGGGCATTCCATGGCCCCAGTCAAGTTGACACATAAAATTAACCATCACAGCATGTCTCTAGGACTGATCTTTCCAATCCTTCTTCCTGGGTAACCTCAGAATCTCTCCTACATTACTGTAAGAGCTCCTGGCTACTCTCCCTGTCTTCATTCTCTCTCTCTTTCTATTCCACAGAGCACTTAGACTACACCCAATCCATTAATGAACCTTTGCATGATCCCACTGTCCAACAGATAAATCACACTCACCACAGACTTCCTTTCTCTACCTGGCCTCTCTGCTCCAGTTTCTTATCCTTGGAGCCCTCTCTGACTCCAGTCTACTCTGTGTTTTTCTTCTTTCCTAAAGTTCTAGAACTTCTTGGAACTGTGCTGAGAGTCAAGCCAGGCCTCCCTTGAATTCCAGCCTGACCAACCTGTGCATTTTGCTTTCCAAGATAAAAAGTGATCAATACTTACTCTGAGTGTTATAGGCATTTCTACTGATAGAGGATATTTTCTGCTTCATAGTATATATTTCTCTGTCTATAGTCATACATATATAGGGAGAGACAGAGAGGGTGGAAACAAGCAGAGACCACCCAAATGAGAATGAGCAAAGACTATTCCCAGCTTGCTATATAGCAAGAAAGTCAGCCACCATCACTTGAATTTCCCAGAAACTCAGAGGCTGAAGGGGATGTAAAAGTTGTTGGCTCAGTAACGCCCTTTTTGGAGGTTGTTGGCATAGGGTTAGCTGGAGGCAGGCTAACTAAAAGCAGAGTGTCATGTGTGATTGGTTAGGAAAGCATATTTGACTTTCTCTGGTTGGCTCTAAATTGAAAGCAGGGGCCAAAATTAGGGTAGCTGTCAGCTATTAAGTGCTGACTGGTTTGTTTTTTTTTTTTAAAGATTTTATTTATTTGACAGAGGGAGACACAGCGAGAGAGGGAACACAAGCAGGGGGAGCAGGAGAGGGAGAAGCAGGCTTCCCGCAGAGCAGGGAGCCGATGCGGGGCTCAATCCCAGGACCCTGGGATCATGACCTGAGCCGAAGGCATACGCTTAACGACTGAGCCACCCAGGTGCCCCTAAGTGCTGACTGTTTTGAGTCAATTGCTACAGAGGTTGTGGTTTGTCTTCCTGAACTGGTTGCTGCTGTGGGTCAAAATTCTATTTTTTTATATGGTCTGGACACTGTCCATTTGTAAAACTGGTCTCTCAAGATAGAGACAGAGACAGAGAAATTCTGATGAGATCAAAATGGTATTAGATCAGGGGCTCCTGAGTGGCTCAGTCGTTAAGCGTCTGCCTTCGGCTCAGGTCATGATCCCAGGGTTCTGGGATCGAGCCCCGCATCGGGCTCCCTGTTTGGCGGGGAGCCTGCTTCTCCCTCTCCCGCTCCCCCTGCTTGTGTTCCCTCTCTCACTGTGTCTCTCTCTATCAAATAAATAAAATCTTCAAAAAAAAAAATGGTATTAGATCAACACCTAAAATCACCCAATCCTGTCTACTACAATATAAAAGGTCTCCAAGTGAAACAAATACATTCAGAGAACAAGGTATAGCCAGATACGAATGTTTTTACCTGATGTTTTGTCTCAAGCCCTGATCTATGACTCTGATAAGCTAGAGGAGGATTGCTTCTTCTTACTCTAGTGAGTCAGCCTTAATTGCAGGCCAAAGGCCTTTCTCTGTTTCCCCTAAACTCAAATTGGAATCCTGCCTCTTGCCACTGTAATACAGGAAAAAGGGTCCAGCACCCTCCTCCAGCAGCACCAGAGGAAAGGACTAAGAGAGGTGGAGGTATTTGCCCCAATGACTGTAGGCCCTGCCCCTCCACCATGTCCACTTTCTCAACTATCCCCACTTCTAAGAGGAGAAAAAGGAGGTCAGCCAAAGATTAAAAGTGCTATTATAATTCTGGCAGGACAAAAGCAAGAGTCACTCCCATAATGAACATAACCTTAAACATATACAAAGTTATTCTACCTGCTAATATATTACTCAATAAAAAATGCCCAGGTTTGACTATTGTATTCATCATTCTGCTGGAGGGTATGGGGTGGGTTTAAACTTCTTCTCCCCACTATACACAAATTACTTTAGTGGTCTTTTCTGTCCTTTATTAACAGCACACACTTGCTCCATGTCATTTTCCTTCAAAAGATAGTTGGTTAAGGTTTTACAGAACTACAGTATAAGGCTAAACCAAAATTTAGTAAGGCCATCCCCTATTATTGGTATTTATGTTGCTTCTACTTTTCACTCTAAAAATAATGCTCTAGGAAAAAAAAAATGCTCTAGAGATGAACAATCTCATACAGTAATCATTACACAAATCTCTGATTATGTCCTAAAGAAGAAGTCCTAGAAGTGGAATTACTTATTGAAAGGTTCTGGACATTTTAAGAATGCATATTCTTAAGACTCTTAATACATGCTTCCAAGTTGCCCCGGAAAAATGACTATAGAGATTCACAACCTCAACAGTAGAGAAGAGAGTCTAATTTACCACAACCTTGCCATAATTTTTCTTTTTGCAAAGTAAACAAATAAAAAATATATTTTAAATTTTTTGTTAGATTCTTGGTAAAGCTGAACATTTTCACATTCTTATTGGTCATTTACATTTCTTTTATTAATGATTCATAAACTACATATTTTTTACTTTTTACTGAGGAACTCATATTTTTTATTTATAGGAGGACATTTAATTTAACTGAGATGGAATTAATTTTATATTTCATGATGTAGAAATTTAACATTGGTATTTTTCCAAAGATAATCAATTGTTCTAATTGTTGAGTAATTAATTTTCCCCAGGGATCTGAAATATTATCAATATCTTATCGTGAATTTATATTCTAGGGAGGTTTTACATTTTTTAAAAATTTGTTCTTCTATTCATTAATGCCTTGTTTTTCTTGAAAGAAGTATCTCTGCATTTCTCAGTTTTGCACAATTTTATACATGATAAGATATATATGTCTTTTTTGCAATTTTATTAAATAATCTTCCTTACTCATTCTGTTAAGGAGACTTTAAAATAATCTTATCTATTCTTTTAAGTAAACAAACCCAAACATTTTTGGAATTATATTAAAACTACAAATTAATTTTCAGAAAACTGACATCATTACAGTTCAGTCTTTTCCTATGAATAAGGTGACTCCATTTATACAAGATCTCTTTTATGTTGCTCATTTGTGTTTTGTGGTTTTCTTATAGATATTCTGATGTCTTATTAAGATTTCTTTTAATTGCTAATGTAAATGACATCATCTTCTATTATTTTTCCTAACTGGTTAATATTAAAATATGGGAAAGGTAGTGCTTTTTAAATTTTTGCTTATATCTTAACTGGCTAATATTAGTTATATATTAGGTTTATTAGGCAAAGCTTGAATCATCAGAAAATGTAATATTGCTAATCTGTTTCACTAGTTCTGCCTGTATTTTTTTTTTTTGCCTTATTCCATTAGTTAAAACTTTCAGAACAAAATTTTAATAATAACGAACATGCCTTGTCATGTTCCTGTTTTAAAGGAAATGCATTGGTCTGCCTGGGTGGCTCAGTCGATTAAGTGTCTGTCTGCCTTTGACTCAGGTCATGATCTCAGGGTCTTGGGGTCAAGCTCAGCAGGGAGCCTGCTTCTCGCTCGCCCCCTGCCAACCCCCGACTTGTGCTGTCATTCTCTCAAATAAATAAATAAATAAAATCTTAAAAAAAAAAAAACTATTAAAGTAAATGCATCCAGTGTTTGATCCTTGGGTATGCTATTAAAGATCTGTTTGCTATGTTTGCAGAACAGCCTATTTTTCCATATTTGTCTCATTTGCTTAAGAATCTCAGAATTGAAAAAAAAAAAAAAAAGAATCTCAGAATTGGAAATTTGTGTAATCAATAAACAAAAGGAATGAGTTATTTGTCCACATAGTTGCTGTGGGAATTTTCCTTTCACATTTTAAGCTTACTGGTTTATTAACATACATAGCCTCTAGTTCAGTGGTTCTTAATCCTAACAGTACATTGGATTCATTGAGGAGCTTTTAAAGTTGCTGATCCCTAGGACCTTTGCCTGATGAATTAAAAGGAAAATCTCTAGGGGGAGGGGTATTTTTTCCCAAAGCTCTCCAGGTGATTCTAATACATAGGTAGGGTTGCAATCCACTGACATTCATTTTCAGACTTAAGTGAGCATAAAAGACAGCCAGGGAACTTGTGAAAAATGCAGATTCCCAAGACCCAACACCCTCCCCTTCCTAGAGATTCTGATTTGGCATGTCTTGGGTAAGGGTACATTATCTGTATTTTTAACAAGTACTTTGAGAAACACAGCTTTATCACCTTTCTAAGGTAGATACTGGACTACAAAATAATATGCTTCTACCTCTCACCTATAGGGAAATGTATTCCTGAAAAATCTGAAATGGTGGATTGTAACCCTAACTACCTATTAGATTTACCTGCAGAACTTGGAAAAAATGCTGCCTCCTGAGTCCCCACTGCCATTCTCGTTTAACATCAGAAAACTCCAGCTCCTGAAGTCCCTCTCTTTGATATGATCCCCTCCTCTAACTTTGCTGGTTACAGAGCCCCTCCCTTGGTCTGATCTGAGGACTAAACCATATAATAACATTGGGATTGGTATGCTCTGAGCAGATGGAGAAGAGGAGGCACTAATCAGGGGAAATAAACCATTCTTAGTCCTTTGGAAAGCAGTTTACTATGGGTTTTCCATTTGGTGCAATCCTCCTCATCCTATGTCTCTTGTAACCTTACTTCCGGGGTATAGGTGTGCCATCTGTCCTTCCAATGGTAAAATCACAAGCTCCAGTTGATTCAGATATACATACCTTCCCATAATTAATGCAGATCCATCTCAGATGTCATCATAGGACTTTTTAGGCTATTAGGTTTTTTCAACGTTTTCTCAGAAGACATGGATATTTTAGTGGGGCACCCCAGGCCGAATCCCTGATTTTTGCCCAACACTATCTTAAGGGGAAATCACAGTTCATGTTTGTAACAAACATTTATTGAAGGCTACTGTGTGCCAGATACTGTGTTGTTTCATCATACAAGTTATTTCTCACCAACAAGTTCTGTATTTTTCCTGATGGGTAAATTAGAAAGCCAGGACTTAGGCCAAGGTCTATTTCAATACAACTGTCCCATGCCTCTATAGCTTAGGGCATGATATACGGATGGGCTAGGGTCCCTCATCCTGTGGTTCAACTGCGCATGGAAAATCTTACCTGCCTGCTGCGCTAAATGGAGCGAGGAGGAAACCTATCTGAGCAATTCAGACAAAGTGGAATTTGTTTTGCTGCAAATGATTCAAATCATTAAATTCAACAAATACCCATTAAGCCTCTATTATGTGTAAGGCTCCACAACCCTTTGCAACTGCCAACCATAAATTAGATTTGGTTTATGTGAAATCCTCCCCTCTTATTGCTAGGCTGTAATGCTGTATTTTCATTTTTCCCCACTTATTCGATCTTTTTTTTTTAAAAAAAGAGAGATACACATTTCTAACCTGTGTCAAGATCAGACATCCCTGATGACCCAACTGCTATTTCAGGAAGAAAGAAAAAGGCAATGTGCTGATTTCATGAAGCAGCTGAAAGTTCCGCAGTGATGATTCTTCATTGCCTCCCTCATCCCTTTCTGAACTCCCCTAAGCAGTTGGGTCTGGTCCCTCCCAAGTCCTTTTTACCTGGGAAAGCTGATTTCTTATTAGCCTGAAGTAGTAGTAGCCATAGCCCCATCTGTTCAACCTCAGTGCTCTCTATTCCCAGCTGGAGTTAAGAGTCACAAATTCAGGGAAGGGCCTGTGAGGCCAGTACAAGGTCTCCTGGGTCACTGTGTTCTTCCTACCAGACCAAGCCACATGAGCAGCCCCATGAAAAGTGTCCTACCACTGGTGCTGGTCAGCGCTTTCTTCCCAGTGTGGTAATAAGGAGATTAGGGTTTAATAAGATCTGATCCAAATTCCTCTCTTGATCTCCCTTTTGAATATGCTCCACTGGGACCTTGGTTTTGCCACTTCACATGCAGAAGACAATAAGGAGCTTAAGACAGACACATATCTAAACCTCCTCTGAACTTAGGAAATCAAAACTGCAACAAATGCTTCCCAACCCTCAGGAGGCATCAGTGGAGCCAGACCAGGGAAGATGATCTGTTCTACATCCTCTCACATGCCCTGTGGAGGCTGTAAACAATGAGAGCTTGCACTTTGGCCCCCTCCCATATTCCTGAGATCAAGGAGCCAGACCCAGAGAAGGTGCCACAGGCAATGCATTGGCACCTGTATCTCAGCTTGCTTTATCCAGGCATCAGACATGAAATTTCACTCAGAGAAGTCAATTGTCAGGGAAGAAAATAGAAACCTTTGACTCTGTTCATTTATTTTTTCCATAGCTAGTTCTTGAATGCCTATAATCTGCCCCACCCTATAGTAAGTCAGACTGCCTTCCTAAAAAGACAGACAGAAAGACCAAGGTACCAACAAGCCCACCAAGAGTTTCCCATCCTAGTGAGTAGTAACGGAAGACAAGGCCATCTGTGTCAGGAGGTATATGAATTGAACCTAAAAAGAGGGTTTAAGGAATTTGAGGTAAGAAAGACCTCAGTAAGCTGGCAGATCAGAAAAAAAAATCTTCCTAGAGAAGAGGGTTTGATCTGGTGAAGAAGGATGGATGGGAGAGCTGAATGCATAGAAAAGAAAGCCTTTGAATATTAATGTGTCCAGCAACATGGCACACAGGTTGAACCATCAGCTACAAATATCTAAACAGTCTGATTTTAATTCATTTAACTTCTTCATTTAACAAGAAGAGTCTGGAAAGTAAATAATTTCAAACTAGAGAATAAGTGAATAAAGAACCTTCAGATGTAAAATGATCACAGAAGCCAACTTTAGTTTAAAAGCATTTACCAAACCTAGTAAACATGAATATCAGGTGTATCAATACAATGGAATATTATTTGGCCATAAAAAGAAATGAAGTACTGATATATGCTACAACACAGATGAATCTTGAAAGCATTACGCTAAGTGAAAGAAACTGGTCACAAAAGACAACACATTGTATAATCCACTTATATGAAATGTTCAGAATAAGCAAATCCATAGAGGCAGACTATAGATTAGGGGTTGACAGGAGCTGGGGAGCGTGGGGAAAAAATGGGGAGTCCTAATGGGAATTTTTTTAAGGGGTGAAAAAAGTGTTCTAAAATCAGATATTGGTGATGGTTGCACAACTCTGTGAATATACTAAAAATCACTGAATTGTATACTTTAAATGGGAAAATTGTATGATATGCAAATTATATCTCAAAGCTGTTAACAACAACAAAAAACCTATAGGAGAGGGATAAAGGAAGTGACTTATAAAGTCATTGTTGAGGATAAAGGTCAAAATATCGATTAACCCTAGGCTTCCAGTTATGTATGCATGTTAAAATTTCCATAGTAATCACTCAAAAGAATGATAGAATGCAGAATTACTAAAATAAAATGTAATGCAAAATTACTCACAAGTAAAAAAGAGAAAAATATTGAACACACAAAAAATAAGATTTTATAATTAGAAAACACAAAATATATTGTACATATATGAATATATACATAGAAATATATATGTGTATCAGTAATTATGACAAGTATTAACGCATGAACTATTCTAGCCAAAAGATAAAGACTGAAGATGAAAAATTAATCCAGCTCTATGCTGTTTATAAGACACATCTAAGATACAGATACAAATAGAATGAGAGGAAAAAAATGGAAAGATATACCAGGTAAATATTAAAGAAAGCTACCTCAATATCAGATGAAACTGACTCTTTGGGAAAACTATAACTAGAGAAAGAAAAAAAAAGAGGGTCACTACATAATGTTATCAAAAAGTTGTAATCATTCTTAATGTGCATGTACCTAATAACATACACTGAAAATATTTAAAGCAAAAATTGTTATAGCTTTAGAGAAAAACCAGACAAACCACTACATTAATGGAAGTTTGTTTTTTTTGTTTTTTTTTTTAACATAGCTATCTTGGTAGTTAGCCCAAGCAGAAGAAAAAAAAAAAAATTCAGAATACTGATTCAGATCATACTATTAACTGTGTAACTTAATTGGTGTTTATAGACATTCCACCCAACAATTAAAGACAAGAAAGTCTTTTCAACCAACACTGACAATATGTTGGGCCATAAAATAAGTCTTAACAAATTTTAAATGATTTGTTATCACACTAAGTTCTCTGAGCACAAAGCAATTAGGTAAGAAATAGTAGCTAAAAGATCACTAGGAAAAATTTCACATGTGTGGAAATTTAAAAACACTCCTAAATCACTCATACATCAAAGAAATCATATTATAAATTAGAAAATATCTAGAGCTAAACAATAATGCTATATAACAATTTCCTATAGAGTTAAATGCAGCTAACACAGTACTGATAGTAAAAGGTAAAACCTCAAATGATTACATTAGAAAAAGAAAAAAAGGCCAAAAATTATTGAGCTAAGATCTTTTTTAGAAGCTTAAAAAAGGAGAGAGAGAGAGAGAACAGCAAATTAAACCCAAAGAAAGTAGAAGGGGGAAATAATAAAGATAAGAGAAGTTAACAAAATATAAAACCAACATACAATAGAAGATAAAACAAAAGCCAAAAGTTGGTTCTTTGCAAAGAGTAATAAAATTAACAAACCTCTAGCAAGATTGATCAAGATAAAAGTACAGAACATATGAACAAACAATATTAGGAAAGAAGAGGGGGAATTAATTACAGACACCACAGACATTAATAAGAAGAGATTATGAAGAGCTTTGTGCTAATGAATAGGAAATCTTAGATGAAAATTAACTTTAGCACACCAAAATTAGCAAACATTTTAAAGTGAACAGAATAGAGCATCCCAAGCAGAGCACTATGTGAGAGAAGAGTTGAGGGCAGAAATGGCAATGGCTTTGTGGGATACCCTCATTGATGGGTTCTACAAACATTTACTGAAAAGCAGTCTGTGTTACACTATAGGCTAGCAACTGTGAGGAAGACCCAGTGTTGGGAAGGATTACCGCTGAAGAGTAGAGGGAATATTTTATCTAAAGAGTTTCCACTGTAGTAGGAGGTTTAAGGCACGTACATAATTGTGTAATGTAAGGAAATTAAAGTTCTCTGGTGGTTCACTGAAGAAATTAGTGAAGATGGGGTTTAGTTTTGTGTTGGAATGCATCCGGATGAGGCTGAAGAACTGAAGAAGAAGGCTGGAGGGCCTTCATGTGAGACTGAGGCATGTGGACTTTATTCTGGACTTAAGCTGGACCAACAGAAAACACTGTTTCTGAACAGAGGGAAATGATTACTAGGGCTTAAGATTTATGAAGCTAATATAGATATACATGTATGATGAATGGGATTTGGGGATGTTGAAAGATGAGGCAGGCAGCAATATTGGAGGATATTGCAGTAGTCAAGCTATAATAGAGTACTAAATTAGGGGGTAGAGGCAGATACAGAGAGGAAGAATATTATAGAGAAGCATCAATAGGCTTACTGATTAGATATTAGACATCCAAGGTAGAGGGAAGACTTCAGGGCACCTAGGATATTCAGCCTGAGCAAATAGGAATTAAATAAATTAATAACTTTTCATTCAGTAATTTCTTTGTTTTGAAGGAACGGTTGTGAATTAATAAAATCTCTAACGAACTCTAATTTTTCAATTCAGGTAGCATGTGATCTACGGGAGAACAAAAAGGCTAGTTCATATGCAAAGATGTGGCAAGAATGTCAGCCTGATCTTGGCTAAGAAATCTTCCAAAGGCCTGCCAAGCAACCAAAAAAGTATGAAGGGTATACTCAATCTCAGAACCGTGAGAATGGAGAGGACTCTTCAGTGCCTATTTTTGATCCTCACCATTCTACAGCACGGAATATAGGAACCATAGAATCAGAGATGCAGAATTAGGGAGCCACTGCCTTTCATGCTATTTTAAGTTGAGAATGTTGGGTGTGCTGGAGCTTCAGCAAGCAAGGGTCCACCTTATTACCATATAAAGAACTTTGTGCTGTGTATTCAATGCCTCATTGGGCTTATTCCAGATGTCAGTGAAGCAGGACCCCTGTGGACTACAACAGCAGAGCAAGAGGAAATGGCCTGATCAGAAAATCAACTCAGGAAGAACCCTACTGAGGGTATGAGTGCAGCCTTCTTGTTTTTCAGACAGGGAAACTAAGATCCCAAAAGGGAGTGTCTCACCCAAAGCCTGCAGCTTTAGAGGTGTGACTGATAGGCCAGCCATCCCTACCAGGTAGGCTGTCTCTACACCACATGCTGCCTACAGATTCTTCTTGGAGCTTCATGAAAGGATATGGAAACTGGAAGACAATGTTCTGTGAAGTAACCTTTTTAACTAGACTGGGGATGAGGCTGATACCCTTCCTTGGATCCCAGGGTGGACTTCATTTTCACAGTTCTGAGGATCAGAGTCATGAGCTCTACCTTATATAGAATGGCCTGAGTAGAACAACAGTAGATCCTTTGAGTGAAAAGCAAGGCAAGAGTCACTAAAAGGCGCATCCAGGTTCCCAGAGAAACCATCAATACCCACCTTCTGTGATACACAAATGATTCTCTTTAGAGTAACCCACTGAAAACTGCAAGCATCTTGAGGACAGGTACTATGTCTTAGTGTCTCTTCAGGCCTTACACAGAATAGGTAAGCAACAGATGTTAAATTAACTTAATTCTTAATTGATACTTTCTGAAAATACAGCATCCCAGATAAGTTTACCATCATAAAGTAAAACTGTACCTCCATTTTGTGTCTATTATGAACGAAAACTTTCCACAATGCATGGCACTCTTACTTCCATCTCTAAAATAATCCAACTTTTCTTTAATGATTTATATTTACCAAATTGTATATTTTTATACAATTATGTATATATATTTTAAATATG
This sequence comes from Leptonychotes weddellii, assembly GCF_054177405.1. Classification (NCBI taxonomy): domain Eukaryota; kingdom Metazoa; phylum Chordata; class Mammalia; order Carnivora; family Phocidae; genus Leptonychotes; species Leptonychotes weddellii. The sequence goes on from NC_138378.1 coordinate 108,664,263, forward strand.
ATCCTGATATATTATAGGAGGAAGATTAAGAGGTTTCAAATTATTTGTTTATGCAATAAATAGCCCCAGACTGCTGCTCTGTTTGGGTTTTTATGTTTGATGATTCTCGTCTCTCTTTTGCAATCTGGCTTTCATCTGTCACTTCTTGGTACTCTTTTCTTTCCTCACCCAAGCATCCTAGGCACCCCAATCCCAGAGACTAGAAGAACATCTCACATTTTGCAAGCGGTAGTAGCGCTGTCCAAAAGATACCATAGACAATTTGTATGGCTCAGAGGAGGGCTACCCCCATCACAGGCAGTTGTGCCTCTAGACCAGAGTGGCCCTAGCCTACAGTAGGAGGTCAACCACACACAATGGTGAAGTTGAACTTAGCTCAGTAGAGGGATGATCTCCCCCTTGAAGAACACAAACCATGTTTTTGTTTTGTTTTGGTTTGGGTTTTTGTGGGTTTTGTTGTTGTTCTGCTTTGTTTTGTTTCTTCAAATTACTAGACTGAATTATTTCCTCATACTTGAGAGACATAGACCAAACATTTTTTTTTTCCTGGTGCAGCCAGTTTTCTCCTTTTAGATACTGTCATATTAACACTGCTCTATTGTGGCTTGATGCTATGGCTATAGATCATATTTTAGATACCTCGATCAAACCAAACACAATTTTTAAAAAGCAGAAAGCTGTCTGTAGCCTGGATTAGGAAAGACCTAGGATTAGCTTCATTTTCCCAAACAGAAAAACTATATATGTGAAAACATCAATTTTCCATAGGTATTTATTAAGTTCCTACTATGTACCAGGTGCAGCACCTTCTACAAAGATGCTGCCATCTAGGGTCTTAAATGATATCTCAGAGTTAGTCACTGAGTGTTGTGCTTCCAGGTGCTGTAGGCTGAGGGAACTGGATGTAGTTTTGTTTTTGTTTTTTAAGATTTTATTTATTTGTTTGTTTATTTATTTGAGCCCAGGCAAGAGAGAGAGAGAACAAGCAAGGTGGAGGGGCAGAGGGAGAAGCAGACTCCCCACTGAGCAGAGGGCCCGACGTGGGGCTCCATCCCAGGATCCTGAGATCATGACCTGAGCTGAAGGCAGATGCTTAACCGACTGAGCCACCCAGGCACCCCTGGATGTAGTTTTTAAAAAATCCATTTGGTATGAATCATGTCAACTCTTCCTCCTTTCCTGTTCCACCTTCCAGTGGCACATGGAACCTTTAGCCTCCTCCCTGAGATTAAAGAAGTAATTGAGCAGCAGGCTGTGAAGAGACCACGGTGGGAAATGCAGAAGGAATGGACAACGGAGCAAGCATCCAACAGCCACGGGGACCTAGGGCAGTATGCAGATACTCAGAAAGAGGCAGGCATTTGAAATAAGAGCATGGGCCTGAGGAGCTCAGAGACAGGCAGCAAGAAGACAAACTGTCCTTTTGTTTCATTTGAATCACTTTTATAGAGGATTAGTGGCTGTTATTTTCAAGTTGGATCACATTCACCGTTGCTGTCTGACTTCATCTAGCATCACAAAAACAGGTAGGGAAAATGTAGGGTATGTAACTGTCACTCTTTAGAAGCAATAAGCTCCCTGTAGGCAGGGACAATGTCACATTTATTCCTATATCTTCTAAACACCTAACATAGGTTCTTCTTCACAGTGAGCAGGTGTTTTCTGTCTTATTTTTTCCAGTTATTTTTATATGCATATATAAACAGTATTTCAAAATATGTACACTTTATAATTTCAAAGCACTTTCCCACCCATTAGTTCATTTGATTCTTACATTACCAAGGTAACTGGTTTTGTGAACCAGCTAGACTTGGCAGCATGCAAGCCAAATGTAACTTTATTCTGTCTCTCTACTGTTTCTTTTTTTTTTCTTTTGTATGTGTGTTATATTTCAAAGTATAATACATAAATTAGAAAACAAAAACAGGGGGCGGAGCAAGATGGCGGAGGAGTAGGAGACCTGGATTTCGTCTCCTCTCAGGAATTCAGCTGGATAGGGATCAAACCATTCTGAACACCTACAAACTCAACAGGAGATCGAAGAAAGGAATAGCAACAAC
>NC_138378.1:108666822-108690867 GCF_054177405.1 Leptonychotes weddellii
AATGACATGGATGGAACTGAAGGGTATTATGCTGAGCAAAATAAGTCAGTCAGAGAAAGACATGTATCATATGATCTCACTGATATGAGGAATTCTTAATCTCAGGAAATAAACTGAGGGTTGTTGGAGTGCTGGGAGATGGGAGGGATGGGGTGGCTGGGTGATAGACATTGGGGAGGGTATGTGCTATGGTGAGCACTGTGAATTGTGTAGGACTGTTGAATCACAGACCTGTACCTCTGAAAAAATAATACATTACATGTTAAAAAAAAAAGAAGATAGTAAGAAGGGAAAAATAAAGGGGGGGGGAATTGGATGGGGACATGAACCATGAGAGACTATGGACTCTGAGAAACAAACTGAGGGTTCTAGAGGGGAGGGGGTTGGGGGTTGGGCTAGCCTGGTGATGGGTATAGAAAATTTGAACAGACTGATTACTCGCAATGAAATTGAATCAGTAATCAAAAAACTCCCAGAAACAAAAGCCCAGGACCAGACGGCTTCACAGGTGTATTCTACCACATTTAAAGAAGAGTTTAGGGGCGCCTGGGTGGCTCAGTCATTTAGCGTCTGCCTTCAGCTCAGGTCATGATCCCAGGGTCCTGGGATCGAGCCCCGCATCGGGCTCCCTGTTGAGCGGGGAGTCTGCCTCTCCCTCTCCCTCTCCCCCTGCTTGTGTTCCCTCTCTCGCTGTGTCTCTCTCTGTCAAATAAATAAATAAAAATCTTTAAAAAAATAAAGAAAGAAAGAAGAGTTTATACCTATTTTTCTCAAACTATTCCAAAAACTAGAAGAGGAAAGACAGCTTCCAAATTCATTCCATGAGGCCAAGACCAGCATTTCCCTGATACCAAAAGCAGATAAAGACACCACAAAAAAAAAAGAGAGAGAGAAAGAGAACTATAGGCCAATATCTCTGATTAACATAGATGCAAAAATCCTCCACAAAATATTAGCAAGCTGAATCCAACAATACATTAAAAAAATCATTCACCACAATCAAGTAGGATTTATTCCTGGGATGCAAGGGTGGTTCAATACTTGCAAATCAATCAACATGATACATCACATCAACAAGAGAAAGATTAAAAACCATATGATCACTTTGATAGATGCAGAGAAAGCATTTGACAAAATATGTCATCCATTCATGATAAAAACCCTTAACAAAGTAGATGTAGAGATAACATACCTCAAAATAATATGAAAAACCTACAGCTATCATACTCAATGGGGGAAAACTGACAGCTTTTCCCCTAAGGTCAGGAACAAGACAAGGATGTCCACTACCACCACTTTTATTCCACATAGTACTGGAAGTCCTAGCCACAGCAGTCAAACAACAAAAGAAGTAAACATCATCCAAATTGGTAAGGAAGAAGCAAAACGTTCACTATTTGCAGATGACCTGATACTATATGTAGAAAACCCAAAAGACTCCACCAAAAATTTATTAGAACCAATAAATGAATTCAGTAAACCCGCATGATAAAATCAATGTATGGAAATCCATTGCATTTCTATACACCAGTAACAAAGCAGCAGAAAGAGAAATTAAGAAAACTATATATATATATATGTGTGTGTATATATATATACACACACATATATATATAACAATTTATAATTGTACCAAAAATAATAAAGTACCTAGGAATAAATTTAACCAAAACTATAAAACTATAAAACACTGATGAGAGAAATTGAAGATGACATAAAGAAATGGAAAGACATTCCATACTCAGGGATTGGAAGAACAAATATTGTTAAAATGTCTATACCACTCAAAACAATCTAAGATTTAATTCAATCCCTATTAAAATATCAACAGCATTTTTCCCAGAACTAGAACAACCCAAAAATTTGTATGTAACCATAAAAGACCCCAAATAGCCAAAGCAATCTGGTAAAAGAAGAACAAAAGTGGAGATATGACATTCCAGACTTCAAATTATATTACAAAGCTATAGTAATCAAACCAGAATGATACTGGCATAAATGTAGACACATAGATCAATGGAAAATAACAAAAAGCCTAGAAATAAACCCAAAATTATATGGTCAATTAATCTTGGACAAAGGAGGCAAGAATATGCAATGAGAAAAAGATGGTCTCTTCAACAAATGGTGCTGGGAAAACTGGACAGCTACATGCAGAAGAATGAAACTGGACCACTTTTCTTAAACTATACAGAAAAATAAACTCAAAATGGATTAAAGACCTAAATGTGAGACCTGAAACCATAAAAATCCTAGAAGAGAGCACAGGCAGGGCAGTAATTTCTCTGACACTGGCCATAGCGACATCCTTCTGGATAGCTCTCCTGAGGCAAGAGAAACGAAAGAAAAAATAAACTATTGGGACTACATCAAAATAAAAAGCTTCTGCACAGCAAAGGAAGCAACCAACAAAACTAAAAGACAACCTACTGCATGGGAGAAGATATTTGCAAATGACATATCTGGATAAAAGTGTTAGTATCCAAAATATAAATAACTTATATAACTCAAAACCCCAAAAAACCCCCACAGAATCCAACTAAAAATGCACAGAAGACATGAGTATATATTTCTCCAAATAAGACATACAAATGGCCAACAGACACATGAAAACATACTCAACATCACTCATCAATAGAGGAATACAAATCAAAACTACAATGAGGTATCACGTCACATCTGTCAGAATGGCTAAAATCAAAAAATCAAGAAACAGCAAGTGTTGGCAAGATGTGGAGAAAAAAGAAACCCTGTGCACTATTGGTGGGAATGCAAACTGGTGTAGCCATTATCGGATACAGTATGGTGGTTCCTCAAAAAATTTAAAATAGAGGATGCCTGGGTGGCTCAGTCATTAAGCGTCTGCCTTCAGCTCAGGTCATGATCCCAGGGTCCCAGGATCGAGCCCCACATTGGGCTCCCTGCTCAGCAGGAAGCCTGCTTCTCCCTCTCCTGCTCCCCCTGCTTGTATTCCCTCTCTCACTGTGTCTCTGTCAAATAAATAAATAAAATCTTTTTTAAAAAAATTTAAAAATAGAAATACTTCATGATCCAGTAATTCCACTACATTATTTATAATAGCTAAATTATAGAAACAGCCCAAGTGTCCATTGATAGGTGAGTGAATAAAAAGTGAAATACAGACACATACACACACACACACACACACACATACACAGGAATATTATTCAGCCATAAAAAAGAAAGAGCACTGGGTGTTATATGCAACTAATAGATCATTGAACACTATATCAAAAACTAATGATGTAGTATATGTTGGCTAATTGAATTTAAATAAATAAATAAAGAATGAAATCTTGCCATTTTCAACAACATGGATGAATCTAGAGAGTATAATGATAAATGAAATAAGCCAGAGAAAGAAAAATACCTTATGATTTCACTCATACATGGAATTTAACAAAACAAATGAACAAAGGGAAAAACGAAACCAAAAAAACACTCTTAACTATAAACAAATGGTTACCAGAGGGGAGGTGGGTTGGGGAGGATGTGTGAAATAGGTGAAGGGGATTAGGAGTACACTTGTCTTGATGAGCACTGAGTAACGTATGGAACTGTTCGATTATTATATTTTACACTTGAAACTAATATAGCACTGTATGCTAACTACACTGGAATTATTTAAAAAAAAGAGTTTTTTTAATGCAAGACATGAAAGTTGACAGCGAATATCTTCAGTTCTGTCGTGTTCTATAGGTTTAGAAAATAGAATAAAATCCAATGCATGGAAAGTACAAGAGACATTTTTTTTTAACAATTTAAGTAGAGACAGATTATCCTAATGTAGAAAGTTTTCCATGAAAGATAACAAGTTTCCTGTTGACAGACATATTCAAGCATATGCTGGATGTTAGCAAGGATACTTTTGGAGAGATTTTCACATTAGTGTATACAAAGAAATCACTGGTCATAGATTCTCATATTTTAGAAAGAATCAAAGTAATGCTCTAAACATAGGGCTACACGGGAAACAAATTTTATTAATGTCCCCACCCATCCTATGAAAGCAGAAAACAACAGTGGGCATCCATTCCTCATAAGGAGCATATTAGACTAAATTCTAGACACTTCCTGGTGGCTCTCTATGTGTTATAAGTCTAGCTGGAGATGTCAGACATGCTGGGTGAGCAGCTCAGGGTAAAGGCAGAGAGACAGCACACCTATAGATCAGCCCCTGAAAGTCACCCTGGATCAGAGCCATGAAAGGTCTTATGAACAAACAACCAGGGCAATCAGCAATATGGTAAGATATTAGAGACCATAAACGCCTGTTAGCTCCTGAAACTGCTGCTCTACTCATTATGGATTCCTGAAATTCTACCTTTGAGGTTTACTTTCTTTTTTTTTTTTTTTGAGGTTTATTTTTTATCACAAAGCTTTGATTGCTGTTGAGAGAGAGAAAGAGAAACAGAGACACAGAGATAGATTCTAGAATGGAATCACAAACACCTCAGTAGAAACGAAGAATTCCAGAGCAAAAGAGGTTGTGATAGAGCAGGAACAACACCTCTTCCTCTCCATCCCTCTGCTATACCTCAGGCCTCATTGTCTCTTAACAACATTTCTGCATCAGATTCTCGAACTATTCCCTCAGCCTCAAGCTTTTGAACCCACCTTCCACATTGCAGCCAGAATGAAGGATCTTTCCAAAATGAAGATCTGGCCATATTGCCTACCACCACTTAAAATTCTGCAATGTCTCTTCATTGACTTCAGAACAAAGTCTATGATCTTTAGCACAACCTAGCAGTTCCTTGATAACTTAGCCATAACTCTCTACCCTCAATTCCAGCCACTCCTGCCTCATACTGATTTCCATGGAATTTTCCATCACTCCTTGTTATTTCTCATCTCCTTGTCTTGGTTTAAGTTGTTGCTTCTACCTAAAACATCATTCTAATCTTTTTTGTAATCTTAAGTGTAATTCTTATACACTCTTCAAGAGTCTGCTCAGATACCAAAATTTTGGAGTCTTTCTTGGTTCCCTGCTTCCCCCATCCCCCCAACCAAAAGTCAGATGGCATCACCAAGGGAAAAAGTCAGATGGCATCACCAAGGGAACAGATGGCATGGATCCAGGAGGAGGGTGAAATAGCGATAGGAAAGGGGAATGATAATTATTAGGTGCTTTTTATGCACTGGACACATGCTGGGACCTCTATGTTCAGATCATATGTTTATAACCTAAGTCACTTGGTATCAGGCTCTCTCAGGACCCATGTCCCAACTGGAGGGCCACTAGAAACATGTTCTTTTAGGAGAGAGAATCATATGATGTCTTGTTCTCCAGGGTGCCCAACTTTTGCAGAAAACAAAGCCACCCCAGAGTTTCTGCCACCATATACTGATTGGCTACAGCCAAGGGAGCAAGCTGCTCTGAGAAACGGAGGCCAGAGTAAGTACACACAAGCTTTGGCAGAGCTGCATCCCACCCAAGGACTCCAACAAAGTATGTCAATGTCCTGAATAGGACAGCCCCAGTGAAAAAAGGCACCATACATTGGTGCTTACCAGCCTAAGTCTTGAACTGACAGCATAAATGAAAGGGTTATAAAAGTCAAGAAATAAAAAAATAGAATAACTAAAAGTATTTCTTTACTCATTCCATAAGAGTTATTGAGCACCCATTCTGTGCTTAGAGCTGGGGGTTGAGGCTAGGGTAGGAAGCCTTGCAAGCTTACTGTATCCAACACTGTCCCAGCACCTTAGGAGCAACAGCAATGATAAAGGTAATGCTGTAGCTGTGGTTTTCACTTACATCCACAAGGCCAGGGGTCAGTGAGACTCAAAGCACTTGATAAGAACAAGCCCTCATCCTTGACCAGGGCTCTTCTTGGGTTTATGGGTGCTGGCTTCACCTGCAAAGCAGAATAATTAAAGAGTGGCCCACTCCCGGCCAGGCAGATTGAATCCTACAGAGTTACCAGAAGAGAAAAATTAGGATTTGGGGAGAGATTTGAGGGCCATGGAAGCATAAAACAGAAAAAAAAAAATTAAAAAGAGCAGGATTACTATATTAATATAGTAACATAGTGAAATCTGAAAATTAGTTTTTACAGAAAAAAATAGAACACTGCATCCATACCAGATTTTTGAAAACCAGAATCTACTGCATGCCTCCCACAGATGGTGATATCAATCCAAGTATTGAATGTGGATTGATTATTGAGACATTTTTATTATACATTAACTGTATACATTTTAAGGCAAGCTTTCTTTAAAATTCAATAAATGTAATGTTTAAAAATGAAAGACCTTTCATAAAATGAACTCAGGTTAAACCAGGTTCTTAGAGTCATTACAATCACTGTCATAAGGATGAATTAAGAAGGTTGTCCTGGTCTCCAATTTAATAACACTTTTGACTGCCTCGTAAATTGTGTGATATATAGTAATTTGGCATCCAGTATTTGATTGGCTTGCTCCTCCAACCCTTCTTCATAAATTAATGTCACCACAAACACAGACAAGTTCTTTCCTATATTCCCTGAGTCCTTTTTAAATAGCTATTAACCCTTGCTTGCCACCAAGACTGTATTAATTTAACAACAACAATAACAACAAAACTATGGCAATTAAAAGACTCAAGACTGCCTCTAATAATCTATGTAACTCATTGTAAACATTTAGCATAGGGAATACCTCTTTTCTTCTCAAATAAGAACAAGTTTTCAGCATCCCTTCCATGCACTAGACTCCACAGAAGTTCACAACTGTATGGATCCCCAAATACCATGCAAAAAAGAATTCCATGACTATCCAGGTTCTAATGGGTATCTTCTAATCATGTAGTGAGGGAGACAGGCCATTAAAGCGGCAATTCAAACTCTTTGCTGTGATGGGGGGACTAGAGAGAGTTACAGAAGACAATGAAGAGCACCAAATCCAGTCTTCGTGAAGTCAGCAAAAGCTTCTCAAAAGTTATATCTAAACTAAGATAGAGCTGAGGAGTAGCCAGGTAAGAATGTATGCATTGGGGAAGGAGCAGGAGAAGTGTATCTTTGGAGGTAAAGATAATAAATATGCAGGAATGAGCACTGCTTACCTGAAGAACAAATGGGGTTTAAAATAGCCAAAACATAAAGGGCAAGAGGGAGGTATTGTGAAAGACATGGCTGCAAAGGTATAAAAAGAGTCACCCAAAGAATAATGTCAACCATTTGTTTAGATTTTATCCTAAGGGCAATCCTGAGCAGGAGAATTTCCTAAGCAGGAGAATGACACGTCAGATTTGCATTTTTGAAGGCTACCACTGACTCTAGTAGTGAGAATCAGACTGGATGAGGCAAACCTGCAAGTTTGGAAGTCAGTGAGAAGGCAGGCTGCTACGGTAATCTGGGTGGCAAATGATGGCCATCCGGACTTGGGAAATTACAGTGGAAGTGGAGATAAAGTATTAGATCTGAGAATATTTAGGCAGCAGGTGCAATAGGATTAAGTGATTGGATGTGACGGCTGATGGGGAAAAAGAAATCAGCGATGATACCCATCTTTCTGGCTACAGCAAATGGTACAGGAGAGCCATCCACTGAGACTAGGGGCACTGGGGGGATCACAAATTGTAAGGGAGTTAGGAGTTCAGTTCTGGCTGTATTGAGGTTGACACACCTGCGGAATTCCTGGGGGAGATATTTAGTAGGCAGCAGGATATGTAAATGCAAAGCGCAAGAATGGTCTGGGCCTCTGGGACAACTTGCTTTTCAGAAGCACATAGTCTTAAGGAGATAGGTGCATTAAGGCAATGTGCACTCAGGGCCTTCAAGTTTAGAAATAGAACTGTCATGTCAAACAGAGGGAGGGTTCACATTCAGTCGTAGTAATCAGGAATGGGTTCACAAAAGTGATATTTGAGACCTTTAAAAGTGGGTAGGATTTTAGTTGGTTGTTAGAGAAAAGGTCACCAGTCTGAAGCTGGGGGGGTGGGGGGGGTGGGGGGGGTGCCTGACCAAAAGCAGAGAGAAAAACTGATGACACTATAGGGAATTATGAATATTTACACTTGGCTAAGGTTTAAGGTCTGTCTAGGGGTGAACGGTGAACTCTAACTGGAAAAGAAACTGACTGAAAGGCAGGAAGACCAAACTTTATTCTATGAGTGATATGGATTCTTCAGAAGTGTTTGAACTAAGGAATGACAGTCTTTGTGAACTTCACAGACCACATCTCACCTTGCTGAGCCTTTATGAAGAAAGTGTGATTAGCAAGACACTAGCACAAGAAGGCAAGGTTTTGAATTCAGATAGCTCTAGGTTATAATCCTAGCTTTGGTACTCAGAAGCTATGTGATCTTGTTGAATTAGCTCCTATGTCCTTGGGTATAAAATGAGCAGTGTGACACCCACTTTTCATGGTTGCTGTGAACTTGAAGATCATAGATCTAAGGTCCCTGCAACACAGGAGACAGTTACTGAATGAAGAACTGCTTTGGACTGGGTGATGGCTGGGGTAGGTGTAGTTCTGTTGTCACCTCCTCCTTGGCCAGGCTAGCCCCTCAGAAGCAGATCATAATAATAATAAAAGCAACCATTTCAGCTGAGGAAGATCATGCCCACCTGAGAAGGAACCACATTTTTTTCTCAAAACAAACACAACATGACTATTTCCTGTGAGACAGGGAAGAAGTCTCAGAACTAGGAGGGAGAGCTGCAATTGCTCAGGATCTCACTCCTATGTGTTTTCACAGACACAAATTAGTGCCTGGGGCCCCACCATCAAGTAACTTCCAAAGTCACAGCTTGTCAAGTAACCCGAATCTGAATTTGGGGACAGGGCCCAGAAGTGGGCATTTAAGCAACACATCTGAACACCTCCTCTCAGATGCATGATGTCATAAAATTGAATAGGTAAGGCCCAGGCAGCAACCATTTGCCACATGAGATTCTGTCTACCCTGCCCACAATGGGTTAATGAGTCAAGATTTATCAAGTACATCTATGAAAGAGAAGGTCTGACACAAAATGGATGTGTGCGTGGCATTTTATTTCTTAGAGGTCAATGACAGACTGTGCTTCTTGAGATCTTCTCAGACTTTGGCCTATCTATAAGGACCATACACAGTAGAATAGGATATTCCAACAAGAAGAACTGTATCTTTGGAATAGGGGAAGGAGAAAGCAACCACAAGCATTTCACAGTAACTGTCAAGGTCTGCAAAGTGTCTGAGAAGTTATTCTACTTGTAAACTAACAAGTTAAGTTGTCACAATTTCATGGATGCTTTCTTGGGTCAGAGACAAAAAACTGTTATAACAAAAAGTAGCCAGGGGGTCAGCAAAATTACTGAGTCCCAATTCCCCCAAATGGATGCACAGGAAGTGGACTGCATTACAAGAGAGGAATACTGAACCTAGAGAACCCATTGTTTTATAGGAATATTTAAGAGAACCTGCTCTCTATCTTGGAGGAGATACTACCTCATCCCTTAAGGTTACTTGTTACAAACCAACCTTGAAAAAGGGCCCAGATAAAGAGTGGTCAGGGCCTCGCAATCTTGGCATACCTGGCAAGATATATAGGAGTACAAGAGACCCATAAAGGAGTGTCTTCCCACACTAAGCCCTATCACACTGGGGTTGGCCTTTAGCTGTATAACTCAGCATCCCAGTGCATTCTCTCTTCTTTGAAACAGAGGTCTTGTTGCAAGGACGAAGGGATCCCTTAATGCTCACTAGGATGATGCTCTTCTAAAGGTACCTTTATTTAATCAGTGTCCTTAATGACTCCTTAGAAACCATGATATGATAACTGAGGGTCAAACTACACACACACACACATACACACCCAAAGCAGGGAAGAAGGAGAAAAAGAGAGAAATAATTTAGCTCCTTTTCAAAGCTGTCCCCAGCTTTATAACACTGAAATCAGAATATTCCAGCCCTGGGGAAGAAACTTCTGTTAATTCTCGAGGAGTTCACAATCTGCCACATAAATCAGAGTAATACGGTAAGCTGTGATAAGCACAGCGACACATGTGGAGTTCGATTAAGTCTTTTGTTCTCCCTGGGGAAAGAAAGAAAAGCTTCTTTACATGATATAGCAATATCAAATTATCTGCTATTTTTTAATATTGCACATCTTAGAGTCATATCTGGGGTTGTTTTGTGAAAAGTGAACTGATGAATAATTTAGAATGGTATCTTAGCACCTCTCCCTGCATATAAAAAAATGTAATCTGACTTAATTGTATGTTGCCATGATAACATTAAAAAGTCCCCAAGGGGTAACTGGGACATGCCCAGCTTAATGAAAAGTCAAAGGACATTACTTGAATTTATATGAACTCCATTTTCATGCTTGCACTGCACGTTCTTCAGGATGTGGTGCTGGCCTCCCTCTCCTGAGAATGTGGAGTGCACAACAGTGTCTGTGGTGGCTTGCCTTTGCTGAAAGAACAAGCCTTTGCTTAAAGAGCTAATTAACTGCTTATCATGATTTTCTCATTTAGAAATCAAGAGGCTTATGGAAATCTTTTGGAACCACAAGTTGGAATTCACGAAACTTCATTACTCATTGAAGTTGAAACTCCTTTGATTGTGACAGTTTTTGTGTTGTGTGTGTGTATGTGTTTCCGCCCCCCCCCCCCCCCCAGTGCAACCATAACACTGAAAGCCATCCCAGGCATCAAAACTATGTGCCTACATAACAACAAAGTAAGTGCCTGCAGGGGAAAACATGCAGCAGCAGAATTAGCAAGGCAAAATATGTCTGTATTTATATGAAGACAAACTACACTCAGAGCTGGCCAAAGCATAGAAGGATTAGGTTACCACTTACATGGCAAAGAATTAGATGCTGGAAAATTGATGAGTCATCAACTTAGACAAGAACTGGGGACTAGGAAGGGTCAGATGGTTCACATCATCAGGGTTTAACAAACGAAGAAAAGACTGAGGGTGAGCATTCAGAATGCCAAGAGAAAGGGAGGTGATCAGAAAGAACTCAAGCAATGAAAAATCCAGAGCTATGGACAGCTCTGGGTCCATTCCCAGCTCCAAAAGCAGCCCCTGAATTTGTGTGACTTCTACTTCCTGCCCTTGCAGGGATACCCTCTGTTATCCCTCCTTCCTTTCTCAGAGGCTAACCTAGTACTTTGCACAACCATTGGCATTTACTGAATGAACACTAAACTTGAGGCCTATTCATCTTGCCTTTGATGCCCTGCCTCACTCTCCCCTCCCAACCCCAAATATATATATTCCACATCCTAATTCACCCCCATGTTCCTACCCACAGCCCTTTTCTCACTCGGTTCCCTCTTTTTTGTTGTTGTTGTTGTTGTTTCAGAAGCAAACACCTGAAACATTTTATTTCAACAATTTCAAGTCTAAAATTCAAATCCATTATCAATCTTATATCTAAATAATCCAATTCATAACATTTAATTTATAAAGTTACATTTTAGTTTGCAAGTGAGTTCAAAAGAAGTCACTAGACTAAGGTCAATTATACTGTCAAGCCTATGGGTCATTAGAATTTTTATCCCTTATTTTTTTATTATGTTCAGTTAGCCACTGTATAGTACCTAATTAGTTTTTGATGTAGTATTCAATGATTCATTAGTTAAGTATAACACCCAGTGCTCATCACGGCACGTGCCCACCTCAATATCCATCACCCTGTTACCCCCTCCCCCCATCCTCCTCCCCTCTGAAACCCCCAGATTGTTTCTCAGGTCCATAGTCTCTCATGGTTCATCTCCCTCTCTGATTTCTCCCCCTGTGAATTTCCCTCCCTTCCCCTATGGTCCTCCGAGCTATTGCTTATATTCCACATATGAGTGAAACAAAACTAAGAGGCAGCCCATGGAATGGGAGAAGGTATTTGGAAATGACATTACAGATAAAGGGCTGATATCCAAGATCTATAAAGAACTTCTCAAACTCAACACTCAAAAAACTAATAACCCAGTCAAAAAATGGGCAGAAGACATGCTGTTCACTTCTCCAAAAAAGACATATAAATGGCTAACAGACACGTGAAAAAATGCTCAACATCACTAGCCATCAGGGAAATATAAACACAATGAGACCAGTTAGAATGGCAAAAATTAACAAAACAGGAAACAACAAATGTTGGTGAGGATGTGGAGAAAGGGGAATCCTCTTACACTGTTGGTGGGAATGCAAACTGCTACAACCACTCTGGAAAACAGCATGGAGGTTCCTCGAGATGTTAAGAATAGAGGTACCCTACGACCCAGCAATTGCACTACTAGGTATTTACCCCAAAGATACATAGTGAAAAGAAGGGGCACATGCACCCCAGTGTTCATAGCAGCAATATCCACAATAGCCAAACTGTGGAAGGAGCTGAGATGCCCTTCAACAGATGAATGGATAAAGAAGATGTGGTACATATATACAATGGAATATTATTCAGCCATCAGAAAGGATGAATACCCACCATTTGCATCCACATGGATGGAACTGGAGGGGATTATGTTAAGTGAAGTAAGTCAAGCAGAGAAAGACAATTATCATATGGTTCCCTCCTCTTCTAATCCCTCCCCTTTCTCTATTCTTTCCTTATCTCAGCCCGTTGAGCTGTATCTGTTCTTTAAGGCACAGCTCAAATGCCAGCTCCTCTTTGAAGCATTCCTCAATCTTTGACTGCCTTTTCCTTCATCAGAATTCCTTATTCCTTCATCTGTGTTCTCATGAGTTTTGTGTGATATGTATTATGTTCTCCACTCTATAGGTGTGAGTACGTTACTCTCTAGCTCACTAGGTTAAATTATTTCTTGAGTTCAGTATCCATGTCTTTTTCTTTCTGTATATACATGACTGAACACAGTACTTTAAATTTAGTACACACTCCATAAATGTAGGCTAAATATTAAAGTGAACACTGACCATCTTGGAATGGGGGGGATCATTCTGAATTTACCAGAAGACTAGGGTATGAGAATCCACAGGGAAAATCATGCCCTACAGCCTGGGAATTCACTGTGGTTCCTAAAAGAGCTGAGAACACCTCTCTAACAGACCCACTGTCTTGTTGGTCACACTGTGATGAATGTGTTACATATAATACAGGAGGAAGGAATTACATACAAGGTGTGAGGAATTCAGGTTCCAGGCTCCAAAGGAACAAGGCTGCAGACTCAAGGCCAGCTCTGCAGACTGGCTGCAGATCATCACCTGGGACTTCACAGTGGCCACAGAGCAGTCCATTACAGTGATATGCAATGACACATCTGGTCCAAAATAAATGCTCTTTCTGCTTCTTATACGTCACAGTGTTTATTTCACTTGAGCTGCCTCTTTGTGAGTTGGGGGCACTTAAATCTCTCAACCTTTCTAGGTGGCAGTCACATAAATCTCTGCTTAGAGTTTTCACAAGTGACAAGGTATCTTGGTTTGGATAGATTAAAAGACAAAACATTCAGACAGGTGGGATAATGCTGCCCAATTGTTCAAAAGACCCATAGCTTCTCCAAATCCAGGCTTTCCTTGAGATGTGCGTCTGCTTGGTCCATGGACCTTCTTTAGTCAGCTTCACAGGATGTACTCTTTAAGGAAGTGGCATGGCAGACTCAGGGGAAGATAAGGCACACAGGAGTCTTGGATATTGATTTGAGAATCTTTGACATGAATGGTGATGGCATTGCAAAAAACTGAGGTGGATTCAATTTGATTTGAAGAGTAGAGCTATTGACAAGCCCAGTAAAGGCAAAGAAAAAAGGGAAAGGTATGTAGACTGTGGCTGGAAGATCCTAACTCAGGTTCAAGGTTTTAGGTTTGTTTAGTGATAGTGAAGATCTGGATATTGTGGTGCCAATGGGTATATTTTAGGAACTGGGGACAAAATAAACAGTTCCAACACTGTGATAGTTGTGGGACTATAAACTGGTTGTTGAAACCAAAGAAGTGATGAAGAGCAAAGACAAAAAAATTGATTCAGGTGATTAACTGAAAATTGAAGAAGGTGAAAATCCATTTTGGAGGCAGTAGAGGATGGAGGTACGGTTTTAGAAATAATGGGGTAAACAGAAAGCATAAATTAGGAAATAGAGGAAAGAGTGAGGAAATATTGGTCTGTTAGGGACACTGTCACCCTGTTCAAGTACAAATATCCTTGAGAAAAGGTCACATTTTTAAATGATGTCTGTCATTTACCTTCATAAGGAAGACTTTCTTACTGATTTTTTATAACAGGATTGAGTAGAAAAATCTATAAATAGGGGCTAGAAGTGGGCTCTGAAGTCTGAGGTGGAAAGGGAGGATGGAGTGAGGAGGTAGGCTAAAGAGAACCTGAGTGCACACCTTTCACCACATTATGTTAGGGAGACAGGACTGAGCAGACAGGATATATTTGAAGGTCATGACCCTGGATAGAACAGACAGGGGAATAGGCATCTTTCTTGAGTCTCTATGTATTCTGTAACACAGAGAAATGGAGAATTGGTTCCCTGAGCCCAGCATGTCACAATAGTAGCCAACTGCTGCTACAGATGCCCCATGACAGAAGCAGAGCCTGAAGCAAAAGGCACAGTATGAAAACGTAAGATGATTCATTTTGTTGTTGGTTTTCCAAAAGCATTAGGATATAGACCAGCAACCAGGAACCACTGCTGTATCCTGACCAGTGACAGAGTGCCTCTTCATTACTGAGTTAGTGGCCTCAAGGAAAGATCCAGAATGGTGGTCCATCCCTTGGGCACCATTGTCCTTCCAATAACCGAGCAGCATTTGAATCATGACAAATCTTTTGAGCAGCCTGTTGTCCCCCCTTGGGACAGTCCATCTTCCTCAGACAACTCCAGCTAGCAGAAACCCTCATGACCCACTATCTGCTGCTGCTTCAGGCTGTTTTATAGGCTACCCAGTCCCAAACAAGGGCAAACTCAAATTTGGAGCCTCATTCTGATTTGTGGTGTACTGTCTCTCTCAGAGCTAATGCTTCTCAGCACTTCCTCATCTAAAGCATCAACTTCTGACTTATCTCAAATACTAGTGAGTTTCTTTCCAATTGTGACCCTCTTGCACAATAACTGGTCTGAGACAATATAACTCTCCAGCCAGCTCTTCTGGTTTCATCTGTGGAACCACCATCAGAAAGAACCAGGGAGACTGAACCTGTGGAAACTCTAAGTTGAGGACCTGGGTTTTATTCCACCTTCAACACTCAGTTAAAGCCTTTGTTCCTTCTTTGATCCATTTCTACTCAACTCTCGGCTAATTTTGCCAGAGGAACCTCTCTAAGGCTTTAAAAGTAAAAATGGTCATTCAAGCCTATATGTTGGGAGACATTCTCAACTGCGCCTTCATCAGTTCAAAAGTTTTTGGCAGGACATTTTTGAAAAATCCACTTGCTTTTTCTACCATTCCACCAGAATTTTCTCGCTGCTTCTGAACTTTCTTTCCTATTAATATGGGTTCCACTACTGAGTCAAAAGCTACAATATGCCTCTTGTCCTAGATAAGAGGGGCAGAGAGGAGAGTGTAGTGTGTTGAAATTTTGAAAGGATTTAAGTTCAGGGCAAGACATAATTTCTCCTCAAGGCCTTGCTGTTTTCAAAGTAGGCCCCTTTTTAGTAACATAAAACACTGAAGAATCAGATGCCTTTGGATAGGCAAATGGTGATCTTGTGGGTTCCTAAAAAATGGTTAGCCCTCTCTGGTGGCAGGTTCAAAGGCTTCATTTCTACCCAGTACCTGAAATTGGACATGAATGCAAGTGCTGAGTATTGAGGACAGCAAAGCTGAATGCTCTGAGTGACAATAAATAATAACCATAGTGATAAAATCTAATAATATCACTATGAGCTTTATGATGGAATCAAACACCCCTTGTTTCAGTTACCTTTAGAGTATCTCTGAACCCAGGAGCAATCGCATGACCTCCTAGAGAAATGTCAGTCATCTGTGCTTGCCAACCTAATGAAGTTGGAGCTCACCTGAAGTCTTACATGAAATGTAGCTGAACATAGGTGAAAGGGCACCTGCTTTCCAGTGAAACAGACCCACATATGAATCTTGGCTCCCTCACTAATGAGTTTAATGGAGTTAGACATATCATTTAAATTCCTCTATACCTCAGTTTCCTTATCCGTAAAATGATGATAATACCATCCTTTAAGGATGACCCTGAGGATTAAGTAAGATAACATGTATAATACACTGGGCACATATAAGGCCTCAATAAATACCAATACCCTTTTCTACTGTTCTTCCAAAATAAATTTAAAGAAAATGATTATTTTTTTTACCAAATCAATATAATACTTGTAATATTAAAGTTCACTCCAAATAACTTATATTTGAGTCAATCAACTATGGTGAAACAAAATGATGATCCATCAAAGTTTTTAAATGTGCTGTTTGTATAATATTTTGTCAGATGTCATTCAGATGTGGTAGGGGCTGCTACATGAAGCTGTCCTCTTCCAGGCCTGAAAGAATGACAACCTTAAAGACATGGTCCCAAGATGTATCTTTTCTATCCCTACACCTGGTTCTAGATCAGTGACAGAGTAGTGAAATTAAGAGAATCATAGCCAATTATTTGCAATGGAATGAAATGGAATGGAATAAAAAATATCAGTCCATCCAACATAGTGAGATAAAATACTGTTTTGCAGTATATTTGTTTCATTTTTATCTATATGTATAGATCTTTATATATGTATCTCTGTGCTGGTTGGCATCATCAAATTATTTTTTACTGTGGGCCCCCAAGAGTTTGAATGCCGCTACTTTGGATGGTATTCTAGGGGCCTCAGGAGTCAAGCCTTTCCCAACACCTGGAAGGTTCCAGAAGTTTGAGGATGGCCTGGGTGGGGCCTCCTACTAGTACTTTGTGTATGCAGCCTTGTTTTGAGCACAAGAATTAGGTTCAGCTTGTTACCTATTATGTCATGATGTCATCTTTAACTTTGACCACACAGGTGGCCCATCCAGAGACAAAGATCTATATAGTTAAAGAACGGAAAAATGAAGCTGTCAGGGTGTAGAAGATATAATCCTGTTTGCAAACAGCTGCAACGTAGGCAGACTTTGTCACCTGTTCGAACACTTATGCTTATTCTACTTTGGGGGACTCTTAATGAACTCAACCAAATACATGTCCTAGATAGGGCTGGGGATGAGAGGAGGTAAAAAGAAGGTTTTCTTTTTGAAGTAAATACTGACTTATTTGGTCTCTCAGGATTATTTGCTTCACTGAACCAAACAGTGGTCTTCTACCTTTCTTTCATTACCTGTTCTTGTGCCATTACAGGAAATGGGTTGAACTGCATTTTACTCTCAGACACTCATTTATATCACATTTTCTTCTCACAGTTCTTATTTCTTTTCAGGTCCTATTAGTCATCTTCTATGACTTCTCATTACAGAAATCTAATGTTAAATCATGATATATGTGACTAACCTTTATGTTCAGTTCCAAAAATAATATCTATGCATACTTTCCCCCCCTAAAGTATATATTTATTTCCTGATCTCAATGTAATTTGATTGGCTCTGCTTAGAGTTGTAAGAAGAAAATTTTTAAGAGAGGCACAATCAGATCATATAGAGAATGTGTTAATATAATCAGGGCTTCTAAGAAAAAGCAATTTTGACAGATTAGAAACAGTATCTTTGTGTGAATACTGCCTATGTTGTCAAGCCCCCCTCCCACAGTGACAGCAGGCTCTCTCAAACTTCAGGGATGCCCTGTCTTCTTATCACATTATGGAAAGCTAGCCTGGAGCTATATTTGGACCACTCTCTCAGAAAAGACTAACACACAGGAAGTAAAGCTCCCTTCTTTAAGTTCCCAGCAGCTATTGCTGATGCTTCTAGATGTTACCACAGAGGTTCCATTTTACAGAGCTAGAAGCTGAGGTGTAATAAGAGTAAATAACTTCACCTACCCTTCTGAGGAAAGAGTCTCTGTGCTCTCTCATACGAAATCTGGCAATGTGTTTGGGCACCAACTTTTACTCAATCTGGAAAACCCACTAGCAACTAACAAATTCTTTACATTAGCCTGAAATGAAAAAGTACTAGTGAGTAAATCTATCAGAGCAGAGAGCCCAGCTCATGACTGTGGAAGATGTGGGAAGGCAGATACATTTAGCCTTTCCCTCTCTGCATAGCCATTAGGGACCCTTGCAAGAAACTAGCCACCAGCCCAGGGAGAAAGGGCAGAACAGTGCTGAGTGAACAAAGCAGATATTTAGTGCCTATAGATAATATCCAACTCCAGCATCAGCAGAGAGCTTGGCCGGTGAGGGCATCTCCTAGGAAACCATCAGATAACACTGGGAGAGACAGGCTTTAACATAATAAGAGCTGCAGGGGAAACAAGGCACGTTAGCTAGAAATGAGCCATGTTTCATAACTCGGCAGTCATTTCTTGTACAACAAATAGGCCTGCACTGCTCACGTGGATGCATTCGTGCTCAGAGCAGGGAATCCTACGCTCCTGACACTCGAGGTCAGCACCTCATCTACCAAGTGAGGTGGGAGAGGCAGAGCCTGGCCTGTCAGAGAGCAAAAAACCCACCTTCCCAGCCAGTCCTGGCACCAGGGAACAGCAGCAGTCTCATAGACTTAGAGAAAGCAAGATACTAGGATGGAGGTCACTGTAGAGTTACCTGCACATCAGCATATGTAGCCAATAGGATGGCAGCTGCCAAGAACCTGAGAGCCTTCAAACCCTTCTCTTTCATCACTTTCCAGGACTTCGTCTTTCCCCTCCCTCTCCTCCTTCAAACACACACACACACACACACACACACACCCATGCACATGCGAGCGTGCGCACAGACATACTCCTTTCGGAGGCCTGCTCCACTCTTTCCCTTTTTGAAAATACTTCCAGGATTCATTGGAGGTTAGCTTTAAAAAAAAAAAAAAAAAGTAAGATCCCTGCAGGACAAGTCCTCCTTCATTCATCTGACTATGTGATCACAAAGGCATATGTATAAGTGCCTATTATTTGCTAAGCAACTTTCTGGGATGAGGCAGAAGCCATCTGAGTACCTCCTGTCCAGCGCCAAGCCCCACATCAATGCCAGCCAGAACCAGACACAGAACTGGAAGTGTTGGTCCTTTCACTAATGACTGTTCAAACTCTTGGTTGCCAAGCAACAGGTAGTAATAGCACAGTGATAAACATACTTTGAATAATTTCAGTCTTGTCATTTAGCCATTAAAATAAGGAGAAGTGTTTCCATGCTAAGGTTGTTTCCTTGCTGACTGTGGCGTCCTGTCTGGTTAAGGACATGTTTCCATCCCAATGCTTCTCTTGTCCAAAAGTTTCCCTTTGAGATTGCCAGGATACATACCAAAATTATTTCAGGTAGGCATGCACTGGTTACTGAAGACATTAAGCTTTCACAGCCCCAACCAGCCACACAGGTATTTTGATTCAGAGTTTCAGTTCTGATCTGATAAAGAAAGCTGCCTGAAACTCACCCGAGCCTCTTCAAGAAACACATGGTCTGCTAAGTTAAGCAATAGTGTAAACAAAATCACGAGAGAATTAAAAGGACAAATCATTGTCACATCCATTAAAGAGAAAATAGAAACATGACTTTTTTGAAGGAAGAGGTCAGAGCTATAGACTAACATTCTAGTGGGAGAGGTTTCAGTGCATTCACGTTCATTTATTACAGCAGTACAAAAAGCAAGTGTTCACGTTCAGACAGATCTAGTAGAATTCTAGACTATTCACCCCAAATCTGCAAGTTGAGCCACTTTAATCCATAATTCAGAAAGGGAAATCATCCTGAAAGCTATCTCACCCACTTATTGAAAGACTAAATGAGGTAAGTAGTGAATGTGCAAATTCCAGTCCTGGCTCACAGTAGGTGCTTAATAAGCACCGCCATCCACCACCTTGCCTTCCACCGGACAGCAATGTCACTCATCCTGTTTTGGTTATAGCCACTACACCTGCTTCAACGGGCTAGTTAGTGCTGCACTGCAAGAGGGCTCGACTCAGTCTCCTCACGTTAGCAACGCCTCGTGCTACTAATAGTGAAAATTCACATGCTACATTTTTACTAACTCTTTAAAAGACTCTCCTGTCTCTCAATCCCTAACAGCTACTCAGCTGCTGCCCAGCCCCTGCCCTCAACACCTCCTCTCTCTCTCACTGCCCCCACTGGTCCACTGTCACTTTCATTCTGCTTCCACCTTCAGCCCTCACCCTGCACACGCTGACCTCCCTTTCCTCTCCTCCTGCTAAATTTAGAGGCCGAGCTGTCTCCCTGGTGTGAGAGGTTGGAGGGCCATGGCAGCAGGCTACAGAGCTGGTCTGGAGTTGGCTGTCGGCAGCAAGGGAAGGACAAATGTCAGGGAGATGGACTCCCAGGCCACCCTCCCCCAGCCCCAGCACTCACTCCTCTGCAGCCTATCTCGACAGGCAGGGTAAAAGGAGGAGGGCACGGAGGGCCTTTGAAGTCTGGCTGCCTGTCACTGAGCTCAAAGAAACCAAGGGCTTGTCAGGGTACAAGTCACTGGGGCTCTCTCCCTTTCGCAATTAATTCAGTTGGCTCAGGAAGGAAAGGGATTGTGATATGCCCAGAACTGGGCAGAAAGCACAGTTTACCGGTGCAACGCTGCGGCACCTAAAATCTTTTCTAACTGCCAGATCCCAGCCATGGCAGAAAAACTTTATTCAGGAGAAAGGGAACCCAAAGGATTCTTTTCCTGGTCCCACTCTTGGCCCCACAGGCTGGCCAATGTCAAGAAATATGTCGCCAAAGCTTCCTCTCTTTATTTGGGCTTTACTTCTAATCCCCGTCTATCTGAAAACCAACATCAGTCATTTGTAAGAATCGATGGATCTCTGGCCTTTTCTGAGAACATGTTTGGAAAACGAAAAGCACAAATCCTCTGACAGCCGATGTCAGGAGCATTGGGGGAGCTTCCAGAGAGACAGGGAGCCCCAAAAGCAAATGCCCTCAGCTCACCATTTAGACCATTCCTCACCTTATATCACTGTTTTGATTCTAAAGTTTTCATTGATCTAATGTTTATCAGGTCCCTGCTATGTGCCAAGCCTTGCACAGCTATGTTCTCCAAGGAGAAGCCAGCTAGGACAACCCACATGCTCTCACTGCCCAGGCCTGGCTATTTTGAGGCTCCTTACTCAGGACATATGGAGGGCAGAGAGCAGAAGGGATCACCCACAGCACTGGAATGGCATCAGGTCAGCACCCAGAAATGGAGCTGAGAGGATAGAAAAGAGGGTATTCAGCGATAAAACCACCATTTACTTCAGACATTTCAAAGATTAAGACTGTACTGACTTGTGAAGGTGGAGCATCATGGGGAAAACTTGCTGTTCCTTGTCAGATAGTTCTCGGGTTAGGGTGGCAGGGAGCTGGGAGTAGATGGCACTGGATTAGAACTCAGAAGTTCAGAGTTGTGGTGCCAGCCCTGTCTCCAATCAGCTGGATGGTTCTGAATCAGTCGCTTGACCTCTGTGAGCCTTGGTTTCTGGCTCTGTATAAATGGAGGGCAACATTAGTCTGGCCCACCTCACAAGGGTGGTGTGAGAACAAAGGTCACTGTTGAACGGGCAAGGGCTTTCTAACCTGCAATGTGGGAGTTACGGTCATGTGGCTGGCATCCTACAGGAGGATGTAGGAGGAGAAGTGACCCTCTAGATTATAGGCAGAGATACAAAGTGAAGATGAGGAGCCAAGTCTGGCTTTGATGGCTATAGTGGGACTTCACATTTCCCGGGAAATGCCTGGCTGTGGGGCCTGCTGACCACAACCCTGCCACTCCCTCGATGTCATTTTCTTACGATTAAACCTGCAGTCACGCCAGGGTGGGGACAGTTTGGTCAGTGTGCCTCGTCTTGCTCTCGGAAATGCCGAGATGGACAGGTATTCTCACATCTTGTTTAACATGACCTCATCAGACTATATTTCAACACTCTGTGGCCCCAAATGTGAGCCTCCTTTCGAATCTGATGACCACCTTTCATAGATATGAGCTCAGTTTAACTAAGAATATTGTAATATAGAGACATAAAACGTTCAGTGTTTGTTGTGGGGCATTGTGGGTCCTGCCCCGGATCCAGATTTCCTGATCACTACCCAGTAATGGTGACTGTGTACGTACCTCAAAAGATTCAGCTCGATCAGCGAGTCTATGTGCCCAGCTATTAAGAAACTGAAGAAGTTAGGGATACTCCACAGGGAAAATGAACTGTACACTCAGCTTAGGTCACTTTTATAAACCGCAAGAGTTTCGACAGCCCAATAATTCTCCTCAGCCAACAGATGCACTACAGGCTGAGGACCACACGCCGAAGGAAGATCTCTAACTGCCATGGAAGCTCCATCACCCACGCCTGCCCAGGCCAGAGGTATCACTTGGTAGCACACCCCAGAATCACAGGCCTCACCTCTAACAAGTGAGCCTGGCCCAGGGGACTGCAAGGTGGCGAAATAGTCAATGGATAACTGCCAAATCACCTGACAGTGTGGCCTCATTACTCAGCCTTCCCATGGCATATTTTATTTACAGCCAGTGTTATTCATTTGTGAAAGCCATGGTGAAGCAGCAGCTTGTGTGGGAGAATCCTTCCTTAGTTCAGCAAATAGAGATTGACCACCTGGCATGTTTCAGGAGCTGTGGGGCAGGCCCCAGGTTACAGGGGTATAAATCTTCCTGGTCGGTTATCCACATAATGCAAGAAGCAGGTCTGACACCAGAGGAAAAAAGAGAGAAAAGAGGGTCTTGAGGTGACCCTTGGCAGGGGACACTGTGAACACTGACTGTCAGGCCAGCTCCTCAGGCCTGGAGCTGTCACCCTCTCCTGGGTTGTGCTGGGGGAGGAGGCGACTCTCTTCTCCCAAGGAAGTGGCTGTTAGGACTATGGGGAATGGCACCCACCATGACTTGTGGAAGCACAATCTGACTTTATGTCCTCATGGAGAGCAATGGAAATGAATATTTAAAGGTATGGGGTCATAAAACTGTGGGATATGAGAAAATACCAGCCTTTGAGGCCTGGCTGCTACATACTGCTCCATAATATACACGTTTATAGTTCCCCAGCTGCTTTTGGCTCATTCACAGAAATGCCACACCCGCAAACTGGCATCATCATGCCCTTCATCCTAGAAGTTTAGAAGTCACGGAGAGCCCAGGGAAGCAAAGGCCCCGGAGCAGGCCCTGCTCATCTCGCTGTGTCTGTGGCTCCACACATATGAATGTCGGGGCCCAGGATGGGGACACAGGACAGGCAGGAAGCAAGACCTTGGGGCGAGTCAAAGGACTAGTGAGGGGGAAACTGGGTTTTATGATTTATTGTACTGTTGAAATTATTCTCTCATTACAGTAGTTAAGAAACTATCTTCAATTAACTATAGGTGCACAGATCGTAGCTCAGTATTTTCTTCTATATTTTATGTTAACTATATTGCTTTAATGTAGACCATACAGACCCTTACAGGCTTCCACACACATACAGGCACACACATGCACACACATGTGCACATTTCTTCCAGAAACACTGTCACGTGCTGCAGTTATTTGCACAGATATGCTAAAATAACACTTTAGCTTCATCTGAACTTCCGCCATGCTGTCTGGATCATTACAGCCCTGATGTTTCAGTAGGATAAAGCACTGAGAGCAAAAAGCCTCATTTCCTGCAAAAAGCCTCATTTCCTGCAGCATTCCCAGGGCCACAGTTTTATCAGGGAAGTCGTGATGCCCACTGTTCCAACAGTAGTGGCCATGAGATTCCCTCTGGGCACAGACCCCAGGGAGCTGAGCTGGAAGGACACCAGCAGAGTCTGAATTTGGACCAAACTGACCAAACAATAAGAATTCCAGAGGCACAGGCTGAAGCTAAGAACTTCATTTCCAGAAAATATCATTTCCCTCTCCTGAGCAATCTGGCTTAGAACACAGCTCCTGACTGGAGGGTATTATGTTGAGCGAAATAAGTCAAACAGAGAAAGACATGTATCATATGACCTCACTGATATGAGGAATTCTTAATCGCAGGAAACAAACTGAGGGTTGCTGGAGTGGGGGGTGGGGTGGGAGGGATGGGGTGA
>NC_138378.1:108691367-108721064 GCF_054177405.1 Leptonychotes weddellii
AAAAACACAGCTCCTGGAGTAGGAAGGCCATTCTCCTGAATGGTGCTAGAGCCCTTCAGGAACAGAGAATTAGAGGAGGGAAAGTGTGGTTCCTATTTATCTCTGGGTGAGGGAATCAAGGAGGCCAAGAGGTAGGAATAGGAGGACCCAGAGAGTGTTCTAGACTATACAGGTTTGTGTCCCTCCAAAACCCATATGTTGAAGCCCTGATCCCCAGTGTGATCATATTTCAAAATGGGGCCTTTAGGAGGTAATTAGGTCATGAGGATAGACACCACATGATGGGCTCAGGGCCCTTACAAAAAAAAAAAGACACAAGAGATCTAACAATCTCTCTTTCCACCACATGAGAACATTGCAAGAATGCATTTTGGAAACCAAGAAGAGGGCTCTCACCAGGAACTAAACTGGCAGGCACCATAATTTTGAATATCCAGCCTCTAGAATGGTGAGAAATAAATTTCTGTTGTTTAAGTCACACAGTCTATGGTATTTTGTTATGACAGTTTGTGCTGCCTAAGAGAGAGAAGGCCAAGGCTGCCAACCCCAAAATCCTTCTCAACACCAGTGGCTGCTCATTTCAAGCTGCCTGGTGGAGAGACAGGAAAGCTCTCTGAAGCAGGTGCCATGCCCTTTGTTAAATTCAGCCCATGCAGGATGGGACTTGCCGGGGACTCAGACCATGCTCTGCTCTCTGGAGACAGTTTCTGAATTCCAGAAGCCTAAAGTCCACTGGGCCAGACACCCTGACTACAAGATCAAAGAAGAACATGAAGAGAGATGTTCAAGTTCTCAAATGCAGAAACTTGAGACTGTCTTCAAAATGCCCACTCCAGCCCCCACACACATTGCTCTTAACTCTGTGGAGTTCTCGGAAGAAAACTGCTTCCACAGAGTAAGAGTCAGCACCATGTCCCTCCTGCCCCTGAGCGCTCTGCCCTTTCCCAGCAGCATGCCCAGCCCACCGCTGCCTCCGGGACCAGAGGACAAGACTAGAGCGCCACCCAGCAGCCGCTGCCAGTTCTGGGCAGACCCAGCTTTCCGCTTAAGGTGACACATTTCCTAAATCAATAGGACTCTGCTGTAATAGTTGCAGTGGTGGTGGTGATGATGCTAATAATAATAATAATATTAATAATAATAATAATAATGGCAGCACTAGCCAGGAAAAGATTTCTGAGAGACACTGGGTCTTTTTCTCTTCTGTATTCTTGACAGAGCCCAAGCCCAAAACAGTTTTCAACAGGTGCCTAAATGCATAAAATGCTACATGAAGAAATACATGGTTAAATGCCAAGTATTCCTAATTTTCCTATTTTCCAAGGTCACCAGGGCCTTTTCTATCTAAATAAAAATAATAATTCAATTGCCCCTCTGTGACTGCAAAAAGACCCTATGTCTCTTAGCAGGTGCCTTCTCTTCATCCTGGCTATGAACCCCAGGAGAGGTGAGGAGCTAGGACCCCGAGGAGGCTGCTCCTCACTGCTAGTTTTAGAAGATCTGCTGTGCTCCTTCCTGCTAACCTCTGGTCTTTGAGGCCCCTCCCCCCTGCTTTGCTTCTTCCCACTTGTGGGCACCCTCTTTGCTGTCATGCCCCACACCGAGGTCGACACTCAGCTACAGAAGTTCAGAACTTGAGTGCTGTGTGAGGATGAGCCAGGGGAATGCAGTGCTAAAAAGGAAAGCCTCAAAGTTGAGTATCAGAACCCACAGCTCCTAGTGCCCATCAATAGTGAGATTCCACATGGAGGGCAGAACTCTCCTTAGGCAACACAGACCCTCATACATACATACTCACACACACCCCCAGGAAGCTAGGGACACTCCAGATGGCAGTTCACTGGGGCTTTCTCCTCGTTCCCCAAATCAGGAGTCCCATGTCCCATTTTGCACAAGTCCACCAGCCCAAACACAACAGACCATCTCAGAATAACACTGCCAGAACTCCTGCCCTGACCACAGCAAGGGCACAGCCCCTATGTCATCAGACATAGAAGAGTTTTAGGTTCCCTTCTGTCACCCTCTTCCTCCCATGTTAGGCTTTAGTCTTGCTTTTGCAGAACCAAGAGCACACTACAAAGTGTCTCAGGCCGCAGAACACAGCTCCTTCAAAGACAGACTCTGTGGCCACTCCTAGACTACAGAATAGCTGTGCTTATGTGTACTTTTTAGCCAGGAAATTTAGCCAGAGATCTGCCACATGTAGAGAGAGAACAAAATCTTTAAGGGCCTCCAGCACAGGTGGCCTGGGCACACCCCACCAAGCACTGCAGGGCTCTGGCCTCAGCGAGTATCCTTTGCCACCCATTACCCTGCAATGTCCCTTGTCCTTTCTCTGCCCTGCTCTGTGGAGAGGACCAAGGAGGAGGAGGACCGTCTGAGCCGACAGGGCTGGGCAGCAGGAAGGCAGCGGCAAGCTCTTCCTACAGCTGACATCTTAATAATCACCAAGTTTTCAAAGAAACTTCCAACCATAGGGAAACTTCCAGACAAAACTGACTTTCAGTGAAATGCATTTGCCTCTTAGCTCTTCTCTACATGTACTTTATGACAGTGTTGAGAGTCTCCTGCCTTGGGTTGAAATCTTGTCAGCTTGTAGGAGCAAAGCAGGATGGAAGGGAGTCAGTGCTGAGAAAGAAAAATGTCAGTCAGGCTCTGAGACAACGCCTCAGAATCTGCTAGGGAGGTGCAGAACCCCCCAGCCTGCACCCATGCTGCCCACAGTTGGCCCCACTGACCTCTTGGAATGACCAAGGCCAGGGTCTCACTGTGGTCAGAGGTCACAGACTACACATGGAAAAGTGAACACGTGGATGGCTGCCCCGGCCTATGACCTAGGCCCACCCCACTCTGTGGCCCCTATAGGGCCAGGAGTATTCTCTATAGGGGACCCCCCTTTGCTCCCTCCTTCAGGAACATTTCTAAAGTCATTTACACTTCTGTGTCCTCTCCCCAGGGGACCTGCTTTCTCAGCCTGCACATTCACTGGCAGACTCACAAAGACGGGAGATGGATCTAAGGAGGGGAGCTACTCTTTCCCTCCTCTGACCCTCCTCTGCACTGCAGATGTCCGGACTCTACTGTCACACCAAATCGTGACAGTTTTCAAAGCTCTGCTTATACCCTTCCTCACCCAGACGGAAACTTCTCCCTTCCCTGAACTGAATCCTGTCACTCAGATCCAGCCTCACAGATTCTGGGCCTGGGAAGGAAGGGCTTCGCCTCACGGTATAACGGAGCCTGGGGCTACTCACACACACAAGGCAAGGTGAACAATCCAGACCCACAAAGTACAGAAAGATACAGGACTATCATCCCTTTGTCTTAGAAAGGCCTCCCCATGTAGGAACAAAGAAAAAAAAAAAAAAAAAAAACTTTCCCCAGCAGAGGCAGAAGACCAAAGCCTTGCTCAAGACTGCAGGTGGAGGCTGGTGGCCTGTCGGCACGAGTTATGACAACCCCACTTCCTGACCTGCTCTTATTCTTAAAGTTCACGGCTTTTCCGGCAGCCACAGGGGACAGGACCATGGTATTTGCCAAGAAAAATCACATCTGTACAAGGGGCTGAAGGAAGGCTAAGCAAAATGTGCCACCCTGTGGTACTAGAGGCTCCAGACTGACAACTGTCAACTTCTGCTCCGCCCCTCCCGCCCCCCACGACGTGGGCCTGTCACAGGATCTCAGAAGAGGGCCAGGGGGTCCCTGGGGGGCAAGTGGGGGTGGAGGGGCTGAGCAGAGAGAGACTTCAGCTGGACTTTGGCCTTTAGGAGTCATGGAAAATAGGGTGCTACAGGAGAAAAGGCACTGGTACCAGGAATGAAGAAACCGGGTTCTAGTCACAACTTGGATGCAACACACCATAGGGCTTCTGGCAGGTCAATGACGAGCTCAGAGCCTCTGTTTTCTCATTGTTATTATTAAATGAGGTAGTAACTGGACACTCGTGAGCTTTAACATATTATAAGAAGAGAGAACAATGGCTAGACCTGGGGGTTGGGTGCCATCGTGGATCTGGAGACCAGGAGCCAGGCCAAAAAGCATCACAGAGGAGGAGAGGTCAGGACTCAGCCTGCCTTGGAGGTGAGAGATGACGGAGGGGATCAGGAAGGACAACTGTGAAGGTGGCAGCAGAGGAAGTTCTCGTCTGGATCAGCTGGGGCGGGACACTTCGGGGTTCTTGGCATGAAAAGAACAATTCCATCCTGGGGAGGAGAGCAGTCACTGACATGAGGAGTGAGTGCAGAAAAGCAAAGAGTACTTATGCCACAGAAAACTGTTTCCCCAGGAGCTGGTTGTGGAACACTTACCGCTGCCCAAGAGCATCTTGTTTTAAGGGAAGAGATAAAGGCCAGTAAAAGAAAGCAAAAAAAAAACAGCTTCAAAGTGGTAGGAGCAGCACCAGGAGGGAACAGTGCCCTGAATCCAAGGCAGGAGAAATGGCCCAGAGGAAAGGGTCGCTGTAGGTGTGCGCGGGTCCAGCCGAGCCCGCTGCACTGTGGCCGGCGTGTCCTGCTGAGACAGCTAGCTGGCCCCATGCTGCCGAGGGCAGGGCCCTGGGTGTGGGCTGCTGGGCCTGCACCACCTTGTAAGGCACCACCCTGGCCTCTTCACGCCACTGCCAGGGCACCCCGGCATTTTCTCTAAACCCTTGGCTCTTTAGGAAAATGAAGGCATAATCAGAAAGCTATTTTCACAACATCTGAATCCTCCTCTGACAACATTTAGCCATTGATGATAGAAAAACTTCATCTTTCCTGGAGTGCAGATATGAGAGCAATATGAAAGAATTCATAGCTTCAGTTATTAGCCAGACTGCACTCAGACCCCATTTCATGTACCCACCATTCAAGACTCACAGTCTCCTGGTTCTGGGAGCCTTCTAGGCTGTTCCCAGATTGCAGGGCTCGTTCCCTGTAGAACACTGGCAGGCAGCAGTTACATTATGTATCTGCTCAGCACTCAGGCAAGAAACCATTATGTTCACGGATCATTATTGACATCCTGACATTTGTCACCTCCTTTCATAGCAGTTAAATCTTGCTTTATCTGTAAATGTCACCATGTCATTTATTCATGAAAGGGGTCACATTCCCGAAATAGCATGCTTCAGTTTAAAAGGGGAGCTTGGCTTTATTTGCAGTGGGTAATCCTCAAACAAACTTAACTGCTGATAAATGCTTTTTTATTGGAGTTTCTTGGCCTTAAATGACATCCTCAAATGTAGAATGCAGTTCTGTATTTGTGAAAATAAAATCTGAATGTTGAACAAGAGAGAAGGCTGCTGAGATTAGAACAAATGAATGTTTTCTGTTGCCACCATACATAGGAAGGTATATGTAAAAAGATTTGAATTTATTGAGAGTAAGCCATGATTTTAAAAAGATTGTTATGCTTCTAGAAACATGCCATGGCCTTTTTTCATCATTTATGCCTCAGAAACCTCAATGAGATCAGGGGCTTTTTAACCTTCTTGGGGTGATCCCTAGCTGGGGACATTAGAGGGGATCACTCAGCAAATATGATATACTCATTCCTCCCCCCCTCAGATTCCAGAACACTGGTCAGGGAGATGATTACTCATCTCTGGAATTTATGTTTGCAGGAAGCAATGTCTCTTTGCTTTACAAAGCTTGCTCCAAGTTCACTTTAAAGTAGGGTGACTATATAATTTATCGTCCAAACCCAGACACTTTTCAAGGGGGAAAGGAAACACTAAAAATAATTAACAGGTATTAATTGAGCTACAACAACCATGACCCTAGAAAAAACAGGGCATATGGCCACCCGAACTTTAAGACTTTATCAACTGACTCATTGAAGAGGTTTATATCCACTGCTGCTAATTAACAATTAACCCAGGAAAGGTTTCTCTGTGTGTGTGTTGGGGGTGGGGGGGAGAGGGGAGGATCCTGCAGCTATCTGCCTTTAATTCATTTTTCTAATCCAGTGGTTCTAAAAGGGTGGTCCAGGAATGGAAATGGCCTAAGTAGGCTGAGAAAAATGCAGGTGCCTGGTCCCTACTTCAGATCTACTAAATCAGAATTTCTAAGAATGCGTAAAATGCACCTGCATTTTAAGATCTCCCAGGTACTGAAGGTGTAACATACACTGAAATTTGAGAGCCAATTACTCTGATCCAAATCTTTTGTTCTCCCTAGGTACCTCTGTGTTCTGGTCACATTGTGGTAATAGGAAATAAGTGGGTAAATTCTGCTTTGTTGTTATTGTTGTTTTTGGCCTAGAAAATTAACTTGCAGATGGGTGTAAGCGGAAAATAGATTCTCCATTGTACACAAATATGGAGGCCACGACAGTTCCTAGATAATGCCACTAAGCATCAATCTACTCCCCCACTGACAGTCCTGTATAACCATTTCACACCCACTAAGTGCAGGCTACATGCACGAATACACTCTCAGAGAAGTTGGAAGGTAAGAAAATGGTTAGATGACATTAAGGCCATAGAAAAAGGTGATTGAGTGCAATTACAACTGTTCACTGTTAGGAAAGAAAAGGGCCAGGGAGGAAGATTTCCCCAGGCGCTAATGAGATCCTTTGTGAGTGTGATATATACCGTAGCAAGAGTATCACAGACCACAGCTAAATCAGAGTCCCTGTTTGTAAGCCCAGGCCAGGGTCACGGTCATATAGCTATCGCTGCCTCAGATAATGTCCTCATTAGTTCACCACAGTCATCACTGCTGTAGCCACAGTAGAATGCCTTCCTCCTGCTGATGGCCCCAAGAGGAACCAGGAGGGTGGCCAGCAAATCAAGGCAGCAGAGGATGCAGAGAATAAGAGTACACACTATTTGTGTGGTGCTCTCACATGCATTGTGTCCTTAGTGCCCCCCTCAATTCAGTCACAGGTGGGGCTGAGCCTAAAACCCATACATGACCCATTGCCCCAGGGTCAGCCTCTACTTCAGTTCCCCTCTGCCTCCAGGAAGAGCACTGGCACCAGGCCCTACACAGAATACCTGCTGGGCAACAACTTCTGGAGTTGGACCCTCACACAACTGAGGTCCTCCCACTACCCCTGGGCATGCAAGTTGGCCATTGTGCTGAGTTCCACCCTAGGCTAGTAGCCATTGTTGATCTATGGTGAGAGTCCAAGGAAGAAACTGTCATAGGTCCAGGGTATGTTGATTAAATGCCTACTTTGAGTCCACCTTAAAAATGGTGAAATCTCAGGACCTCTCCACTTGTCATTCTGTGCGCCATCAACTGAGGTCTCTTATTTGACCTTCAAATGGCTCTGACCTCAAGCTCCCATTCTCATTTAACTGGACATATTCACCCTCAGGTTCTTCCCATCTGTCCAGACTAACATTTCACTGAGTCTTAAGAAGAGAAAGTTAAAGTTCTACACCTATAATAAATAAAGTTCCATATTATTTCAAAGAAGAATAGGCCAGATCTTCCCAACACCCCAGAAATCACCTCACGGGTTTCCACCAACTCACCTACTCTCAGCAGCCTTGAGAGCCCCCTGCCCTGAGCTGGGTACTGACAGGGAGGGGTACACACTTCCTAATCTAGTGCAGGTCCCAGTCTTGCTGAGAAGACAAAACAGATGCTGTAGGGTCAAGAGGAGAGTGACTCTACACCAGTCAGACCATCTGATGCCAGTTCTTCTCTGCACCAGGCCTCTTAAGAGCTACATAATTTACTTAGACAAATGTTCTTATCTTCCTGAGCCTCAGTTTCCTAATAAATGAAGAGAATATTGATCTATCAAATTCACTGTAATATTGAGTTAGAGGATGTCAGGCCCTTCACACAGGGCCTAGTACACAGTAGGGATACACGTTAATACCCTTCCTTCTTGTATAAAAGTTAAATATCAATGCGGTCATCTGTTCCAGGATGAGCCAATTAGGAGTATGATTTTACTGAATGCAAACTGGCTCATCCTCTGACTCGTTCTGTGCTTGTGAGAGAGTAGATTAACCTCCAAATGCCTCAGGTTCCTCAATCTGTGAACAGTAATTGCTGTCCCTCCAGCTACCCAGCTCCAGTTATCATCGAAAGAAAAGCACAAGGCACGTTTTAGAATGTCTGGGAGCTGGCTGGGAGACAGTTTCCAGAAAGGTGCAGGGTGGGGTTCTATTATGACCATTGGGATTGAAAAGACAACTCTATTTTCTACTCTGTCTTTCTGTTAAATTGAACTTCAGCCCTGGAAATTAATATCCCCACTGCATTTTAGTGAGGTGGCTCTATTTTCACAAGCGCCGCAGAATCAAGCCCTAATCTGTTATGCTGTGACCTTTCGCTGGGCTCTGCATCAGGGAATCATAATTCAGGGCCAGCCTCAGCTTTGGAAACCTCCATAGGCCTTTTATGACATGAGTGCTATTGAATATTCTATAAAATCTCCTTGGAAAACTGGCCCACATTTCTTCATAATCTCCACACACTGTTTCTGAAGTCTCTCTATAGACTTTTTACTCTAAAAATCCATAGCGTTTCTTAATAAGGATCTGGACCTCTCATAAGGGATTGTGGAGAGGATAAGGCTAGATTGGGTCCCCAGGGGAGGATGAGGTGGGGCAACAGAAGCCATTTTGTTACTGTTAAGCCCCTGCATGAGGATTCTGAGCTTAGGAGTCTGTCAGCAGGATGCAATCATTTCCAGTAGATGGGGTTGAAGGAAGGAATTTAGTTGAGCTATACTACCCCTTGCTCTATTTGACTGCAAGTTTTCCTCACCTTGAGAAGAAGTCAGTGTTCAAGGCTGCATGCCTTCTCACATAACCTGAAATGTCTCTCTCATTCTCTTAGTCAGACTCCACCCGTGCCAAGCTGTTCCCCCAGCTTCTGCGCTTGTATGAAGTACATCATCGTGGGGCTGGCTTTCTGAACATCCTTGACAGGCTAGACAACACAACCTCAAAGTGCAACTGGGCCAACTGTCTCTATAACCTTGACCAAAGAGAATCAGAATGGGAGGAAACTGGACAGCCCAGGATGCCAAGTAAACACTCCTACTAAGGATCTCATGTGTCCTTATCATTTCCATCAAAACCCTCTCTCCAGCCAGCATGGTAACACATAGCTTTGGTGCTGTTTTGCATCTTTCCTTGTCTTCCTTTCCCCTTTTCTGCCTTCATTCTCATTACCTTGAGCTTCCACCCCTAAAAAGTATTAAAGTGTTCATACTTTAATTCTTGCTGTAGGCACTGCATTCACAAGGACCTGGCTAAAGTATCTGTGGCTTTGTTAAACAGGAAGGTTGGGTAAATTGTGCTAGGCCCCATCAGAGCCCGACTGTGAGCCTTGGGGACAAAACTTCTATATAACTTGTCTCTTTGCCACATCACCTCTTCTTTGCTTAGCCTACAGCCTGGCACATAGTAGGTATTCCATAAGGAGCTAAAATATATTGCTACTGAATCGAGTATATTAGCACAAGGAATAAACCAAATAAACTCAAAAATGCTTTCTACTCAGAGTTATGAGTAGAAAGCTTCTGCCTACTCAGAGTAATGAGCTTCTGCCAATGCTGTCTCTTCGAGTAACTGAACTTCCAAGAAGCCCCGGAAAGGGTCAAATATCATATCCTTGCCTGCATTAGTCAGGGTTATCCAGAGAAAGAGAATGAAGGTGTGTGTGGAGAAAGAGAGAGTGATTGATGGATTGATTATGAAGAATTGCCTCACATGATGTGGATGCTGGAAAGTCCTACCATCTGCTGTCTGCAAGCTGGAGACCCAGGGAAGCCGGTGGTATAAATCAGTCTGAATCTGAAGGCCTGAGAACCAGGGAAGCCAATCGTGTAAATCCCAGTCTGAGGGCAGGAAAAGCGTGATGTTCCAGATAATGCAGTGAGACAGGAAGGGGGATGAATCCTCCCTTCCTCTGCTTCTGCTCTATTTAGGCCCTCAATGGACTGGATGATCCCTATCCACACGGTGGGGGAAAATCTACTTTAGGAGTCCACAAACTGAAATGCTAATCTCAGCCAAAAACACCCTCACAGGGCGCCTGGGTGGCTCAGATGGTTGAGCGTCTGCCTTCGGCTCAGGTCATGATCCTGGGATCCTGGGATCGAGTCCCACATCAGGCTCCCTGTCGCTTGAGAGCCTGCTTCTCCCTCTGCCTCTCTCTCTCTCTCTCTGTCTCTCATGAATAAATAAATAAAATCTTAAAAAAAAAAAACCCCTCACAGACACACCCAGAGATGATCTTTAATCTGAGCATCCTTATAGCCCAGTCAAATTGACATAACATTCACCATTACATCATCCTTCAAACTTGTACAATTTTCAAGACTCTTAAGCAGACTGTAGTTTATCTGATACTTGTAGCAAGTCTCCAAAGCAGACAAAGTATATGGCATTTCCACTGAATGGCCATTTAACCCACAGGGACATCAAGGCTTGCAAAGGCAACGTGACTTGCCCAAGCTCATACCAAGTCCAGGACCTTTACTGTGGCTCCATTATAGCTAAGACAATGCAGGTCCCAGGCAGCAATTCAATGCTGGCATGTCCTTAAAACCAATCAGATAGTATAGAGAGATCATCCTTTACTAAATGGCATTTGTACTCCAATACCAAAGAGACGAAAGACACTGAGCCTGACAGAAAACAAAGCAAAATTATTTTTTAAAAAGAAATCTGAGGAGTTCAAATAAAACTGTGGGAATTGTGAGCACTTTAAGGGATGAATATATTCAAGAGAATTATTACGAAGAAGTCATCCTTTCTGCAAAGTTTTAACCACGAAATAAAGAAAAAGAAACATAAAGAAGTTCTCTGAGTAATGCCATGCTAGCCAGTGCCAGCAATTATTTTTCTCTCTAGCATTTCCCTGAAGCCAGGAGCAATATTTGGCTCTGGAGCCAATTACTTGCCAAAGAACAAGTACTCAAGTATCACCTACACCTCCTGAATTTAGAAATGTCCCCAAAGCCAAGGGCTGAGCTAGGAAGGGTTCCAGATTCTCCTCTTCCTGGGAAGAATATAGGGAAGAGGACTAGGACCTGTCAAAGGCTCCCATTACCTTAGAAATACTCAGAAGAAGGTGCATACTTGTCTTTTTTTTTTTAACTGTTTGCCAGAAACATCAGTCTGGCTCACTTGCATGACTGGTTCCAACTTCAGCGTAAACTCTTCTCCTTAATCTTCTTTCTTCAAAATCCTGTGCTCCTCCCTGACCTCCTGTCTGTGGGCTCAGCCTTGCACTCTTTGCCTGAGCACGTCTGGTGCTGAGTCCTTGGCCAAGCTTTCTGTCACATCAGGATCTCCATGATGGGCCCCTTGGGGACTCCAGTGGCCACAACCCAGGAGATCCTGAACCACTCTTGTTCTTCCCTGAAGGGGAAGATATAGTGACTCGAAAAGAAGCAAAATAAACACAGGAAGGCAGAAGCAGCCCAGGAAAGGGAGGATGAAACATCTACGACTTTTACTAACAAACATGTGTTGCTCCCACTAAGTAGTAGACATGTTTATACGCATTGTCTTTTGCTGACCCAGTGTGATTCTAAAAAATGCACTCCACTTGGAGCACATACAGAAACCCAGAGACATTAGAAAGGCTTCTGGATCTAAAAACAGCCATCAAAATGCCCATGTACCCACTGGACTCTAATGACCTTCTTGTTATTTATTCCCTATGTACTAAAAACTATAATTAAAAATATAGATACCTTGGGCAGTTTCTCTGGTCGTAAGATTAGTGAAGGAGGACAATAATGAAGGATACCACTAAAGGGAACAGCATTAGAAGAGCCAACAGTGGCAGTTTAGGATAGAAGCTGACTGGTACTGTTTCATGCCAGAAGGTGTCGCTATATTACAGCCCTGGGAGAAAATGGCTACTCCCAAAGACTGAGAATTGAGA
Organism: Leptonychotes weddellii; assembly: GCF_054177405.1. Lineage (NCBI taxonomy): Eukaryota > Metazoa > Chordata > Mammalia > Carnivora > Phocidae > Leptonychotes > Leptonychotes weddellii. Next base: position 108,703,220 of record NC_138378.1, read on the forward strand.
TCTAAGGAGGGATGAAACCAGATAGAACAGCTGAGGTTCAGGGAAGATAGAAAACTAGGGATAGAGCCAAAGTGTTATTCAAAGCCCACTGTGTCCACTTCTTTCCCGATGAGCCAGCCAAGCTGAAATGGTATCCCAACTGCTGTTTTAAAAGGAGGAAGGACGGGGGTAATCTATCTCTTCCAAAGAGTTCCAGAAAGTATGTGCCTCTAACACAGGAAGCTTCTGTGATCTGGAGAACACTTTTGTAGGGCAGCTCTCTCCCCAAGGACACAAGGTAGGCAGAGGTCATGGCACCAGTAGGAAAGGGAGCAAAAATCCAGCTGTGCAGAAGGCAGCTAGCAGCAGATTTGTCTGCCTAAGATCTGGCCTCCCATCTCCGCAGACCTAAAGAACTAAAAATCTCATATGGCCAGAGGCAGGGAAATCACCCAGCAAGCTGTGGGCATGCTACCGGATTTGGGCAGCTTCTCCGCTGAATTTTAATGAAGTAATTAAGAGCTAGATAATAGAGATGGGGCTCTGCAGAGCAACACTCATGGACCTAACCTCTTTGATATGTTCCTGCATCAGGAAGCAACTCTATCACTAGATGGCTTCATTAATATTCCAGCCAGCTCTTTGGCTCTTAAAGTGATCTATGCCAAAGTTTGTTAGTCTTTCAAATTACCTGCTGAGGTTCTCTTGGAAAAAAAAAAAAAAGAATGAATATCTTTCTAGGGAAAGACAATGATACAGAGGAGCAGCAGATCCACTGAGCTGGCTCATATTTCATTTTCAAAAACTGGACTGGGTTATAAAGAAGAAACAATTATGGGACCACTGCATGCAGAGTGATCAGGAGACATGGCCTGTGGCAAAGCAGCCCAGAAGAATAAGAAACCTGTCTTTACCTGGCACCCCTCTCTTTAACAGTTGGCCACTTAGTGGATACCTTCACTACTGCACAACCCAGTTGTTAACTCCTTGGCCCAGAATGAAGATTTAAAAAGCCTAATGCTTAGGCTCCATATGGCCCAAAGAGCTTTTTTCAGAGAAATCTAATCTATCTGCTCCAGCGGCATACCTTTATTACCCAGGGTCAGGGAACAGAGAGGAACTAGTGCTCCTTTGGCTCACCTGGTGTGTTCTCCCTTTTCCCCATTGCCTTCCAGTTCCTCAAGGCTCATGTGAAACCGCACCTCCTTTAGGGTACCTTCCTGTATAATCCTAAAAGCTTAGAATTGGGATCTCAGAGTTCAATTTACCTCTATCCCCTCTCCCTCTATTATATCACCACTTTAAAGAATCCCTGATGAAGAGGATTCAGCTGCTATTTGAATGCTTCAAAGGACAAGAAGCTTACAATTTCACAAGTTCAGTGTCAGGCATTTCTTGCTATAAAAAAATATTTCTACTGAGAATTCTGTTTCTTGACCACTTCAACAAATTATAAATAATTGTCTGGTGTGTCCATAAAAGGGTAGCAAGAAGGATGCTTATGGTGACTGTACAATTCTATACCTTGTGGTGGTGATTACATGAAGCTGTGAGTGAACTTACATACACACACAGGCACATGCACGTGTGCGCGCACACACACACACACACACTGGGACATGTAAACCTGAAGAAATCTGAAAGAGCCCTGTAGATTGTACCAATGTGAATTTCCTGGTATTGATACTGAATCATAGTTATGCAAGGTGTCACCTTTGGGGGAGGGTAGGTGAAGAGCCCACAAGACCCCCCTAATACATTTATGTTCACGCCTTCTTGCAAATCTATGGTTATTTCAAAATAAGAAGTTATTTTAAAAAAATAGCTGGCATCTCTTGAAAGATTACTGTCTGCCACGTACTTTTTAAATACTTTTTTTTTTTCAATTAAAACTCAGGTATTCATTTTAGGTATCACCTCACTTAAATCTGACAGAAACCACAGAGAGGAGGTAGGAGGTAAAAGCTGGGATTAGAAGCCAGGCAGTCTGGCAGCAGGGCATTCCTGCTTGACTACTGCTTTGCCTCCTAACATCTGGCAGGAGGAAGGTGAAGTAAACTTCATCAGCCTTAATACATGGTATTAATCTCTATAATTACTCTATTACAACTAGTATTTATACAAATTCTGTCCCTCAGAGGGCTTTCACATATTTCTCATTGATCCTCACAACCACCATGTGAGACAAGCTTTTACTTCCTACAATTCCCAGATGAGAACACTGAGCTCTCAGCCCTCAGACCCCAAATCTTAGGCTTCTACCACCTTACATTTCCACTCTTCTGCTGCTTTCCTATATGGTTAGGAAGTAACACAATTGTTTTTAAGTGCTAATCCTCCATTAATTCCAGTCAGCCTTTACCTAGAAACAATGGCCTAAAAAGTCCAATCCTCTCCAAGAGGCTAACCAGAAGACATGGATGGGGTGATGTCTGTCTAAGGATTGGGACTGGCTTAATGAAGTGGCAGAAAGCAGTCTCCAGGGTCCCACCTTGTGGAGAAGTCCCAGGGCATCTTCTGAGCTCCCAACAGCAGGTATCAGCACAACCAGGTGATTTAAAAAACATATGTGCCGAGCTTCCCTCACCCAGTAATTTTAAATAAAACCAGCTTGTATAATACATTGTCCACCCATTTTCATTCCAAAAACAGGGGAAAAAGCACAGAAGCAGATGAGCTGGTTTCACCCTAATAAAGAAAGATTTAAGGAACCTATAGAAAGAGATTAGGGTGCAGGGCAAAGGGAAGTACACAGAAGTTTCCTCTCAAAAAGACTGACAGAACTAGCACAGTTTTTTATATTCTATCATTGGTGATTCATTTCTTTGCCTAAAGAAGGCTTTTGCAATTCCTAGAATCCCTCTTAGAAATACATATATCTCTGAGAAAAATTATTTCTTGTGTCTCTATGGAATCAGGTTAGTGGGGATCAGCTGACAGCCAGGATTTGTTGGGATGAAACATCATCATGGTGCCTGATTTCGGGGGGGGGCGGGGGTTGGGAGAGGGGAATGAGAAGGCAACACAGAAAAAGGAGAGAGAACAGCATTTAACTACATAGTTAAGAGTTGTTTCTAAAAGGAAAAATGCTGTAGACTGAATGTTTGTGTCTCCCCCAGAATTCAAATGTTAAAATCCTAATCTCCATTGTGATAGTATCTGGAATTGGGAGATAATAGGGTCATGAGGCTAGAACCCCCATGATGGGATAAGTGCCCTAGAAGAAGAGACAAGTGCTTGCTTCACATACCCCACCACCGCTCTTAGGCACAAGGGGACACCAAGAAGAAAGCCATCTGCAAACCAAAAAGAGAGCTCTCACCAGTATCTGACCATGCCGACACTCCAATATCAGACTTTCCAGCCTCCAGAAGAAATAAATTCCTGTTGTTTAAACTACCCTCTTTATGATATTCTGCTATAACAACTTATACAGAAAATGATACATTTCCAAATGTATTCTCCAGTAACCTTCAGAGAACGAAAGCTACCAACACTGTTAAAAGGCTCAGAGCATTTCTAAAATTTCTCTTGGAGTTGGCCTTGCCCTGGGTGGGTTAGGTCTATCCTTCTCATGTCCTCTTCTCTTATTTGCATCTTGGGTGCTCTTACAGAAAGTTTTCAAAAATAAACCCTCCCTAGCCTATGTTTCAAATCATTCCAGTAAGATCTAACACATATTTATCAACTTTCTACTCTGAACAGGGCTCCAGTCTGGGTATTAGGAGCAGAAAGGGGACAAATCATGCCCAACCTGTGTTCTCTACAGTTTCTTCCAGGGAAAAAGATAATTGTACATTCTAGTTCAGAATAATCTGAGTCCCTCTCCATGGGGCCCTTATCATCCAGTCTGTAGCCATCAGATTCTCCTGCTGGTCCTTTCCTTATTCTGCATGTGTCAGTTCATTAGTCAGCTATTACTTCAAAACAATGCTGTATAACAAACAATCCCCAAACCTCACTGGCTTATAACTACAACATTCATTTTCCTCCCTTATTGGTATATCAGTAGGCTGGGATTCAGCTGGTCTCAACTGGGCTCTACTAGGCTTAGATCTAGACTAAGGACTAAGCACTGAGTTTTTCCATGTGTCTCATCATTCTCTGTGGACCAGGAGCTATCCAGAGCATGTTATTCCATGGCAGATAGCAGAAATACAAGAGGTCAAGCCAAAATAACCCAAGCACATTCAAAGCCTCTGCTCACAACATAAATACTAATATTCCATTGAATAAATATATGCTCAACAACAATGTGGCACATACTCCTACTCTAATGAGAGGTACACTAAAGTCACATGGCAAAGCTCATGAAGGTATCCTATTACAGAGAAGGAGAAAAGAGTTAAGATCAGTAATCCACCTACCAGTCAGTAATAACTAATTTACTGTTTGAGACAACTTCCCAAAACCTCAGATGACCCTGACAGAGCAGGGCCTCTGAGACCTAAAACATGAGACAGAATCAATTGGCCAATCAGTTACATTTCCCTTCCATTGTGGCCCTAGCACAACAATGGCCCATTGTAACCAGAAAGCAGCTGTAGACACAAAGGGAACATCCTTCACTTTGCCTCTCTGGCTTTGTTTCAGGCCCCAGTAGAATATAAACCAGAATCCCAGGCAGCCTTGGTGCTGGACTAAGGTGAATCATCTCTGTAGCAAGTCTGCAACGAGAGAGAGTAGAGTAATAGGGTCAAGTATCAAAGGTTCAGATCTCCCTATCCACCCCTGCCATTATCCTTAGAGGCTTTGGTGTCCTGGCCCTCAAGAGCAGCTGTGGTCACCCAGTCTTCATGATCAAAAACTTACATTGGTAACTGCCATTTTCAGAGAGGCTTACTATGTGTCTGAGACCATGTGAAATATTCTATTTTGATATACTCTTTTGAAGACCCTGTGAGATTGGCGGTGATCACCCACTTTGCAAATTAGGTTCAAAGAGGTAAGATGATTTTCTCAAGGCTACATAGCACAAGGCCTGACAGGTGGCAGAAGTATAAAGATGAATGAGAGCTGGACCCCAGCTCTTATGTTAAACAACATCCAGGTGGTTAATTCTAAATCTAGGGTCTCCGTTCAACAATTTTTAAGTTACCACTGTAGGAGGGCTGCAATGAAAATTAGGGAAGAGCTTTGTACAGAACAGAGCTTTCAGTGTCCCTGAAAGAACAGACACAGGAGTTCTTGGCCTATGACTTCAAATCTTACCTTATCTCTGACGGCCTAACTTCAGAGCAGCATCTCTGAGCTACAGCAAAGCTGAGTGGCAAGAAGTCAAGAGAGAGAAGCCTGGACAAGAAGGGGGAAAATTCTCCCTTGGATCTAACTGTGGGCTCCCTTGTCCTTAGCTCGTCAGTATGACTCCTCCCAGACCATTTCTCAGCAGGCTGTTCTACAGCAGGCTGGGAGGAAGAGGGCTGCTCACCCTCTGCTGACTACTGGTAACAGTGTCACTGGCCCACATAACCTCTGCGCTGGGAGTTGCCTCAGTTATACTGCCCCAGCCTCTCAGAGCTTGAGGAGCCAACTCTAAGAATAGGGGCTTAGAAGAGAGAGGGGCTTGAATGGCTAGGCCAGATAGAGCCCTGACCCTCCCTAAGGGCCTTCCTTCAAATACTGTTGGCTTACTCAGAAAGAAGCCCCACCCTACATCCATTGTATTTAGAATCCCAGTGTTCTCTAATAGATAACCTCCAAGGGTGACTCCAGAAATAAAACTGTCCTGAGGCCACTGACTCTGCCCTCTGATGTTAATCCTGCCAACACCACATTTTTAACCAATGTTGGAGAATGGGGCTGGTTGTTGATGGAAGGTGAGATGACAAGTCTTCCTGAGAAAGACCCATAAGCTCCTAAGTAGGTAAGGAAAACAAAAAGGTGAGCCAGGTTGGGCTCCTGGGTGGCTCAGATGGTTGAGCGTCTGCCTTCGGCTCAGGTCATGATCCCAGGGTCCTGGAATCGAGTCCCGCATCGGGCTCTCTGCTCCTTGGGAGCCTGCTTCTCCCTCTGCCTCTCTCTCTCTCTGTCTCTCATGAATAAATAAATAAAAATCTTTAAAAAAAAAAAAAAAAGGTGAGCCAGGGAGCATCTGGATGGTTCAGTCCTTAAACGTCTGCCTTTGGCTCAGGTCATGATCCCGGGGTCCTGGGATCAAGCCCCACATTGGGCTCCCTGCTCAGCAGGGAATCTGCTTCTCCCTCTCCCACTCCCCCTGCTTGTGTTACCTCTCTCACTGTGTCTCTCTCTGTCAAATAAATAAATAAAATCTTAAAAAAAAAAAAAAAGTGAGCCAGATCCCAGGCTAGGTCAGGGCTATCTCTAGAGGATGGTTCCCTCCACCTGCTCATTCCATATCCTGTGTGCCATCTAGTAGGACAAATACGTGTGAGAGGAAGGAGGGAACTGTGATGGGCCCTGCATGAGGGGAGTCTCCTTCACAAAGGGCTGCAATCACAGCTTCCAGCCCCCATGTAATTGAGGAAGATACTGGGGGCAACCCAGGCTCCTGTCTAACTCCTCCTCTAGTATATTTTCTGAGATAAAGCATGACTGAGGCCAGAGTGAGCCCCAGAAGATTCCTTCTTCATGTCATCATAATAGGCTATTTGAAAAAATAAATAAAACAAAGGAGATAAAAACACTTGACCCAAACTTCAGGAACAATGAACACTTTTTTCTGTTGGTACCCTGATGATTCTTCTTAATAAGTTTGAAAAAGAAAGGCATTTTGTCAGTCTTTTCCATGCCTTCCACTTCTTCAGCTGCAAGAAGCTACAAGACTGGTCAAGTGACTCTGCCTGGGGCTCACACACCTTCCATGCTCTCCATAGCACAGCTCACGTCACACCATATTGTTATTGCCCCTTGCTTCCTCTCCTTCCCAGAAAACATTTTCAGTTTTGTACATCTGGCTGATGGAAAGCTCATTAGGTTTTTAAATAACCAACTTTCATTTTCTCTTATCCTCCTGTGTGTCTCTCTTCCTACCCCACGACATGCCTCTGAGATTTCCTCTGCTTTGAGTTTTAGGACTCAGAAGACATGTAGCCCAGTACTAGGCTCCCAGATAGAGGGTTCAGCAACTCAAATGCAGGTGCCATACTGGACAAGTCTCTGCACCCCAAACCCTAGCATCTCCAACAGAACAGGACTCAAAGAATATGCTCAGTCAGTCTGTGTCTCAGCAATGTGAGCTGGTGGTGACATCATGCTTTGGTGTACACCAGATCTCCAGCTCACCTGAGAATACTGAGCACAAGATCAGGATCACAAATGCTATCTCCTGCCCTGTGTCCTGCTCTGAATCAAAGCAACCCAAGTTTCCTACTACGTTCCAATCCTATCTTTCTCATCTCTTTGCTGATGGCTCCAAGGGAAAGCCATAAGTATCCACCATTGAGGCAGGGCAGGGAGAAAGTATGATGACAATTCATGGCAGAGTCAATCCCTGCTCTACAGGAATAGAAGCTGCAGCGCCTGGGAAACCAATGAGCTCAGTATGAACAATGAGACACAGCTCTCCCACTCCATCTGATCCCTACATCTCAGATCACAAAGTACCTCACACCTTTAGCTGTTGAGCCCACTGACATGGGAAGCATTAAGGCCTAGAGAAAACCAGAGTGAAAGAGGGAGCAAGACGCTCCTCAAAGGACTATCTAACCAACATTTTAAGGACCCTAATGTCAGGAACCCAGAAAATACAGGCCCTTGCACACACAAGGCTTCCTCTTGTTGGAATGATTCCCAGTGTGTATTCTCTTCCAACTAAATGAAGCAAATGAAGCCATTTGAGCCACAGTCTCAGTCTTCACAAAGTGCCCTATTTGGATGGGGAGTCAGGACTCATACTGAAGTAAGGACATCATACTATGGATGAATAGACTGTATAGGTAGCACAGACCTTCAGAACAGCGTGAATTCACATGAAGGAGTGAGATCACCTGCAACTCTATCCCTAAAGGTGGCAAAGCCTGAACTGGTTCCCAAATAAGAGACACATCAATGTAAGTAGAGAGAAGACTGAAAGAATGTTAAGTGTGAAACACCAATGCAAGCATGGGTTTTGTGGTAAAATATGCAAACTGTAAATTTTCAGCAATGGCAGAATGGGCCAGTCAATCCCATTGTATGAAATGATACTGTCTTCTTGGCTTGATATTAGTTTAAAATAAAATAAAACCATTCCCTGCTTGATTACAGTTAGATTCAGAGAAGGATTTTCAGTCTGACCCTCAGTAGTGTTTAAAATAGTGGAAAAGAGCAGATAAGGCATTGAATAAAATAAATGTTTCTGATCTCAATCCAGTTACTGCTGAATGCAGCAGCGGATTGGAAAGGTAGGTCGCCTCTGGCATTCTCAGCCATAAGAAATTTAACGATGGATGAAAATGGATAAAATCAAGATGCTCTGATAGAATGCGGAGGCTTCAATATCTCAGAAAATTAGGATCCTTGTAACCAATTTTATGATAGCTGGATTATAGCTAAATAGGATTTTAAGTCTATTGTAAATGAAAGGAAATCTAATTTAACTGGGCCACATCATTTTTACTGAAATGTGATAAATGCTAATTTCTTTGCCGGGCACCAGTGACTTGGCTTGTGATAGCTGTTTGCTATCACAAGGTGATAGCAAAGGTGCTCAAGTCTGACCAATCTCAAATCGGCCTTTTCCTGTCCTAAGGCTAAGCCTGGAATCCATGTGTTCAGGATGGGGTGGGCAATTAAGGGAAGCAATCAAAGTTTTACCTGCTTTGCTCCAGGCCCTCATCACTATGTGCCCAAGGTCATTTGGCCACTTTTCAGAACCACCTCTCTTTACCAACTTTAGCCTGACCAGAACTACAAGACAGTATCCCAAGTATCTGATTTTAACAATTCTCCCTCTTTACTTTAATTATTCCTGTCTAAATTCTAAGCAAAGTAAAAAATATCCCCCAAAAAATATCCAAAGGCAATACTGTCATATACACAAAAGCCAAGAGATAGAAAAGGACAGGCCAACATGGCAGACAGTAAGCAATAAGCACAGTTGGTGCATAAGATATCAGATGGAAAGCAATGACATATGTGTGTATCATTAAAATGTCCTTGAGCATTCCAATTCTGGAGTCACTCTTTACTTTAATATTCAAATAAAATCATCAGAGTCCATATTTCATTTCCTTACCATACCACTTCTTTGGGAATGTAAACACATGGTTGCTTCTAGTCCCCAGCTGCAAACCATGACTGACACAGAACGTAGTACTTAGCCATCTTTCTAACACTTGAGAATGTCATAAGAAATTATGGTACTGAAAAATAAAACTTAAGTACTCCTAAAATCTACTAGCTGTAACCCATTCCACATCTTTACTAACCCTTTCCCTCCTTAGCCCTGACCCTCTTGCTGAGGTCTGCCCTTGCTCATACCAGAGTTCCTTCTACTGACTTATCTTTGCCTATTTCCTGGGCTGCCAGTCCCTGTCCCCAAAACCATCTAATAAAGATACTCATGTTTATAACTATAACTAATATTACTGAACACTTCCATATAACACTGTTCTTATCTACATTAATGTAATCATCCTAATATCCTTAAGCAATGAGTAATATTATATTCATATTTTATAGATGGGGAAGCTAAAGCACAAATAGATTAAGTAAATTATCCAAGGTTTAGAGAACTGGTACATGGTGCAGTTTACAATTCAAATTCAAGAGTCTGATTCCAAAGATCATAGTTTGAACTACTTTCTTATACTGCATATCCAAAGAACAATCTCTATACCCAAGGAACACTAGTTCATTTAATATATAAAACAGTTTAGTGCCCTGTGATGGTTAACTTAATGTGTCAATTTAGCCTAGCCTATAGATGCCCAGTTGTTGATCAAACACCAGTCTAGATATTTCTGTAAAGGTATTTTGTTAGATGTAGACTTTGAGTAAGAAAATAAATAAATAAGTGAATAAATAATAAGTAAATAACAAGTAAATAAATTTGTAAATAAGTAAATCAGTAGACTTCAAGTGAGTAAATTATCAGATTAACATCCATAATGTGGGTGGGCCTCATCTAAACAGTAAAGGCCTTAAAAGCAAAGATTGAGATTCCTTGAAGTAGGAGGAATTCTCCTCAAGACTGCAACACAGACTGCGTTGTATACCTGAAATTCCCTGGGAGAGTAGATCTTAATCATTCTTACCCTGAGCCGGGGGGGGGGGGGGGAGACAACCATTGTGTTGAAAGATAATCCTTTCACAATGTATATATATCAAACCATCACATTCTTTACTTTAAATATATACAATTTATTCATCAATTATACCTCACTAAAGCTGGAAAAAAATAAATATAAATGCTATAGATAGGTAGATAGAGAATTTAAAAAATAAATAAATAAATGTATGCAACATAGCACCCTGCCTGAGTTTCCAGCCTGCTACCCTGCGGAACTCGGACTCAAGACTTGCAACATCAACTCTTACCTGAATTTCTAGCCTTCCAAACTGCTCTACAAATTTCCTACTTTCCAGCCCCTACAATCAAATGAGCCAATTCCTAGAAGAGTAGGAGCAGATCTATAGCATCTAAGTAGGCTTACAACTTCCAAGTGTCTAAAATCTTGCTTATATATGATGCCAATCCAAGCATAACTTTCCTGTTTGATATCTATCCCAGATAGAAGAGAGGCAAGAACAAAAGGTACTAGGGGAAATGAAACCCCATCCTTCCACACTCCTCCCAGGTGGAACTTGCCCCAAGCATAAGATGATCCCCATACTCCTGCACAGAAAGTCCTGGGCAACACTCTGATCCACAAATGAGGCCACTTTTACCACATCCAGAGGGGTTTTCCTAAGGCACTTCTAGCTCACACAGTGCCCAATGTAAAAACGTGTTCCTTGCTTCTCTATTTTGGACACAGCTATGATCTGAATGCCTGTTTCCCCCCAGAATTCATATGCGGAAATCTGAACTCCCAGAAATAATTATTACTGGGTGGGCCCTTGGCAGGTGATTAGGTTAGCAGAGTGGAGCCCTCATGAATGGGATTAGTGCACTTAGAAGATCCTACAGAGCTCCCCATCCCTTTTGCCATGTGAGGATACAATGAGACACCTGCAACCCAAAAGAGAGCTCTCACCAGACCATACTGGCCTGTATAATATTTCTAGCCTCCAGAACCATGAGAAATAAATTTCTGTTGTTTATAAACTACCCAGTCTGTATTATTTTGTCATAACACCCAGTCTGTATTATTTTGTCATAACACCCCAAAGACAGGCACCAAGATTTCCTTATGCTTGGTGGAATTTACCACATCCTGCTCAATACTAATCGACACATCACTCAGCTTAACATCTGAGGCGTGGGAATTAACATTTTCTGAGTAGAGTCCAATGGCCTTCCTATTGAAGGAGTTATGGATGTGCCACTCATATATTTGGAAAAGCCTATGTCTCCATCCTGGATTTTTTTAGTCCTTCACCTTCCTCCAGCTCACTCTCCAATTCCTACTCTCAACCATCAAGGACAAAGACACATACTACTCCCCACCGTCCTAATACATTCCTACTCACCCATTCAGCTCCATCTCACTGGCCTCTATGTTGTGCCTCAAAGACCCAAACAAGCTCCTTTCTTCCTGAAGACTTTTGCAGTCACTTGTTCCGTCCACTCAGAATGCCCTGTTCTACAATTGTTTCATGTCCCACTTCTTCCCCTTGTTAAAATTTCTGCCCACTTCTCACCTTATCAAAAAGGCTTTTCCTATCCCTTATATCCCATCCCCCCATTTCTTTATCTTGCCTTTGATTATAGCTCTTTGACTAGGAAAAGCTGAAACCCAATGTGTGCATATATAAATGTGTATGTACATGTATTTGTATATATGTATGTTAACTGTCCATAAATGAAATTAAAGTTTCCCTAGACCTCTACAATGAAAGTTTGTCTAGACCAGCAGCCCACTGTCTCTTTTGCTTACTCCTGTTTCCTCAAAATCTAGAAAAGTGGTTGGCATATGTAGGATATTCAGTTAAATAAATGAAAGAATAAATTTTCATATGATTCAAAGAAAGAATTCAGCTTTTTTTCCCTCCAAATAAGTGAACTAGTATTCCCATGATTTGCTACAAAATAACCCATCACTTACCTACTGGTTTTGTGGTGGTGACTTAATCATAAACCAAGTTCCCACACTGAAGGTACCAGATTTTGGAAAAAGCAGGTTGAAATTATCACTAGAAATACAAATAATATGAATAAAAAATTAAAATCTTGAACCTTAAGAATTATATGGGCCTTTCTGATACATTATTTTTTTAAAGCTCCCTATGTGATTCTGATGTGTTCTCTCACCTCCACTCCACATAAAGAACTACTGCTCTAGCTATTAAGCACCTCATGTGGGCTCAGCACTGGAAGACAAAGAAATGTGTAAGGCATAGACTTTGCCCTTGAATCACTTACTGTCTCAGTGGGGAGACAAACATGTACTGAAAACCATCAGAATATTAAGTACTAAATTTTCTGGGAAATTATACACATGGAAGAACATTAAGATAAACACTGTAGGAGACAATCAGAAACAAAAAATAGCTTGGTCATGTGTGAAGGGTTCACTGTGACTATTAGACCTGATTTTTATAAAGGACAATAAATAAAATGGAATTTTGCCCTGTTCCTTTGGGAAGAAAGTTTAAGATGGCAATTTCCTCCACTTACCATCCAGTACATTTTCCAGTTTAGTATCTACAAGTAAAAAATGAACTACCTTGATAGAATAAGTGAAACTTGACTTCTAATTAGAGTAATTTACTTAAAATTAAATGACTATGACACAACTGTCTGAAATGAAGCACATGGTGGATCTGTTACTCAATCCATTCCTTATGTGTGTGCATGTGTGTGTATATGCACATGCCTATGTACTTATCTTTTTAAAATATATTTATAATAAAGAATCAGACTGCCCACTCCTCAGGTTGACCATGGAAATTCTGTCCCAAACAACAGTTCTGAATAGTCTAGTGGTTCTTTTCCAGATGCCATAAGTGATTCTATTTTTATTTATTTATTTTTAAAGATTTTATTTATTTATTTGACAGAGAGAGAGAGCACAAGCAGGCAGAGTGGCAGGCAGATGGAGAGGGAGAAGCAGGCTTTCCCTTGAGCAGGGAGCCCGGATGTGGGGCTCGATCCCAGGACCCCAGGATCATGACCGATTCTATTTTTAAAATATGCACCATTTCTGGCAGTAGAGACATTCAAAACACTTGGCACTGTGTTTGTGCACAACAGCCCCCCTCAGCAAATGTATCAGATCCTTGAATTTGCATTTTTGTATTAGACTCATTGCCAGTTCCATGATTTTCTTTTTTCTCTTCCTTGAAGAATATATATATTACCTGCTTTAAGCCCACACCGGACCAAGGCAGGGACAAATATATATTAATTTCTAGCCTCTCCTAAGCAGTTCTCAGTATGTGGGCTCCTGAGCAGCAGCAGCATCACCTGAAAACCTGTTAAAATTGCAAGACCTCAAGCTCCACCTCAAAAATACTGAATTAGTGAAGTTGTGATGGGAGAGGATCCTAGATTTACCTCGTTCCACACATAGATCTAGATAACACCAAAATCAGTATAAATAACCTGGAAAATGACAGGAAGACTGGCAGAATACTCTTTCCACAGCTAAATGTTGAGAAGAGGCTGTATCAAAGAGCGTAGGAAGAGCAGAGACTGGGTCAGGAGCCTGAGGGGCCTGTCCCCTCAGGACAGGGAGGGATTTTGTGGAAATGGAGAGGAAAAGAATCAAACCCCACACCAGGCACCCCAGGCACAGGAAACCCTTGCTTGGAAGATGAATTCCCCATAACATTTGGTTTTCAAAACCAGAAGGGTTTAACTTCTCAAATTCTTACAATCAGTGTGGCTTAACACATGGAAATTTACAAGTTGTCAAGCACAGTTCTGGGAGAGACAGAGGGCAATAGGACCTGAGTCCCCACCCTTAAAGAAACAGCATAACAAATACCCCTGCTGAGACACACCATAGGAGCACCAGTTTGAAAAACTCCTATGGTATAGAGGAGGAATATGTTTACTAATCTCAGAGAATATGCTGAAGGGGCAGGAATCTTTGAAAGATTTCTCCAAGAACAAAAGAGCTGGCAAGTGCCATTTCCCTCCAGCCTATATACACTGATACCTGCAGGAAACAACTAAGCTGCAAACAATGGTTACAGGTCCCCTCCCACAGCAGACCTGATCATACTTTGCAAACACTGGTGCCCTGCCCCTATGTCCTCCTGTAAACCTACCTCTCCAACCTACCTCTCCAACCTCAACAGGAATCCATCCAAAGTAGCACCACAAACATGGAAGTATCCAAGCAGCCCCAATATGGGTCAGCACCACTCCAAAGTGACTCCTGCCCCAGGGAGAGGGGAAGATACTATATACACTAGTTCCACTTTGGCACCAGCAGTGAGCTGGGGACAGACGTCTGATCTGACTGCAAGACCTGCTCACCAACAAAAGCTTATCGGAGGACAACACAGGGAGAGTGCCCTGCAGTTCGGTGCAGTGCAGCTCTGGCAAATGCCAGGTCTGATCCAACTCAAGCCCAAAGCAGCCTCAGACTGGCTCAGTAAAAGGACAGGGACCAAACCCTGCCCATAACAGGCAAAAGAGTTATTGGTAGATGACTGGATTGAAGGCAAAGATGGCTCAGCACAACAGTAGGGCACATACAACACATATAGGAGAAACCCCTGAAGGGCCAGGTTCTGGTGAACAGGGGACATCACACTGCAGGGCATTACAGACTCTTCTTCATAAGGCCACTACCTTCAAGAGCAGGAGACATAGCTGACTTTCCTAACACATAAAAACACACACAGAGAGTTAGACAAAATGAGGAGACAGAGGAATATGTCCCAAATGAAGAAAAGAACAAAATCACAAGAGAGCTAAACAAAATGGAAATAATATGCCTGATAGAGAATTTAAAGTAATGGTCATAAAGATACTCACTGGACTCAAGAGAAGAGTCAAGGATCTCAATGAGACCCTTAACAAAGAGAAAGAAAACATAAAAAAGAACCAATCAGAGATGAAGAACTCAATAACTAAAATTAAAAATACACTAGAGGGGGGCGCCTGGGTGGCTCAGTTGGTTAAGCGACTGCCTTCAGCTCAGGTCATGATCCTGGAGACCCAGGATCGAGTCCCGCATCGGGCTCCCTGCTCGGCAGGGAGTCTGCTTCTCCCTCTGCCCCTCCCCCTCTCATGTGCTCTCTCTCATTCTCTCTCTCTGAAATAAATAAATAAAATCTTTAAAAAAAAAAATACACTAGAGGGAATAAATAGTAGACTAGAGGAAGAAGAAAAACAGATGAGCGACCTGGAGGACAGAGTAATAGAAAGCAATCAAGCTGAACAGGAGAGAGAGAGAAAAAAATAATACAAAATAAGAACAGACTCAGTAACACAATCAAGCATAACATTTTATTTTATAGGGATCACAGGAGAAGAGGGAGGAAAAGCGCCAGAAAATTTATTTGAAGAAATAATAGCTGAAAACTTCCCATATCTGGATAAGGAAAGAGAAACCCAGATCCAAGAGGCACAGAGAGTCCCCAACAAAATCAACCCAAGGAGGTTCACACCAATACATATAATAATTAAAAGGGCAAAAAATAGTAATAAAGAGAATTTTAAAAAACAATAAGAGAGGGGGCACCTGGGTGGCTCAGTCAGTGCCTGCCTTCAGCTCAGGTCATGATCTCAAGGTCCTGGGATCAAGCCCCGCATTGTCCTCCCTGTTCAGTGAGGAGTCTACTTCTCTCTCTCTCCCTCTGCCCCTCCCCCCTGCTTGTGTTTTTGCTCTCTAATGAATAAATAAAATCTTTAAAAAATAATAAAATAAAAAACATAAAAGCAGTAAGAGAAAAGAAAACAGTTACATATAAGGGAAACCTCTTAAGGATATCACCTGATTTTGCAGCAGAAACCTTACAGGCCAGAAGAGAGTGACATGATATATTCAAAGTGCTGAAAGGAAAAAACCTACAACTCAGAGTACTCTATCCAGCAAGGCTATCATTCAGAATAGAAGGAGAGATAAAGAGATTCCTAGACAAACAGAAGTTAAAGAAATTCATCACCACTAAACTAACCCCACAAGAAATGTTAAAGGGGACTCTTTGAATGGGAGGGAAAGACCATAAGCAGGAATAAAAAAAGTAGGAAGTATAAAGGCAGTACAATTAAGTATATTTATAAAAATCAGTCAAGGGATTGACAAAATAAAGTGATGTAAACTATGACACAATACACCTAAAAAAATTTTTTTTTAAAAAGCAGGGGGCAAGGGCAGGGAAGAGGAATAAAAATGCAGTGCTTTTAGAATGGGTTCAAACTTAATGGTAACCACAAATCAAAAACTAGTAAAGGATATGCAAAAATTAAAGAGAAAGGAATCTAAGTAAATCACTAAAGAAAGCCAGCCAACAATGAGAGAAGAGAGCAGGGGAAGAAAGAAACAGAGAAGAACTACAAAACAACCATATAACAAGTAACAAAATGGCAATAACTACATACCTATCAATAGTTACTTTGTTTTTTTTTTTAATTATGTTATGTTAGTCACCATACAATACGTTATTAGTTTTTGAGGTGGTGATCCACGATCCATTGTTTTCATATAACATCCAGTGCTCCACGCAGTACGTGCCCTCCTTAATACCCATTACCAGGCTAACCAATCCCCACTCCACTCTCCCCTCTAAAACCCTGTTTGTTTCTCAGAGTCCATAGTCTCTCATTGTTCATCTCTCCCTCCGATTTCCCTTCCTTCATCTTTCCCTCCTTCTCCTAATGTCCTCCATGCTATTCCTTATGTTCCACAAATAAGTGAAACCATATGATAATTGACTTTACTAAACACCAATCAAAAGACAAAGGGTGAAAGAATGGATAAAAAAGCAAGACCCATCTATAGGTTGCCTACAAGAGACTCATTTCATACCTAAAGACAGCTATATATTGAAAGTGAAGGTATGACTGAATAAAGAAGATGTAGTATATATACAGTGAAATATGACCCAACCATAAAGAAGAATGAAATCTGGCCATTGACCACAACATGGATGGAGCTAGACAGTATTATGCTAAGACAAATAAATCAATTAGAAAAAGACAAATACCATGATTTCACTCATATGGAATATAAGAAACAAAATAAATGAAATGGATGCATTCCTAGAGATGCATCAACTACCAAAACTGAACCAGGAAGAAATTGAAAATCTGAACAGACCTATAACCACTAAGGAAATTGAAGCAGTCATCAAAAATCTCCCAACAAACAAAAGCCCAGGGCCAGATGGCTTCCTAGGGGAATTCTACCAAACATATAAAGAAGAATTAATACCTATTCTACTGAAACTGTTCCAAAAAATAGAAATGGAAGGAAAACTTCCAAACTCGTTTTATGAGGCCACCATTACCTTGATCCCAAAACCAGACAAAGACCCCATCAAAAAGGAGAATTACAGACCAATATCCCTGATGAACATGGATGCAAAAATTCTCACCAAAATACTAGCCAATAGGATCCAACAGTACATTAAAAGGATTATTCACCACGACCAAGTGGGATTTATCCCTGGCCTGCAAGGTTGGTTCAACATCTGCAAATCAATCAACGTGATACAATACATTAACAAAAGAAAGAACAAGAATCATATGATCCTCTCAATAGATGCAGAAAAAGCATTTGACAAAGTACAGCATCCTTTCTTGATCAAAACTCTTCAGAGTATAGGCATAGAGGGTACATACTTCAATATCATAAAAGCCATC
>NC_138378.1:108721564-108737781 GCF_054177405.1 Leptonychotes weddellii
TTTGGTCTTCTGTATCACTAATTCTCTCTTCTGCCTCATTTGCCCTAGCAGTTAGAGCCTCCATTTTTCATTGCACCTCATTAATAGCCTTTTTGATTTTGACTTGGTTAGATTTTAGTTCTTTTATTTCTCCAGAAAGTATTTCTCTAATATCTTCCATGCTTTTTTCAAGCCCAACTAGTATTTAAAATCATCATTCTGAACTCTAGTTCTGACATCTTACTAATGCCCATATTGATTAGGTCCCTGGCAGTCGGTACTGCCTCTTGTTCTTTTTTTTGAGGTGATTTTTTCCATCTTGTCATTTTATCCAAAGGAGAATAGATGAATGAGAGAACAAAATGCTAACCAGGTAACAATGGCCCCAGAAAAATATACAGTAAGCAAATCAGAAGAGACCTTCCAGAAGCAGTCGCTTTTCTGTTCAGAGAGTTGCTGCTATTCTTTTCTTCTATCTCCTGTTGAGTTCGTAGGTGGTCAGAATGGTTTGATCCCTATCTAGCTGAATTCCTGGGACCACATGAAATTTAGTTCTCCTACTCCTCTGCCATCTTGTTCCTCCCCTTTAACCCACCTGATTTACTCTTGAAATGTCCCTGTTGTTGATGGTATGTCAAGACCTGCCAGTGTTCCAAGAGGAGGAATCTCATTTAGTACTTAGTTCAGGCTGATTGGAAGCCAGACCTTCAGGTAGCAGCTTTAAGAGTATGAAAATATATACCATCCTGTGGGGCCATAATAATAATCTCTACTATTTTCCAGATCAGGAGATATGGAGGTGTCCCCTGGGCAACAGTTGCCAAGATTGGGACTCCGAATAAGCATATAAGCTCCTTTCTGGGAGGTCTAATCAAATTGTGGTGAGGCCAGGAGAGTATGTAAGGATGGTATCTCCCTGCTTACATTTCCTGGAAGTACCTCTTTAGCCTTTAGACGTGTAGGAAATCTGAAGCTTGTCCCTCAGTTTGAAGCCCCAGGTTAAGTTAGTCAGTCTTTTTCTTTTTCTCTCTCCTTCTTTCTTTCTTTCTTTCTTTCTTTCTTTCTTTCTTTCTTTCTTTCTTTCTTTCTTTCTTTTTCTCTCTCTCTTTCTTCTTTTCTTTCTTTCTTCTTTCTCTTTCTTTCTTCCTTCCTTCCTTCCTTCCTTCCTTCCTTTCCTTTCCTTTCCTTTCCTTTCCTTTCCTTTCTTTCCTTTCTTCTTTCCTTTCTTGCTATAGAAGTTTATTAAGTGAAGATACAGAAAAAGCTCTCAAGAGTGAGAGGGGTCCTGACAGGGTTGTCACTGAAGGTCTTTAGGGTTGGTCTTTAATAGAAAGTTAACCAGGGAACTTAAATCCTTTTAACTTCTATTGATATCACCATTGAGCAAGAACTCGTGATAACACCTTCTGTGGCTTACTTCCTTTTTAACCTCTGGTTATTCTTTGTTGGTCACATGTGATTATCATAAAAAAGATACCGACCCCACATGCTTAGGGCAGGGTGGTCCAGTTTGTTCCCTTATCTCTGGTTTCCCCCACCTCCACATTTTTGGAATTTCTGTGAGCCTGATCACATAGCTCCCTATCATCTCTGCCTGCCTAGCCCCACCTGTCCCTTACTCATTCCTCCCCCTGGAATAGTAACCCTAACTGCCGTTAGGGAATGAGATGATGACCGCTCCTGCTGCTTCCTGCTGAAATGGGATGGCAGGCTGTGTGGCAGTTAGAATCTATCCAGGGGTTGGTCCAGGGTCTTGTGGTATGGCTCCAGGGCTCTTGATGGGCAGCAAATGGTACATGCATCAGCAAATGCAAAAGGATGAATATAAAACAAGTATTGGGCCCCAAATTATGATCACATCCCTTAGATAAGATCCCCCATTACCAATTTTGTCAAATAGATCATTGGTTATCTTGATCTTATTTAACTGATCACAAATGTCCTTATTGGGACACCTTGTAGGAGTTAACTGTAATGTTAAAACAACACATGTGAGGAATTTTTCATAGAAAGACTGGGGTTGTGTTTCAGGCTGCTCTATATGCAGTACCCTGAGGGAGGTAGCCTGCCAATAACTGTCATTGATTGTTACATTCCTGTGGCACTCAGGAACACCAGCCCCCATGGCCACCAGGAGGTATCCTCCTATATGGATTATGCATGCCCTGCTGGCTGTAGCTAGGCAGCTGGAGAATGTATGTGGTGGGGCATATTCACCTGCTTCAGAAAGGCGGTGCAATAGTGTTCCCACCACTTGCTCCCAACTGTCTTAATAAGGTGGCAGGAGGGTGCTGCATCTGAACATGTCTACTTGTGCTAGCAGGACAGGTGGGGAGTAGAAAAATGGCATCTGCAGCACCTCCGTCTCTGGGGAGAGGTTCACGTGTGCCCTGTCCCTCCAGCAGATCCTTTTAGATTAACAAATGAATCTCCACATATAGTCTAGGCACTTTTAAAACTGCTGTTTTTTTTGCTGGGCCTTGGGGTGAATGAGACAGCACTTAAGCCCTATACAAGGGGAATCTTAGTTTCATGTAGAAATTTGGGTTTCTTAGATATAAGCCCGTTAAGTTTTCTAAACCAGATGTTTCAGAGACTTGTGTCTCTGATGTAGATCCCTTAGGTGCAGAACCAACCCTTTGCTCCTCCAGGAGAATGTGGGACTGGTAAGATC
This sequence comes from Leptonychotes weddellii, assembly GCF_054177405.1. Classification (NCBI taxonomy): domain Eukaryota; kingdom Metazoa; phylum Chordata; class Mammalia; order Carnivora; family Phocidae; genus Leptonychotes; species Leptonychotes weddellii. The sequence goes on from NC_138378.1 coordinate 108,724,218, forward strand.
CTTTGCTATTGTGAGTCACTGTGCTGGGTATGGGATTTTTGATGAGACTGTGTTTCTGCCTCTCTTATGAATCTCGATGTGATCTTTTTATCCTTTGTGGTGGAGAATCAGTTCATGTGGTTTTCAGATCTTCAGAGGGAAATGATCCATATGTAGCTGTAGATATAGTGTGTCTGTGGGAGGAGGTGAGTTTGAGATCTTCCAATGCTGCCATCTTGCCAAGTCCCACTTGCCCATTTTTCTATTGAAGTTTTGGTCCTTTTATAAGGAAGGACCTTTGGAGGAAATCTTCTTTAGTGTTTTGTAGAAATTAAGACTTTGTTATTATGTTTCAGTTTGATATTTGTCTTGTTTATTTTTTCAATGTTGAATTTAAAAATAAATGCAGTTAAATTTCTTGATTTTTTTCTTTTATGATTTCTAGAATTTTGATTTTATCCACTCTAAGATGTTTTCTTCTTATTGTTTTAAAGTGTTTTTTTTTTTTTTAAACTTTAATCTTCATTCCTTGGTTTTGATAATTCACTGTAGTTATGTAAGATGTCACCACTGGGGGGAACTGGGTGGTGAGTAGAGGGACCTCTTCTCTGTATGGTTTTTGCAACTTCTTGTGATTCTGTTATTTTAAAATAAAAAGTTGGAAAACAAGACAAAAGATAAAAGGCACTTTAACACAGAAGTGCTATATGGGACTGTTTGGTATCCCTTGTCTGCACTAAGTGCTCAAAGAAGCTATCTTTCGTGCTTTAAGTACCAGTATGAGTTGGATTTTCCAGTAGTGTGATCTGAGATAGTGTAATAAAAACTGAAAAGAGCAAAGGTGTCTGGGTGGCTCAGCTGGTTGAACAGCCAACTCTTGATTTTAGCTCAGGTTGTGATCTTGTGGTCCTGGGATCAAACCCTGCATTGCTAGGCTCTGCACACTCAGCAAGGAGTCTGCTTGAGGATTCTCTCTCTCCCTTTCCTTCTTCCCCTTCCTCTGCTTGCACTCATGCTCTCTCTCTCTCTCAAATAAATCTTTAAAGAAACTGAAAAGAGCAACCAATCTGCACCTGGGTAATACTACTAATAATTTCTTCATTGGTATGCTGCTTTATAATTTCCAAACCACCTTTACATAAATATTGTCATGCAATTTATCAAAACAGTCCTACAGGTATGTTGTTCCTGCTGTACACATGTGGAAACAAACTCACAGGAGCTTAGTGACTTGTATAAGGTACTGGTTTCACAAGTGACAGAATTGAGACTGTCCCCTAGGCTGGTGCTACTTCTAATATACCACAGTGGCTTTTGGACTTTCATTATTCTCTTTCAGAGCAGAAAAGGACTCTGCCTCTTGTGTAGGACCCAGAAAGTTGGCCTGATAGCAGCTGTGTGGGTTTTACTGTGAGGAGTGCCATAGGAGATGGAAAGCATGGGAGAGGGGGTGGAAATGGTTATGGTGGTACAGAGGGGAGGATGAACATGATCCAAGGGGTACAACTGCTGTATTCATACAGCTGCTATTATTAATGTTAGTGAACTAAAAAATAACTAGAGTACATAATATGTATGAGTGTTATGTTTAGGATTTAGTATTTATTTTTATATGTATGATATATAATGTATTTTTATCTTCATTTTACAGTTGAGGAAACTGAAGCTTAGAATATTATGTAATTGGGGTGCCTGGCTGGCTCAACTGAAAGAGCTTGCAACTTGATCTTGGGGTTGTGAGTTCGAGCCCCATGTTGGGTGTTGAGATTACTTAAAAAAAAATAAAGACTTAAAAATAGTAAGTAATATGCCCAGGGTCATGGTTGGAGAGTGGTTGAACTATTAGATTGGAACTCTTGGCTACCTGATTCTGGAGAATCTGTGGAGAAGGGAATGAATCAAATGGGATTAAACAATGTTTACATTCTCTTTTTTTAAAAAAGATTTTATTTTATTTTTATTAGAGTGAGCACCAACGGGGTGGGGGGCTGCAGAGGGAAAGGGACAAGCAGACTTCCCACTGAGCAGGCAGACCAACCTGGGGCTCAATTCCACGACCCTGGGATCATGACCTAAGCGTAAGGCAGACACTTACCTGCCTGAGGCACTCAGGCACCCCAAATGTTTACATTCTTTTGTTGCTTTCTTTCCAGGAAAGTCAGCTGCTCTATTTTTACTAATTTGCTTATGACATATGATGTGAAGGCACTTTTCTTGGTATTTATCACCCTCTTTCTGACCAGATACAAAGTTCCTAGTGCTGTCAGATTTTTTATTTATTTATTTTTTTATTCTTTTCTTCCTTTGCCATTCTCCCCTCTCCAGAGTCTGGCAGCAGGTTCTTCACAGAGTGAGCATCACTATCAATTGCCTTTGGGTTTATATACTTAGAATCATAACAGTTGGTGATCTAATACTGGAATGTGTTTTAGAAGGACTTGTTTCCTTATTCTCAGCCTCCTGTCCTTATTTTTTTTAATAGATGATGACCATATTTGAATGGAATCAGATTAGATTGGAGAGAAGCCAAGTCTGCAATTAGGTAGTTTAGTGACCTCTCCTGTGTAAGAATTATAAGGCCCTAGAGGGTAAGCACTCCAATAAAATAATTCATTCAGATTCAATAGGCATTTGCTAATAAGCATTACTATGTACTAAACACAGTGCTAAGCTCTTTATATCTGTAATCCTTGGAATAATCCTGTGAGGTGGAGGTGGTATTCTCATTTTGCAGACGAAGAAAGTCTGAGTTCACTTGAATGTCCCAAGATCACGTCTCTTGTCACTGACAGGCACGGGATTTTAATTCGGATCTCTCTGGTCCCAAGTATATCTCCTTTTATGGAAATGATGGGTGATCATTAGGTGCGAAGGAATACTTATTAATTGTAGGTGCATTGGTTTTGATATTTGGGAATTTTGCTTTTCTGAAAGTCAATTACCTATGATGCACAACCACTGACGGGGAACATTCTTCTTAGGCTTCTGTTCCTCTACCTAGCTGGCTGTCCATTCATGCCTGAGCAATATTTCTTCTTTTTTAAATGTTTGTTTTATACTGCTATATTGTTCACTACACACCTCTTGTTTCCTCTTACCCTCTAGCCAGTCCTTTTTAGTTTTATTTGCAAACACTTTTTCCTTATGTGATCCCTTCAAAGTGGATGCTTCTTGGCGTTTTGTTCTCTTCTCAGTCTATATACTCCCTCACTTTCTGGTGGCAACATCATTCATTTTAGTTACTGCCTATAAGTGACAATGTTCAGAACTATACCTCCAGACCCCATCTCTCTCCAAGGCTTCAGTTCTGTATATGTAGTAACTTATTATGAGTCTTCAGGATATCACAGGCATTTCAGATATAATATATCCTTCCCTACTTCTATACTTCCATCCTTTTTTAAATCCTTTGTCCCTCCCTTCCTACATCCAGCATATCACCACATCCTATTGATTCTACTCCTAAATATTTTTCAAAATCAATTCCTTTCTGACCGAGCTCTCTACTGCCAGTCCCTTGCGAAGGCTGCCACTATCTCTTGACTAATTTTTTATGCCTCCAGACTGTCTCTTCTTTCAATCCATTCCCATACTATAGACAGAACGTTCTTCAAAAAATTTGATTATGCCATCCTCTGCCTTAACATTCTACAGTAACTTTGTATTGCTTTCAAGTCAAAGTCCAAACTTCCTAATACAACCTATAGGGCTTCCTGTCTCATTCTATTACCTTTATTTCTTCTCTCATCTTCCAAAACAGCTACTAATGTTTTTAGACCTCATGACCAGTCTGGGTTAGGGTCCCTTATCTGTGTCCTGCTTTCCTTTTTAATAGCATTTATTACACAGAATTGTAATTGTTTATGTGACTGCATTCACACACCACACTGGAGATTCTGGAGCCCAGAAACTACCATCTTTACCACCTTATCACCAACTGAGCACAGCGGCTGGCACAGTGACTGGTCAGCAGAGAGGGACTGAGGCTCCTTTTGATAGCCCTGAGCCTAGTACCTTGTAAAATCAGGCATATAGATATTTGCCTCTATTTGGAAGCTGTAATGGAAAGAGCAGAAGATTCAGTCATGTAGAAAATAAGAAAAGCTCTTTATTTAGCAGTAATTGTCTCCTGTTTCTTATATTCCCTTAGTGAAATATAGGTGGTGTGATAAAAACAATTATTATGTCATACAAAGTGCAGCATCTGTCTCATTTTTGCCATACTTCAATCTTGAAATTTCTTGCAGATCAGTGTGCATTTTGTATTAAGGAGAATTCAAAAGATCAAGAATGAGTGACTTCTTTAAACTGAAGACACTGATTTCAAAGAAATGATGTTATAAATTTAGTAAGAAGTAAAGCATCAGATTACCTGTCAATTTACCTTAACTGATTAAAATGTGCCCAGGGCATGACTTCTCAATATAAGGGTCAAATGTCATAGGAAGAGTTTGCAGAGTGTTCATGAGAATCCGACCAGAAATTCAAATCACCTTTTCAAGTAGAAAAATGCACACTGCTGCTGGGACAGGGGATTAGAGCCACCATCCGTGTACAAGTAAGGTGAGGATCTGTTTATGGAGAGTGGGAGAATACAGTGCAAAGGTTAATGATGTTCTTTGTCCCCAGGGAGAAATCTCATAAATGAATGGTGCCTCAGTTTTTCTTTATCTCAGGTTTATTGTAGGCATAAGTGAAAGGGCAGTTGGGAAGAAGGCACAGAATGTTAATTAATCTCAAATGCAGATTAAGAAAACTCAGGAAGGTATAATCCACTTTTGAACATAGCTGGTTTGGAGAGTAGTTAATAAGACCTGCTGCAGCATTCTTTTATGTTTTTAAAGATTTTATTTATTTATTTATTTATTCAGCATGAGTGGGGGGAGGAGGAGAGGGAGATAGAATCTCAAGCAGACTGCACACTGAGCATGGAGCTCTGTGTGGGGTTCTAGCTCAGGACCCTGAGATCATAACCTGAGCAGAAACCAAGAGTCAGACGTTCAACCGACTAAGCCACTCAGGTACCCCCTATTGCAGCATTCTTATAATGTTTATAAAGTAAAAATAAGTGTATTTGAGTTCAGTTTCCACCTAAATGCAAAGAATCTTCCCTTGGGTTAGTGATGTACATTAAGAGTACAAGAGAATGTGGTTCAATGCAATAGTTAAATCCTTGAGCTTTTGGAAGAATGAAGTAGCATGAGAAATACAGGAAGTGGTAGACGAACCATGAGAGACGATGGACTCTGAAAAACAAACTGAGGGTTCTAGAGGGGAGGGGGGTGGGAGGATGGGTTAGCCTGGTGATGGGTATTGAGGAGGGCACATTCTGCATGGACCACTGGGTGTTATGTACAAACAATGAATCATGGAACACTACATCTAAAACTAATGATGTAATGTATGGGGATTAACATAACAATAAAAAAATAAAAAAAAATACAGGAAGTGGGTGGGAGGACTTGGGCCACTTACAATGGAAGTCTTTGCCTGTATAGTAACTGGTACTCTGTCTTGTAAAAGATGGAGTAGAGGAAGCTGAAGAATGGAGAATAGAGTAGGAAATGAGTGGAGTCAGAGAAACTACCTTAGCCACACAGGAAAGATGTGAGTATGTTCTAATTTCTCTTCAGGTTCTAATTTCTCTTCCTCTTCTCATCTTCCATAGTTGCATGTGGAATGTATACATACTAAGGTAAAGCCTTTGCTATCTCCTAGATGCTTGCAATCAGAGTTTCAAAACCCTTTTCTTTTCTCATATGAACTTTGAAAGCCCTGAATAGGATATGTCAGTTTTTTGATGCCTGTTTGACAGATGAAGGGAAGGGCTCAGGGAGGCTAGCTACCGTGACTTGTCCAAGGCCACTTAGTGATTTATGTCTGAGGGGGGACTGCAGCCCAAATCTCCTACCCTCCTGTTTAGTGATGCAGCACATTTGTGAAATATATGACCCTTTTAGAATAGATGTTTGTAGAAGTCAGTACTGGCATTTAGAAACACAGGATCCCAGCCAATGTGTTAGATAGCTTTTGGTCAGGTGGAAAACAGAGAGGGTGATCTAAACAATTTGTTTGCTTTTATCTTCCAGTATTTTGAGAGAGCTTTTGTTCTACCCAAGGAGGCTATTTTCCATCATAAATGGTGCTGCTCACAATAAGACTAAAAGCTTCATTAAGCTAAAAAGAAAAGAAGAAAACAGAACAGTTAACATTTCGTAGAAGCAGTTGTGGAGAATACATTAAAGTTAATGAGTATTAAGCTACTTAAATTATTTACAAGACTTGAAAATTTTAAATATTTGTCTGGAGATATAAGCTGGTTCCTGTCCATGTTCTGATCAGCCTCCTCGATGGTTGGCCATTTTCTTTGGGCTTAGAGGGTTATACCTAAATGGTTTAAGCTTAGGTAAAATGAATGGACTCTAGCACACTGCCAGATGTTTATGTGAGTATTCCACACCCTGCATCCCTTTTCTCTTAGAAGTCACCAGTTCTGGACCATTCAAAACTCACTCTGAACATTGAAAGCCTCACATCTCATGAAGGTATTTTCCTCTTCTAATAGAATTTACTGGAGAAGGCAGTGCTGAAATCAAAAGAATGATTAATGGTGGGATCTTAGGCAGTGTTATATCTAGATTTATAATCTACCCTTCTGCCAAGGTATGAAGGTTCATCTGGTTGCCCTCTCCCGTTCTGTCCGATTTGCTTCAGAAGCATTGTCACACCTGTCACTCCTGTCTGGGTCAGGCAGATGCAGCCAAGATCACACTTTAAAATCCTTCTGAAGAGTAAGGTGTAGAGGAAAAGGGCTAATCTGGGAATCAGAAGACTGTCTTCTATTTGTATTAGTAACCCATTCTGTAGCTTTTTCTAAAATTTATTTTTTATTTAAATTCAATTTAGTAAACATAGTTTGTTATTAGTTTCAGGGGTAGAATTTAGTGATTCATCAGTTGTATGTAACACCCAGTACTCATCAAGTGTCTTCCTTAATGCCCATCACCCAATTACCCCATCCCCCCACCCACCTCCCCTCCAGCAACCCTCAGTTTATTCCCTATAGTTAAGAGTCTTATGGTTTGCCTCCCTCTGTTTTTATCTTATTTTATTTTTCCTTCCCTTTCTCTATGTTCACCTGTTTTGCTTCTTAAATTCCATATAGAAGTGAAATCGTATGGTATTTGTCTTTCTATGACTGACTTATTTTGCTTAGCATAATACCCCCTAGTTCCATCCATGTTGTTGCACATGGCAAGATTTCATTCTTTTTGATGGCTGAGTAATATTCCACTTTATACACCCCCCCACACACACACCACATCTTCTTTACCCATTCATCTATTAATGGATATCTGAGCTTTTTCTATATTTGGCTATTCTGGGCATTGCTGCTATAAATATCAGGTATATGTGCCCCTTCGAATCACTATTTTTATGTCCTTTGGATAAATACCTAGTAGTGCAGTTGCTGGGTAGTGGGATAGTTCTATTTTTAACTTTTTGAGGAACCTCCATACTGTTTTGCAGAGTGGCTGTACCAGTTTGCATTCCCACCAAGAGTGTAAGAGAGGGTTCCCCTTTCTCTGCATCCTCGGAAGGATCTCTTGTTTCCTGACTTGTTCATTTTAGCCATTCTGACTGGTGTGAGGTGGTATCCCGTTGTGGTTTTGATTTGTATTTTCCCAAGGCCAAGTGATGTTGAGCATTTTTTCATGTGTCTGTTAGCCATTTGTCTTTGGAGAAATGTCTGCTCATGTCTTCTGTCCATTTATTGATTGGATTTTTTGGTTTTTGGATGTTGAGTTTGATAAGTTCTTTATAGATTTTGGATACTAGCCCTTTATGTGGTAAGACATTTGCAAATATCTTCTCCCATTCTGTTGGTTGCCTTTTAGTTTTGTTGATTGTTTCCCTTGCTGTGCAAAAGCTTTTTATTTGATGAAGTGCCAATGGTTTCTTTTTGCTTTTGTTTCTCTTGCCTTTGGAGATGTGTTTAGCAAGAAGTTGCTGGGGCCAACATCAAAGAGGTTGCTTCCTGTGTTTTCCTCTAGGATTTTGATGGATTCCTGTCTCACATTTAGGCCTTTCATCCATTTTAAATTTGTATTTTTGTATGGTGTAAGAAAGTGGTCCATTTTCACTCTTCTGCATGTGGCTGTTTAATTTTCCCAACACCATTTGTTGAAAAGACTGTCTTTTTTCCTTTGGGTATTCTTTCCTGTTTTGTGAAGGATTAGTTGGCTGTAGAGTTGAGGATCTGTTTCTGGGTTTTGTATTCTGTTCCATTGATCTGTGTGTCTGTTTTTGTGCCAGGACCATGCTGTCTTGATGATGACAGCTTTGTAATAGAGCTTGCAGTATGGAATTGTGATATTTCCAGCTTTGGTTTTCTTTTTCAACATTCCTTTAGCTATTTGGGGTCTTTTCTGGTTCCATATAAATTTTAGGATTGTTTGTTCCAGCTCTGTGGAAAATGCTTGTGGTGTTTTGATAGGGATTGCATTGAATGTGTAGATTGCTTAACTCATTCTATAGCTTTAAGGAGGTCTAGTTTTCTTTCTGGATGCAATTTCTACAACTGCAAAATGGGTTTTGGCCCATGGTTGAAAGGGGTTGTTAAGTTACGTTAGTTATAAGGTTCATTCTATCTATCTCTGGTGTATAAACACAGGACTTCATTAAGATACATTTTAAAGATGCAAAAATGATGTTTGAGGATAATCAACACACATTCGCCAATACTAAAAATTGCCATCTTTGCCTCTGATTTCAAATAAAACATTTTCCATGAAGTTGAAGGCTATTGGGTGCCACAAACTAATCCCGTTCTGCATTTTCTTTTCCTATAGTAATTACTATTGAATTTTGTGTTTAATATGACCGTACATGATTTCAGAGTTTTCAACATAAGTATATGTCCTTAAAAATATATAGGATTGTTTTTAATATTATAAAATTATTTTATACAAGTGACATAATATTGACGTGCCAGCCTGCAACTTGCTTTTTTGTTCCTTACTATGTTTTTACATGTACTTTGATATTTTGTAGAACTCATTCATGTACTTTAAATGCTGTATTACTCCATTATATAAATATACCATAGTGTATATAATCATTGTCTTACTAATGCAAATTTGCATTATTTTTAACTTTTCACCACTCTACAAGCAATATTACCATAAACATTCTTCTGTAAACTTGTCTCCTAGTGAATATGAGTATTTCTCTAGTAGATAAACTTAGAGGTGGAAATTGCACCATAGGTCATACACATCATCAGCTTTACCAGATACTGCCTATCACTCAAAGTAGATAGTCAATGAAACTCTGACCAATAGTAATGAGATTTCTAATTGTTTCATTTCATTGCCAACACTTAACCATTGACTCATTTTAGAAGTTTTGCCAACCTGATGTCTTTGAAATGGTTTCTCATTTTTATATTTCCCACATTACTATTACTACGGTTGAACAGATTTTCATATTTTTATTGGTGTATGGGTTCCCTTTTCTGAAGGAAGTCTATTTGTATTTTTTTACTGCATTGTTTTGGATTTTAATATTTATATGGGCTCTTTATATGTTGTAAATATGTACTTTATAGTATCATGTGTTGAAATTTTTACCTAATCTGTAGCTTTTTAAAAAATTCTGTGGTTATTGTTTTATTTTTTTAAGTTTTTATTTAAATTCCAGTTCACATACAGTGTAATATTAGTTTCAGGCATACAATATAGTGATTCAACACTAGTATTTTCCAAAGAAATAGCCACAACGTATGTCCTGTCTAACATGCTCTTCTAGAACTTTGCTACTCCTCAATTGAGGGATGGAATCAATGTCACTTGCACTTAAAATTGGGAGGGACTTTGTGACTGCCTTGACATGAGATTTGGCAGAAGTGATGTTATAATGATTTCAAAAGCCAAGTCACAAAAAATGTCATTCATTTCTGCCAGGTTATCTTGGGATGCTTTCTCTTGGAATCCAGCCATCATATTGTGAAGAAGTACAAGCAAGCTTTAGAGAGGCTCACAAGGTGAAGAACCAAGGCCCCTGGCCCCCAGCCCTGATTGGCCTTCCAGTTGACAGTGAATACCACCTTTCCAGCCATGTGAGTAAGCCATCTTGAAAGTGGGTCCTTTATATTTTATGCAGCTTTATTGAGGCATAATTGACAGTAAAAATTGTGTATATTTAAGGTATACAGTGTGATGTTTGAAGTATGTATACATTGTGGATTACCACAATCAAGCTAATTAACTTATCTATCATTGTCAGAGATGTCTGCATTCCCATGTTCATTGTAGCATTATTCACAATAGTCAAGTTATGTGAAAAACCTAAGTGCCCTTTGGTGAATGAATGGACAAAGAAAATATGATATATGTGATATATAGGTAATATACACACATGGAAAATATATGTACACACACATGCATACAGAGTGGAATATTATTCAGTCTTAAGGAAATCCTGCCATTTGTGACAACATGGGTAGGTCTAGAAGACATTATGTTAAATGAAATAAGCCAGACACAGAAAGACAATTAATGTGTGATCTTGCTTATTTATGGAACCTAAAAAAGTCAGACTCATTGTGCCTGGGTGCCTCAGTCAGTTAAGTGTCTGACTCTTGATTTTGGCTCAGGTCATGATCTTAGGGTCATGAGATTGAGCCCTGTGTTGGGCTCTGCGCTGGGTGTGGAGACTGCTGAAGATTATCTCTCTCCCTCTTCCTCTGCCCCTCCCTACCCCGCTCCTGTTCTCTCTCTCTCAAAAAATAAAATAAAAATAAAGTCAAACTCGTAAAACGAGAGCATAGAATGGTGGCTTCCAGGAGCTGGCAGCTAGGGAAATGGGGAGATATTGATCAAAGGGTACAGAGTTTTATTTTATTATTTATTTATTTATTTATTTTTAATGTTTTATTTATTTATTCATGAGAGTCACAGAGAGAGAGAGAGGCAGAGGCAGAGGAAGAAGCAGGCTCCCCGTGGAGCAGGGAGCCCGATGCGGGACTCGATCCCAGGACCCTAGGATCATGACCTGAGCCAAACGAAGGCAGACGCTTAACCATCGGAGCCACCCAGGCAGCCCAGAGTTTTATTTTTGCAGAGTGAATAAGTTCTAGACATCTAATGTAGAGCATGGTGACTATAGGTAATAATACTGGATTATAAACTTGAAATTTGCTAAGAGGGTTCATTGTGTTCTCACTATACACACATACAAAATCAAAAGTGGGTCCTTTACCTTTGGTCATGGGACACCAGATGTAGAGAAGAGTAAAGCCATCCCCACCAAGCCTTGCATAAATTATGGGTTTGTGAGCATAATAAACCATTAAGTTTTGGGGATAGTTTGTTAAGCAAATACATGATATAATCAGATGTATCATTTTATCCTTCGCTGTCTTTGTATGTGCATGTGCATTCTTTTTTTTTTTTAAATATTCTTTTTTTTTTTTAAGATTTTTATTTATTTATTGAGAGAGATAGTGATAGAGAGAGAGCATGAGAAGGGGAGAGTCAGAGGGAGAGGCAGACTCCCCGCTGAGCAGGGAGCCTGATGCGGGACTCGATCCCGGGACTCCAGGATCATGACCTGAGCTGAAGGCAGTCGCTTAACCAACTGAGCCACCCAGGCGCCCCGTGCATGTGCATTCTTAAATTATGTCCTATATCAAGACCATAAAGGTATGGATCTATTTTTTCATCTAAAAGTTTTAAAGTTCTGCTGTTACCTTTTGGTTTATCTGAGATATCTATCTGTTTATCTATCCATCTATGATAGTATAAATTAGAACCCCACTTGATATGATAATATATATAGTCAGGTGGGGATCTAATTTTTTAAATTATATGAAGAGTGTTTCTAACACAATTTATTGGCATATATCTATAGATTTTAATGCTACCTCTATCCTATATATATTCCCATGTACTTGTGCGTCTATTTCTGAATTCCTTATATTTTTCTTAGGTTTGTTTGCTTATTTCTATGTCACTGTCACATTGTCTTATTTAATGTAGCTTTAGAGTCAGTATTCACATCTGTCAGAACATATTTTCTTATTTGGTCTTTTTATTTATAATAAAAGACCAAATATATATTTTTATTTAATTATATTTTATTTATATAATAAAATAAAAATATAATAATTGTCATGACAATTTTTGGCCTTTGTTCTTTAGTATAAATTTTAATATTAGCTTGTCAAGTCCTATAAAATACTTTTTTGATATTATTTATAGGTTATTTTATAAATTAAATCTTATACTTTTTTGTTATAAATTACATAATTAAATTATAAATGGCAAATGGATAGGCATATAGGTTTATAGAATAGAATACAGAATTCAGACATGTATTCACACATATGTAAAAATTACATGTTTTAATTATTGTTATAAAGGAGCACATTTGTCTTTTTTGGAATGATTTATGTGCAATAAAATATACCAATTTTAAGGGTGGAGTTTGTTGAGTTCTGATGAATGTATACGTGCTTGTAACACATGCATTAATTAGGATGTTACCTTATATCAGAAAGTTTCCTTATACCTCCTTCTAAACAATTCTTTCCCACCCAAAGAGTGGGAAACTCTTCTGGTGTCTGTCATTATAGAGTAGTCCATTCTCTCTTAATCTTCATGTAAAGGAAATAATTAAATATGTATTTATTTGAGTCCAGTTCTTTTGGTTATTACAGCATCTGTGAGACTCATCCATGTTGCTGCAGATGACAGTGGATTTTTTCATTTAATTACTGAGAAGTAATGCATGCCATAAATATGCCACAATTCACCCATTCTCTTGTTGATGGGCATTTGGATTATTTTCAGTTTTTGACTGTTATAAGTTACTAAGAATATTCTTGTACAATTCTTGTTTTTTTGTTTGTTTGTTTTTAAGAGAGAGAGCAAGAGTGAGGGGTAGAGGGAGAGGGAGAGAAAGAATCTTAAGCAGGCTCCACACCCAGCGTGGAACCCAACACAGGGCTTGATCTTATGATCCTGAGATCAGGACCTGAGCCAAAATCAAGAGTTGGATGCTTAACTGACTGAGCCACTCACCTGCCTCTCTTGTACAATTCTTTATGTGGACATGTTTTCATTTATCTTGAGTAAATACTTGGAGTGAAATTGCTGCGTCACAGGGTAGATATTTATTTCACTTAAGAAACTGCCAAACTGTCTTCCAGGATGGTTTTTAGTATTTAAATTCCCAGCAACAATGCATTAGAGTTTTAGTTGTTCCATATCCTCACCAACACTTGTGTTGTTAAACTTTTAATTTTTACCATTCTAATGAGTGTGTGGTGGTAATCTAATTATGGTTTTAATATGTATTTTTCTTACTAGTTATGCCGAATGTCTTTTCATGTGATTATTCACTGTTTATATATCTTGTTTTGCTAAGGGTCTCTTAAGAAAAGAGACTACCCATTTTTAAACTTTGGGTTGTTTGTCTTCTTCCTAAATTGTAGGATCTTTAAAACTATATTTTGATTATCATTTATGGCAGTGATTTTACATTTTTTTGATGGTGTCTTTCAAAGAACAGATATTAAACA
>NC_138378.1:108738281-108759792 GCF_054177405.1 Leptonychotes weddellii
CTCTCTCTCTCTCCACTGCTCTGGGATTCCAATAATTCTGACATTGGAACGCTTCATGGTGTCACTTACTTCTTTGATTCTATTTTCATGGATTCTGAGTTGTTTTTCCCTGGCTGCCTCTTTTCCCTTTTTATCTATTAAATTGTCTTCCAGGTCACTTATTCGTTCTTCTGCCTCACTTACCCTAGCTGTTAGATTTTCTAGATTAGATTGGATCTCATTGATAGCATTTTTAAGTTCTGCCAATTCAGTTTTCATTTCTGCCCTTAGAGACTCTATGTTGCCATTAATTGATTTCTCCATTCTAGCTATTGTCTTCACAATTGCTAGCCTGAATTCCATATCTGACATCTTGGTTATGTCTGCATCCGTTTGTAAATCTGCATAAGTCATAATCTCTGAGTCTTTTCTATTTTGGGGGTTCCTCCTCCTAGTCATTCTGTTGATGGGTAGTTGAGGGAATGTATAGAGTCCTAATTGTTGACCAGAACCCAAGCAAGATGCACCTGTTTTCTAGGGACCTTAGGGTTGCTGGCCTCTTGTTTTCCCAGCCTGTCTTCTGGGGGAGGGGCCTGCCATGCTGTTACTCAGGCAACCCTGTTTGGGCAGAGTTGCCCTGCCCCCCTGTGGTGGGGGATGGGCTCAGTGGGAATCAGTTTTTTGGGGCTTTTGTTCTCTGGCAGCTTTCCCTGGTGGCTTTCCACATCTCATCCACGAGTCAGAGCAGAAGAGACCGTTTCCACCCTCTGCCTCAGAGCAGAGAGATCGCAGTCTGTTCTTCAGTGAGCTCTCCAGGCCACACCATCTCCATTTCTGTCCGTGCTGCTATAAACTGCAGTGGCCTGGGTTGTGCGCCCCTCCGTAGCACCCCCAGTCCTGCCTCCAGGTTGGGGCACGTCTCTGCCCTTTGTGCTTCTAAAACCGCCAGCTGCTCCCACTTCACCCGCGTGACCCCGCTGCTCCGGGTTTCCATCCCAGGGGCTGCCCTAAAGTCCTTTCCCCGCCGCTACCGATCTGTGAGTCTGTGCCCCATCCCCAGTGCGTGAGGCTGTCGCTCACTGGAGGTGCAGGATCCCCATGGCCAGGCACCCTCCCGCTGCCATTTATCCTCCAATATCTGCCCGCGGAATCATGGCTCCCCGCTTCGTACCTTGAAACCAACTGCCTGTGATGTTCTGTTTGTAGAGATCCAGATCTATTTTCTTACATCTCAGGCTGATTTCATGGGTGCTCAGAGTGGTCTGGTAGATATCCAGCTCAATTCCGGGGACCAGTTGGAATAGGGTCCCCTACTCCTCTGCCATCTTTTCTCCTCTTTTTCACATTTGTAATGAGAAACCTGCCTCCCATGATCCTCAGTATATTTACTTAATCGTTCATTCCCATTTTAAGTAGCCAGTCACTTGACCAGCAGGTCATGCTCACCACCCCAGTTCTTCTGATATGGTGGCCACAAGACCTAACTCTCCACCTTCTCACCATGGCTGTGTTCTCAGTGTTTTAATGATCATTTCTTAGACAACAAATTAGTTACACCTTTGGCTTATTGGACCTTTATGCTACTGCTTTTGTAAAATCCCTATTCCTTTATTTTTCCCCTTTCTAATTGGGTTATTGTCTTGTTCATATTGACTTTGGATATTAATACGTCTTAATTTGCTTTGCAGTTATCTTCTAGATTCATTGGTGGTCTTGAATGTGTAAATTGGTGTCTTTCATAAATCTGGAAAATTCTTGCCATACTCTCTTCCAGTATTTTCTCTGCTCCATTCTTTTCCTTTGGGAAATTCAGTGAGATAAAAATTAGATATTTTCATTCTAGATCCTTTTTCTTTTAAACTGCCTTCTATATTTTTAACTTTGTGTGTTCTGTTGTGGATAATTTCTATCAGCTACTTTTGTTCATCAGTTTTTTCTTCATATGTTAAAACCAAGCCATTCAGTTTTGTCTCCTATTTGAGAAGTATTTGACTACTGTATTACCACTAAGATAGTCTAGTGTTTTTTTCCTAAAAGCTTTATTATGCTGCCTTTTACATTTAGATTTGAAATGAAGTTTTTAATATGCTGTGAGGTAGGGGGTCAAGATGCATATTTTGCACATATATAGCCAGTTGACCAGTAAAACTTGATGAAAAGCCCATCCTTCCTTTGTTGCATTATGGTAAAATGCAATCAACAGACTGTATATGGGTAGGTCTGTTACTGGACTCTATTCTCTTCCATTTATCAGTTCCTCTTCTTGCCAATACCAGAATGAATGAACTACTCTAGCTCCTTAATAGATCTTGGTAACTGGTGTGCATGCTCTCTGGCTTTGTTTTTGAGGGTTGCTTTAGATCCACTCTTATTTCTAGGATTTCTACTTTCTCTTTAAAACATGCTTGCTATTTATTTATATTTTTGAAATTCTTTTTGCTTTGTCACACCTGTCTCTCTCACCATTTCCATTTCTCTACCTGCATCCATCTCTATCCCTGTCGCCATCTCTATCTCCCCTTTTCCTCATATGCCCTTTTTCCTCTTTTCCATAAATAATGCTTTAATGAATCTTACATGTTCCAGTGATGGATCTTGGTGATAATTTTTAATACATATCAGTGAATGGAATTTCTGAGAAGGAATATATATATTTAATTTGAGAAGCGTTAGATTGCTTTCCAGAATGGCTGCCCCGGTGTATACTCTTATATGATTATTTGTATACGATTATTCCTGTACCTTCACATTCTCATCAGTACTTGAAATTGCCCAACTTTGATTTTGTTAGATTACTGGTATAATAGTGATACAGCACTTTAAGTTTTAGTTCTGTTATTACTACTTTTGAGCATATTTTAAAATTCTTGTTAGCCTGTACATATCCTTTTCCTACTTTACTGTTGGGCTTCCCCCGACCCCTTATTGACTGGCATGAGTTCCTCCTAGGTTCCGGATTGGAAATATCCAATAGAACTTCCTGTGATGATGGAAATATGTTATTTTGGTATTTCTGCTACAGGGACCACTAGGCACATGGAGCTATTGGCTCCATCCACTACTGGCTACTGTGGTTGAGGAGTTGACTTTTAAATTGTAGTTAGTTTAAATTTAAATAGCCACATGTAGATGGTGGATCATGCACTGGATTAGTGCAGGCATAGATACCACTTCTTTATCATTTTGGGACACTACAGATACCTTCTGCTTGATGGTGTCCTGTGTTGTACAAAAATGATTCACTTCTATGTAGCAAATGTATTTTGCTTTATGGTTTATGCTTTGGCATTTTCATCATACAGTTCTCCTTTAGTCCTTTAGTTAAGATTCTGTAGAGTATACCACCACGAATGGAATTGTAGGACTATAGAGTATGGGTATACTTAATTTCAGAAAATATTACCAAATTGCTCTCCCAATTGTTGCATCAGTTTATACTCTTAGAATGTAAAAAGGGTTCCTTTTCTCTATATCCTTGCTAGCCCCTGTTGTTGACTTAATTTTTGCTTATTATAAATGTGCTCTGGGTTTCTTCTTTTTTATAGAAAGAGTGTAGTGATAGGTATTTTCAGGGATAGCTCAGAGTCATCAAAAATATTTGCAGCTTGTTCCTTATATCCCACTTGAGATAGATTTTTGTTGGGAAATTAAAGTAGCTTGGAACCTTTGGGCAGACACAAAAGAGAAGTTTTATTTGGAGACTTTGGGCCAGTAAGCTTTCATGTAAATATTTCTGAACTGCTTGCATCAGAAATGCAATTAAAAAAAAAAAAAAAAGACTGTCTTATTGCTAAATCTTTGTTCTCCAGACTAAACTCACTGTGGTAAGGTTCCCTAATCCCAAGCCAGACATTATTTTCCCATTTATAAAACCTCCCTCCTTCCTTATATTCTGAATATCACCCTAGACCAAATGAAGAGACTCAATTCCTTTTGTTTTTTAAAGATTTTCTTTATTTGACAGAGAGACAGATAGCTAGAGCAGGAACACAAGCAGGGGGAGTGGGAGAGGGAGAAGCAGGGTTCCCGTGGAGCAGGGAGCCCGATGCGGGTCTCGATCCCAGGACCCCGGGATCATGACCCGAGCCGAAGGCAGACGCCTAACGACTGAGCCACCCAGGTATCCTGAGACTCAATTCCTTAAAAAGACTCTTTTTTTTTTTTTAAATAACTTTTTATTCAGCATTTGATTGAAGTCCTACCCTATCCCATTCCAGATAGTTCTAAGAATGCAATATAATTTATTAATATATCTAATTAAGCTTATTAAGGATAGAGACTATCCTCTAAATCTCTAATACTTAAGTGTCACCTTAAACCCTATACTTAATATAGGGCTCAGCATATAGTGAACATTCATCAAAAATATGTGTTGACCTAAACATATACCATGCAGCAGGAATTTTACTAGTCACAACTTATGTCATTCTTTGTCAGCAAACTTGATTTACTCTATTTCCAAAGGAGAAATCATCACACAGTGTGCTCAGATTTTCAGTGTATGGGGGTATAGCCATTTTATCATGCATTTATTGGTAATATTTTATCTGTAAAAATTTACACTATGAGCTTGGAAGCAGCTAGCCAGAACAACAAATGTAGCTTGAGTCCAGAAATTTCAATCTCCTATGACTTCAAAATACACTTATTGGGAATGTTTTTTACTTGACTATATTACATAATTGGGATGTTCCTGTGATTTAATATTTGGAATAGTTTTCCTAAGTGTGAAATGAAATTACTAAATGTAATTAGCTTTTTTAAAAAGTGACATTGGTTTTTTCCCCTCTAATTTAGCTTTCTCTGGTCATGTCACCACCATTGTCATTCTGGCCTTTGTCACTTTGTATACGTAATTCTGCTTATTGTCACTGATTCTTTCCCTACTATACTGCTCAATTTCACATATTGCTTGTTTCCTGTTATTTTTTATTAATTTATCTTGTCAGTTCACTAGAACTAAAAGCTTCTGTGCAGTGACTGAAACTTTTATTTTTTTGTACATCACATTGCCTGGGATATTATATTATGGTCAGCACATAGGGGCTTTGAAGCTAATCAATTGTAAAATTTACCCATATGTTCTAAATTATTCTGCCATCAACTTGACATGTGTTCAACTCATTCTGGTAGATTATATGGAGTGAGCCATTCACATTTTGTAATTTGTAACACAAGTTACAAAATGCTTGTGGTTTATATCTTCTTTTCTTATAATTCCCTTGAATTTCAGACCCACATATCCTACTGCATCTTTGAAATTTTCAACTGGATGCCTAATAGCCAATTCAAACTTAGTATGTCTAAAATTCTTGTTTTTCTTCCCAAACCCAGTGTTCCCCAATGTTCTTCATCTTAGTAATTGACTTTTGTTCACCTACTTATCATGACCAAAAAACCTTGATGTTATGCTTGATTGTTCTTCCACCACCTCACAAACCTCCCTGTGGGCACTGCCTCTAAAATGCATCCCTCTCTTCACCCTCTGCACTGCTAGGGTGCAGAGCCTGAGACACCACTATGTCTAATGTGGATTACCACAACAGACTTCTAACTGGTCTCCCTGCTGCCCCTTTTGCCCTCTCCCCACTTATGCCCAGTCTGTTCTTTATGTAGCTGGTGGAGTGAGCCTAAAACCCAAATATGATTAGTTCCAAAATCTCCAGTGGATTTCTTCTGAATTTAGAATACAATTTAAAGTCCTTGAGTGGCCTCTAAGGCCATGCAAGATCTGGCCACTTGCTACCTCTCTTATCTTCTTCCACTTTTCCCATCACTCACTATTATCCAGCTGCACTGTTTCACTTAATGATCTTGAAACCTGTGTCTACCTCAGGCCCTTTGTGTATACTATTCCATAGCCTAAAATACTTTTCCTTAGGAATGTATAAATTTTTCACTTTATTCAAGTCTCTTATTCTAATATTGCCTTACAGAAGCCAATCCTGACCTTTCTCTATAAAGTAACATATCCTCACTTCTATAACTCCCTATCCTTATTCTAGTTTACTTTATAACATTGATGACAAACTGATGTTATCATGTATATCTATTTATGTTTATCTCTCCACATGAGAATGTAAGCTCTCCGAAGAGAAGAAATTTGCTTATCTTGTTCCCTATAGCTCCTATACTTAGGGGAATCGTTGACATATAATTTGTGCCCAATAAATATTTGCTGAATAGTGAATAAATGCAATTTCTGATTGTGATAGCATTTTGCAATTCTCTGCTCAATTCAGAACATACCTACATTTGTTTTTCTTGCATGAGAGTTGGCTCAATTCTTAAGGATACTGGACTTTATTTTGTAAGTATGCCTTTAATTTGTGCATTACCAAACCTATAATCTTCTGAATTATTAATTAAATGGCTTGTCCATTCTTTTTAGGATAATTAATCATGTCTTTTATCTTTTGTATTTCACTGTCAGGAAGATAGACCAAAAAATGAGGTCCTTTAGAATTTAAAAATAGAAGTTTTGGCCACCAGATGGAGACCCAGTACTAACTTTTTATGATAGGTTGACTGTCTGAGAAGCAGTCCTAAAAATAAAAATTGCTTAAACCAAATGCTTTAATTTTTTTCCCTTCTATTCTGTATATTTCTAATTTTTACTCTTTAGAGATATTAGCAATATTCAGGAAGGTTTGGTGTGGTTAGCAATTTGCAGTAAAACGGAATCCTGGATTATGATTTTTTTAAATATCAAAGATCCATACAAAGATCAGGGTACTTGGCTAATTCTGTGGTGAAGAGCAGGGTGTTGGAGTAAGTAATGCCAAGTGATAAAATTTTAGAAGTCAAGGGATTTGTATTAGTGGGAAAAAGGGCCAGTCAGGGAAGATTTTAAAAGGGAAAACAGGGATGCCTGGGTGGCTCAGTCGGTTAAATGTCTGCCTCTTGATCTCACCTCAGGTCTTAATCTCAGGGTCATGAGTTCAAGCCCTACTTAAAAAAAAATTAAGGGGAAATAACTCATGGTAAAGTAGGTATAACTAAAGTGTGCTTTCCAGGTACAGCAGAGTAGGGAGGAATGAAGGTCACAAAAGTAGGCAGCTTCCAGAAATTTGTCAGCAGCAAGATGTTCTGAAGAATTTTCTAACTGACCAGGCAAGTTGGATTGTGTTTGTTCTTCCCTAAATGAATGGAGAAGTTGGATAATTTTATCACTTTCTCTCTTATTTTTGGTACCATTTTTACACAGTGCCATGCAATTTGGAGACTACATGTGCCATATATGAAATGCCTAAAGCAATGAAAAGGTTTTCCAGGTAATTCTTAGTAAATATGGTTTCCTCATATCTGAAAGAAGAAAGATCCCAGAAAGGAAATTTAAAATAATTTTTCTGTTTCTCTTCACTGGATTTCATTTAGCTTGCTTCTAGAGGTGCCACTTCCCATTCCCCCCCCCAAAAAAAAACAGACAAAACAAAAACAAAAACAAAAAACAACTCTAAGACTTTTTATGGTAATGCTAGGAGAAGAAAAATATTTCATGGCCTATGTGCTATTTGACCTGAACTTTAGAGGAAAAATTTGCTTTGTGTTTTGCAGTCACCTCACGGAGAGGTTGATGAACTCTGCTATAGTTTGCCATTTGCAGGGAGTGAAAGAAATCTCCTTCTAACTGATCTTTGTTCTCTCTTCTGTCTCATTGGCCTTTTACAATCTTGTCAATCTAATGTGCCTAAAACAAAGATGACCTGTCAAAGTCTGTCAAAGACTGCATTCAGTGCAGGGTAAAATCCAAACTCTTTAGCATGGTAAGGTCCCCTATATTCTGACCCTGACTGCATTCTGGACTCCATGGCTCAGCTCAAGTGTAACTTTAAAAGCCTTCCTTAATTGAGCAAAAGTAACATATCCCCTTCTTTTGTGCTCCTATATTTTTGTTTGTGCTATTATCACTTGTATTTAACTTGATTGATTTAGACCTTACATAGATTTTGAGTTACTGGAGGTATGGAATCCTGTCTTATTTCAGCGCCAAAATGACGGTAATTAGTAAATTAGTGAATTGTCATTCACTCTATTTTGCTTCTGTAGAAACATGTAGAATCGCTTATTTCCTGCCATGGCATACTGAGGACTTCAGATAACGAATTTGATTTTTTTGAATTCTTGCCTTTTAGTGTTCAAAACAAAAATAGCCTGTTGGGCAAAATGACAAACCAAAGAGGGTGTTACCATTTTAACCTCTTACATAGTCACTTTTATATTACACTATGGGTGATAGCTAATAGAACTTATATCTCTTTTGAAAGTTACACACAATTTAGACATCAGTAAAGTCTATTCATAACTTTGTAGTAACCAAAATGAAGAATTCCTGTATGCCCCCTCTCTCTCAAAAATACCTACACCAACACATACAACAGTATACATATTTATTGACGTATAGTGTGACTGTCTTAGTAAACCCAATATTGAAGAGTGCTTTAGGATTCATTCATTTATCAAAATATTATTGAGTACCTACTGTTTGTCAGGCACTATCCTAGGTTCTGGAGAATACAAAATGGTCAACTCTTAACACTTAACGGAACTTACCACTTTATGAGGAAGACAGACAATAAGAAGTAAGCAATGAACAGTGTGATTGTGGATAATGGTGACTGTTATTAGGAAAATCCAACAGAGCAATGGTTTATAGAATAGCTGGAAGATCAAGGCACATTTTAACTTTTTTTTCTCATTTAAAAGATTATTTGAACAGTGATGATAGTTTAGATTACAGTGACAGTGGTTAATATCAGAAAAGATATTCTGATATCAGAAATTTCAGAGGTTGAGCCACCAAGTCTTGGCTGGATTGGATGTGAGAGGTAAAGAAGAATCAAGGATGATTTAAAGTTTTTTTTTCTTTTGCTGGAGTACCTGCAGACTTTAGAAAACTAATTTGAGTTTGATTTTTTTTTTTTTCACTCAAAACTATGAAGATGTAGAGACTATTAACTGGGAGGACATTCCTAGAGAAACAGTGAAAAGGAGTGGAAGACACAAAATACTCTTCAGGTCTAAATATTCTTGCTTACTCTTCAAGCCCATTTTCTTTCTCTTACCTAGGCAGTATTGTATCTTCGTGGTATTATGAAATAATGCTGTAAATTTCAGCATCTTTACCCTAATAACTATTGCCATATAAACCTGAAAATGAACTGAGTGACTAATAAGAGGCTATAGCTCTGAGTGTGCTAGGTATTTTCATTTTTTCCCTCCAAATTTATTCTTACCATTCTTCAGCCTGCTCTTTCCCAGAGGTTGACCTTTATAGACTGCATCAATAGGCTGTTTTGCCCTCTGGCTTTTGTTTAGGTGTGATCAATGGGATGCACTGGCAGGAGATTAGAAGGTGGGAAGAAAGTGAGATTGGTGTGTTTGTTTACCTTCTTTCCTCACTATTACCTTGTCAGAAGTTGGCTGTGTTCCTCTACTGAAGGCCACAGCTACTCTCTCTAGGTTCCTGTATCCACTCTGTCTCTGCTCCTTCACACTTGTTGTTGCTAGTTCCAGGATACTGCACCATCCCTTGTTGATTTCCTTAACCCTTTAAAAAAAAACTTTTAAAAAAGTCTCCTCAGAGACCTTTACACCACTTGTTTCCTTCTTGGATGCTAACTAAATCCTAGTGTCCTTATTTGAAGGCCACAGAAGCTGACACTGGCTGAAATTAAACAACAAAGGCATAAATTAAAAAGGGTATTACATATCTAATAGTTATCCAAAATCCTTTTGCCTGATTTGCTGCATGAGAGAATATCCACTGTTGCTCTTGTCCCCATGTAGCCCTAGATGAAATTGTTGCTGCAGTCCTTATTTCCTACTGATGCTATTTTTGCATCAGGAACAGAACCTTATAATCAATGATAAATGGCCACTCCTGCTACTGATATCAACCCCAAATCTGAAGTTTTACACAGAGTTGGTTTTCTCTTATTGTTCTCTGATTGGTCAAAAATACTTTTATGCCCCTTCTGTTTAGGTGCCTCACTTATAATACTCTTCATAACTGATCCTCAAACTTCTTTTTTCAGAGATTCTGATCATCTATGTGGACATTTTAAATTCCTCACTGGTGGGGTTTTACATCTCCGTTGTTCTCTGCAAGGCTACTTGGGTAGTAATGCTGCAGCAATCTGATCTTCCTTAGTTAGGTGGTCTCTAGGAACTTCCCACTAGACCATAGGTATGAGGTAAGAGGGAGGTGGTCATGTAGAGTACCAGGTGTGTTGCCTCTGGAATCCAAAGAAGCCCTCCATGCAGTACACTTGTTTCTTGGCAGTAGAGATGAAAGGTATGGATATTTGCCTTTTGCTTTCTAGGGAGTATCCTAACATGCCTAAGATCACTGAAGTCCAAAATCTTCTCTGAATTACCAGGCCTCTATATTTTCATGGAATTATTCTCAGATTCTTCACCACGTATGTCTTACCAAGATGACTAGCTCGTCTGATGCTTCCTGCTTTTTACATTCCATCAATCTGATTGTTAGTGTAAAACACTAACCTCATGTTCTGTGGAAGAGGGAAACCATCAAGGTCCATATAGATTACATTGTTTTATAGAACCCAGGAGTTGGCCTACCCTGAAGCAAAAGAGTGAAAGTTACTTCTGTCACTGTTAAGTGAGAATAAGCTGCTTAGAGTACTGTCTATTGGATGGGAGAGAAAGAATTTGCCAGAGCAGTAGCTGCATGCCAGGCAATGAGTTGGGTTGATTAATGAGAGACCACAACTGGACCAGCAAATTCAATTGGAAAAATCACTTGATTATGCTGTCCTTCTTTAAGACCTATCTTGGAGTTAAATGGGGATGTGTTAGAAATCCATACTTGAGCCACTTTCAAGAATTTGGTGGTGGTGCTAACCCAATTCTCCAGAGCTATCTGGTGTTTCTATAAATGTACTAATTAGGTGGAAGATGGCACTTGAGGTGTCTACTTGGTCCTTCCTACTATAAAAGACTTCTTACTTCATAAGAGCTAATGCAAGGCTTCTTCTATTTCCTAGTGTATCTATTCCAACTGTGTATTAAGGACTTGGGGAAATGACCATAGGATGAGTCCATTGTTACACTGACCTGACTGAAAGACTGACTTATGTCTGAATTTGATTTATCTTTAATTAATTGACCATAGAGGCTTTTTAAATTCATAAGGTTGAACCTTAACTCAAAGCTTCTGTGCAACAGTCCTCCAAAGATCTAGATATTTCCCTACCCCCCAGTGCCTCATGCCCCCTTGGGGAAAATTAGGAATTATGGTAGGTACTAATCCCTTCATTCAAGTGACTTGGGATGTGTGGACTAACTCAAAGTATTTTGTGGAGGACTATTACTCTATTTTGGTGGCTCATGTTAGTTCACCAGACTCAGAGGTTTTTGAGGTATACAAATCATGTAGAATCTTAGAAGGCTACTCATTCATCTCAATTCTCATTCATCTCATTAATTATCTGATACCAAAGGTCACCAAAAGTCAGGAAACATCCAGACTACCACTCTAACAATAACTATGTCTGCTTTTGAGAGGTTAAATGCAGCTTCTAGACTTATACCATCCTGAGATCTGATCATTCCTATTGAAATCATGGCACCTATGTCACGTGTAGGCACCCTCACCAGCAGCCTTGTTCTACAGAGAACGGATACTGACACTTTTCAATGATACTGACATTTCCCTCAACCAATATATTTCTAAATTCCTCAACTGAGTAACTTCTAGATTCTCTTGGGGGATGTAAGAGGATGGGTGAGTAGATCATTCATTATGAATGAACTCCAGCATTACTACCTCCCCAAGTTTTTGGATTCCTTCCTGTATATTATACCAAGAATTTTCTGATATTTCAACTTCATTTAAAGTAGTCACATTGAGAGCAGCAGGGGTCTTTGTTTTTTTGAGGGTAGAGGGAGCTCTACCAGTATAATTAGCTGAAAACCACCTATAAATAGAGGATACCCAGAGTACTGGGAAATAGGGTGGGTAGGGTCTGTAGGGTTCCATACTGGACAAGTATCAAGTATTCAACAGCCAAAACTGGTCATCTCAGCTTCTGGCTGTCACTCTTTCTTTGGGCTATGTGAAATTGTAAAGGCATAAATATTTTAGCAAGCCAAATGGAACTGTTGTAATGACAACTATTTAAAAATCACTGGATTTAGGTGAAATCTGAGGTTCCTTCTTGGTTTTTATTAAAATGATTATAAAAATCAAACTGTTCATTTGAATTGATCTGCAACTCAGTTTTTGACTTACTTTATCATGGATATTTCTTCAAGTCAAGTGGATGCAGTGGAAGAGTGTGGCACCAAGAGAATAGGTAAACAGTTTGGTTTTGACAGAAGGAAGGCTATTCCTCCACACCCAGAAATCTAACATAGTCTTTGGTTCACTTCTGAACTTTTCCCCCCCAGTTTCTGCAACCATACTATTTTCTGTTAAGTATTGTAGACTTATGTATTTTCTTTTTTAATGACTGGCAGTACAAATCTTAGCTCATTTTTTTATGGAAGATTTTTATGCCTATTCTTACCTATTTATGCTTCCAGGTTAAATTTAAAATTTCATTCATCTTCAAAAAATTGGATTCCTAATTAAGATTAATTTCAGAAATTTACATGAGAATAGTTTTCATTCCCTCTTTTGTGGCCATTGGGTAGAAAGAATTGAGTTTATATTCTCAATTCATAACATATTATCATTGATACATGCCTTGCCTTGTTTGATTTCATGGTTTTCTTTTCTCCTTCATTTTTTTTTTTTATTGCTACTTCCATTCCTTTCTCCTGATAGGTAACTATCCTAATATGTTTGAAATATGCCCTCATATATATGTATTTTTGTATATTTCTAGTGATATTGTGGGTGTATGTGTTTTTAATTTATAAAAATATTGTAGATAATTCTTTTTTCACTCATGACAGTACCATTAGGATCTATCCATGTCACTATATGTCATTTAATATGTCGTAGTTAATTGAAGAACATTTAGTTTTTACTATTGGATAATATATTTTCTTATACATCCATTGCATTTTACTCCTCCATTTCCCTGCTAGTGGGCACTCAGCCTTCATTCTACTACCTAAAGTACACTGCAGTGAATATCCATGTATTTCTTTCTTCATGGAACTCTGTGAACATGGATTTATCTGTGATGCGTAGTCAGACATGGAATTATTTGGTCATAGAGTAAATAGATACTGCCAGATTGTTTTGGGGTAACAGCTATTAGCAGTACATGAGGTCTCTACTTCTAATAGTGTTGTCAACACTTGGTGTTTGCCTCCTTTGAAATTTCTGTAAATTTATTTTTATTTTTATTTATTTATTTTTTTAAAGATTTTATTTATTTATTTGAGAGAGAGAATGAGAGAGAGAGAGCACATGAGAGGGGGGAGGGTCAGAGGGAGAAGCAGACCCCCTGCTGAGCAAGGAGCCTGATATGGGACTCGATCCCGGGACTCCAGGATCATGACCTGAGCCGAAGGCAGTCGCTTAACCAACTGAGCCACCCAGGCGCCCTGAAATTTCTGTAAATTTAATTGTATAAATTGGTATCTCATTATTGGAATTTGCATTTCTCTGCTTACGAGTGAGTTTAAGCATCTCTTCATTGGTTAGCCTTTCCAGCTTTCTTTTTTCAGGGAATTATTTATTATTCTTCGACAATCTGTAAGTTTTCCTTTTTTCCCCTTCTTAATCTTGATGTATAAATATTTCCCAAATATTCTGATATTAATACATTATTGGTTTTAGATGTTATCTTCTCTCAGTTAATGTCATCTGTGGTATTCTCTGTGGAATATGGTCTAACCCATCATTTCTTAGTAGTATGATTTGTGCTTTTTCAATCTTATTTAAAAAGTCTTTATTGTTAGTTCATGTAGATGTTTATTAACATTTTCTTCTATTATAATTTTTAGACTTTTTTATTTTTGCCCTTCACATTTTGATCTCTGACCCATTTGAAGTTCACCTTTGGTTATGATGTAGGGAACTTTTTCTTTATATGTTACCTCCTTTAATTTTTCTACTCTTTTGTGATTATACCCATTTATACTCCCATTAACCCTTTATCTTGCACCATGGCCAATTTTTGGTTTATTTTTAACATTTTTTGGTCCATTCGCTAGATGGTAAATGATGCCTTGGTGTAGTTGAACATTTTTCCTATGTTTATTGAGAAATTAATTTTTTGAGTATGTGTGATTCATTTTTGCCCATCTTTGTTAAAATTTTATCTACTCAGTGAGTCCTACCTTAACTATCCTGTTCTAAAATTGCAACTCCTCACCTTGCATTCTTGATCCTCCTTAAACTACTGTTTTTAGTTTTTCCATAGTACTTATCACCTTCTAAAGTATAAATTACTATGTTTACTGTTTATTGTCCATCTGTCATGGACATTTCTATAGAAGTCAGTTCTATAGGGCAAGGATTTGTCTGTTTTGTACATTGATGTACCTAGAATACTGCATGGCAAATAGTGGGTATTTCTTACAGGCTGCCCCCCGTCCCCCTACCTCCACTTCTGCCTCCTCCATCTTCATATGCTGAAGTCCTCAGTACATCAGAATGTGACTGTATTTGGAGAGAGGTTCTTTAGTAATTAAGTTAAAACAATGTTATTAGGGTGGGCCCTAATCTAGTGTCCTTATAAGAAGGAGGGAATTTGGACACAGACATAAATAGGGGGAAGTCTTTGTGAAGACACAGGGGGAAGATAGCCATCAACAAGTCAATGAGAGAGGCCTCAGAAGAAATCAGTGCTGCCAAAACATCTAGCCTTCAGAATTGTGAGAAAATAAGTTTCTGTTATGACACCCAGTCTGCAGTACTTTGTTATGGCAGCCCTAGCAAATGAATACAGTGCTTAATATATATTTGTTGAGTTGAATTATGTATTTTTTCCATTGGAATGTTCGCCTTCTGTTTTTTAGGAGCTCTTTTTTTTTTTTTCTTTAAAGATTTATTTGTCAGAGAGAGCATGCCAGTGAGCACACAAGCAGGGGAGTGGTAGACAGAGGGAGAAGCAGACTCCCTGCTGAGCAAGGAGCCTGATGCAGGACTTGATCCCAGGATTCTGGGATCATGACCTGAGCAGAAGGTAGATGCTTAAGCGACTGAGCCACCCAGGCATCCCTAGGAGCTCTTTATGTTGTAAGAATATTTACTTTCTTATGTTGAAAATTTGCTTTTCTAGTTTCTTGCCCTTTAGCTTTGTTTACACTTGATTGCCTTTTCACTTTGTTTAAAGGGAGGTTTTAAAGTTGCTATACAGAAATTTTTAATATCAGTGTAGTCAAATCAATCATTGCTTTATATATTTGGGGTTATTTCTGGGACTTTTATCATGTTCATTTCCAATATCTGTTTATTCTGGTGCTAATATTCATACTTTTTATTGTAAATTTATAGTATGTCTTAACATCTGTCTCCATTATTCTTTATAGATGCAGTGTTTGAAAATTTGCATGAATATACTAAGATCTGATAATGTAATTTTTGCTGCAAATCTTCATAAAAATGGATTTGTTTTAATTCCTTTAGATTGGTCATTTTCTTTCAACCTACAAAATTCTCTCATATGGCTGCCCTTTTTTTTTAAATTACTGTTTTTCATCCTGTTATTGATGATTGTGTTTGGGGTGGGGGAAGTATATATTTGTTCAGTGTTGGAAGTTAAGGAATTTCTTATGTGAGAAAGGAAAGATTAGAATTTAATTTTATTTAGATTAGAGCTCTAGCTGCTTTCAAAGGTGTAGAGAAAGAGTAGACAGCAGCCTCTTGGCAATAATCTTATCCATTATACTGATGGGCATCTTTTCAGTGTTTTTATTATTTTTTTTATGATTTATTTGGGGGGGAGAGAGAGAGAGCGTGCACGAGAGAGTGCATGAGCTGGAGGGGCAGAGGGAGAGAGAATCTTAAGCAGACTCCACACTGAGTGCAGAGCCAGACTTGGGGTTTGATCTCATGACCTGAGCTGAAACCAAGAGTCAGGTGCTTAACTGACTGTACCACCCAGGTACCCCTATTTTTATTTTGTGGCCCAACTGATTAGACACTTGTAGACTACTGTGAGGCAAGTGAAAAGCCTAGTGGGCAGACCCTGAGAATGGGTGTCTCCTTAAATTTTGTGCCCTAGAAGCTTCTCTTGCCTCACTCTGGGCTCTTCTAACAATAGGCTAGGTGTGAGTATCAATGGTCACCCTTCTGTCTGTAGGGATAGGTGCCTGTAGGTGCCTTGCCTTAGAGCTGCTGGTGGGATTTGCTTCCTACTCATTACTTCGTAGTCTACTCTCATCTACAGTTGCTGCCATCCCATGGTTTAGAATGGGTCCTGGAGATTCTGCTTGGGATATCAGTGCTATCTACTTAATTACAAGTTAGGAATTTCCTTCACATATAATAATTTAGAATTTGCCTTTTTCTTATTCTGGTCTATCTTGTGATATGTTTTACAGAAATTTCTGACATGTGGATCTATTCCCTCTCCTACTTCAAGAATGAAATGGGGCATGGTCTGTTTACATTTAGTCATTTCAGTTTCAAAGAGAAGGAGTTAAATATATTAAATTATTTTATGATCTTGAAGGCTATGGTTGATACTTTGGTATATTTTCTTGTCTTTTTTCAAAATATATATTATACATAACTGAAATCAAAATGCTGTACAATTTAATGTCTTATTTTTACCTCATGTCATTATATAACAAATCTTGGTAAACATATTTTTAATGGCTGCATAGTATTGTTAAAAAGGTATATTGACTTTTGCTCCACCATTTGACTTCTGATTGTTCCTGTATAGAAGATCTTATCGGTTTATTGACAATTTAGTTTGCTGTGAGTATCTACTATAGGTAACACTGTATTTTATGACCCTGGTGATAGTGTGGGGAGATGTGTAAGTGGCAGTGTGGATTTAAATCATAATGAAATGTATAAAAATGCTTTTGGAACATTGAGGAGGGAATAATTTATTTGGCCTTGGTATTTCGGGGTATGATTTCACTGATGAGTGCCATTTAATATGGCCTTAAGGACTCAGTAGAATTTTCATAGTTAAAAAAGCATTCAAAGTAAAAATAACAGTGAATAAAGGCATGGGGGTGGAGAAAATATGGAATTCAGTGCTGACCTGTTTATCTGTGCTTATTTCAATCTACTGATAAGTCTAGATATATCCTAGGAAATAATTAATCATATCCCCTTTTAGACCCTATTGCTGCTAAAAAAAAAATTTAGTCAGTTACATTGTTTACATTATGTTTACATATTTCCTCTTCTCTCCTTTCTCTGATGGCAGATGTGAAAACTAAAAGGTTTAGGCAACTGGTGGGATATGTGTCTCTTGTTCTCCTGTATTCTGCATTTAAATTAATTAGTCTTCCAAGAAATTTTTTGGGAAAAGACAATAGCCATCAAAAGATAGAAACCAACTTGAAAATGTCTGTGAGGTCTTACGTGATATGGATGATTTCTCAAGACATTGTTTTTAGCTAGCGTAAAAGCTAAAATACAAAGTAGAAGAAAATCACTTTTGACTTTCTGTCCTGACTTGTGTACAGTTCCCTTAATATTGAGAAGATTCAAGAACTGCTGAGAGTGAAGAATTTTGAGAACAAAGGACTTACACATATTTTAATCTTTAAGTGGGCATTTTATGTTTTTAATGTTACCAGCATATATATTAGGCGTGGAAATCACCAACCCTGGAAACAAGGAGGCCTTTTATCAAATTAGTAAAAGGGCAGTGAGATTTGTTAAGGCCGGTGATGTAATAGATAATATGTCAAGTCTGTGGAAAGCACTAATTAACAGCAAGAGATTAAAGTCTCTTGAAATCACTTAAAGCTCTGAAGATTTGTTGAAGTAAATCAGAACAATGCCCCATGTCTCAGCGATATTAGCACCTGAGGAATGAACATCATGGGCTGCTGCTT
Organism: Leptonychotes weddellii; assembly: GCF_054177405.1. Lineage (NCBI taxonomy): Eukaryota > Metazoa > Chordata > Mammalia > Carnivora > Phocidae > Leptonychotes > Leptonychotes weddellii. Next base: position 108,756,216 of record NC_138378.1, read on the forward strand.
TCTGCTTTTTGAGTGTTTCCACGACTGTCCTCAGGAAAGAGTGACTGTAGTGAGCAGACTGAGGTGGATTAAGAGCTTTGCACCTTTAATAGCAAACCTACAATTACCCAATGGGGGAAGATACCACAGATGGAGCACAACAAAAGGGAGATCTGATGTGACTTAATTTATCCAAGCCACCAATCTATCAAAGCTACTTAATAAAATAATTCTGAACTGTACTCGAGACAAGACTTTATGGGCAGTCGTCTTTTAATATGTGATTAGTAAATTGGCCTTTTTGGGATAACTGTGGCTGTCTTTTCCTTCCCTTACTTTAGAAGAAAGATGCTCTCTAGGGTTAGGTATAAGCACATTGCATCTCTGGTGAATTCTGGCCACTTTCCAGTAGACTGAGTGATTGAGAGTACTTTTCCTGTACTCAGAAAATATAAGGCTATTGAAAATCACACTCTGATATTAAGGGGCTGGTAATACAAATGTTAGGTGGCCTTTGATTTTGAGCCTTGTAATTCAGAAGATATTGTGTCAGGAAATTTTAGGATCAGAAATGTAGAATGGCTGTCAACTTGAGAGACATGGGGAGAAATGGATATTTTTTTTAAAGGAAATTTTGGATAAAATGTAAATACATGAAATTTTTATTTTGGGAACTTAGGTTTAAAGATTTTTGTGAATTTGTGAACACAAATATTCTATGTTAAAACAGGGTTTATAAAATTACCATTTTTTTCCACATATGGCGATGTAACATTCTGTAGTCCTATAGACTACAGAAATATAAATACAAATATAAATATAATTATATATAAATATATAAACATAATTAATATAAATATAAAAATATTTCATATTTTTTCTAACTTGGGGAAATATTTTATAAACTTCTCTTAAAAAATATATGAAACCCAAATGTTTTTCATGATTTTTACCCAATAGAGCTTTTTAAAGGCAGGGACTCCATTTTTAGTAAAACAAACCACAGAATTAAAAAAAACAACAAAAACTCGAAAGCAAAATCTTGGATATGGAGGTATGGTGAGGATTAGATTGTTCCTAGTTTTGTCCCTAAAGTTATTTTTCCTTGGCACTTTCTTACTTGGATACTGCCACCATGCTTGTTAAAAAGGGTCTATCTCCAGGCCACATCAAGACTTTAGAGGCCCTAAATACTAAAAATATTGCACAGGCAATGGTAAAGAGAGGGTTTTATGTCATTATTAAAAATTAAGAGAGTAAAGGTTTCTAATTATATTTTTCTAATGACCATTTCAGTGTTCTTTGTATACACATGGGTGTATATGTATGGATATATACATATACATATATATTATATATATGTAGAACATAAAATATATTTAAAATATTTTTATGCCCTTGTTTTCATGTGCTCAATCACTGGCTGCCTTGTAGGAACTCAGGCATAGGATTTTTTTTCCACATTTCTACTTAAAACTTTCTCAGAGACATTATGGCCAGCATCCCACTGATAGCCTTTAAGCTGAAATCAGCCCATTGTACACATATATGGTATACACAGAGACACACATGCACATACACACATAGTAGTATAGCCTCACTTTGTAGTTTATTCGGACCCCCAATGTTTTAAAAACTATGTAACTACTATAACAGCAATATACTGGGAATAGTTTGGAGGAAGATAAAAAATATCGTCATTCTGTTACCTTTCTACTTTGGAAACATGAGGATTTTACTTGAAACGTCCACCTTTTTTCCTTGTCTAAATTACCACTAGCAAGTGAAATTTGTTACCTGTATAAATAGACTACACTTGTCTCAAATATCATGACTCTATAAAAGATCTTGTTCTCATATCATTTTCCTCAGGGACTCAGAATTGATTCATTCTACAGATGTTTTGGTGTGTCTCCTGGATGCAAATCATTCCATAAATATTTATGCAAGATCTGTGTTTGGGACACAAATGAATAACATCATTCCTGACCTCAAGATGTTTATTTCTGATAGGGGAGATGAGAAAATTAGTTATCTGTAATAAAAGGGGGGGCGAGAGTAGGTTCTGTATTGATGTCCATTTAATATTTAAGGAGTAGGACAGAGTGTCACAAATGTATTTTAATTTTAGCTCAGACCAACAAAGACATTTTGTTTTTTTCATCCTTGTACTCCATGGGCGTGGAGGTGAATTTATTTCCAGAAAGAACATTGTCACTTTGTCATTAAGAGACAAAGCAATTAGACAGAGTTTGAAATTCTGTGTACTTTGCCTTATAGGAAGTTACCTTGCTCTTCCCATTCAAATAATGAAAGCAAACAAACAAAGGAAAACACCTGCTGATTTCACCTCTAACTGTGTTTTCTTTCATCCTGGACCCCAAGGGCCAGATTTAGTTAAGAGCTGTGCACCATGTGTGCCCAGAATCTGTAGAAATTTGTGCCGTGGATCTGCAGAGTACACTTTTTTCCCCCCATGGAATGGTCAGATTGAGTTTAGTTTACTTTTTCCATTTTTGTGTTTGAGTATGCATAATGGGAAATAATATACACACTTATACACATAATTAAAATTATCTTTCAAAGCACGGTAGAAATACTATGACAGCCATCTCTTAATATTTGGCAGCTACAAAGATATGTGAAGAATTGCCCTCCCTATGCCTACCTTTTCATAAGGAGGGGAAGAGGTCTAGCTTTACACACTGGTTAATCTGCAGACTTTAACCAGGGAATCCTATGCTATGGAGTCTTTGTGATTCTATCAGGGATATGGAATCTTCATCTTTGTGAGCAGGACATTGCTGAGGAAGATAGAGCTATGCAGGGATCACAATTTAAATAGTCCTATTTCCTGAGTATTTTAAGTTGTGTGGCAGTAAAGCTAGTATTTAGGTATTCCTCAGAGGGTTTAAAAATGTTACCAGCTTTGCTATTATAAATCCTCTTGTTTCATATGGAGATACAGAGCTCTGATTAGTCTACTAAATGTGCAATAAGAGGAACAGGACTTTTCTGAAGATTCTGTGGTAACTTCATCCTTCTTGGCAATTTTGCCTTGGAGGTGGAGGCTCCCAGGTGTGTTCAGGTGCTCAGGTGAAGTGCTGGGCCACAGCACTTCTGTTAGGTTCTAAGTGAGTTTGCTTATTTTAAGGGTGCCTTATTTTAAGATAGCCTATATTCTTTTTTTTTTTAACTGTTTTTTCCGGTTTTTATTTAGTTTTTAATTTTTTAAAAATTTTATTTTATTATGTTAATCACCATACATTACATCATTAGATTTTGATGTAGTGTTCCATGATTCATTTTTTGCGTATAACACCCAGTGCTCCATTCAGTACGTGCCCTCTTTAATACCCATCACCAGGCTAACCCATCTCCCAACCCCCTCCCCTCTAGAACCCCCAGTTTGTTTCTCAGAGTCCATAGTCTCTCATGGTTCATCTCCCCCTCCAATTTCACACCCTTCATTTTTCCCTTCCTATCTTCTTTTTGTTTCGTTTCTTTTTTTTTTTTTTAAACATATATTATTTGTTTCAGGGGTACAGGTCTGTGATTCATCAGTCTCACACAATTCACAGTGCTCACCATAGCACAT
>NC_138378.1:108760292-108779316 GCF_054177405.1 Leptonychotes weddellii
CCTCTGCCCCTCCCCCTACTTGTGTTCCCTCTCTCGCTGTGTCTCTGTCAAATAAATAAAATCTTTAAAACAAACAAACAAAAATCTTGCCATTTGCAACGATATGGATGGAACTAGAGGGTATTATGCTAAGCGAGATAAGTCAATCAGAGAAAGACAAGTATCATATGATCTCACTGATATGAGGAATTCTTAATCTCAGGAAACTGAGGGTTGCTGGAGTGGTGGGGGTGGGAGGAATGGGGTGGCTGGGTGATAGATATTGGGGAGGGTATGTGCTATGGTGAGCGCTGAATTGTGTAAGACTGTTGAATCACAGACCTGTACCTCTGAAACAAATAATATATTAAAAAAAAAAATAGTAGGAAGGGAAAAATGAAGGGGGAGATTTGGAGGGGGAGATGAAGGTTCTAGAGGGGAGGGGGGTGGGGGGGGGTTAGCCTGGTAATGGGTATTTAAGAGGGCACATACTGAATGGAGCACTGGGTGTTATATGCAAACAATGAATCATGGAACACTACATCAAAAACTAATGATGTAATGTATGGTGACTAACAGAATAAAATTTAAAATTTTAGAAAAATTAAAAAATTATACCAATAACATCTAAATATCAAATACCCAGAAATAGGTCTAAAGATGTACAAGATTCTTATGAAAATTACAAAGTATTTAAGAAGAATTTTAAAGGACTTTAAAGAATTTAAGTAAATGTAAGAACACACCATATTCAAAGACTTGAAGATTCAGTATTATGAAGCTGTAAATCTTCACTAAATGATCTACAGATTGAATGAAATCACAACGAAAACAACAGCGTATTTTTGTAGAAAATTAAAAGGCTAGCATTAAAATGTTTATGGAAATGCAAAAGCAAAGAGCTAAGGAATCTTTAAGAAGCCAGTGAATACTGACAGCTATCAAGACTTAGTGTAAAGCTGTAGTAATTAAGACAGCAGGGTATGTATTTTATGGTATTGTCCATGAAAGAACACGGAGTCCAGAAGCCTACCCAGGATAATAAACACTTGATTTATGTCCAAGAGGACTTATCAGTTAAACAGAGCATGTATAGCCTTTTTCAATAAATGCTATGGGGCCAAATGAAAATCTATATGTAAAAAGTGAATACTGACCGATTTCGTGTCACTTACATGAAAATTTTTGAGTGAGTTATAAATTGAACTTAATAAAATTCTTCTAGGAAATATTTTCCATGAGTTTGGGGTATGTTTAAATTTCTTCAACAGGACAAAAAGCACTAAACATAAAGGAAAATAAATGTAGAATTAAGAGTTTCTGTTAATCAAAAATAATATACCATCATAAAAAGTTTTTAAAAAAGGCACTAAGTGAAAAACAAAGAGCCTGATTCAAAATATATAAAGAATTCCTACAAATCAGTATAAAATACCTACCTAGTAGAAAAGTGGCCAAGAGCAATTCCTAACTGAGTGACCACTGAACATAGGAAAGTTGTTCAACTTTAGTAATCAGAAATGCAAACTAAAATTACAGTGAGATACCAATATCTACCCACAAAAATAGGTAGTATTAAAAAAGACAATTATAAGTATTGGTGAAGATGTGAAATGCTACAATTCTTACTCACTGGTGGAAGTGTAAACTGGTATGACTTTGGAAAACTTCTGGGTAGTAATTACTAACCTACTAAAGTTGGAAATCTACATGTCCTATGAGTCATCAATTTCTCTCTGAAATCTATATCCAACTGAAATGTATGCACAAAAGCATCAAGAGTAACGCACAAGAATGTTCATAGCCATATTCTATATGGCCATTAATTGAAAAAAAAATCCAAATATCCATCAACAGTGGATCACATTCACACAATGGAATACCATACAGCAAGGAGAATGAACTGCTGCACACTACAATGTAGATAAAACTCACCAACAAAATGTTAAACAAAAGATATTGGATATAAATATACATATTATTTTATATTAAGGTCAATGAGCAACAAACTATAATGTTTAGAGATACAGTCTAGGAGGCAAAAATATGGAGAAAAGCAGGAAGGCAATTATAGATATCATCACAGTAGTATCTAGGATAATGCAGTTTTAGTAATTAAGAGACTAGAATTATTCTGAGTGGCTGATTATGTGGATCTGTTTGCTTTGATAATCCTTTAATACTGCACTTCACTGTGTATATGTTATTTTTCAATTCTGAAAAGTTTAATTATTAAATTCCAGATGGGTTAAAATTTAGACTTAAAACTCAGACAATAAAAACTGCAAAAAAAAACAAAAAACGGGGGTGGGGGGGCGGGTAGGTAAGGAACCTGGAAGATACAATCCATGTGTGTGAGACTTTCTTCATTACATGCAGGGAACTCTGTCTAAAACAAAAGCTAGACCTGTTTAATTGTATGAAGAGTTAAAACTTTGTTATCTTTTGTACAAAAGATTTATAAATTGGGATGATAAGGAGTTAACATCTTACAATATACAAAGTGCAAGCATTAAAATTAGAAAATTCATAGAATTCAGTCAACATGTAGAATTGTTCAAATTCTCTAGTAATTAAGAAATTAAAATAATTTTTACCTCTTATACAGGCAAAAATGTTTAAAATTCTATAAAATGTACTAATGGTAAAGTAGGGAAAAGATATTCTCATACACTGTTGACGTTTCAGCTGTTTTAAAAGCAACATGGTTGGGGCGCCTGGGTGGCTCAGTCGTTAAGTGTCTGCCTTCGGCTCAGGTCATGGTCCCAGGGTCCTGGGATCGAGCCCCGCATCGGGCACTCTGCTCAGCAGGAAGCCTGCTTTTCCCTCTCCCACTCTCCCTGCTTGTGTTCCCTCTCTCGGTATGTCTCTGTCAAATAAATAAAATCTTTAAAAAAATAAATAAATAAAAACATGGTAACATCTATTCAAATTAAAAATACATTTTTCACCCAGCAACCTCGCTACTAAAAGGCTATCTCAGAGAAACAAATTTACCCCTATATAAGGATATACATGCAGATATTTATTACAGTCATCTTAAAGGTGGCAAAAAAATGCAAAGATAAAGGCCTATTAAAAGAGAAATTGCTGAAAACAAAATTAAAATACATCTGTGCTTTTTTAAAATCCTGCATACATTTAAAATAGAGCTACATTACTTCTTAGATTTCTGATACGCTAGGTCATAAAAGCAAAATGCAGAAAAATTGTATGTGATCTTTTTTCTAAAAGCATGTCATTGTATTTATGTTCACATAATTATATTCATTCATTCACTGAATTCTATGCACATGGAGAAAATCTGGACTATTATGACATACCTTAGGGCAGGGGTTAAAGAATTCTAGGAATGGAAAAAGGAAGGAGAACCCAAGCAAATGAAAAAAAAGAAAGTGCAGGAAAAACTATACTTAAGAATGAATAACACGGTCATATTTATTCACTTATGTTAAATTATATGGGAGGTATACGTAGAATATCAGGTTTCTTCAAAAGATGCTACCTTCTCTTTAGGCACCTGAATTTTTTTCCTTAAAAAAAAAAAAAAAAGTCTTAAAAAATTAAGAGAAGATAGTCCCAGAAAGATAAGTAAAGCTCAAAGGAATTTGAACTATAGAAATGACTGCCACTAGATGGCAGGAAAACCCTCCAAAAATTATAGAAACATTTTCTTAACTGCTAGAAAAACTTGCTTTTTATCTATAATCTTTACCTCATAAAAATAATCAAATTATATATGTATGTATACCATGGAATGAAGTTCCTTAAGACAGACTAACCCTTATGAATAAAGAAGTTAACACTAATACATAATTACCTATTTCCTAAATCATCTAGAAGTCATTCACATTTTTTTTAAAAACTCATGAATAATGCCCTCAGAAGTTGACAAAATATTCAATTAGTATGTATTTATTTCACAACTATGTGTAAAACACGGAGGCAAACTGAAGGAAACATTTATTGGGTTTTTAATCAAGTAGAACAAAATGCAAAGTAAATGGAATGTTTACAAATAAACTAGTACAAACTAATGCATAGTGGCACATCAACTCTCTAGAATGCATATAGCCACAGAATTTAATATCCCAAACCAAATAAATGAATAAGCAAGCCATTAGGCAGATAAAACATGTCATACTTTTTCACTGAAACTCATACTTTACTCTACCAGGCCTTTTTACTCTTACTATACACCAAAATGTCTAATGATTCTTTATAAGTGGTTTAGAAGTTTTCCAGCTGTTCTACTTACTACCTCAAGGCTTAGTATAAAACAACTATTTTATTAAGTTTATGGACCCTGTAGTTTATGAATTTGTATATGATGAACATGATGGAGTTGGCTTGTTTCTGTACAATCAATACCCATGGCTTCAGCAAGGAAAACTCAAATGCGTGGGGTCTGGAACTGTTGACAGGACTCCTTACACATGGCCTCCCCATGTGGCTTGGGCTTCCTCACAACCTGGATGTGGTATCTGGATTTCTTGCATGATGGTCCAAGGCACCAGGTACAAGTGTTCCAGAAAAGGTGAAAGCTACATCACTGTTTTTGAACTAGCCTTGTAAGATCACATGGTATGACTTCTACTCTATGCTTTGGTCAAAGCACTCATAAGCCTACCCACTTCCAAGAGAAGGGTAATTTTACTCCCTCCCTTTCTTGAGCAGGACTAGCAAAGTCACAGTGGATGAAAGCTTAAATATTACTGTGACAATCTTTGGATAATAATGTATAACACAGTATGCCCTCTGGCCCCAATTCACGTCATTCCCATATGCAGAATTCACTACCCCCTTCCCTGCAAGACCTCCAAAGTCTCAATCCATGATGGCATCAGAATAGTCTCAGACCTCATCATCTAAATCAGGTCCAAGTGTAGATTAGGCTCCCCAGTAGTTGTTCCTCAAGTACAGTTCCTCTTGATCTGAAGACCTATGAAACAAAGTGGCATGTTAGCCCACACACATCCAACATATCACTGTGGGGCAAGCATAGAGTAACTTCTATAGGCACTCTCATTCGAAACAAAGAATCAGGAGGCATACAGTAATTGCTTGGAAAGCCTTCAGACTAAATTCTCCATTCATTAGGTACATTTTCATTTTTTCCATATTGTGGCAGTAGCAATTTTACTAGATATTCTTTTATTATATATAACAAAGATCTCCAGTCTCCTTTCCCCCAGCTTTCAACATTTTCCTCAACTTCCTTAAGGCCCTCACTGACAGCCTCCTTGAGGCTTGTCAGTTTCCTCTCTTCAAGGGCCTTCCAGTTTCTGCCCACAATTCAGTCCAAAAGTTATGGCAGCATCTCACGTCTGGTACCAAAGTTTGTTCCAGTTATTATTTCTATATAACAACTTATTCTAAAGCCCAGTGATAAAAATAATATTATGTCACAGATTCTATGAGACAGAAATTGGGACAAAACACAGCAGGGTTGGCTTATCTCTGTTCCACAATGTCTGGGCCTTAACTAGGGATATGCAAGTGGTAATACACTGGAATTAACAAGAAAAGAGCCTAAACAGAACCTTTCCACATGGCTTGAGTTTCCTCAGAGCATGGAAACCTTAAGGTCACTGGACTACTTACGTGGCAACTCATCATTAAGCAGGACAATTCTAGTGAACAAGTTAGTTACACAACCTTGTACAACCTAATCACACAAGTCAAGAAGCACCACTTCTCTGTACTCCTTGGAAAGGGAACGGGACAGTGTTGTAGCCATTTCTAAAAACTAAAATCTTCTATGCCAGTTTATCAAGAAATAAATGATGAAAACCAAAGTGCAACTGGTAATATGCGTAATGACAGGAGGGAGAAATAATGTTTGCACATGTGTTTTTGCTGCCCCTCAAAACCCTATTAAGATAAAATGGGGAAAAAATAACTTGGAAAAAATGCCACTTTGGGTTCCTCATCCACTGAGGAAATAGGTAAAGAAGAATTATGTATAGGGGCTGAGGTGCTTGATCCAGCTTATACTGGAGAAATAGAGTAGAAATTAAAACAAGAGGTCAGAGAACAATATGCCCAGAATCCAAGTGATTGTATTACCTTCAAGGGCTTCCTTATTGAATGGTCTAAGTTAATGAAAACTAGAGAATTCTTGTCTTGGCTTATAAGACTGATATTAGACTTGCCCTATTACAAACAGGACACAAAACAATATATAGAACTGTTTGCAGACATTGGACAGCACTCATGAAGGGCTGTAATCCTTAAGAAAGAAGACATACATGGAAGAATGTCTATATTCATCCAGGTTCTCTCCCTAAGTAAATAATTTGAACCACAGTGCACGAAGGGAGGCCAAGCACAGAGCAGTAGTTTTACTCAATTAAGGATGCAGAAATCAAGGTTCAAGGCTATTTATGGTAGCTGGGATCTGGGCGCCACAGTTACAGCCACAGAGAATGAACCCCAAAGGTTTGCATGGTAACTCCTCAGGTCCTTAGCAACTCCTAGGCTGCAAATTTACAGGGTGAAGACTCTATAGTTAGTGTATCTGTGTTAAGAGAATGAAAACTGAGTAGAGTTTCTGGAAGTAACAAGGTGCTTGGGAGACTTTGCAGTTTGGGCCAAGCCAGAATATAAAGCACCCTGGAAAACAACCTGGGCATTCAGTTGAGACCCCAGAAAAGTTATCCAAAGAAGGATCAAGAATAAAGCATGAAGGGCGCCTGGGTGGCTCAGTTGGTTAAGTGACTGCCTTCAGCTCAGGTCATGATCCCAGGGTCCTGGGATCGAGTCCCGCATCGGGCTCCCTGCTCTGTGGGGAGCCTGCTTCTCCCTCTCCCACTCCCCCTGCTTGTGTTCCCTCTCTCGCTGTGTCTCTCTCTGTCAAATAAATAAATAAAATCTTTAAAAAAAAAAAAGAATAAAGCATGAAAACAAAATTAAATAGATCTTCCCTTAAACTAGATGGGTAAAAGCCAAGTGATCCATTAGTAACTTAACCACCTACCAGAACAAAAATTTAAAATCTTAAGAGGAAGGTAACATAACCCAAAACTACTACAACATATATCCACATTGTCTTCTACATAATAATAAAAAAACAGGGAAACAGGTAAAAGCGATACATAACCAAGAGAAAGTAGGTATCTATTAATGATAAAAACTCTCAAATTTAGACTAGAAAAAAACTTCAACCTTATTAAATGTTAACACAAAACCACAAACATCATACTTAATGGTCTAAGAAGGCCTTTCCCCCTAATACAGACAAGACATGGATACCTGCTCCCACCATTTCTTTTCAACATTATATTGTAGATTCTAACTACAGCAATCTGGCAAGAAAAGAAAAAAAGAGGATCCAAAGAAAGGGAAGACTTAAATTTTATTTGCATAGGACATTCTGTATGCAACAAATCCAAAGAAACATACACATACACACACAAATTAGAATGAATGAATAAGTACAGAAAGGTTACAAAACACAAGGTCAAAATTCAAAAATCAATTGTATTCCAATAGATCAACAATTAACAATTAGAGAATGAAATAAGTATCTTTCATAATAGCAACAAAGAAAATATTTAGAAACAGAATAAGTGTTTCAAGAATTGTGCACTAAAAATTAAAAACACCGTGGAGGGAAATTAAAGATCAACAAACAAGAATAAAAAAATTAAAAAAAAAAAGAAAAACAAACTAGAGGGACATAATAAAAATAAAAATAAAAAAAAATAAAGATCAACAAACAGATATTCTCTATTTGTGGATTGGAAGATTCAATATTAAGATAGCAACTCTCCCCAAATTAGTCTACAGATTCAACCAATTGCTATAAAATCTAGCTGGGTTTTCTGTAGAAATTTAAAAGGTGACCCCCTCACATTCATATGGAAATGTAGTAACAGACCCAAAACCATTTTGAGAAAAAAAAAAAATATGAGAATTACACAATGATTTCAAAAATATTCCAAAGTTATAGTAATCAAAACAGTGAAGTACAGGCAAAAGGCTAGTCCTATTCATCAATGGAAGATAATTAAGAGTCCACAAACAATTCATTTTGGGTCAAGTAATTTTGACAAAGTTTCCATAACAACTCAGTGGACAAAGAATAGTCCTTTTAAATAAATGGTAATGTAAAAACTGGAAATCTACCTGCAGAAAAAAATGAAGTCAGATCCCACTTCATTCCACATACAAAAATTAGCTCAAAATAGATCAAAGGCCTAAATATAAGAACCAGGATTCTAAAACTTAGGGAAAAAATTTTGTAATCATTCATCATCTTGGATTAGGTAATGATTTATTATGTATGACACCAAAAGCAAATGCAAAAGCAACACAAATATGGATACACACTGGACTCCATCAAAATTAAAAATATTTGTGCTTCAAACAGACATCAAAGTGAAAAAGACAACCCTCGAAAATGGGGTAAAGTATCTGAAAACCATATACAGGATAAGGGGCTTGTATCCAGAATTACTACTCAACAATAAAGAGACAAAAAAAATTTTTAATGGTGAAAATTTTTGAAAACTTTTATTCAAAGATATACAAATGGCTAATAAACACATGAAGAGATGCTCAGTATCATTAGTGAAATGCAAATTAAAATCAAAAGATAGCTTTTCGCATCCACTAGGATGGCAAGAATAAAAATGGGTAAAGAACCAAGAGCTGGTCCTTTGAAAATATAAAAAAAATTGGTAATTCTTTAGCCAGACTCAAGGGAAAATAAGGGACTCAAAATCAGAAATGGAGAAATAACTATCTACACCACAGAAATACAAAAGAATATAATGCCAACAAATTGGACAACCTAGAAGAAATGTATTCTTAGAAGCATAATCTTCCAAAACTGAATTAGTAATAAATAATAAATTTGAACCAGTTACTAGCAATGAAATAGAATCAATAGTCAAAAAAATCTCTCAACAAACAAAACCCAGGACCAGATGGCTTCACAAGTAAATTCTACCAAACATTCAAATGATTTAAACTATGCCAAAAAATAGAAAAAACCCTTTTAAATTCATTCTATTAGGGCAGCATTACCCCTTAATACCAAAACCAGACAAAGACACTACAAAAAAAAAAAAAAGACAACTACAAGCCAATATCTCTGATAAAAGATACAAAAATCTACAACAAAATATTAGCAAACCAAATCCAAAAATACATTTAAAAAAATTATTCACTACAATCAAGTAGTATTTATTCCAGGGATGCAAGGGTGGTTCAATATTCATAAATCAATCAAAATGATACATCACATTAACAAGAGAAAAGAAACATCACAATAGATTCAGAAAAAGCATTTGATAAAGTACAATGTCCATTCATGATAAAAATCCTCTACAAAGTAGAAGGAAACTGAGGGTTGCTGGAGGGGAGATGGGTGAGGGGGATGGGGTAATTGGGTGATGTGATGAGCACTGGTGTTATACGCAACGGATAAATTATTGAACACTACATCTGAAACTAATGATGTACTATATGTTGGCTAATTTAAAAAAAAAAAAAAACACACCTCAACATAATAAAGGCCATGTGTGAAAAATGCACAGCTAACATCATACTCAATGGTGAAAACCTGGGAGCTTTTCCTCTAAGATCAGGAACAAGACAAAGATATCCACTCTCACCACTTTTATTCAATATAGTACTAGAAGTCCTCACCACAGCAATCAGACGAGAAAAAGAAAAGGCACCCAAACTGGTAAGGAAGAAGTAAAACTTCTACTATTTGCAAATGATATGATAATATGTATTTAAAAACCCTAGAGACTCTAGAAAAAAACTGGAATAAGTGAATTAAGTCACAGGATACAAAATACAGAAATCTATTGAATTTCTATACACTAATAATGAAGTAACACAGAGAAATTAAGAAAACAATGCCATTTATAACTGTACCAAAAATAATACCAAGGAATAAACTTAACCAAGGAGGTGAAATACCTATACTCTAAGAACTATAAAATGTTGATGAAAGAAACTGAAGACACAAATGAATGGAAAGATGTTCCATGATTATGGATTGGAAGAGCCAACATGGTTAAAATGTCCATACTACCTAAAGCAATTTATGGATTTACTGTAATCCCTATCAAAATATCAACTGGAACAAATGATCCTAAAATTTGTATGGAACCACAAAAGAACCCAAACAGCCAAAGCAATCTTTGGAAAGAACAACAAAGCTGGAGGTATCATAATCCCAGATTTCAACATATACTATAAAGCTACAGTAATCAAAACAGTACGGTATTGACACAAAAATAGGCACAGAACAATGAAACAGAATGGAGGCCCATAAATAAACCCATGCTTACATGGTCAATTAATCTATAACAAAGAAGGCAAGAATATACAATGGGAAAAAGATGGTCTCTTCAACAAACTTGGTGTTGGGAAAACTGGAGAGCTACATGCAAAAGAATGAAATTGGATCACTTTCTTAACACCATCCAGAAAAATAAATTCAAAATGGACTAAGTACCTAAAAGGAATGCATACTGAATTGCACGAATGATACTGAATAATAAGATACTGTAAAAGTTATTTACGGAGATACCTGCCCAACTTATTACAACTGCCAAACACTGAGTTGTACACTCAAAAAAGTTTATCGTATGATATGAAAATATGCCTAGTGACAAAAATAATGATAATGACAAAAATAAAGATATTCACAGAAAAACAAAAGCTGAGAAAATTCATTGTTATTGGATCCAAGTTAATATAAAAGGATATTAGAAAATAACCTAAAAAATAAGAACACTTCAAAATATAAGGGATGCAGGTGAAGAATTCTTAAGTAGTTTATAGCATTAAGCACTTCCATTACAAAAGAGAAATATCTAAAATAAGTCCACCTCAAGAAGCTAGAAGAAGCAAATCAAGCACAGAGTAAAAGGAAATAAAAGTCAAAGCAGAAATAATGAAATGGAAAATGGAAAAACACTAGGAAAAAAATGAAATTTCTTTGAAAATGAGTTAGAAATAATAAAATCCTACATAACATTTATCAAACAGAGGAGAAATTTCCCAACTCATTCTGTTATCCTGATACCAAATCCAGAGAAGACCTCACAAAAGGAAAAAAACCATAGACCAATAGCCCTCATAAGCAAAATTCCTTAAAAAAAAATGCTAGCACCAAGTCTAGCAAGACATTAAAAAGATTACATAACATGCCTAAATGGGGCATCCCAGAAATGCAAGGGTGTTTTAACACTCAAAAATCATATATATAGTCTTCTATATAGTGGTAACTGGTTAAGTTGGTTGGCTGGGGCTCAGAAGGTACAAACCTGGAAAATAAAGACAAGAAAACCTGTAGAAAAGGAATTTGGATGAGCCATTGGTAATGGCCATATGCATTGGTATGTCAATCTTGGTGATTCACGCCAATGCTTATCATGTGCAACCACCACAGAAATACACTGAGCAACCAGGTAAAGAGAGTTATTTATCCAGTGGGTATCCTTGCACCTCTACTCTCTGCCACACTAGTGTACAGCCAATGACTACAAGTCCAGCAATGGAACCCAGCACACGACAGAAATGCACATATATGTTTATGAAATGCATAGTATTTCACATCAGTATTTTTACAATAATTGATGACATTTCTTCCAGTTTAAGAGTAGAATGAATACTTTATGAAGTATTATTCAGAAATGAATGAACCAGAGCTACACACACAAAAATGGATAAGTCCCATATTTAAAAACTTTGCAAAAAGAAACCTATATAAAAGCATACTATCAGTTCCATATATAACCATTAAAAGATAAAACTTTTTTCTTGGTTGTTGGCAAAACTAGGTGGTAAAATTATTTTAAAGACACAAAAAGAAATGAAGATAGTACCACAAAACTCAAGATAGTAATTCCTTTGGATAGGAGGGCATAAATATTTGTGAGAAAGGGAAAAGAACTTCTGCAGTCTTGGTAATGTTCCATTTTTTAATTGAGTAGCAGTTACATGGGTGGTTCACTCAGAAATAAAGCCTCTAGCTGTAGATCTGCTTTTTACACTCTGATGTCTAGACTTAAAAATAATAAAGGTTTAAAATGAATTACACACCAATAGCTAATAATGACATGCACAGAATGACCTGGGCTAAGGATGTTACTTTCCCCTTCCTAGGGCTCTCCTTTTCATTTATTTTTTGAACCTTGAGGTTTGAGATTTTATTCCCTTTAATTTTGAGATCCCTAAACTAGATATCAGAATTTCATTACATTTCTCCATTCTTCTCTAAATAGTCTCAAGGAATAGCTTATTGAATTCATAAGCTATATATAAGCTTCATACATGTAATTTTTAAGAACCTTCACTGAAACACTCATCATAAAATTCACCTTTTTAAAGTATACAGATCAATGGATTTTAATATATTCACAGAGTTGTACAACCACTATCACCATTTAGTTTCAGAACATTTTCAGAGCCCCAAAGAGAAACTCCATACCCATGAGCATTCACTTCCTATCCCCAACTTCCATGGGCCTTGGCAATCAAAACTGGTTTGTACTGAGTCAGTTACGCTTGGCTGTAATATGAGGTCTATAATTTCCTTCCCTGTAGGTTTGCCTAAGTTCCCTGACAAATTATACCACCTTTCTTTCAAGAATCAGACTCAGAGATCACTTTTTTTTTTTTTTAAAGTCTTTTTCAACTCGTTCCTCAATCCCAGGAAGTTAGGTACACTCTCCTCTGTCGTCCTAAAGCACCTATTATATACCCTTATTACATACCATGTACCACTTATAATTACCTTGTTTCCACCACTGTATCTTAAGAATCAGAATTTGACTCATTTTTGTATCTCCTATATTGAATATGGTGATTTCCAAAATGTATGATGAATGAATGCACCATTAAGAAACTGACTAGATTATAAAGAATGATGATTTAGTACTAAGGAGAAGACATTCAGAGATAGCAGTATGTTTGAGGACGTCAAGAGAGAAATATTATGTTATGGAAAAGCATTATGATAATATAACTTTAGTCAACTGATCACTTTATGATTAATAATAAATTCTGAGAAAAGAAAATATATTAAAACTATTACATAGAGTTCACGCTAAGATTTTAATATATCCTAGCCAAAGGGGATAGGAATCTTAAATATACTTAGTATGGCTGTCATAATATAACCTAAGAAAAATTGTAAAAGTCAAATGTAGGAAAAAATATATTGCTGGAGACTTTTGAAAAAGGTTGAAAATTATATCCAAACTGTTGGCCAAATAAAGGTAATACTGGCCTCGTAGAATGAGCTTGGAAGTTTTCACTCCATTTCTATTTTTTGGAACAGTTTGGGAAGAATAGGCATTAATTCTTCTTTAAATGTTTAGTAGAATTCCCCTGGAAAGGCATCCAGCCCTGGACTTTTGTTTGTTGGAAGATTTTTGATTCCTGAGTCAATTTCTTTACTGATTATGGGTCTTTTCAGATTTTCTATTTCAGTTTTGGTAGTTCATAGGTTTCTAGGAATTTATCCATTTCTTCCAGATTGCCCAATTTGTTGGCATATAATTTTCATATTATTCTAATTGTTTATATTTCTGTGATGTTGGTTGTGATCTCTCCTCTTTCACTCATGATTTCATTTGGGTCCTTTCTCTTTTCTTTTTGATAAGTCTGGCTAGGGGTTTATCAATTTTATTAATTCTTTCAAAAAATCCGCTCCTAGTTTCATTGATCTTTTTATTGTTTTTGTGTTTCTATATCATTTATTTCTGTTCTAACCTTTATTATTTCTCTCCTTCTGGGGTTCCTTTTTTTTTTTTTTTAAAGATTTATTTATTCATAAGAGACAGAGAGAGAGAGAGAGAGAGAGAGAGAGAGGCAGAGGGAGAAGCAGGCTCCCCGCTGAGCAGGGAGCCCGATGTGGGATTTGATCCCAGGACCCTGGGATCATGACCTGAGCCGAAGGCAGACGCTTAACCTTCTGAGCCACCCAGGCGCCCTGGGGTTCCTTTTTTTTTTTTAGCTCCTTTAGATGTAAGGTTAGGTTACGTATTTGAGACATTTCTTGGTTCTTGAGATAGGCTTGTATTGCTATATACTTTCCTCTTATGACCGCCTTTGCTGCGAGTCCCAGAGGTTTGAACTGTTGTGTTTTCCTCTATATATATATATAATGGACTATTTCTCGGCCATCAAAAAGAATGAAATCTTTCCATTTGCAACAACGTGGATGGAGCTAGGCTATTATGCTAAGCAAATTAAGTCAGACGAAGATACCACATGATTTCATTCATATGGAATATAAGAAACAAAACAGATGAACATGAAGAAGGGAAAAAAAGGTGGGGGGGGATGGGTTAAATGGGTGATGGGTATTAAGGAGGGCACTTGTTGTGATGAGCACTGCATATTGTACCTAAGTGATGAATCACTGAATTCTACTCCTGAAACCAATATTATACTATATGCTAATTAGAATAAAAATTTGAAAAAAAAAATTATAGGCCAAGTAAAAAGATCTGTAATTTAAAAAAAAAAATCCAACAGTCCTTTAAATGTGAAAAAATGAAAAATTAAAGACTTTTGAGACTTAGAAGTACTTTTAAAGAGAAAAAAGTATACTAAGTGTTTAAGTTGAGTAAGGACTAGCTTTGGTTACGAGAAATGTTAAAGTGAATTCATTTTTTCATCACAATATGCACAGATATGATTCTGTTAATGCTATAGTACCCTTTTAAAAAAACACATTCATATACACTCATTCAGACTTTAGCAAACTATGCTTAAATATTTTACTGTGGAAAATTTTTTTTTTTTTTTTTTTTTTTTTTTTTTTACACAAAATACCCAATATACAAAACAAAAATAATTTCCCTTGGGTGTACATAACTATAACAAAACAAGTTTTTAAAGTGATATTAGAGTTAAATGCACATAAACAAGTCAGAAAGTTATATTAACACAGATTTTTAAAATTTTAAAAAATCAGACACTAAGATTTAACCAACTCAGCATCTTATATAGAAGAACTTAGAATCAAAGTGATCATGCTAGGAAAAGACAAATGGATAAATAATTTGTCTTTAACAGTTTTTATTTATCAGTGTTTTTATTTTGTATCAATATATATGGCTTTGAATAATGCATATATGAATATTTTTTAAAAACTAATCCATTTCTAAGGAATATTTTCCATTCTTATAAACCATTTTATGAGAGTTCAAAAAATAACATTTTTTAATTTATATGAATAAGGCAAAATTAAAAATGAATTTAAAAAGTGAAGCTTAACACTCAACTTTGAAATATTTTAATCTAAAAAATTAGATGTGTTACTGCTTCCCAAATTTTGAATCAACAGTCTGTTGCCAACATTCATAAAATACCAGATTCTACTAACAAACTAATTACAAGTGTTTTAGACTAAGAAAAAAGCATTACTATTGACTTATCTGTAAAATATAATAAAACTTAATCCTATGAAAATGTAAATCCTGAGATGAATACGCTTTTTTTTATTTGAAAGTACTCTGAATTACTATACATCCTCCATGTTGTAATTTTACAGTGTAATAAACTAGCTAACATAGAGGGGGGGAAATGTGCCTTCAAAATAAAAAAGGAAAACCATAGTTTTAAATTAATCACTTATATCTTAAAAGGAAACTTAAATCCTATCTTCAGCTACTTTCTATATTGGGCTGCCGTCGAAATTTAAAAAAAAAAAAAATCAAGTAGGAATTAACTGAAATGTAGGCTTGTAAAAACGTTATTTTAAATGCTTCAATAAATTTGTGAAGTTTGTCTATTTCCAAACTAAAATACTATACCTGAAGACACATAAATGGAGTTAAATCTGAAAAGCTGAAGGGGTATGAGGCCCTTCCTGATAAAACTGGTACCAAAAACATCCATTACTACTTTATTTTGGCATTCAAATTCATTTAATTAACCAAATCACTATCTTTACCATACTTTATGGTACCAAAACCAAACAACAAAAGCAGCCCCGTGATACAACAGTCACAGAAATTGAATGAAGTGAATTATTTTTCCAATAGAAGCCCTTTTTTAAATTGTACAAAATCTGGTGAGGTATGGGGGAAGGGACACAAAATATTCAAAGAAATTACAGAGTCACTGTTCAATTATCTGCTCTAAAATAACCACAAACCACAGATTAATTTGTAGTGTAAAAATATGAAGTCCCCTGCCTTGAATAAACTTTCAAGATACCAGATTTAAACTCATATTTATAAACAGCAGTATTTTGGAAATTACTGCCTAACCTCAAAAAAATAACAATATCAGTGCACTCAATATACAATATTGTACCAATGATAAACTTGATTGTCCCTAGCTAGCTTAGGAAATTTCTAAGTTTTCTCAAATATTCTCTAAGTCACCAAATCTCTAGTTCTTCAGAACAATTTGGCAGACATGGATTTTAAGTGCAACTGTATGATTTTATGGTTCTATCTTTGCAACAAAATACTCTGAATTTGCTCAATAAATGTTTACTCATAAAATAAATTCTAATTCACAGGTAAATGCACTGACAAAATATCGCCCCCTCCAATTAAACAGTAATGTTCTTGAATGTCACAAGTATCTACAACAAATAAACAACCAAAAATATAAAGCCAAAATAAAATAAATACAACTGCAAAATAAAGTAAAAGGAAAATCCCATTGCATGAGCTAAAGAGAAGGAAGAATGGGATTAAGTCTGACTTCTCTTCCATATTCTACTACTAAGTGTCAGTCCTATAAGCACCTATATTTTCCTGAGAATATGGTTGGGTAGCATTAACTCTCTCTATATTATCCATGACTGCAACGATGACTCTACAAAGTAGCAACAGACACAAAGGCTTTAGTCAGGAAAGACACCTGAAAGATGTAAGATAATGGTGAAATATTATGTAATGACTGAAAATATAAGCAAAGAATGGGTTATCAAATAAAATGTTTAAAATACTTCAGGAGTGAACCCCATTTCCTAAATAACCTTTCTGAAAACAAGTCAGCATAATTCCTGGTCACATAAAATTTCTGTAACGTTCTAATCACTGTCTGCTAGGAAAATAATCTGAACAATCTAGATGCCTTTCAGATACTTTTAGTATTAGAAATGGTCATATGCTTACCACTTTTGTTATATATTTGGAGCATCTAAAACGAGACAGTAATTACTGGGTATCCTATATATTATTTGTTGCCAAACTGATGCATAAAGGATCTGAGCTTTCATCTCCCTGTACTGAAAAGCAAGCAAAAAAGAACAATTAGTATTTTGTAATATACTTTTCCAAGCATTATGGGTTTAATAGTCAAGACTTTATTTTGAAAATTCCTACTATAAACAGAATTTTTACTTAATTTCTAAAAGCCACAATTTTAAAAAAGGAATGAAATATGGCATGTAAATTATGCATATGATTATACATATAACGAAAAATATATTTTCTTAAATAATTTCTAATATATACCCATTTTGGAAAAAATACATATAGCCTATTTTAATCTTTATTTAGAACTATAATTCTCTCAATCAGAAATCCTACGTTCCAGATTTAACCACTAATCTAACCACTATACTGCAAATATGCATGTGTGTGTATGTGTGTGTATATATATTACACACACACACACACACACATAGTCCTAAGTATTGCAATTTCATGCAGAGCAGCATCAATTTTTCAAGTTACTATTTCACAAAAGATTTTAAAAACAAATGTAGCTTTATCAGGATAGCTACTATTTCTAAAATTAATGAGCATGTACTTTGTACCAGATACTAATAGGTTTTACGTGTTTTAACTTACATAGCCCTCACAGGCAGCCAATGGTGTCATCATTAGCTGCGTATTACAGATGAAGAAACTAACTATAGAAACATATGTTAAAAAACCTACCTCCAATTTCACAGTTAAGAAGGGATGAAGCAAGAATTCAAACTCGGAGTGGGGCCTCACTGCCCATACTTTTAAATACCACGCTAGATTCAATGCAAGTAATTCATAAGTATGTATCACTTACAAATCCTGTATTTTCAGAATTCAGTCTAACATTTTACATGCCTGTCAGCCATTCCCCTTTGGATGTCTAGCTATATCATCTCAAATGTAAAAGGTCAGACAAAACTCTCCTCAAAACTGGGCTGACATTCCAGATTTCTTTCAAAAGTGTCCTCCAGTTAAATAAGCAACTGGAGGAAAGTAGCACATAACAGCATCAAGCACTGCCTCATCACCAAAGAGTGACTAGATATTTTTGTGGGTTTTTTTTAAAGGGTTATTACATTCTCTAGTTCCCATAATTATCTATTCAAGGACTTCCAGGGAAAAACAAGCAAGCAAGTGAGCAATCAACAGCAAATACATCCTGGAAACAGACTAGTAACTTATTTTGAGAAAACAGTCTGCAAATAAAAACAATTAGCTTGAATATTTTAATATTGATATGTTATAGTAGGCTGAAACTATGGAAAAGTTGTCAATTTTCTAAACATAAGAGGCAACTTCTATAATTAAAACAATACCTGGGGGGCGCCTGGGTGGCTCAGTTGGTTGAGCGACTGCCTTCGGCTCAGGTCATGATCCTGGAGTCCCGGGATCGAGTCCCGCATCGGGCTCCCTGCTCGGCAGGGAGTCTGCTTCTCCCTCTGACCCTCCCCCCTCTCATGTGCTCTCTCTCATTCTCTCTCTCTCTCAAATAAATAAATAAAATCTTTAAAAAAAAAAAAAAAAATACCTGGGCAAGGTAAAATAAATGCATTATACTTCAAGGCCATTTCTAACAAAATGACACTAAGTTTAGCACAGAATTACTGTGACTCATTATGTATAGTTTGGACTCTAAATACCAGAGGGATAGATTCTAAGTTTTCAGAGTCCAGAATTAGTATTTTCTCTCACAAAATAATTCAGGAAGTTATCCACAATCGTCTCCAGAACAGTGGTTCTCAACCTTGGCTGGACCTTAGAATCACCTAGGGAGCTTTAAAGTCCTGACAGTGAGACCACAGCCTGACCAACTAAATGCAATCTCTAGAAGTGAGGCCCAGGCGTCC
>NC_138378.1:108779816-108808834 GCF_054177405.1 Leptonychotes weddellii
TTTCTTAATAAATGGGATATTTTGCTCACCAATTGTTTCTCTCCTTGTCCCTCAAGTGATTTAGAAATGGCAAAGAAATGGGCACTAGTTATCAGACTCCATGCAAACCTAAAAATCAACCTACTTCACTGATTTTGGTAAGCTTTAAATGAGGGAATATGTACAAAAATCTTAGTACATGGTACTAAGCACTAAGAACATAGTAAGCACTCTACCGTAACTGCTAATTCTATACAAAATATTCAAAAATAAGAGCCAATTTTAAAGCATTTATCAATTCACTATAAAACACCTAAATATGAATTCAAATGAAATACTCTTTCTAAAATACATCAAT
Organism: Leptonychotes weddellii; assembly: GCF_054177405.1. Lineage (NCBI taxonomy): Eukaryota > Metazoa > Chordata > Mammalia > Carnivora > Phocidae > Leptonychotes > Leptonychotes weddellii. The sequence continues at coordinate 108,780,154 of NC_138378.1, forward strand.
AAAAACAAGATCCCTCCACTGATTAAAAGACTGTAACCTGCTATAATACGAGTTGTAACATGGAATAACAGATTTCTAGTCCATTCATTAAACAGGGAACATTTATAGCCTACAAAATCCTCAGTAACTAATCCACACAGAAAATGAAATATAATGTGCATAAGCAAAATCAGACAATACTCTAGCTATAGCATATATTATAGAATCAGTTTGACATCTAAAAAATTTAAGAGGAAATAAGTTCCAGTTTATTCCATAAGTTTAACTGCATTAGCAATATGCTAAAAACACACTCAAAAAACCTAAATAAAGCTATATTTCATCTGATAAGAAACCTAGAACAGAAAACTGGTCTTCAAAATGAGCCCAGGAGCTCACTAATAGCAAGATTTATTAACCTGAGCTCTATGGGGCTTTAGTTTTGTGAAACCCTTGAAATTACTTGTAAAATGTCATGTTATATGCAACTGATAAATTGTTGAACACTACATCTGAGACTAATGATGTATACTATATGTTGGCTAATGAAATTTAAATTTAAAAAAATGTCATGTATGTACGCATGCATATATGGTTAAAAATGCTCTCCACTTTCATTACATTCTCAAAGGTCACCATTCAAAAAAGGAATAGTCACATTCCATTTTATAATTAAGTGATCAGTCCCAGTTTATCCATTTACTCACATTTTCCAGTAAGTTTTCTTACAGTATGATATTTTCAATTTTGATAATTTTGACATATAATAAGCTTTTAAAGAATCAAAAATGCCATGCTGTCTTGGTGATCACAGCTTTGTAACACTACATCAAAAACTGAGGATGTACTATACACGGTGGCCAACTGAACATAGTATCTTAAATGATTAAACCCCCAAAAAAATAATCAAAAATAGAATCTACAAAAACAAATCTTTTAAAAAATAGCTACTTACCATTGAAGTGTTCCTCTGATGCAATTTTTTCATTAGCATGCGATGCCTTTACTGTTATTCTCAAATCCGTTGTGTTATTTTCCTGTATTTCTTCAGTTGGTGGTTTTTCAAAAATGTTTTCAATGCAGTTGGTGCTGGTCTTTAAACCATTAGGTGGTTCCCAAAATGAAGCTGAACACGTATCAAATGTAACCGTACTTTGGGGATTATGTTTTCCAATGTCAGCCTTCTTCCTCAGAGTTCCATTTCTAGAATATAATCTTTTACTGACACGGCTTTTCAAGAGGCTCTTATAGACCTCTCTCCTCTTTACAGTTTTCTCTTTCAGCTTTTGTTTCTCAGTGCATGTACAACTTATATTTTCTCTTTTGTAACAATTTTGATCTAACAATGGGAAGATAGGCTTGCTCTGTAATTGATGCTGGATTTTAGTAGCTCCAGTAGTACTAACTCCATCATTAAGAGGATCTGAATCTTTGGAATACACTGCAAGACCAGATGCAACTAACATATCTGCCAGATTATTTTTCTCATGAATGACATCTACTTCCAGTTTTGTTTCAAACTTATACTTCCTAAACTGGAAAACTAAGCCTGGTTTATTTAGGAAATCTTGAAAGAAACTTCTCACTTCTTCATTCCAATGCTTCCCTTTAGCAGGTAAGATACCATATAAGATACAAGGATAACTTAACCTTGGTATATCCAAAAGTTCGACAGGAACAACTTTCAGATTTTTTATAGCTGAATAAGGTATGTAAACAGAAAATCCATAGTCGATCAACACAAGTAATAAATACTGATTAGAGACTTCAGAAATTTCTACTCTATTCCACTGATCTTCCAAATCGTATTTGAACAAACAACTAGCACCGGGAATTATGCACTCTTGAGGCACTGTTTGCAAGTTTTCTGGTAGATCAGAAAGCAACACAAAGAGAGATTTCATTGTGTCAAAGAAATCTTCTAACTGAACACAGAAATCTGACGGATCACAAACAGCAGTGGCAATACCAGAATATTGCTTTCCATTTTGGAGTTGGGTCCAAGTATATGATCTTATTGTACATGATGACACAGGAGTCTTCGATTCCACGTTAAAAATAGTTTCTGAAGATTTAAGTTTGTTTTCAACATGAACTGTATTTAAATTTAAGTATTCCACAAGTAACAGGCCATCCACCAAAATGTCTACTTTCCACACAGAGTTTAAGTATTTCAAGAAAAGAATATTTATTTCCAAATGAGCAAATAAACACACAATGGACTCAAATGACTGGTTTCTAAAATTTTCACACCAAATCCATTTACAAGGCACAGCTTGTCTTGGAATATTTCTTATTTCATTACTAAGCACCTTGGTATTACCTAAAGGTACTATTTCATACCTACCACAATCTACTAAAAAAACAAGCACTTTCTCATCGACACACTTCTTTGCTACTTTTGATCGATACCATTTCAAGGTTTTTTTAGATTTTGCCAAGCACTCTAAGCCTTTTTCAATATTTTCCATTGATAAAGAGGGGTTTTTTACTTCTTTAGTGATTAATACTGTTAAATCTGATAAGATTTTTTTATTTTTGGATAACTTCACACAAAATGTCCCACTTTTTGAGACAGAAAGTATCTCAGACTTTTCAAGCTGTCCAGGTTTTAACTCTTCAAGAGGAATCTTAACCAGCTGTTGGCAGGATGGTTGAAGGATCCCAGAACCTTCACACTCATCTGACCTTCCTTTCTTCCTTTCATTATCCTCACCAGAGCTCACCTTTTGAGAGACAGCCACAGGCAGCTGCAAAACTGTTTTCTGTAGTTTTGAACAGGCTGTCCATTTCAGTAGTTCATTAATGACACATGTTCCATCGCAAATGATATTGACTTCCCATTTCTGCTCATGCTTTTTCAAAAATTCACAAGAAACTGTTTTGTTACTCACTCTTGACACGAAATAATCCACAGTTTTACTGTCCCATATTTCATCAGGCTCATTCCACTTGACTCCACTAAGAAAAGAATGGATTCCTAGTTGAGGAATGGTCAAGAATTCCCTCTGAAATTCATAAATTTTGGATGTGTTTATTACTGCAGTGTTACCATAGTCAATAAATTCCACTTCAAAAGAATTTCCTGGCAAAATTTTCTTAATAACTGCTCTGTAAATGGCATGGTCACCAGAGTATTCTGCAACTACAAGGTCTCCCACCATAGGCTTCACTGATTTTCTCTCTTTCACTATATTCAATCTTCTTTCACTTAGAGCATCTGCAAGTCTAATGATTGCATTTTCATTCTCCGCAAGCTGGATATGGAAACTTGCTGGATTACTGATATTAGAAACATAACCTTTAATTTTGGCATTCAAGTAAATTTGGGGTTGAGGAAGATCTTTGATCTGTGGTCTAGTAAGATTAGATGGGTTTCGAGAGGCTGCTTGAATTAGTTCTTGGATAAAAGACTGCGATACAACCCTTACTGATTTGCGGCCCACATCATTTTTATCAGATCCAGGGACACTTTTTGTATGTGCAGATCCAGAGACACTTTTTAAACCTTTATTTTTCAGTCCATCATTCAAAGATTTCACTTTGTTTTTTGACACCGGTTCAATTTTATAACAAACTGATGGTTTCAAAAGCTTAGCATATGTATTTCCAGGATTTGTTAATTGATCCATTTTGCTTTCAGAGTATGTTACTAGATTAGTTTTATTTGTATTATGCTGATAGTTGTTTTCTATTTTGCCTTTCAAAGAAACAGCAAGTCTCTTATTCTCACTTATTTTAGGACCCTTTTCCACACAGTGTGCTTGGTCACAATGTTTTTTTCCATAAGCATGAAGCAACATTTTAATTTCCTGGTTTATATGTTGACATCCATCATATAATTCTACACCAAGCTGGCCATCTGACTCCCTGGACAATATTATTGCCCTTAACAGTTTTCCCAAGAAATTTTCTTCAAACCAGCTACAGATTTCTGCTGGAATATCAACATCTCTAAGATCTGACAAAAAACACTTAATAGCTTGCATAGGTGTAAACAGCAACTCTGGAAACTGATCTGAAATAGCCCTCAATGTACTTTCTTCTACTAACTGCTTATTTCCAAAGTCCACAAAATAGACCAGAAAGTCAGTTAATGAATCTGTTGGCATTGCTAAAGCTCGGTAAGAGAGACCATCCTCTATGTACTTAGATATGCACAATCTCATTTTACTAGGATCATATTTTGGACAATTTTTGAGGTTACTAATCTCTGTGATTTTTGTTTCTATTGTCTCTAGGTCTTTATTATTTCTACTGAGTTGGCAATAAAACTTTTTGGGACTATATATGTGAGAGATGTATATTTCTTCCTCGCTTCCAATTTTTATGTTAAAGGAAGAATAACAGTAACTATAAAGACTAACTGAAGATGGAAATGGCCTTGATAATGTATTATACTGTGCTGAGCCATGATTAGTGAGAAATTCTTTTACACTAGTGAGTGGAGACTGTAAATCCACTAAGTTACATAAACAGTTTGGATATATAAGAACTAAGGCATAAATGACACAAGTTAATAATCCTCTAGATGAAGAAATAAAATTCCCAAAGTCTCTGCATGCTTCTCTTGTCCAACTGAATTTACAACTAATGGGTTCAACTAAATGGTTAAGACTACATCTGAAGGCTTGGACTTCTAAAAAAAGAAAACGTGGGTTAATAGCACAAATATCTTTAACTAAAACCCTTTCTTGGTAACCATAATCAACAAATACTACGTCAAATTCTTTTCTTGATACTTGAGTCAAAATAGCAGCTCTATACCACTTCCCATCTTTGGAATACTTAGCAACACAAGCAATCTGCCCAATCTGATAAGGATCAGAATGAATGCTATAATAATTCTGAATTTGTTCCATTAGTAATTTTAGGTCCTCTAACTTACATCGAAGCTGGCATGAAAAGTCACCTGGGCCATAATAAGAAGAACATTTGACTTCAAGGACTGTTCCTGGTTTAAACATATACTCTTTATAAGGTTGTAGCGACTCAAGTCCCACAGACAAGGTGAAAGGATTTTTTAAATCTGAGAAATTAACAGCTGGGGACTTTAACAAGGAAAGGTTCCTTTCTTTTAGCTTATTTGAATGGTACTTTTTAGGTTTAGGTCCTTCAAGAAGGGCAGATAGGACTTCAATATTAACTTTGTTTTTATATTTTAAATTTAACACTGAATATTCACTTACAGATTTGGGACAACATTCTGGTTCTACCTCCCAACATTCTGCATATCCAGCTTGTAACATAAGAGAGACAACATCAATATTTTCTGAGGCTTCAATACTCTGAATATTTACAATGTACTTGTCATCTTTTTTTGCTATGACTTGAAGCAAAATTGCTTTGTTCAAGACAATTTTTTTAAAATAGTCAATTGCTGCCTTCACCCATAAATCTTCAACAGGAAATATATGTGCAAGTGAACAGCACATGGCTAAGGCAGGCATCTCACAAAACTCTGGAAGCAAAATTTTTACATCAAAAAATGGTATGGAATCAGTATTTCCATAATCTAAAAAATAAACATTAATCTTATAACCATTAATTTCAGTGATGACAGCTCTATAAAAGTGTCTGTCCTTGCTGTATCTAGCACAACAAAATAATCCAGGTTCTGGATTTCTTAGAATCAGCTCATCATTTTCACACAAATCATAAGATTTGTTTATATTTTTCATTATATCTTGAAGTTCATTCTGATGTTCATTAGTGCGTACCCAGAAATTTGATGGGTTTAATACATAGGCCACAAAAGCTATATAGGCAGTCTGTATCTCCATCTCTACAGTTTTAATAGGAAAACCTACTTTCAAAGTGTTTTTATTTGGAGAGTTTATCAATGGTTCAGTATTTCCAGTAAAGCAGTCAACTGCAAAGCTGTTTACGTCAGAAGCACTAGTCTCCTTAAACATATTAGAGATTTTTGATTCAGACACTGGACAGAGGACCTGTGTGTCTGCAGTCTTCAGCAGACACTTAGAATTAATTGTAGACTCCTGAGTTTGTAGTGTTACATAATACAAATGTTCATCCTTATTGAACCAATCAATATGTGCATATACTATTTGTCCTAACAAGGCTTGTTTAAATACACTCAGTTGAGATTTTCTGGCATCTCTATCTGGACTGTGTAAATATGTCAGAGAACATGGAAATGAAAATAATGGTACTAAAATAAAATCCTGTTTAAGTTTCTTCACATGCATGGAGGGGATAGCCTCACTACTGCCATAATCCATGAACCAAATTTTCACTTGATTATTGGGCAAGAGCTGCTGAAGAATTCCTCTATGCCACTGTCCATTTCTCCTTTTGGCAACACAAAGTAGTCCAAAGTTATCACATGAGGGATTACTTTCTTGACTGACAGTATCATAATGCAAAGTCATACACACTGTTAAGTTTTCTAACTCTGGAATCCATTTAATTAGTTGACAATAAAATTTACTCGGGCTCAATGCAGAGGATACCTTTATACTTTCAATCCTGCCTACTGACAAAGATGGCTGCAAATTAGCCAAAATGTGTTGAATATCAAGTGAAGTATCATTATTACTTAATGATAAGTCAGGTCTTTTATGTTTTAGTAAATCTGGCATTTCCTGTGGGAATTCTTTTAACATTTCCACAATAAGGCGAAACGAGTCCCCATCGATAAGTCTGCCTAATTGTAATTCAAGAACCTGGGATATAATTTTTGGCACTTCAAGAAGAATCACTTGAAGAGGCAAAACAGCTTGTACACAACCTTTCACTTGTAGTCCTACTAATGACTTGAAATAATTCAAAGCCTTAGGAGGCCATCTTTCCCCATTTGGTAGTATGTTGGCAAAAACACCAACTATTACCCGCGGTGGTAGCTCAAATAAGTTGCCACAGGCTGAAGCAACCTGTGTACCATCAACTCTTAGTTCTTCTCCGTGATCTATGAGGAGCACTGTATAGAGTTCATTTTTCTTTTCCATGACTCTTCCTCTCTGCCATTCTCCAGATACTCTTTCTTCTACCAAACAAAAGTCATCAATGTCCACATTATTTTTTACTTTTGGAATATGCTGCATTTCCCTCTGTAATATGTGGTAGTCAAACTCACATTCAATATTATTCCTGCCTTGAAATTTCACCAGAATGTCCTTGGGAAGACATTCGACATGTGATATTGTCAGATCCAGGTCTAAAAACGTTGGTAACAGAGATGTAGAATCCATTTTCTAAAAGCAAATAATAAGTACGAATTAGCTTCTGGGCAGACAGCTGTCACAAACAAGCCTTCTATAAATTTGAAATTAGCCTTCTTATAAGTTTGGTATGTAAACACAAACCTTTAAAATCCTTATATGCCTGGGGGCACCTGGGTGACTCAGTTGGTTAAGCGTGGGACTCTTGATTTTGGCTTAGGTCATGATCTCAGGGTCATGAGACACTGCCCTCAGTTAGGCTCCAAGCTAGGTTTAGAGCCTGCTTAAGATTCTCTCTCTCCCCCTCTCTCCCTCTGTCTCTACCTCATGTGCGTGCTTGCTCTCTCCCTCTCTCACTCTATTAAAAAAAAATGTGCCTATTTTTATCCAATTGAGCATATTGGTTAAAAAATTACATTAACTAGATAAAAATGTATCTAACTTCACTGCCTTACACTTTCAAAAAATTCAATTGAAATAACCAAGAGAACAAGAAAAATAGGAAGTATATATATAGATAGATAGATGTATATATAGAGAGAGAGATGTATGTGTATATATATATAAAATCACTGGAAAAGAGTGGAGAGCAATCTTTATTTTCTAGAAATTTCCAAGTTTCTACTAGATATTGGACAGATGTGATATAATAGAAGGAGGCCAAATAAAGTCCACTGGAGACCTCCATCTACCACTGTGAGAGGAACTACTTTCCCTCATGCAGACTTCTAACAACCCATAACTCAAAGGGGTGAATGCTAGGAGCAAGGGCAGATGGTGAACCCACAGGAGACACAATGTTTGTACTCCCCACTCTGTCAATTAGTAACATTTGGACCCTATCAGCATCATTATACAACTCCTGGATTCTTCTTTGATTGAGGGCAATAGGCTAAGTCCTGGACACCATTAAGGAAAGCCAGGCATGGAAAGACCCTAAGGTAAGTTAGGTACATCCAGGCTTTGTCACTGGCATGACTGGCCACATCAAGTATAGAGGGCGAAGAGATCTTTAGCACAGAGGCAAAGCTCTCTATTGTAACTACAGCTCCAGCTAATTTTCTCTAGATTGTTGGGATTCTAAAAGTAGTAAAACCAATATTCAAGTATAAAACATTCCCCCAATTCAAGCAAGAACCAACATTTATTGTGATAGGCCGCAGCTCACCTCCTACTTGACCTGGAGTTAACACTTCACAACTATCAATTTCTTTCTATGATGAGAAAAATACTGGACCTTAAAAAAGAGAGCAAAAGAGAAAACCACTTCAAAAAAAAAAAAATGCTCCCCTGAGGAATATATTGAAACAGCAAATAATTGTTTTTTAAAAGTCTGATTTCTGTTTTCAAAATGTCAAAAGAGAGTAACACATTTTTATATGACTAGGTGGTCATTAAGATGCAGCAACTGAGATTAGGAAGAAATACACATAAGAAATGTAAAACTGCAATGGGGTTAAAAAAAAAAAAATCAACCCAAAATAAAGATAAATGGAATAGAAGGCAATTTTAAAAGAATACCCCCAAACTCAGAAGGTAAAAAGATGAAAGAAACAGAGGACAGGAATATAAAATCTTATCAAAGTATAAAGTTCTCTCAGAGATAAACAGAACAGAAACACTTTCTAAAACTTAAAACCTAAGTCTGAAAAGCTGAAATTGACCACTGGAAAGCTAGAGAAAGAGTTAAGATTTAGGGACATCTGGGTACCAGCTATGGTTTTTACTTCCTCCTAGATAATTAATTTGGTGGTAATCATCATGGTCTGATCTACAGATTACAGCCTATGCTTACTTGATCTTGGGAGTATCTAAGGCGGAAAAAAAAAATAATCAATGGACAATACACTAAAGACTTTCATTGAATGAACCAAAACACTTCAGGACAAGAAAGGCCTTAAGCCACTGTTATTTAAAGTGACAGGCCTTTTCCAATTCCCAGACTTGAGTCAGTTTACAGACCTATTATTCCTTATAGAGGGAAGACCAGGTACTCAAAAAAGGATCCTGTGCTAGAACACATGAACATTCTTCCTGGCAGTCACCCAAAGGGTCATGTGACCATTCGCCTGAGAAAATAGAAAAAGGAAAAACGTATACTTAAGTCTTTCAGGAACCACACCACTCTTTAGGTATAAAAAAAGAAATGCAGCCAGAAGGACTTCATTAAATGAAGGGGTATATACAATATAAGCCAAAAGAAAGCCCAAATACACAAATAAGTTGAATGGCATACTCAAACTACCAGGAACCTATTCCTCCACACTGTTAACCTTCCTTCAAACAATACAAATGAAACTGCTCATGTGGAGTTTCACAGCAGGAGGGAGAAAAAAATCGGAGTCTGGTTTGCATATGCTCTCACTAATGCCAGTAACATCTAGAAATGGATTGCTGAAACACTGGAGATGCCTTGCCTGAGAAACAATGAAATAGTCACAGTTGACAGAGCTAACAGTACATCTACTTCACTTGAAGAAATTACTGGTGTTAAGAATCTATTCCTATTAATGGTCAATAGCTAATTCTGCAGGATGATTAGTAATTCTGACGGAGAAAGACTACAGGATTTACTACAAATAAGTCTGAAGAACAGAAATGTGGATGAGCCCTTAAGAATCAACACGTAAGTTTGTAAGTCCTGTGTGATGGTCACCAAAGGTCCCCACTATGGAAAATAGAGAGAGACAGAGAGAGGGGAGGGGCAGAGGGAGAGGAAGAGAGAATCTCAAATCTCCACACGGAGCATAGAGCCTGATGCCGGGCTCAACCTCACAATCCTGATATCATGACCTGAGCTGAAAATCAAGAGCTGGACGCCCAATTGACTGAGCCACCCAGATGCCCTGGAAAAGATTCTTGATCAGGTAGACAGAATAACCTATTCTGTGTCAATCAGCTTCCTTCACCTGTCTCTTCAATACTTAATAGGATCACGAAGAAAGTTCTCAATGCCATGGATAAAGCTCCCCCCCCTTGGATTTTTGAAGCTCCAACTGTAACAACCCAGAAAATTAGGGGGAAAAGAAAAACAAGGAATTCAAGACCAAACATGTTCAACTAATCTTTGATGAAAAAGGAAAGAATATCCAATGGAAAAAAAAAGACAGTCTCTTCAACAAATGGTGTTGGGAAAACTGGACAGCAGCACATAGAAGAATGAAACCGGACCACTTTCTTCCACTATACACAAACATGGAAGACCTAAATGGTAGAGAGGAAATGATCAAAATCCTAGAAAACACAGGCTGCAATCTCTTTGACATCGGCCATAGCAACTTCTTACTAGACACGTTGCCAGAGGCAAGGGAAACAAAAGCAAAAATGAACTATTGGGACTTCAAGATAAAAAACTTCTGTACAGTAAGGAAACAATCAACAAAACTGAAAGGCAACCTACACAATGGGAGAAGACATTAGCAAAGGACATATCTGATAAAGTGTTAGTATCCAAAATCTATAAAGAATTTATCAAACACCCAAAAAACCAGATAATCCAGTTGAGAAACAGGCAAAATACATGAATAGACATTTTTCCAAAGACCTACAGATGGCCAACAGACACGTGAAAAGATGCTCAACATCACTCATCAGGGAAATACAAATCAAAACCACAATGAGATACAACCTCACACCTGTCAGATTAGCTAAAATTAACACAAGAAACAGGTGTTGGCAAGGATGCTGAGAAAAGGGAACCCTCTTCCATGTTGGTGGGAATGCAAACTGGTGCAGCCACTCTGGGAAACAGTATGGAGGTTCCTCAAAAAGTTAAAAATAGAACTACCCTATGACCCAGCAATTACACTAGGCATTCACCAAAAGAATACAAAAATACCGATTCGAAGGGACACATGCACCCCAATGTTTATAGCAGCATTATCAACAAGAGCCAAAGTATGGAAAGAACCCAAATGTCCATCGACTGATGAATGGATAAAAAGGTGATTTTATATATAAATATATATGTATGTATATACACACACACACACACACACACAATGGACTATTACTCGGCCATCAAAAAGAATGAAATCTTGCCATTTTCAACAACATAGATGGACCTAGAGGGTATAATGCTAAGTGAAATGTCAGAAAGATACTGTATGATTTCACTCATATGTGGAATTTAAGAAACAAAACAGATGAACATAGGGGAAGGGAAGGAAAAACAAAACAGAGGGAGGCAAACCAAAAAGAATTTTAACTATAGAGAACAAACTGAGGGTTGCTGGAGAGGAGGTGGGCAGGGGAATGGGTTAAGTGGGTGATGGGCATTACCCACTTAACCCATTTCCCAGATGGTGCAGCATTTTTTTTTTTTTGGCAACAATAGCAGCAAAAGAGGGCACTTGTGTTGAGCACTGGGTGTTATAAGTGATGAATCACTGAATTCTACTCCCAAAACCAGTATTACACTATATGTTAACTAGAATAAAAAATTTAAAAAACAAACATGTTTTTAAACAGTGGTTCTATACAATGGACATTAAAAGACCTAATTTAAAATCAAGATGTTCTAGATCAAACAACCTTTACTCAATATTCTGTTCTGTAGAGTATTACCATATTCATGGCAGTACTTTGCATACACAAGATTAAGACATCAGGAAAGGAGTTTTACTGGAGATTCAATTGTGTGAGATTTGGGGAATGGTTTCTTAGAATCAGATACTAAATTTATAAAATGAGAGGGTTGAATTAGAGTTTTTCAAACCTTTTTTTTTTTTTTTGGCAACAATAGCAGCAAAAATCCTTCTTAACCTAATAGAAGATGCAGAAAGTAATAGAAAACATAAAACCTCTATAAATTGGTAAGTGGTATTCTAATAATTTCATAAATCGATACAATTTACTTACTATAAAGCTTTAATGAGAACAAAACTATTCTGATTAACAGTCTTCATCATATAATTTTCCTTATTGTGGATAGCACAGGAGTAGTTAGAAAATCAGGCTCAGACATATATATAGTTCCATAATTTTATATGATCAAATACAGGTTCAAATAAAGATAAAACTACAACTTAATCATCAATAAATTAATCTGATGACAATAATTAGTGCTTATCTCTGCTTTTAAATTTATCCTATTTTTTTTAATTTTTTTTAAAAAAATTCAAATTAAAATTTCAAACTCCTATAAATATCAAATAAAAATCAAGTCAAATAAAAATCAAAAGTCAAATAAAAATCAAAAATTAAAAAAATTCACAGCATCACAGCTCTCCTAAGGTTTGTGGAAAATGCAATCTATGAACACTCTAAGAAAGATACGGAAAGCTCTTCCCACACTAAAATTCCCTGATTCTATAGAATATACATATTACAGATGTCCCTCTTACCATTTTGGCAACTGTCCATGAATTCACATCTAATAAATCTAGACCAGTGGGATCCAACAGAAATATAGTTGATCCATATATGTAACTTTGAATTTTAAAGTTTTTAATTTTCTAATAGAAGTATAAATGTCCTTCCTTATAATAGCTCCTTATAACACTTTAATTTTTAAAGAGGTTTTTAGTACATTAGTTTAACTGATCTTCACAATAAGATTGTCACCTTTCAGACCAAAGAAGTGAACCTAAGAGATTCAGAAGCTTGAATTTTGGTTTTATTCAGTCCAGTTCTCTATGTACATTACTCCCACTGTTTCACACTGCTCTTTCAACTAAACCACACCATTATGGACAAGCACTAAAAGTGGAAGATACAAATCCAAAACAGACCTAAAAAAAAAAATGGGGAAGGCACCTTATAGAATAGAATCTGTTTACTAATTCTCCCTTTTTCCAAAATTTAACATTGTTCTGATAAAACTGATTAGTAGGTACTCTGGCAAGGTTACCATGTTCCAGAAGACTGATTCAAATTAAGCATCTGTGTGTGCCCTGGTTTTCCTTCTCCATTCTTTTCTATTCAGATTGATTTCTAGATTCGGTCTTTCAGGACACCGATGCAGTGGAAATAAAACAGTATATTTTTTAATCTGCATATTTTAAACCCAGAGCTTCCATTTAACATTCCTCAACTAAGAGCCTTTTTGTCCCATAGGGAACATTTGGCAATGTCTACAGATATATTTGCTTGTCATAACTGGGCCGGGGTGGGGGCAGGAGTAGCCACTGGCATGCAGCAGGTGGAGGCCAGAGATGCTGCTAAATAGCACAGAATGCACAGAAGAGTCCCTCACACACACAAAAACGACAACAAGAACTTTTGTTCTTTTGTCCAGACCAAAATGTCAATAGTGTGAAGGCTAAAAAACACTGCTTTGCTGAAAGCAAAAATAAATACCAGGCAGATTAAAACTAATTTTTTTAACTACCTAAAAGAATTAAGAGGAAATATATTTTTTGCTAAAGAAAGCTTTCAAGAAACAAAAGAAGCTACAAAAAAGTTAAAATTATAGGGAAAAGAAATGAAGCTAGAACAAAATTAAAATCAATATAGTCTACCACATATAAGATTTGTTCAGGCCAAGTATCTTCAATCATATTTCACTTTTTTGTATCCTACACACAATCCACCAGGAAATCCTACTGGGTTTATCCTCAGCACACATTTTTCTGTTACCTTATTCCTACTACCCTCATTACTCCACAGCTACAGTGCTTTCTATTTCTTGAACTTCCTGCATCTGGGTTTTGGGGTTATTGCCCTCCAAGTACAGTTTGCTTCCTTACCACCTTCAAGTTTTTGTCAGAGGTTTCCTTTTAGGTGAAGCATTACCTGACCACTCAATTTAAACTGCAACCTTCTCCTAATTTAGTAGTCTCTGGACCCCTCCCTAACCTCTCTTGCTCCAACATCAAAAAAGTTCTATTAAACCAGTGGTTCTCAAATATTTGGTCTCAGGACCTTTGTGCTCCTAAAAAATTAATGAGGACCTGTTATGGTCTGAGTTTTTGTGCCCCCCCCCCCCTCCAAGTCATACACTGAAACTCTATCTCCCAATGTGGTGGTATTAGAAGGTGGGGCCTTTAGGAAGCCATTTAGGATTAGATGAGCCCATGAGGATGGAGCCCTCGGGAATGTGATTAGTGCCTCTCTAGGAGTCACAAGAGAACTCTTCTCTGCTCTCTGCCATACAGGGATACTAGGAGAACACAGGCATCTAAGATCTATAAGCCAGGAAGAAGGCTCTCACCAGATCTGCTAACACCTTGATATTTGACTTCCCACCATGCAGGATTGTGAGAAAAAAATTTGTTGTTTATGGGCCATCCAGTGTAAAGCATTTTATCAGAGCAGCACAAGCCAAGACAGACACCAAAGAGTGTTTACATAGCTTCTGTCAATGTTTACCATATTAGAAAAACATTTTTAAAATATTTCAAAATCATAATAAACCCATTAAATGTTTTCATGAGAGATATTTTTCAAAACCAAAAAGTTAGTGAGAAGAGGGACATGGTTTTACAATTTTTGCAAATCCCAATGTCTGCTTAATAGAAAATAGCTGGATTCTCTGAGCTGCCTCTATAGTGTGTTGCAATAGGCTGTTTTGGAGTAAAGTTTGTGAATAAAATCTGGCCACACACATATATAATTAGAGAAGAGAGTAGTATTTTAATAGCTTTTTCATATAACTGAAGATACTCTTCAATAGCCACAAAAACTCAATGAGGGGTGGTTTCTTAGACATTATTTACAATATGGAAATATTAAACCCTGTAAGTGAATTTTTTGTACTCTGATCTTAAAATCCTTTCATCTTGAGCTTTGAATGGAATTTTAAAATATGAACGATCTTAAAGGTACTACATTGATTTGCTTGAAAATACTGGTTCAGAATTATACAGAACTTCCATAAACTGACATACTGCATTACTCAAACATCTCAAAAATCAAATATCACAACCAACCTCAGACAACTTAAGTATTGGGAAGCTCTAAAGCTTACAGTGACATGTACAAGTTTTCCAACTTCATA
The DNA here is from genome assembly GCF_054177405.1 of Leptonychotes weddellii. Classification (NCBI taxonomy): domain Eukaryota; kingdom Metazoa; phylum Chordata; class Mammalia; order Carnivora; family Phocidae; genus Leptonychotes; species Leptonychotes weddellii. The sequence goes on from NC_138378.1 coordinate 108,795,253, forward strand.
ATTTTGGCTTTAAAGTGTGAATTTTATCATCAATAAACTGTCATTTTTCCTTAAAGTATCAAGCTTGTTTCACTCACTCTTGAGAAAATGCCTACAAAATACTCAAATCTGAATAACCGTAGTTTGTCTCTTATTGAAGTGGAACCACATAATGGTTGTAGACCATACAATGGAAAGTGATCAGCAATAAAAAGGGACAAAGTACTCTACAACCGAAACCAATGATGTACTATATGTTAGCTAATTTAAATTTTTTTAAAAAGATGCTTTCTACACACACAAAAGGGACAAAGTATTGATACACATCACAACATAGATGAATCTCAAATTAATTATTCTGAGTGAAAGTCTGGAGAACGTATACTGTACTTCATCTATACGAAATTCTAGAAAATGCACACTATAGTGACAGAAAGCGGATCAATGTTGCCTGGGGAGGGACCACAACAACTTTTGGGTGTGATGGATAGGTTTATTATCCTGATTATAGTGGTTTCATGTGTGTATGTTTCAAATGTCATCAAATTGTACACTTCATATGCAGTTTGTTGTACCTCAATTATATTTCAGTAAAGCTATAAAACACACACACCACACAACCTAAATGTATACTAATGGTGGAGCGGATTACAGAAGATCGCTTTTATCCTTTCAATTACAAAAATAAATAAATCTACCTTCATTGGCTCTGATGAATAGGTCTTAGGGATCCTGCAGAGTTGGGGGGCAGGGAGGGGCTCAGAGTTAGATGTGGGGTATACTAACACGATACCCTACCTGTGTACGTGAATATGTGCTTGTATACACACAGCTGACGCGTAAAGGAGAAAACAGACATGGAAGGGTAGAAGAGGATTAACTTGGCCTTCCGTTTAGCTGACACGCCGCAAAGCGTTTGCATTTCTTCTTCAAAATTCCAAAAGGTAAAAAGTTACTTCTGAATGGGTATTAAAGTATTACAATTACGTAATTGTAATTTGTCTCGGCAAAAATAAGTTTCTTCAGAAGAGCACTTGAGTAGTCTTTGTGTCTGTCCATCTCCCTAAGTAAAAACACCTGGCCATAGTCTCAGCCATCACAGAGGCGACCCTGGGCGATATGCTCCCTGAAAAGGGCATTTTTCGGGGGAGGGGTACTGGTACCTATGGGGAGGTTGAACAGCTGACGCCGTTAGAGGGCAGAGAGGACAGCCAGGGCTGCGCGGATGCCCCCACAGGGGGCAGAGGGCTGGCGCCCACTCCTCTGGGACCAAAGCCACGACAGCTCAAGCGACAAAGATGGGGGCGGGGGGGCGGGCACCAGAAAACAATACAGCCCAGAGCAGGCTGACAGAAAATACGCAGACTTACGGAGAAGCGCCGACCAGGCCGTTCTTCCCGAAGCTCTTAGAAGAGGGCCAGGGCCCAAGATAGCAGCAAACTTAAGACCTGGTCACTCCCTCCCCCACCCCCCACCTTTTATGTCCCAGGGTGCATGCGCAGAACGCAGAAGCTTCAAGGGAAGTGGGAGGTTCACAGGTGAGCACAGTTCCTCCTGCCCCAGGGCAAGGGCGGAGGCTGGGTGGGGCTCGGGGAACGTGACGCCCAATCTGAGCTCCAAACTCCACAGGGACAACCTCACAGCCTTGTCCATCTGCGATAGGCTAAAGCCTTGATTAGACCTGGATTAGAGCTTTGTAGGGGGTCCCTGAGTGGGGCTAGGGTGGTGTAGAGAATGTTGGTTTGTCATGAGGGTGTGGCACATTGGGGTGGGGTCACCCCACTTCTCTGGTTGTGCAAGGATTGCAGAGGACGGGGACGGATCCACCGTGTGGCTGCCCGAAATAGAAACCCAGGAGACCCTAGTGAATTTACAGATTAGCGAAAGTAATGGCCAGTTATTGAGCACCTGTTAATTACATACTTAGATATACTATTGCACTTAATTCTATTTCTCTGTTTTTGGAGAGACTTGAATTGGATCTCCGGTTAGATACTAGTGATTTATGATGTTAATTTCCTGATCTCAATAAATGTATTGGGGTTATGCAGGATAAAGTCCTTGCTTATAGTAAATAAATACTAAAGTATTGGAGGTGATTGGGTATGATGTCAGCAATATACTTTCAAATTATTGGCGGTGACATGTTCTTTCTACTCTTCTTGTACCTTTTCTGCAAATTTGAAATTATTTCAAAAGAAAAAGAAAACCTTAATTTAAAAAAATATACTAGCGGAGCACTTGGGTGGCTCAGTTGTTAAGCGTGTGCCTTCAACTCAGGTTATGATCCCAGGGTTCTGGGATGGAGCCCCGCATCAGGCTCCCTGCTCAGCGGGAAGTCTGCTTCTCCCTCTCCCACTCTCCCTGCTTGTGTTCCCTCTCTCGCTGTCTCTCTCTCTCTGTCAAATAAATAAAAATCTTTTAAAAATAAAAATAAAAAAATATACTAGCTGCATAAAATGAGCTGTGAAAATCTCAACTATTTTTCTATATTCTGTAGCACTTTATATTACACAATAATTAACAGTTCCTTGAAAGAATAGGAACTGAGCTATAAAGTGATCTAGACACAGGTATTTGGAGGAAGACAAAATCTTTGACTTCCTTATAAATTCTTTCATGAAGACCTAGTCAAGTTTTCTATGTCTTGAATGAATTTTGTCATTTTATTTTTTCTATCAATTTAACCATTTCCCCTAGGTTTTCTAATTTATTAATGTGAAGTCTTGACAATACAAGCATATTATTTTAAAATCTGTGTGTCATTTCTCCAAAGAAGACAAACATGGCCAACAGACACGTGAAAAGATGCTCATCATCACTTATATCAGGGAAATGCAAATCAAAACTACAATGAGATTATCACCTCACACCTGTCATAATGGCTCAAATCAAGAACACAAGAAACAACAGGTGTTGGCAAGGATGTGGAGAAAAAGAAACCATCTTGCACTACTGGTGGGAATGTAAACTGGTGCAGCCACTCAAAAAGTTAAACCACTAATGGGTATTTACCCAAAGAATACAAACACCCCAATTCAAAGGGATACACGTACCACTGTGTTTATAGCAGCACTATTTACAATAGCCAAGATACGAAAGTAACCCAGATGTCCATCGATTGATGAATGGATAAAGAAGATATGGATATAACTGAGCCATAAAAAAGAATGAAATCTTGCCATTTGCAACGACATGGATGGAGCTAGAGTGTATAAAGCTAAATGAAATAAGTCAGTCAGAAAATGAGAAAAACCATATAATTTCACTCCTATGTGGAATTTAAGAAACAAAGCAAACAAGCAAAGGGGAAAAAAAGAGTCAAACCAAGAAACAGACTCTTAACTATAGAGAACTGATGGTTACCAGAGGGGAGGGTGGGAGGGGAGAATGGGTTAAATAGGTGACGGGATTAAGGAGTGTGTTTGTTGTGAGGAGAACAGGGTGATGTATGGAAGTGTTGAATCAGTATACTGTACACCTGAAACTAATATAACACTGTATGCTAACTGGAATTAAAATAAAAACTTTTAAAAAGAGAGAGAGAGAAAGAATAATAAAGTAAAATCTGTGTCTGTGACCATTTCCTACTTTATTCTTTATTTATATCTTCTCATTTTTTTTCTTGCCAGATCTTATTAATCTTCTTTATTAGTTTTTCTTGTTCTAATTGTTCTCCAGTTCATATATCTTTTCTATATCTGTATCCTTTCCTTTTAAAAAATTTCTTTTGAGTTTGTTCTATTATTTATCATAGCTTCTTACATTGAATACTTACTGTCTTTATTTTTTCTTTATTTTTTTAAGTAGGTTCCACGCCTACTCAGGGCCTGAACTCATGACCCTGAGATCAAGACCTGAGCTCAGATCAAGAGTCAGACGCTTAACTGACTGAGCCACCCAGATGCCACTACTGTCTTCATTTTTAACCTCTCATATCCTAAAAAAACGTACTTAAACTATAGAATTTTCCTGTAACAATTGCTTTAGTTGAATCCCTTAAGTTTTTATGGCATTATTTCATTATAATTCAGTTTTAAATTTTTCTAATTCCTACTGAGACTTATTTTGTAGTCTATGGGCAAAGATCATTTTTATTTCCAGATATGTGAAGTATATTGTTATCTTTATATTAATTTATAACTTGTATTAATTGCATCGTGGTCAGAGAATATGGTCTGTATAATACTGATTACTTAAAACTTCTTGATACTTGCTTCGTGGCCGAGTGTCTGGTCTTTTTGAAAACATATATCCATGATAACAAGTTATTAATTTTTTCCAAGTATCAGGTACAGAAAGTGATTTTTGTCAGCTTCTTGTAAATCTGCCAATTTTTTCTTTCTATATTTGGAATATATTTTATAAAGTACATAAAGGTTTAAAATTTATTTCTGATGAATTTGCTTATTTTATCAATTTGTAATAACCTTCTTTAAGTCCAAAAAGTTTTTGCCTTAACGTCTATTTTGCGTGGTATTGATTTAGCCATGCCAGCTTTCATTTAGTTGGTATTTGCCTTGGTTTGTTTATCTTTTTCTGTCCTTTTTCCTATTAATCTTCTGTGTCTTTATAAGTGTCTCTTGTAAATAAGATGTAGCTCAACGTTTGCTCATTTTTTGTTTGTTCAATGTTTCAGATGTAGAAGCTTCTTTTCACCTTTGGTCCACTGACATTGATTGAGATTTCTAATATTTTGTGATTCATTCCTACAATTTTAAGTGTTAAGTTTTTGATACTTTTTCTAGGTTTCTCCATTATAGTTTTCTTTGAGATTGATTGAAAAAAAAATTTAACTTCTCCTTCTCTACCTCACCCCCACCTGCTACTTTCTTCTCTACCACTTGGGAGGTTATTCCCTCTGTTACCATCTTTTAGAGATCACCCTACAATTTTTAACACTTATTTAATGGAAGGAATTCTGAAGTTAATCAATGTCTTCACCCTCCTCTTAAACAATACAAAGACTTGAGGGCATTTTAACTTCCCCTTCCATTATCACCTTCCCCTTTCTAACTTACCTACTAGGAGGAATTTCTGTGAACATCTGATGGACCATCTGCCCCCTAACTTACTCCTACTCATCCTTCATTTCTCAGGTTAAATTCCATTTCCTCTGAGAAGACTTCCCTAGAGTCTGGGTCAGTAGTCATCAATCTGGATTACCCTGCACTTAGAAATGCCCAAAGAGGGGCACCTGGGTGGTTCAGTCAGTTAAGAGAGTCTGCCTTTGGCTCAGGTCATGATCCCAGCATCCTGGGATCGAGCCCTACATTGTGCTCCCTGCTCAGCGAGGAGCCTGCTTCTCCCTCTGCTTCTGCCCCTCTCCCTGCATGTGCTCTCTCTCACTCTCTCTCTGTCAAATAAAGTCTTAAAAAAATATCCAAAGACTTCCCAAAGGGGCACTGGCATAATAATTTTAAATGGTTCAATTTCCAGATCCTCACATTTTATGTGTAGTCTTCCCTATTTTGATCTGCCTGAGAACTAAGCTACCTAAAAGCCTGAAGCAGATAGTTTTTCTTTTCTCCTTCCCTTTCATCACTGCCCTGTTCCTACTTTATAAAATAAAGGTATGTCTCTATTACCTCTATTTACCATTGTGCTTGGTTTGGCCCTGGCATATAAATTCCCCTCAACCAAACAAATAAATAGTCAGCAGTTCAAAATATTAGCATCAGTGAAACTTTTAGTTGTGTCTTTCCCTGTATTATTCAAATTTTTCTGAAAGGCAAAGCATTAGAAATGGAGTGTTTTGGTGCATGTTTGATTGTTAATAATTAGACATGGAGTCAAACAAGAGTAGAGTTGCCAGGGGGTGCCTGGGTGGCTCAGTCGTTAAGCATCTGCCTTCGGCTCGGGTCGTGATCTCAGGGTCCTGGGATCGAGCCCCGCATCGGGCTCCTTGCTCCGCGGGAAGCCTGCTTCTCCCTCTCGCGCTCCCCCTGCTTGTGTTCCCTCTCTCGCTGTGTCTCTCTCTGTCAAAATAAATAAAATCTTTAAAAAAAAAAGAGTAGAGTTGCCAGATCTAGCAAGTAGAAATACAGAAACCTAGTTACATTTGAATTTCCAGTAACAAAATTTTTTTCAATATATGGATTACCCAGATACACTGAAACACTGAAAAATTATTAGTCTTTGAAATTCAAACTTAACTAGGCCTCCTGTATTTTATCTGACAACCCTAGCTAATATTAAGAACAACTTTCATTTTTTTCTTTCATCTATTTGACACTTTAAAAAAAAATACAATATTCCCAAGGGAGAGTTCTACTAGAGCAAACCCAACCCAAAAATGTAAGAACTTTTAAAGCAGAGATGCTTTATTTAAAACAGGCTACAAACTCATGGCAGGAGTCTTTTCCTTATTTAGCGATCTATTTTAGAATTAGAATTACAAAATAAGATGGTTATCATAGCAATGTTTACTAATATGTTGATTTGAAATGAAAACTAAAGTCAGACTTGTTCTGTTGGAAAATGAGTCAGATTTGGCTAAACAATTAGGTTATATGTGGGAACTTTTCATATATTAAATTCACCAAATCTTCAACTCCAGGATCTCATAGTAACTAATACATTATAAAAACAAATATTATCGGGGCGCCTGGGTGGCTCAGTTGGTTGGGCGACTGCCTTCGGCTCAGGTCATGATCCTGGAGTCCCGGGATCGAGTCCCGCATCGGGCTCCCTGCTTGGCAGGGAGTCTGCTTCTCCCTCTGACCCTCCTCCCTCTCATGCTCTCTGTCTCTCATTCTCTCTCTCTCTCAAATAAATGAATAAAATCTTTAAAAAAAAAAACAAATATTATCAAATAAGTAATGATAAATATTATCAAAGGATCTTCATGTTAAAAGTTCATTGATCTGCAGATTTTAATATGAGTGCACTTTATATATGTTATATCTCAATGAAAAAGAAGAAAAAAGCTTTGAAAAGGAACATGGAAATTAACAATGTATTTTCTAAGTATACCTGCTAAGTCACATCTAAATGAAAGAATTACACACATAATTTGGTAATTTATGATAAGGCCTTTTTGCTAAACTTCCCAGAAATTCAGAACGTAGACAATTCTGAAGGCTGGGTAGGAAATTTTTTTCAAGTCCAGTGGTCTCTAATTTTAGCACTAACAACAAAAAGAAGAAGAAGGTGATTGGAGAATCTTGTCAAGTCCTCAATCAATCATTATAGATATGAGAGCATTAAGAATGCAAGACCAATAAGGTTTAAGAACCACAAACAGCAAGTTTCTCATAGCAACCTGGACTTTTTCCTTTGCTTATATATATAAATATATATTCATTCATGTAACTATTTGATGTCCATTTATCCTACAAAATCAAGTCTCATAGAAGCAATACTGAGCTTTTCCTCAGTGAACGTTGAGTAAAAGATTAAATGGGCAAATGCATCAAGTGCAGGTGGTATTTGCAATCCCAGGAATGGATGCTATTAGCCAGAACGCATGCACAGAGCAGAGGATGGAACTCTAGAAACAGAAGTAGATTAGCAAGTCATTTCAGGGCCACACCTGTGTCATCTGCATTTACAGCTCTCCCTTTTCCTTTCCTCCTTCGTCCATAATCTTGCACACAGGAACAATACAAAAGTAAAAATGACCTGCTTGAACTGCTTTGCCAAACCAATCTAAGACCCAGGGTAGATAACTACTGTTAGGAGAAACAATTACCCATGAAGACTATGGCACTGGGCAAGTCTCTTGATCTCTTTGAGCTTTATTGTCATCACCGTCCTATGGAAGAAACAGATGTTAGATACATAAAATATAGTAGCTCCCACCTCCCCTTCAAGGAAGCTGCACACAATCTCCCTGAGACTAGCCATTTAAACATTAATTTTCTTTTTCTATCATTCATTTTAGTCAATCATCTCTGTGTGCATCATGCACTCATACCACGTGCTATATTTGTGGGTAAGAATTTTTTCCTCCAGTTTCCATTTCCTCCAATATCCTAGAGTCAGGTCCATTTTTCTATGTTTCTGCTACCCACTTTCTATTACTATTACTTTAGCCCTAATTTATTTAACAGTGATGACTTTTTCAGATAGTTCAGTGTGACTGGGTTTTGGTGTTGTCTGGTTTTTTAGATGCCACCAGGAGGCAGCATGGACTTAGTGATGATCTCACATCTACAGTCATTCTGTCACTTCCTAAAGGAAGATGTCTTTTCTACTTAAAATACAATTAAATCTGACCTTTTTTCTTTTTTTTCATATAATACCCAAAGTTAATGAGGACATGGGGGAGCAGACACTGCCATATACTTGCAGTTGAAGTGTTCATTGGGGCAATTTGAAAATGCCATAGTGAAAGCCTTAAAATTGTTAATATCCTTTGTTCTAACATTCTCCTTTCCCACAAACTCTCTCCTACCCCCTGTCATTTCATTTAAGGAGATTATTGTGGCTGAGAGCAAAGATTTAGCTACAGGAACATTCAGTACAGCATTGCTTAAAATAACGTAAACTAGAAACAATGTAAAGATCCAACAATAAGGGATTCAGATCATATAATGGATTACTATATGGCTGTTTAAAATGATACTGTTGAGGGCGCCTGGGTGGCTCAGTTGGTTGAGCGACTGCCTTCGGCTCAGGTCATGATCCCGGAGTCCTGGGATCGAGTCCCACATCGGGCTCCTGGCTCAGCGGGGAGCCTGCTTCTCCCTCTGACCCTCTCCCCTCTCATGCTGTTTCTCTGTCTCTCTCTCTTTCTCTCAAATAAATAAATAAAATCTTTAAAAAAATAAAAAAAATGATACTGTTGAAATGTTTTTCAAATATGTGGTATGTAAATCACAAGATGTGGTACATGGAACAATTGTAAATGGCACATAGAAGGACATTGTTTCCATTTCCCTATATCTGCTCCCATTGCCCAGAAACCATCCTGGTTCATCATGGCCTCCTCCTGGATAGCTAGAAGGTTAAGACTTCCCACACAAGACCACACTCTTCTTTTCGCTATCTTCCTTAGGAGCTCTCTGTCCTGTTCCTGTTTCAAGGCTCAGGCTTCATCCTGCCATCATGGCCCCAGCATCCTTTCCTTTCCACCTAGCCCTTCCTGACTCTTGCAGCCAGCTTCACCCTCATTGCCTTCCAGTCCCTTTTCATATTTCCTGAAACACCCAACCCTGCCCCTTCTCCTAAGCTCCAGGAGGTGGCACTGAAGTAAGCCTTGAAGGATGGGGAGGAGTTGGCGTGGCAGAGACAGAGGACATGGCAAAGGACATATGTCAGAATAATATAGACCAGGGAAAAAAAGAGAAACATAGCATGAAATGCACAGAGAACTAAAATCAGGTTAGGGGCACACAAGAGTAAATTGAGAAACTTGTTCAGAGATCCAGCCTATGGGTAGCAGGGACTTGATTACAGAGGACAAAGCATGGTATTCTATAGAGTTTGAACTTCACCCTGGAACTAAGTTTAAGGAGTGATGAAATCAAATCACAAAGTTTCGTGGAAAATGGATTTGTGGGGAGAGGGGTTTTTGCAATAACAGAAATAAGACATGATAAGGGCTTGAACTAGAGCAGAGGTAGGAAATATAGAGAAGAGGGGTCAGATTCAAAATTATGTAGAACATCAGATTAACAGGACCTTGTGACTATGGACTATAGACCTACTGTAGATTAGGTAAGAACCAGAATCATATCTGTCTCACTCACAGCTGGCATCTCCTCCCCCTAATACACTGTATTCCACACAGGTACCCAAATGAATTGGAAAGTGGGTAGGTATCAGAAGTGTTAAATGCAAAATGACTGCAGATCTTCCCACTGAGTGGAGGAGTTTAATTCTCCTCCCCTTAAATGCTGGCTGGCCTTGTGATTTGATTCACTTTAGCCAACAGAATTCCTGATACCAGAAGGATTAAAATGAGAAAGAAAAGAATCTCTCATTGAAAAATTAGCATAAATTTAAATAATTACTGATGATACATCTGTGAAATAATATGTAATTGAGTGTTCCTCAAAATAAAAGTAGAATACTATTTAAACAAATTTAATGATTATGTAGAATTAAAATTGTTGGCAATGTCAACATAATTTAGAAGAAGAGAGGCATAGATAAGAATGAAGTTAAAATCAATTAAAAGAATCATCTTATTTGGCATAATGAGACTATAATAATGATTAGCTCCAGACAAAGTAAGAAAACAGAAGTACAAACAGGTTTATTGATCTATTTAAAATATAAAGTTACAGACCGTAACCATAGACAATATTAAAGAATAAAATAACATAAAATCCAGTTATATGAGACTTACAAAATACATACCAAAGGAGCACTGTATATGAAGACTGAAACTGAAGGGATGAAATATATATATACCTTGTGACTCATAAGGCCAGCCCAGATTCAAGGGGAGAGAAATAAAATCTTCCACTAGATGGCAAGATCTTCAGAGTCATTTTGCAAAGTGTGTAATTCAGGAAGGCATAAAGATGAGAGACGTTTTTGCAATTAATCACCACACCATGAAAATTCTAATTGAGATCAGTAGGAAAATAGGAAGAAAAAACAGGAAAACAAGGAGAAAAAAACAAAAAATACGGAACATAAGAAACAAATAGCAGATGGCAGATATAAACCTAGCCATATTGATAAGCACATTGAGTATAAATGGTCTAAACATTCCAATTAGATGCACAAGTTGTCAGATTAGATAAGAAAGCAAGAGTCAATTATATGTTGTCTAAGAGAAACTCCCCTCAAATATAAAAACACAGGTTAAAAGTAAAGTGATGAACTTGATTACAATGATGGAAAAATATATACTATGCCTACACAATCCAAAGAAAGCTAAGGTGGCAGAGGAATATGAGAGGAACCAGATTTCAGAGCAAAGAACAATACTAGGGATAAAAAGGTAATTGCATAATGATATAAGGGTCAATTCATTAAAAGGACAGGGGCGCCTGGGTGGCTCAGTTGGTTGAGCGACTGCCTTCGGCTCAGGTCATGATCCTGGAGTCCCTGGATCGAGTCCCGCATCGGGCTCCCTGCTCAGCAGGGAGCCTGCTTCTGCCTCTGACCCTCCCCCCTCTCATGTGTTCTCTCTCTCTCATTCTCTCTGTCTCAAATAAATAAATAAATAAATAATCTTTAAAAAAAAAAAAATAAAATAAAAGGACATAACATTCTTCAATGTGTATGTAAATAATAACAGAGTTTCAAAATACCTGAAGCAAAAAACTCTTAGAGATGAAGGGACAAATGGACAAATTTGTAATTTTAGTTGGAGATTTTAACAGTAATAGACAAAGTGAAAAGAAAATCAGTAAAGGTATAGAACACCTGGCCATTATCATCAATCAACTTGACCAATTTGCCACTTAATAAAAATTCCACCTAGCAACAGCAGAAGGCATCATCTTTTCAAGTGCACACAAAACATTTGCCAACATAAGCCATATTCTGGACCACAAAACAAGTCTATAAATTTAAAAGAATAAATCACAAAAAGTATGTTAGGACCACAGTAGAATTAAATTAGAAATCAACAAGCAGATATTTGGGAAAGCTCTAAGTATTTGGAAATTAAACACGCATTTCTAAATAATTGAGGGCTAAAGAAGAAATTACAGGGGAAATTAGAAAATACGTTGAACTAAATGAAAATTACAGAGCAGCATATCAAAATGTATGAGTTACTGCAGCAGCAGTGCTTTAAGGGGAATTTATATTGTTAAATGCTCTCAACTTAATGCTATAAAATTTGACTTTAAGATCATAAAAAAGTGAGCTAAATGAATTAAACTCATAGGCATTAGGAAGGAAATAATAAACATCAGAGAAGTCAATAAAATAGAAAATAAATAACAAAGAACAATCAGTGAAACCAAAACCTGGTTCACTGAAAAGACCAATAAAAGTGACAAAACTCAGATCAAGCCTGACTCTTAATCAGTCAGACTAATCAAACATAAAAGAAGGAAGACACGAATAAGAAATGATAGGACACTACAGATACTGCATATTTTAAAATAAAGGGATATTATAAGCAATTTATGCCTTTTAGATGAAATTGACAAATTCTTTGAAAGACAAACTACCAAAGATCACTCAAGAGAAAGTGATAGCCTGGCTAGCCCCATGCCATTTAAATAAGTTGCATTTGTAGATAAAAACTTACCCCAAAAGAAAATTCTAGACCCAGAAGTCTCCAATGGTGGATGATACCAAACGTTTTAGTAAGAAATAATACCAGTCTTATGTAAAATCTTCCCAAAAATATGAAGAGGAGAATATGCTTCACAGCTTGTTTTTTGGCTTTTTTTGAGATAAGCATTACCCTAGTACCAAAACCAGATAAAGCCATTAGAAAAAAAACTACAAACCAAAAATTCTTCATAAAAATGAATGCAAAATTCCTTAACAAAGCATTAGCATAGCAAGTCCAGAAATGCATAAAGGGAAAATGCTACGTGGGATTTACCTTGGGAATGCAAAGTTGGTTTAACATTTAAAATATCTATCAATGTACTTTACCAAAGTAATAAATTAAAGTAGAAAAAACATATAATCATCTTAATAAAGGCAGAAAATCCCTTTGACAAAATTCATCTCCTGTTCATGATGAAAACTCCAAATTAGGAACAGAGAGGAACTTCCTCAATTTGATAAAAAGCATCTACAGCTAATAACATACTTGATGGTAAAAGACTGAATGTGTTCCTCATAAGGTCAGAAAAAAAGGCAGAGATTCAAATAAGAATTTTAAAAATCAAGTTTGGTAGGTAGTAGAATATAAAGTCAATATAAAGTTAATTCTGTATATTAGCACTGAACAATTAGAATTTGAAATTTTAAATGATATTTATGATAGCATCGATAATATGAATTACTTAGAGATAAATTTAACAAAATATATGCAATATCACAAAATATATGCAATATCTGTATACTGGAAACTACAAACTGTTTCTGAAAAACATCTAAATAATGTTGAGATAATGATGAGATCCAAATAAAGATCTAAATAAATGATGAGATAGTTCATGGATCTGATTTTGTTAAGATGTCATTTCCCCTCAAATTGATCTATAGATTTAACACCAACCCAGTCAAAATCACAATAGGCTTAAAAAAAATGATCAGTTTCATTCTTCTGCATGTGGCTGTCCAATTTTCCCAACACCATTTGTTGAAGAGACTGTCTTTTTTCCATTGGACATTCTTTCCTGCTTTGTCAAAGATTAGTTGACCATAGAGAAAGGGGAACCCTCCTACACTGTTGGTGGGAATGCAAGCTGGTGCAACCACTCTGGAAAACAGTATGGAGGTTCCTCAAAAAGTTGAAAATAGAGCTACCATATGACCCAGCAATTGCACTACTGGGTATTTACCACAAAGATACAAATGTAGTGATCCGAAGGGGTATGTGCAGCCTGATGTTTATAGCAGCAATGTCCACAATAGCCAAACTGTGGAAAGAGCCAAGATGACCATTGACAGATGAATGGATAAAGAAGATGTGGTATATATATATAAAATGGAATATTATGCAGCCATCAAAAGGAATGAAATCTTGCCATTTGCAACGACGTGGATGGAACTGGAGGGTATTATG
>NC_138378.1:108809334-108830180 GCF_054177405.1 Leptonychotes weddellii
CTGAAACAAATAATACATTATATGTAAAAAAAAAAAAAAGAAGATAGTAGGAAGCGAAAAATGAAGCGGGGGGAATCAGAGGGGGAGACGAACCATGAGAGACTATGGACTTTGAGAAACAAACTGAGGGTTCTAGAGGTGAGGGGGGTGGGGGGATGGGTTAGCCTGGTGATGGGTATTAAAGAGGGCACATACTGAATGGAGCACTGGGTGTTATACGCAAACAATGAATCATGAAACACGACATCAAAAACTAATGATGTAATGTATGGTGATTAACATAATAAAATTTTTAAAAAATTATTAAAAGATTAAAAAAATGAAATTGGAAGGTTTACTCTACCAGATTTTAAGACTGAAACTATAACTAACCAAGACACTGATTGATGTAGACACATAGATCATGGAACAGAAGAGAGTCTCTTTTGAAAATAGAATACTACATAGCACTAAAAACAAACTATGGCAACATGTAACAGCATGGATATATCTCAAAGCATTATCCTAACTGAAAATAGGCATGCAAAAAAAATTATACACTTTTTTTTTATAAGTACATGAAATTTTAGAAAAAGTAGAGCTATACCAACAGAAAGCTGAAGAGTAATTGACAGGGCTCATGGGTAGAAGAGAAGGAATTGACTGCAAAATGGCATGAGAGAAGTTTTGGGGGTGATAGAAATGTTCTTGATTGTGTTTGTGGTGACACCACTATATGCATTTGCCAAAACTCATTGAATTATATATTTAAAATCAGTGAATCTTATTGTATGTGAACTGTACTTCAATAAAACTGACAAAAAATAAAGATAGAACATTTTAGACCCTCAAAACTAATAAAGAACAAGAAGTAATGAAATAGAAAAAAAAAATAAATTCCTATAAATAAAGAAATAAATACCTATCTTTGAAAAAACTAATCAGGTGGACAGACCTCTTGCAGAACCGATCAAGTGATGAGCCCTGGGTGTTATGTGCAACTAATGAGTCATTGGACACTACACCAAAAACTAATGATGTACTATATGTTGGCTAATTGAATTTAATTTTAAAAAAAAGACAAGAAAAGGCACATAAAGAATATTATAGGGAAAAGAGACCTGAACTACTGGTAAGGTGAAATGGATGGATTCCTGTCCAGCAATGAAAATGAATGAACTGGGTGATGGACACTGGGGAGGGTATGTGCTATGGTGAGCACTGTGAATTGTGTAAGACTGATAAGTCACAGACCTGTACCCCTGAAACAAATAATACATTATATGTTAATAAAAATAAATAAAAAGAAAATGAATGAACTGCATCTATATATATCTAAGTATCTTGAAAATATAACTTTGAATTAAAATAAGTTGAAAAAGACTATGTCCAATATTGTACATTTGTGTAAACACTAAACAAACAATAGTATATATTGTTTATGCATGCTTACACATTTAGAAAAATTTTTAAATTTTTATTTTAAATTATAATTTAATACATGAGAATTAGACTGCTAATTTATCAGCTTTAAGATATTGGTTTCCTCTGGCAGGAAGAAAGCCTGAAGGAATGGGTGGTGGGGTGCAAGGGGAACTTGAGCTATATCTTTAATGTTTTATTTCATTTATGTCCCAGAGACAATAACAGAGACAGAACTGAACGCAAAAAAAAAAAAAGCAAAATGTTATGATCTTCTAGGCATTATGGGGAGTACATATAGGTACCTGTTATATTATTTTCTGTAATTTTGATATGTTTAAAATGTTTTACAATTTGACATCATTTTGAGATTGAATAAAGCCAGCCATATAAACTTCGCACCACAAAGTGCGGTACATAGTAATCATATTCCTGAAGAATCTCACAATTGACACAGCTTCCAGATTTGCAAACCTGGAACTAACAGTATTAGTTCTCTCAGAAAACGTCCTCAGAGGTATTAACAAACTGAGGATCAGGCCAGTGGTTTCTTAATTACACTTCTGTACTGATCCCTTGGAGGATGCCAGTCAACCCTAGTGATCCACCGGATAATGGCAGCATGTCAACAAACAGAAATTGCTGCATGATTAAATTATCACTGACGGTGAGTGAGCGCCCTATGATCCTGGCCTTGCAAGTGAGGTCAGAGATACGTCTGTGCTTAGAAAGGAGGATTCCGTGCGATAAAAATCCAGCCTGTAATAAACTGTACCATGTCCTTCCCCTATCTTAACAGTGATCACTTGGAATCATCATCACCCATCTGTATGCTTGGCTCACAGTAAATAATTGCTAACTGACTAATTAGCCTCCAGGAAATGGAATTCCATAAATAGGGGGATTGTGCCAACTTATCCCCGACTCCTAACATGGTGGACCTAGCCAACATATCGAATAGGTGAAGGGAAAGCCAAAGGTGCTGCTACTCCATGAAAACTTCCCAGCTCTCTCCAGCCAGAAGGATCTGTTCCTTTCATATTTGTACCCTCTTAGAATATTTAACATCTATTCTTACAGATACATGTGTTCAGGTCTCATTTTCCATTACTACCTTTTAGGTTTAAGAGCAAGGACTGTTCCCTTTTTGTCATTTATTACAGAATGATGGAAAATAGAAAAAAAGTCTTAAAGCTAAAATTAATTCATTTTATACTTTCCTAAGTTCAGCAGAATTATGTTGAACTTAAAGTATGCAACTCCAGACCATTTAAAATGAAATCCCACTTCCATATATTTAGTTAGTTGGTAGCAGAGCAATGGGCGATGACGTGTACCAAATCACCAACAGGGCCCATGCGCCTGTTTGCTCAGCTATTTCCCATTAAACACCAGCGAACAAAGACAGCTGCCAACCATTTTCTAGGTCACTTGTTCTGTTTGTAAACAGGAAGTGTACAATAATTAACAAGATGTAATTATTTGCAAACAGGATTTACACAGAATGAAAGAATTTTTTTAAAGGAAGAAAATTAAGGCAAGTCTTAAGTGCTTAATGACCCCATTAATTGAGATAGGTAATTGAAGAAATTAAACAGAAGAGGTAATGGCCTTGGAGCCATTAATCTATTCTGGGAGTACTGCTAATGTTTACCAGGTGATTTTCATCTGAATTAAGAGCTGAGAGTCAGTCTACTTTCACACAATAGTTCTTGGATCTGGCCAATCAGAAGAATCACTTGGAAAGCCTTGAACAATACAGATCCCTGGATTCTCTTCATACAGCCTTAATCATAATCTCTGGGGTAG
Source organism: Leptonychotes weddellii (assembly GCF_054177405.1). Classification (NCBI taxonomy): domain Eukaryota; kingdom Metazoa; phylum Chordata; class Mammalia; order Carnivora; family Phocidae; genus Leptonychotes; species Leptonychotes weddellii. The sequence continues at coordinate 108,812,545 of NC_138378.1, forward strand.
GGCTCATACACACGTATTTTTTTAAAAGCCTAACAGGTGATTCTTTAAAAGGGCTAGCCAGGTTTGGAGGTCATTGTGCAGGCTAAGGTTTCTCAACGTGGGCACTGCTGACATTTTTGGATAGTTAATTGTTGTGGATGCTGTCCTGTGCATTATAGGATATTTAGCATCATCCCTGGCCTCTGCCTAGGAGATACCAGTAGGACCCTCCCTTCCAAAAATTGTAAAAAAACAAAATGTTGCCAGACATTGCCAGATTTCTCTGGGGGCTGAAATCACCATCCATTTAAGAACCATTGCTTTAGAACAACCCTGTCTGATAGAACTTTCTGCAATGAGGGAAATGTCCAACCTGGTAGCCACAAGCCACAAGTGGTTATTGAGCACTTGAAATGTGGCTAGTACACCTAAGGACCTGAATTTTAAATGTTATTTTGTTTTAACTAATTTAATAGTAAAAGCCACATATAACTAATGGCTATTATATTGGACAACACGGTTTTACAAGATTCCGATCTGACTCTAGGCAGTGAAATCTATACAATGTCTTCCCTAAGTGCTCCTGAGACATGCCATGTAGAAATAATTTACAAAAATAGAAAATCTACCTAGTTTCCTGTCTGAATTAGAAAAGCTCTTGGGATGTTATGACTAATGGAAAGTTTATTTGCAGCTTTGCTTTCTAAGTGTTGTCTAGGAAATATTTTTTGTTACTACCCTTTATACCCAGATTAAGACACTTAAAGCAGTCTGGCTGGGGTTAACCCCCTTCAGTCCCAATTTTGATCTCCTTTTATTGTCAGTCCCTAACACTTTCTTAGGGAAAAAATCCTATTGCTGTCTGGTTTTTGTCAATTCTTAGCAGGTTAAACATAGAGTTACCATATGGTCCAGCAATTCCACTCCTAGATGTATACCCAAGAAAGATGAATACATATGTCCATGCAAACACTTAATATACACATAAATGTTCATAGCTGCATTGTTTTTTCCAGTTTTATTAATGTATAACTGACATACAGCACTTTATAAATTTAAGGTATATGGTACAATGATTTGACTTACATATAAGGTTTGAAATGATTACCACAATAAGTTTAATTAACATCCATCATCTCATATAAATACAAAAAATAAGAGAAAAAGAAAAATAAATTTATTTTCCTTGTGATGGGAACTCTTAACATTTATTCTAACAACTTCCATATATACCACGCATCGGTATTAATCATAGTCATCATGTTGTACATTACATCCATAGCACTTATTTATCTTATAACTGAAAGTTATACCTTTTGACCACCTTCATCTAATCCCCCCTCCACCTCTGGTAACGAACACATCTCTTTTCCTTTGTTTGTTTTGCAGATTCCACATATATATGAGATCATACAGTATTTATCTTTCTTTGTATGACTTATTTTTCTTAGCATAACGTCTTGAAGTTCATCCATGTTGTTGCAAATGGCAGGATTTCCTTTGTTATGGCTGATTACTATATATATATATATCACATCTTCAGTACCCACTCATCTGTCCATGGACAGTCAGATTGTTTCCATATATTGGCTTTTGTAAATAACACTGCATAGCTACATTATTCATAATAGCCAAAAAGTGGAAATAATCCAAATGTCTAACAACTGATGAATGAATAAACAAATGTATATCTATCAATGGAATATTACTTGGCAATAACAATGAATGAAGCCCTGATATATTCTACAACAGGATGAACCTTAAAAACATTATGCTAAATTGAATAAGCCAGTCGCAGAAGACCACATACTATATGATTCCATTTATATGAAAGATTTGTAATGGGCAAATCAACAGGGATAGAAAGTAGTTTTAGGGCGCCTGGGTGGCTCAGTCGTTAAGCGTCTGCCTTCGGCTCAGGTCACGATCCCAGGGTCCTGGGATCGAGTCCCACATCGGGCTCCCTGCTCGGCAAGAAGCCTGCTTCTCCCTCTCCCATTCCCCCTGCTTGTGTTCCTGCTCTCGCTATCTCTCTCTCTGTCAAATAAATAAATAAAATCTTTAAAAAAAAAAAAAAGTAGTTTTAGCAGTTGTCTAGGGCTGGGGTGAAATGAGGACATTGATTGGTTATAGCTAATAGTTATGGGGTTTCTTTTTGGTGTGATGGAAATGTTCTAAAATTAGATTGTGGTGATGGCTATACAATTCTGTGATTATACTAAATCTGTTAATTATATACTTTAACAGGATGAAGTGTATGGTATGGGAATTGTATCTCAACAGAGTTGTTAAAACCTCTGTTGGTGTAATTCACTCTATAAGCAGATCTAACAAGAAAATCTGCATGATAATATCAATTGGTACAAAATATTTATTATTAAACTGTAAGTGGCTTTGGATAATGTTATTATCTTATTCCAGAATAGTCTCTCCACTGGTTACTAGCATTCTCATTTCCAAGATAATTGAAGTGACCCTGCATTGCATCCAAACTCAGGCTGAAAAATTTTAAACCTGGCCCTTACTCAATAATAAATTCTTAAATTCTTCCACTCTACGAGCTCCATTGTAGGACAGTGAATGCATTCAGAAGATACTCTGCATAACCGCAGAAAGCAATTCCAAGGGCCCATCCTTGTAATTCCTGAGTTCCTCTCTAGTCGATAGGAATAATGGACTCATGAAAATTGCCAATGAGAAAAGATGAAAGGATAAAAGATTTTCTAACCTAATATTGTCACAAGTCAGGCCAGTCAGACCCTGTCCTGCATGTAAAGTGCTAAGTCATGGAAGATAAATAGCTCTGTCAAGCAATGAGAAGAGGACATTCACTTTTAGGGCCTTGAGTTCTCCAAGCAACCCCAGACAGAGCCCGTTCTCTGGCTTTCAGCTTATCTGACTCAGATAACTTTACAGGAAATGAAAACATTTCTAGGTTTTCCATTACAAAGAGAGATCTGGTACTGAAGATAACTGCCAAACGTACACAGCTTGAGCATGGACCATTTAGGAGACCTACAGGGAGTGTGCAGATGAGGAAGAAAAACAGCAAATATCAAGGGAGGTAAAATTTTTCATAATGTAAACCAAAAAAAGTCCATCTAAGGCAATTTTGCTTTTATTGTCCTGAATAAATAATGTCAAATGAAATCAGTTTGTCTAAGTGGTTAGATAGAGATCTGTGAAGAATGATGTACAGAGAAGTAGGGACTCAGATTACAAGGCAGGAAAGAATAGGTTTTTTAAAGGAAAAATGTGTAGGGAGGAATATTAATTCAGAAACTCATTCAGTAGACAAAGCAGAAGACTTTAGGTTACAAAGCAGTGACACAGTTCTGACCTTCCTTCCATTCACTGAGGATGTAGTTTAACAAATACATAGAGCATTTATGAGAAAAGCTAAGGCCTTTGGAATTGTTCTGGGAAGAGTCTGAGTTATTTGGAGGACAAGTGTCATCTTCAACACAAGATACATTAACTGTACCCTGAATTTCTTATAACTAGATAGAGTGGCAGCCTTCCCTGGCCTTCATCATCTGGCTGGATAAGGGCATCCCTATTCTGTGTTCTGACAGTGCCCTGGATATACTCTTAATTATGCCACTTTAAATTACCTAAGATTGTTGTTTTTTATCTTCTTTCATCACAAGACAGCGAACTTCACAAGAACCAAGACATTGTTGGCATTTTTATGGTTTTCAGTTTTCAAGGGGTGTCTTAACAGAGTTTCTAGGCGGGCATACGTTCCCATCTCTGGTAGATATTGTTTCATTTTCAGGTATTCCATAGACCAATTGACTCCTTCCCAGATTAGGTAATCCAAAGGTTACCATACCTGGACTCTGCTGCAAGACCTTGTGGTAAGTCAGATTGTAATGTAATGCTGAATTCCACTAGTATTTGGGCTAGGCTCCAAAATGGATGCCTTATACAAAATTGTGCCCTGGAGTAGATTTAGTGTCATTACATTGGCTTCAAGTCAAATGTTTTCCAGGAAACATTGTCCTATGGACTTGGGACATTTGAACTGCACTTCCCCAGTCTGGCATCCAGGTGAGCTTTCCATGTTATTTCAGCCATCTATATGTGAGATGTTAAAGAAACAAATTGCTTCGTGACAGCCGTAGGCCCTGAAAGAATTCAAGCACCTTCCCTAGTGCCTGTCTTCATGGGAGGAGGTGTAGTGGGGGGCAATGGCTTCAATAGCCGTTGAAGAGTCTGATGTATGTCTCAGATCACGTACCCACATCCCAGATATGGAATCAGAAATTTTATCATGTCCCTTGCATATTCCAGGTCATTAAACCTAATCCCAGATCTTGTCTTTTTTTTTTTTTTTAATCTCTTGCTCCTCGTAGAACTTTTTAATTGCAACCTTACAATGGATTGTCTGGATAAGAAGTGTGTCTTCAACAAATCTTTCAGTTATGATCTTTCCACTTACCCCACTTAAGTAAAAGTTATAAAAGACACAGTTTCTTTTTTCTGGACTGCCTGTGTCAGTGCAGACACTATCTATGTCAGTCTGAAAAAAAGAAAAATGAGAGAGAGAGAGAGAGAAATAAGGTCCATGGGTGTCCCCATGCAGTGCCAGCTTGTTTGAGCCAGTCATTATCTCCAGAGCTATAAGAAGACCTTTTGGAACTCCCCCTGCCTCTGCCGCCAAGGTTCCTGGGATTAGAGACCAGCAGACAGAAATACTCTGTTCTTTATTTCAGGGAGCACAAATAGACGGACTTTGGAGTGAAGAAATCGTATTTGTTGAAACCTTTGCTCAGAGTTATAAATCTATGTGCCACGTGGCAGGGATGTCTCTAACTCTGGAACAAAGAACAAAGAGCATTTTAGTTAGTCACACTGAGGAAAACACCAAAGAAGCAGAAACCAAGGAATGTTCATCCCCCCACCTCCTCCCCTCCTGAAGGACCACCTGCTTTCCCTCCAACTCAAGTAGAGATTTCTTGGCACATTCCAGCTCCACATCTAGGGTTTTGAAACAATAAAGCTAGTATCTGAAACATCCCCCAGGCTCTACAGATATTTTTTTTTAAAGATTTTATTTATTTGAGAGAGAGAATGAGAGAGAGAGAGAGCACATGAAAGGGGGGAGGGTCAGAGGGAGAAGCTGACTCCCTGCTGAGCAAGGAGCCGGATGCGGGACTCGATCCCGGGACTCCAGGATCACGACCTGAGCCGAAGGCAGTCGCTTAACCAACTGAGCCACCCAGGCGCCCTCTACAGATATATTTTTAATGATGATGAATTTAGATCTTTCACTGAGTCATAAAACCCCAATGTAGCCAACAGCCTGGCAGTCATAGTGCTTCACTTCATCACCGAAGTGAGGGAGTGACTAAGATCCAACGTCACAGAACCCCTCAGAGGCCCCACAACTCCTACTACACCTAGAAGGGTTCTTTAAAAAATTTATCTGATTCATAAATATAATAAATTTTCATTGCATAAAAATTTTTTAGGTTATTTAAATTCCAGTTAGTTAACATACAGTGTAATATTAGTTTCAGGTGTACAACACAGTGAAAAAGGAAAACACTTTCATAATCCACCACAACACATTTTGTTCACCATACTCTGTTGCACTTAAAGAAAACTAACATGCTAAATCTTACAGAATAAGAAAGAAAAATGTGGATTTCTACTTTTGATGCTTCAATCCTGAATTTTGCAACTTATGACATAAAACATCAAAACATGCTTGGGCAGGGCCCTTGTGTGAGATAGGAGTAGATTACAATAGGTGTGAAAAATTGTGAAATCAGGCCAGCTTCCAAGGAGTGTGCACAGCATGACGTTCTCTATACAGGTCAGGGCAGTGCCAGGAAAACCTTGCACTCATAATTGGCCAAATCCTACTATCCTCACTTGCAGGGCACAGCTCATAACCGGTGGAGGGATTCCAGAGATGTGTGATATTACCCTTGAGTTCTTATCACAGACACTGAAATTCAGGCAATTACGTTAGAGAGAAAGCAACCTAGAGTGGGTGAAAACAGAGTGATTGAGGTTTGTGGACTTGTGTTGATCTTGCACTGGTGAGGGCTGCCTATAGAAGCCACCAGCTGCCCTGCAGAGATAACGAGGCAGAACTATGGAGGGCGTTTCCTAACATTATATGAAGTAATCTGGGGCTTAGAAAGGAGTTCTGGTGTCAAGGAAGATGAGCTAAGTGCTAAGCCAGGTTCTGTTGGCCTTGATTCCATGTATTTATTGAGATGATATTTGGTCTGGAGTGTTCTTAAATTGTCCTGTAAACTCTGCAGACCCTGTGGAACATCTGAAGGCAGGTCTGCTTACCAGTAATGGCTCCCTGGATCTGGGATTGGTGGCTACACACCCTTGCCTTGTTCATCTTGCTTTCCATTGCATTCTTCAATTTCCAACTCTGAAATGTAAAAGAAAAATAATTGACACCTCTCTTGGCTTTGTCATCTGCACAGTGACAGAGTTGGTTGGATGGAGTCATCTCCGAGAACTCTCCCCTGCTCTACATTCTAACTCTCCTCTGCTTGGTGGTTCCAAAGACTAAGTGTCCTACATCAGGCAGGAGCAGTGTGATCACTACTCCACATCAACAGTGCTGGCCTGTTGGAAAAGCTACGCTATTTACTGTCTTAAATCAGCTACCTTGTCCCTTCTTCATGCCACAGCACTGATGACCCATAAACCCACCGAAACTGCCCCCCTTTAATCTCAGGCCAAAACTGCATCACCTTCAAATCTCCCTGGGGAACAGAGTGCAACCAAATCAACAGTAGTGTAGAAAAATAACTGCCCCAGTAGTAGCTCAAGACCCCAGGTGAGTCAGGTCATATCTGACCTCTCCCCTGAGGCTCTGGCCAGCTCTGGGTCTGAAATAGAATTGAGTGAGGGAGTCCGCATTCTCCAAAGATCAAGGATGAAAGGGTCAAGAAAACAAAGATCCATCCCCAAACACCAAAGAACACCATTCCTGAGTACTACAGATGCATTCGGTAGAATCTTTGCTATAGAATCAGAAAACTCACTCATAGAACTATGTGAGAACATCCCGTTTATCCCCCTGCTTTCAAAGAATTAACAATGATTCATTGAATCACTTCCTGCATGCATCCTCAGGCATGTACTGGGATGGAATCCAACCCATAGCATTTTTCAGGACTTTAATTATCTCAAAGTATCCTTTAGTAATCTTTTTCAATGTCTCACCAACATCAGCCACCCAGTTAATATCTAACCTAAGTCCTTCCTGCCACTTATTGAAGCCATTTATTTTCTTTAATACCTTAGGACATATGGGAGAATAGCAGATACCTTTTTTTTGGAATCTTTTCTCAATGTAGGAGCTTTCCTTTTGCTTTGATTCCAGTGAACAGAGTCCGCAGGAGAGAATCTCAAAGAACATAGACTGTTTAATTCTCCAAATAATGAAAAGAATCAGGAATAAAGTTTGTGTGTTTGACTTTTCCATATATTAGCTTTGTGATCTTGGGTGATCTTGCAACACCTCTGAACTTCAATTTCTGCTTTTGTAATATAATACTTAAACCAAAAATTATTATAAAAGTTCAAAGGCTAATATCTGCAAAAAAAATTGTCAGCTGTGGATTATAATAAAGATGTTAGATAGAGTAATAATTATTTACTTGTCTTGAGGATTAAGTCCAAAGAATAATGGTAAAATAATGCTGGGAGGATATGGAGAAATTGGAAGCTTTGTGTATTGCTGGTGGAGTTATAAAATGGTGCAACACTAGAAAATAGTATAGTGCCTCCTCAAAATAATTAAACACAGAATTACCATATGATCCAACAATTCTGCTACTAGGTATATACCCCCAAAGAACTCAATGCAGGGATTCAAACAGACATTTGTACACAAATATTTATAGCAGCATTATTCACAGTAGTAAAAAGTGGAAGCAACCCAAATGTCCACCATGGACAAGTGGACAAGCAAAATGCAGTGTATGCATATAATAGAATATTATTCAGCCTAAAAAGGAATGAAGTTCTAGGGTGCCTCGGCGGCTTAGCTAGCTAAGCATCTGCCTTCAGCTCAGGTCATGATCTCGGGGTCCTGGGATCGAGTCCCACCTCAGGCTCCTTGCTCAGCAGGGAGGCCTCTCCCTGCCCCCCTGGCCTCCCCCCGCTCATGCTCTCTATCTTTCTCTCTCTCAAAAAAATAAATAAAATATTTTTAAAAAAGGAATGAAGTTCTGACACATGCTACAACACAGATGAACCCCGAAGACATTATGATAAGTGAAATAAGCCAGACACAAAAGGACAAAAGATTGTTATGACTGGTGTCACATATGTAAGAGTAGTCAGACTCATGGAAACAGAAAGTAGAATGCCGATTGCAGGGGTTGGGGGAGGGAATACTGGGGAGTTGCTGTTTAATGGGTACAGAATTTCAGTTTGGAATAATGAAAAAGTTCTTGAGATAGACGGTGGTGACAGTTGCACAGTAATGTAAATGTACTTAATGCCACTGAACTATATACTAAAAAATGGTTAAAAAGGTAAGTTTTATGTCATGTATATTTTACCACAATGAAAAAAATAAAGAAGATAATGGTCACTACATGGTCCCCACTTGGCAGAGGATATGGGGGATACAAATATAAAAGGAAAGATTGGAGAGACTGGACAATATATAAAACAATCTAGTCTAATGGGCAGCACTCTGTGATTGGAGGCTGCTCTGAGAAGTGGGAGGAGGTGGTAGTGAGTGTGCGGGATCAGAATGACCAGAGAATGCGGGCCTCGTGGACCTAGACTGGGCATAGGTCTTTGAATGGACACAATCAAAGCCTTAATTAATTTCAGGCCTAGGAAGCATTTTCCCAGCAACAAACCCCTCCAGTTTCTGTCTTGGAAAACACCCATTTTCTTCCTGTTCCTACATGAACTCCAGGAATCCCATGCAATATTGTGTAGTGCCTTCATGCCGACAGTCTATCCAGAGAGCTAGAGACAGGCAATCCTCAACATTTATTTGAAACGGGGGACTTGGGAGAGACGGCACAGAGAAAATCAAAAGGCCAGGTATTGATTGACAAATTATCTGCAGTCAACTGAGATAAGCAGCAGTAAACCATTAATGTCTACATTCTCCTCTCTGTGGTGCTAGAGACTAAATGTCCTGCATCAGGCAGGAGCAGTGTGATCACAACTCCAGGTCAACAGTGCTGGGCTATCTATTGTCTTAGACAAGCTACAGAGATACCACCTTGGTGCTGTAAGTACAGGATGAAGCTCTGGCTTGGTAATGGCAGAAAAATGTTATGGTGGTGGATTTTATAGAGTGGTGACATCAGGCTGAGTGATATAATGGGAAGAGCGTGGACTTAAGTGACAGACAGACATAAAGTCAAGTCCCAATTCTGTCATGTACTGCCTTGTGAGTTTGAAAATCATGTCACTCTCTTAGCTTCTCATATAGCATAATAATACCTATATCACTGGGATTGTAATAAGTGGTGACAGTTTATATAATGTCCCTTAAACAGAAAGGGCCCTTTAACTATGAGAAGAAAATCAGGAAAAAAAAAAAAAAGAGGTATTTTAGAGAAGGTAGCTGTGATTGCTTCTAGATTATAATAAAAACAGCTAAAGTACACAGAACTAACATTGTCCCCAGGACTGTTGTAAGAACTTTACATTTTGAACTCTTCATCCTTGGGAAACTCCTATGAGGTAAAGACCATGGTTATCCCCACTTTACATTTGAGGAAAGAGAAGCAGAGAAAGAAAAAGAAACTTGCCAAATGTCACAGAGCTAGTAAGTGTTGACACCAGAGTCCATATTCTAAACCACGATAATATAAACCAAAATGATATTTGATAGCCCCTTAAGGAACAAATTTGCTATGCATAAAAAGATGTAACTTTGGTTTTAATAATGAGATGACCAGAGGAGACAAAAGAAAATGTAGGTTTAAATCCCCATAGCAAATAATATAAAGGTTTTTTTATGGCCATATTAAGTTTCTATCCAACAAGGAATTGTAAAGATAAAGATAAGAAAGAAACATATATCACCATGTCATATTAATAAGATACTTCATTTTTACATATAGCCATTAAAATATTTAAAGACAGAAATACTGATTTTCATTGCTTAAGGCTTTCATATTTTTGATAATTTTAGAATTCAAAGGTTTTAAATGGCTATAGCTCAATATGTACATTTTTCCAATTAGTACTGAAAAAGAAATAAATTACCTATTAAGAGACTTGCATGGGTAAAACCATACCGCAAAAATACCAAACGTATTATAGAGGAATATGGGGTTGCTTTGCTCCTTACTCATTACCCTGATATGAGTTACAAAAAGAAAAGTATTGGCCAGAACACTCCAAAATGGAGAAACGGAAAGATGTTCTGTTGATCAGTGATTGGCATAAAGCACACAATGTCAGTTCTTAGTACAGAATTTATTTAACGAAGAACTTTATGAATTAACAGATCGCTTAGCAAATAATAAAAGAATATTATGAATCAGTACTCGTGGAATATAGGAAACTTCATAGCCCTGAATGCCTTTCTAATGAAACAAACAAAAAATGAACGCACTCAAGATATTAGAAAAAGAACACAAAATAAAACCAAGGAAACTAGAAGGAAGGAATTAATAAAAATAAAAGCAAAAATAAATAAATTAGAAAATGTTAACATTGTTAAACAAATTCAGTGTAATAATTGTGATTTATCACATTGGGGGATTCAAGCATCAGGTCTCTATGGTACTCTGGAGAAACTATCAGTTTCTTCTCTATCCCTAAGTAGTTGTCAAATTTTTTCAGATAAAAGTGAACACCCACTCCTGATTAAAACAACAGTAAGTTAGGAATGGAGGGGAACTTTTCTAACTCAATTCTGCATATCTGCCAGAAACTTAAATCTCCTGTCTTATTTGGGCAGATACCAAAGAAGCTTATTTCCCACTTAAGTGTTAGTCCAAGGCGAGTGTTTCCATGCCAGTCAGCACGAAGCTCTCCTCCATATGGCCTTATACATATTCAGAATCCCTGCATCTCGTGGCCCCATCTCCTTGAACCTCATCACTTTTATCCAAGCTTCAAAAAGGACGATGGAGGAATACAAATGAGAGCTTTTTATGGGCCCAGCATGAATATTGTCCACATTGCACTGGAGAACTTAGTCACCTGGCTCTACAGTGAGAGAGGCAGGGAGATGGACTCTAGCTATCTGTCCAAAGGGAAAACGGGAAAATTGTTTCAGTGGACAGTGCTCCCTGCCACAGTCAGTTTCCCTGGCTTCACTATCTATACATGCCCTTCTTCACACTCACCTGCTCACCAAGAGAGAGGACCCCAAATCCCAGGCAGGTACTGCATTCATCTCAAGGTTCAAGAACTCTGAGTGCTGTACAGTCCAATCCATCAAATACCAATATGGCTCATTATGGGTTGATGACCTATGCACTAAAAAAAAGTAACCACTCCCACACTCCCACCCACCTAAAACAAGTTAACAGAGCAGGGAAGGACATTAGCAATAAAAACTTTCATTTTAGAAAAAAGGGAACGGGACACACACCAAATCTCACACCAAACACATAATTAAAACCCTGATGGAGCCATATCTAAACATGAAAATACCTAATCATAAAAGATTGAACCATGAAATATTAAAAGGCGCTATAATAAAAATAGGTTTTAATTATGTATTAGGAAGGCCCTCTGAGCACAACACAACATCCAGAAATCTTAAAGTAGAAAATGGACGGGTCTGTCCTCACAAAAATGTAAAATTTCTGTATCTCAGAAGTTATCTTAAACAAAATTAAAAGGCATATTTAACAAATATTTACAACGTAGGTGACAATTGCTTACTATCTCTAATATCAATGAGAAAAAGGCAAACAACCCAAAGTAAAAGTAGAAGTTTTGCCTTCCACTTAGGAAACTAATTGCAGACAGCAATGTTCCCTCCTTCCCCAACCCTCTCAATCCTTCTACTCTAAGCCTTAAATTTAATTTTTGACTATGAGAATACATACCTTATTCTGTAAAGTCAAAGAGAAATTTTTAGCTAATCAAAATTATGAAAAATTCCTGAGAGTCTAAAAATACACAGGATAAGTTTGAAGAGGTAAGTGCAGCCTGGAGTTCGTTCTGGAGCCTTTTGGAAAGTATCTCACAGAAGATAGAAGCATCACCAGGGCTATCTCATGCCTTCAGGTTGTAGAAGCTAGGTGCTGAGAGGAGGGCTTCAATGCACATGACATGGACATGATTTGGGGTACCCATGCTGTTTGTGCCATGTGCAGCCCACTCCCCTCCTCCACATCCATTCAGGTGTGTCCTTGGGTAGGGGTCATGTTGAAGGGGAGCAGAGCCTGAAAATGCCCAAGTAGAATGACGACACCCAGAATATTGGCTTCTAAGATAACCCACCCAGCATACATCCCATCTTTTTCGCATTCACCCTGAAAACATTGTGGAGCACAAACCTCAATAGCTACTTCTACAACTCTCTGACGGCTGGCTGTGGGACCAGAAGGATAGAGAATCCAGACAGGGGATCGGAGCCACAAAGATGAGCCCATAGGCAAAATCACCAACATCTGGCATGAAGCCATCATGAAAAATAGTTAACAACCCAACAGAAGAATTATAATTATGAAAAATTAATAGAGTGATAAGAAAAGGACTTTAACACAAATTCAATGTCCTCAGACATAGCGTGACATCACAATCGGAACTGTCTGCTATAAAACAAACCAAACACCAACCTTAGGAAAAAAAACATAATTACTGAAATTAAAAATTCAATAGATAGGAGTAGAAGAATGGGCCCAGCTGAGAAGGAAATTAGATATCTGGAAGACAGCCTTGGAATGAAGCACAAGGTGAAACCTTAAGAGACATGAAAGAAAGTTCTGTAAGTCATAGCATCTATCTAATGGAGAATAATGAGGATAGAAGAGAGATAAAATCTGAGGAAATAACAGGATAAAATTTCCTCTTATAGTTGAAGAAGCATAAATCCTCAGATTGAAATGGTCCACCAAATATACGGCAGGATTAAAATAAACACACACACACACAAAACAAAAGGCAATGTACAAAGGTAGTGACAATTCATAACATTAAATACACAGTCAATATGCTGGGCATGAGAATAGCTACAAGGATAAAGAGAAGCTGAGGAAGCTTCCAGAGAGGGTGAGAAAATGACTATTCACAGTAATTCTAATCAGATTTGGCAGTAGGTGTTTCATCAACAGTGCTAGGTGAAAAAAAGACATTGGACAATATTTTCCTTTGCAGAAAGCAAAGAAGTTCAAATCTAAATATCTATATGCAGACATATTATTACTGAAATGTGAGAATGACATAAGATTTTTTTTCAAGGGCGCCTGGGTGGCTCAGTTGGTTAAGCGACTGCCTTCGGCTCAGGTCATGATCCTGGAGTCCCGGGATCGAGTCCCGCATCGGGCTCCCTGCTCAGCGGGGGGTCTGCTTCTCCCTCTGACCCTCCCCCCTCTCATGCTCTCTCTCTCTATCTCATTCTCTCTCTCAAATAAATAAATAAAATCTTAAAAAAAAAAAAAAAAGATTTTTTTTCAAATACCCAGAAAGTCAGAGTTTTAACAACTCAATAGGTGCTGTCTGAAAGTTAAGAGAACTACTAGAGAATATACAAAGAAAATGAATCCAAGACTTAACAACAAGCTGCAGTAGTTAGCAGGAAAATAATACAACTATTTTTTTTCTATGGGACATAATTAAAAAATTATTTTTAAGATTTTATTTATTTATTTGACAGAGAGAGACACAGTGAGAGAGGGAACACAAGCAGGGGGGTGGGAGAGGGAGAAGCAGGCTTCCCGCTGAGCAGGGAGCCCGATGCGGGGCTCAATCCCAGGACCCTGGGATCATGACCTGAGCCGAAGGCAGACGCTTAAAGACTGAGCCACCTAGGCGCCCCAAAAAATTATTTTTTAAAAACAAAATTTTGGTGCCAAAATTTCAGATTATGTCAACATGGGATATGGAAGATGGAGGCAGGGATGCTGATGAAGAATTCAGGAAAATAAAAGCATTCAAAGATTCATCAAAAATGATCGGTAGATAGTACGTAACCTCAGATGCAGTTAGAAAAATATAAATTTAACAACTTATGATAAAAATTTAAGCATAACCTCTAGAAGCATAAAAATAAAATGTGTGTGGTTTTCAAAGTAGTAAATGAAAGAACAAAGGAAATCCCAGTAATCCATAGAAAGGCTAAAGGGAAATGAGAGAAAGGATGGCAAATGGAAACACAAAATGACATGGCGGGAATAGGTCTAAATACATCCAAATAGTGATAAAAATTAATTGGGTAAGTTTGTTTTATAAAAGGTAAAATAGGTTGGATTTTAAGAATCCAGCCATGTGCAGCTTACTAGAGAAAGTTGAAACTATGATTACTCCAAGTTTGAAAACTTACTCCCAGCAACTACTAACAGAAAGCTACTGGGCGCCTGGGTGGCTCAGTTGGTTGAGCAACTGCCTTCGGCTCAGGTCATGACCTGGAGTCCCGGGATCGAGTCCCGCATTGGGCTCCCTGCTCTGCAGGGAGTCTGCTCCTCCCTCTGACCCTCCTCCCTCTCATGTGCTCTCTGTCTCTCTCATTCTCTCTGTCTCAAATAAATAAATAAAATCTTTAAAAAAAAAAAAAAAGAAAGCTACTAACAGCACCGTCAATATCACACAAAACAGAATTTAAAGTCAGGAAGATTACAAGTTTAAAAAAGGGCATTTCACAAATAGAGCTACCCTACAACCCAGCAATTGCACTACTAAGTATTTACCCCAAAGACAGAGATATAGTGAAAAGAAGGGCCATATGCACCCCAATGTTCATAGCAGCAATGTCCACAATAGCCAAACTGTGGAAGGAGCCAAGGTGTCCTTCAACAGATGAATGGATAAAGAAGATGTGGTCCATATATACAATGGAATATTACTCAGCCATCAGAAAGGATGAATACCCAACTTTTACATCAACATGGATGGGACTGGAGGAGATTATGCTAAGCGAAATAAGTCAAGCAGAGAAAGTCAATTATCATATGGTTTCACTCATATGTGGATTATAAAGAATGACGTAAGGACCGCAGGGGAAGGGAGGGAAAACTGAACGGGAAGAAATCAGAGAGGGAGACAAACCATGAGAGACTCTGGACTCCGGGAACCAAACTGAGGGTTACAGAGGGAGGGGGATGAGGGGATGGGGTAACTGGGTGATGGGTATTAAGGAGGGCACATGTTCTGATGAGCACTGGGCGTTATATGCAACTAATGAATCGTTGAACCCTATGTCAAAAACTAATGATGTACTACATGCTGGCTAACTGAACATAATAAAAAAGGACACCTCACATTGTTAAATAATTCACCGTGAAGATATAATAATCATGAACTTAAATGTTCCTAACATCATTTTGGAGTACATGAAAAATTGGCAAAATCACAAAAGGAAATTAGCAAATCCACATCTGAGAGGTCTGTTAAAGTCTCCCACTATGATGTACTATGAGTTACAAGAGTACTTAATATAATTAACAAGTTTATTCTAATAGATATGCATAGAACTCATATTCAACAGAGAATACATAATTTTTCATTTACTCAGTTAAAATTTACAAAAATTGGTCCTATAGAAGGCCACTAAGAAAATTACAATAAATTTTTTAAAAAGATATATAGAAATACATAGACCACTTCACTGAATATAGTATATTAAAACTAGAAATTTTTTTAAAAAGTTGAATCCAGGCATCTAGATATTTTAAATCACTTCTAAATAATTCATTGGTAAAGAAAATGTCAAAATTGAAATTTCAAATCGTTTAAAAAATAATAAAAATGAAAGCACCCATATCAGAACCTATATGTTTTGTTCGTGGACAGATATATATGTGGTTTTAAATGCATTACACATTAACCTAAGAAGCTAGGAAATAACTCAGATAAGCCCATAGAAAGTGGAAAGAAAAAATAAAAATAATAAAGGCAGAAATGGGTAAAATAGCAAACAACTCCATCTCTTCTACCTCCTACCTCATTTCTTCTCTTTCGTATAGCAAAACTCTTCAAAATAATCATTTAACTCTCACCGTCTCCAGTTTTTATCCTCCATTTTTGTAAACCCTTCCAACCATCTTCAACACTCCACCAAAATTTATCTTGCTAAGGCTACCACTTGTACATTTCAACTTTAATTTTTTCTGACCCATCAGTAGGTTGATCATGTACTTTTGAGAGTAAAGGGGAGTGCTGTTAATTATTATACTTGAAAATAGACATAAATTGGGGCATATGGTCACCCCAACTATCAGCAGCATTTAGCTAGGATCAGTGCATGGCATAGAGCGCATTAAAAATAGTTACCTAATAGATGGCATTTATCAGCTCCCCAAACTACCCCCCTCCGTTTTTCTTTTTGTTGCCAATTGAATATAATAAAAACCTTCCCAAGATTAATCAAGGAAAAAAGAGAAGCCACAAAAAGCACATTAGGAATGAGTGGAAGTTGTAGATGCTCATATGTAAAAGATAAAAGGAAGCTATGAGAATATAACAACTTTACACTAATTCACTGGAAAACCTAGTCATATGTAAAAGATAAAAGGAAGCTATGAGAATATAACAACTTTACACTAATTCACTGGAAAATCTAGATGAAATGAATACACTCCCTGTAATACAAATGATTAAATTTGACCTAAGGTGGAATAGAAAACCTGAATAAATCAATCACTGTTTTAAAAAATATTTCTAAGGGGCACCTGGGTGGCTCAGTCAGTTAAGCATCTGACTCTTGGTTTCAGCTCAGATCATGATCTCTGGGTCATGGGGTCGAGCCCCGGGTGAGGCTCCACACTCAGCAGGGAGTCTGCTTGAGATTCTCTCTCCCTCTGTCCCTCCCCGCTGCTTGCTCTCTCTCTCTCAAAATAAATAAATCTTTTTTAAAAATAAATAAATTAAAAAATATTTCTCGGGCGCCTGGGTGGCTCAGTTGGTTAAGCGACTGCCTTCGGCTCAGGTCATGATCCTGGAGTTCCTGGATCGAGTCCTGCATTGGGCTCCCTGCTCAGCAGGGAGTCTGCTTCTCCCTCTGACCCTCCCCCCTCTCATGTGCTCTCTCATTCTCTCTCTCTCAAATAAATAAATAAAATCTTAAAAAATATATATATTTCTCAATCGCTTCCCGGCCTTTTGGCTAAGATCAAGTGTAGTATCTGTTCTTACCAGTTTAAAAAATATTTCTCGGGGCACCTGGGTGGCTCAGTCGTTAAGCGTCTGCCTTCAGCTCAGGTCATGATCCCAGGGTCATGGGATCGAGCCCCACATCGGGCTCCCTGCTCAGCGGGAAGCCTGCTTCTGCCTCTCCCACTCCCCCTGCTTCTGTTCCCTCTCTCGCTGTCTCTCTCTGTCAAATAAATAAAATCTTTAAAAAAAAAAAAATATTGGGGGGCGGAGCAAGATGGCGGAGGAGTAGGAGACCTGGATTTCGTCTCCTCTCAGGAATTCAGCTGGATAGGGATCAAACCATTCTGAACACCTACAAACTCAACAGGAGATCGAAGAAAGGAATAGCAACAACTCTCTGAACAGAAAAGCGACCACTT
>NC_138378.1:108830680-108855315 GCF_054177405.1 Leptonychotes weddellii
GAGGAGGGCACGTTCTGCATGGAGCACTGGGTGTTGTGCACGAACAATGAATCATGGAACACTTCATCTAGAACTAATGATGTAATGTATGGGGATTAACATAAGAATAAAAAAATAAATAAAAAATAAAAAAATTTCTCAGCTGTGCTATGGGAAATTAAGAAAGTGACCTGCATACCTGATGGGGCCAATATAACAGGGTAGTAAGAAACTCCTTCCAAAAAAGTCAGAGAATTACATAGTAGAAAGAATATAGATTTTTTAATCAAAGAACCAGGTTTGGCTTAGTATTTCCTGATTTCAAACGATATTATAAAGCTATAGTAATCAAAATAATATAATATTAGCATGAAAAGAGGCACATAGATCAACAGAACAAAGAAGCCAAAAATACACTCATGCATATAGTGAGGTCAATTAATTAAAAACAAAGGAGCCCACAATATACAATAAGGAAGGGAGAGTCTCTTCAACAAATGGTATTGCAAAAATTGGACAACCTCATGCAAAAGAATGAAACTGGATCCCTATCCTACACCATATGCAAAATTCAACTCAAAATGAATTAAGGACTTAAATTTAAGATCTGAAACCATGAAACTCCTAGAAGAAAACATCCAGTGCTAGGTGAAAAAAAGACATTGCAAAGATCTTTTGGAGTTAACAAAAGTGAAAAAAAAGCTGGTGGCATTACATCAAACTAAAAATTAGCTTTGCTACAGCAGAAGAAACAATCAAAAAACAAAAAGTTAATTCGCAAATGATACATATGATGAAGTGTTAATATCCAAATATATAAAGAATTCACACAACTCAACAGCAAAAAACAATTTGATTTAAAAATAGGCAGAGGAACCAAATAGGTATTTTTCTAAAGAAGACATACAAATGGCCAACAGATACATGAAAAGGTGCACAACAGCACTAATCACTGGGGAAATGCAAATTAAAACCACAATAAATCACCTCACACCTGTTAGAATGGCTCTTCTCAAAAAGAAGAGAGATGACAAGTGTTGGCAAGGATGTGGGAAAAAGGGGACCCTTTAGCACTGCTGGTGAGAATGTAAATTGGTGCAGCTACTATGGATAACAGCATGGAGGTCCCTCAAAAAATATGATCCAGCAATCCTCCTTCTGGGTATATATCCAAAGGAAATGAAAATAGGATATCTAAGAGATACCTACATTTTCATGCTCATTACAGAATTATTCACAATTGCAAAGATATGGAAACAACCTAAGTGTCCATCAACAGATGAATGGATAAAGAAGATGTGGGAGATATATATATACACAAGGGAGTATTATTCATCCATGAGAAAGAAGGAAATCCTGCCATTTGCAGCAACATGAATGGCATAATGCTAAGTGAATTAAGTTAGACAGAGAAAGACAAATACCACATGGCATCACTTGTGTGTGGAATCTAAAGAGAAAGCCAAACTCATAGGAACAGAAAGTAGAAATGTGGTTGCCAGGCCTGGGGCGGGGGGCGGTGCGGGCGGAGGAATGAATAGGAAGAGGTGGTAAAAGGGTACAAACTTTTAACTTTAAAATGAGTAAGGATCTGGGGTGCCTGGCTGGCTCAGTTGGTAGAGCATGCGATTCTTGATCTCGGGGTCATGAGTTTGAGCCCCATGTTGGGTATAGAGGATTACTTAAAAATAAAATCTGTCAGTAAGTAAGTAAGTAAATAAATAAATAAATGAGTACAGATCTAATGTACAACACAGTGAGTATAGTTGGTAACACTGTATTTTATAATTAAAATTTGCTAAGAGAGTAGAACTTAAGTGTTCTCACCAAATATATATGTGATTATAAAATATATACATAACATTATATATATATGTATACTACATGTAAAAACATGTGAGGTGATGATGTGTTAATTAACTAGATGGGAGAAATACTTTTACAATGTATACACATATATCAAATCATCACAATGTACACGTTAAATATCTTAAAATTTTATATGAAGTATAACTTAATAAATCTGAAAGAGAGAGAGAGAGGAAAAGACCAGGTTCAAACACTGGCTCAGCCTCTTCCCAGCTGTGTAACCTTGATATGTCACCTATTTTAATAGAGGCTACCCATCCAAGACAGCCTTCAGAGTCATGACATTATCCTACTGCCTTAGGCTGATGCCACTACTTTCCTGAGAAAGCAATAGGGAAAATATGATCCAGGGGGTCCTAGCTTCATCAGTATGTATTCCTTTGGTTGTATTTTTATTTGTTTTGTGTTTTGAGGCTCCTATTTTGTGGGGCTCTGCTCCTAAGTTCCTCACCCAGTAGGCAGATTTTAATCAAAATTTACAGTGTATTAGGGACATACCACTCCAAAGCATCCCATACCATTTCAAAGCAATTTCAGCTCCCCTAATCTCACCTCTGATCTAGAACCCCCTAAGGAAAATGTGAGCAATAAAACAAGGTAAAACTAGAATATCCCTTCATCTAGCTCTCTCCCTAAATGTTGCCCATGATGCCTTCCCTTGCCAAGGCACCATTGCCTGTCTGTACCGAATACCCTTCTGTTTCCCTAAGAATCCTCAAATAGATGAATATATGCTGATACGGAAGCATCAAAGCCAATATTTCAACGGTTTCAGAAGCTGCCCCATTTTCAACCATTAGCTCAAAAAAGGAAGCAATGAGATCAAGACCTTATAGTAACATAGGAATCTTTAAAAGGGTTGGGAGTTACTTACAAAGTTAGTAAGTGTATGAGGATTGTTAGTGAGAAAATAAACTGGTGCTTAGTGAGAAAATAAACTGGTGCAAATTCCTTGGAGTGCAGGGCAATTTGATATCTGTCATCGTTTACCAGCTGTGTGATGCTGAGCTTTATTTTCCTTCCTGGCAAAATGGAGCTCTAATACCTACCTCCTAGTTTTGTTTCAAAGATTAAATGTGATAGAGGGCGCCTGGGTGGCTCAGTCGGTTAAGCGACTGCCTTCGGCTCAGGTCATGATCCCAGGGTCCTGGGATCGAGTTCCGCATCGGGCTCCCTGCTCTGCGGAGAGCCTGCTTCTCCCTCTCCCACTCCCCCTGCTTGTGTTCCCTCTCTCGCTGTGTCTCTCTCTGTCAAAGAAATAAATTAAAAAAAAAATCTTTAAAAAAAAAAAGATTAAATGTGATAGAGGGTCTTATACATAGTTTGTACTTAACAAGTATTACTTCCTACCTTAATCAACTTGGGCTGCCATAACACAATACCAAACACTGGGCAGCTTAAAGAACAGAAATGTACTTCTCACAGTTCTGGAGGCTGAAGTCCAAGATCAAGGTGCCAGGAAGATAATTCATTCTAAGACTTCTTCTCTTAGGAAGAAGGGAGGACGGAAGATGGTGGGGGTGTTAGGGGGTGTAGACTGAGAGAGAGAGGGAGGGAGAGATGGAGGGGGAGAGGGGGGAAAGAGATTACTCACTGGTGTCTCTTTTTATAAGAGCACTAGTCTCATCACGAGGACCCCACCCTCAAGATCTCATCCAACCCTAATTACCTCCAAAAGACCCCACCTTTATTTTTTTTTAAAGATTTTATTTATTTATTTGACAGAGAGAGATAGTGAGAGAGAGAGCACAAGCAGGGGGAGCAGCAGGCAGGCAGAGGGAGAGGGAGAAGTAGGCTCCCGGCTGAACAAGGAGTCCAATGTGGGGCTCAATCCCAGGACCCTGGGATCAGGACCTGAGCCGAAGGCAGCTGCTTAACCAACTGAGCCAACCAGGCGCCCCAAGTCCCCACCTTTAAATATCATCCCTTTGGGGGTTAAGACTTCAACAAATGAATTCGGAGGAGACACAAACATTTCATCCATAGCATCACGACCTGTGGAAGGAGAATTTTAAGAAAGAGAAAGATACTTGCTTAGACTTCGGTTTCTATTAAAACACTAATAAGAAATTTATTCCAGGATATCAGGTTTAAGCTGGGATTTCATTTTTAAGTTGGAAAATATATTCTAGGGTTTTCTTTTTATGCCCTGAGGCAGGAACAGTATCATCCTACCAAGCATATAGCAGGCTTATCATCTCTCTCAGGAGGTATGGGAAGGAACTATTTCCTCTGATCCATTTCAGAGACAAGAAGAAGTTCAGGGATGGGGCACAAAGCGTAGTGGGCCTTGGCCACAGGATAGTTCCTATAATGCTTAACTAAAATTTATCTTAGGCTTCCTTGGCAAACTATTCAGGAGGTGGACACATACCAGAGATCTTGCACACACCTGCCTTTATTCTGATCTGAATTCAGTCACCTAGTAATAATGAGAATTTTCCATTAGAATGACTTACTTTAATCCCCAAATTCTAACTTTAAACCTTGCTAGGCTAAGCAAAAAAAGCCAGACACAAAAGAGTACCTGCTGTGTTTCCATTAATATGAAGTTTTAAACAGGCAAAACTAATCTTTGATGCTAGAAATCAGGACTGTAGTTGCCTCAAGAAGGGCAGGAATTGAGTTAGAAGGGTCACCAGGGAACTTTCTGGAGTAATGGAAATATTCTGTAGCTTGAGGGCTTACACATTTGTCAAAACTCACCAAACTGCACTTAAGATCTGCTCATTTCACTGTAAATAACACCTCAGTTATAAAAAGTGAATATATGAATGTAGGCTCTTTTGTATCAAGTGGAATGTAATTACGAAAATTATGTGCATTTTTCCTTGGAAAGATCTGTCAGAAATCTAGATTCATGTTTTTATATAGTCTTCAGTAGCAAACAGGAGTATGGATGGGATAGAAGACATGTTCCTCAGGAATTCTCCTGCATTTCTGTAGCCATCCGTAAAATTGCAGTTCTTGCTGGGAAGGGAGGGACAGTGGAAATTAACACTTTTTAATGGGATATATTGGAGTTACCAGGCTGTTTTTCTAGTGTAGATATGGGCTATCTCCCCACTTCACCCCCAAAGATTCTCTTATGATGTTCCCCCCACTTTAAGAACCATTCCAGAGTGTGCCACTCTTATTAATGGGAATGTTGTACCCTCAGGGATGTTTCGTAAAAGTCATTGATTCTATGAGGTTGGGTCATTCAGGTAGACCAACCTCTGCCTCCCTTTCTTACTGCCATCTACCAACTTCTCAGGTACTCCTCTTCATTAATTGACAATGATAGGACCTGCATCTTTCTCTCTACCCCAGTTACTATCATAATTCTGGATGATATCAAGGTTTATGTAAATGAGCCATCCAGAAACACAGACTTGGACCTCCATTATTCCAGTAGCCATCACCTCTACTCTACATGGCTAAGCCATGCTTGGAATCTTACTATCATCTGGAGCTGCACCAGATCAGAAATTCTGAATTCCATTATTCCACTATGGGCCTAAACATCTCATCCTTCTACTTCTCTTGTGCCTTCATTCCCATTAAACCTACTTTTTGACTGCATAGACCTCCAGTTCTTTAACCCCACAATTTTTTCCCAGTCTATGAGGAACTTCTAAAGCTTCCTTGCCAACCTAATCTGTAATAACATGATTGGTTGTCTCAATTATTCTTTGCCAGTATCTTTGACACATTTTGTTAATATACTTTCCCTGCTACGGCAACGGTACAGTTAATCTCCATCCCAAGATCGATGCAACATTACTGCTTATATATCTCCTTATTATTGTGCGCACATGTCTCTTAGCAACACCTATTGACCCTTTTACTTGCTTTTGGTCAGACTGCTCTCCAACCTCCTGAACAGTTATTCCAAACATCTGCCAATCTCCTCAAAACCCTCAGCAGATCACCTAGGCTCCTATGTCATGGAGAAATTGAAATCATCAAGCTTACTCTCCGTTTGCTTCTTGCTTTTAGTCAGCAGTTTTAATGTATTTTCTAGCTCACATTCTCATTCATATCTATACCCTTGGCTCCTTTCCCAAAGTCTAAGAACATAAGGTAAACCTTAAGGTATCACAAAGTCAGTGCCTAAACTTAACTCACCCCCTTCTGACTCCTTTGGCACTTTATCAATCATCTTCTTTTTGTTCAAATATCAATCTCTTTCTTCTCACTTGTTCCTTCTCTTCGGCCTATAAACATGCTCATGTCAGGCCCATAATAAAAACAAGTCATCTGAACCCCAGGATTTGGTCTAGCTACTGTTTATCTTATCATCACCATCTTATTAAGATTGTATTTGCTTAGTATAACAATGGCTCTAATTGGTAAATCTTGTGGGTATTTTAAACCCCAATTTAAATGGACCATAGAGAAACATTAACTGACCATCCTAAAATAAACACTCCAAAATCATAAGAGCTAATAAACAAGGTTAGCAAGGTTACAGGACACAAGGTCAACATACAAAAATCAATTAGTTTAGAGATATCACCTTACACCTGTCACAATGGCTAAAATCAAAAGACAAGAAATAAGTGTTGGTGAGGATGTGGAGAAAAAGGAACTCTTGTGCACTGTTGATAGGAATGTAAATTGGTACAGCCACTGTGGAAAACAGTGTGGATGTTCCTCAAAAATTTTTTTAAAAAATACCATATGATCCAATTACAGAATACTTACCCAAAGAAAATGAAAACACTAATTTGAAAAGATATATGCACTCCTATTTTATTGTAGCATTATTTACAATAACCAAGATATGGAAGCAACCTAAGTGTCCATCAATAGATAAACAGATAAAGAAGATGTGGTGCACACACACACACATATACATATATACACATATACAATGGACTATTACACATCCATAAAAAAGGATGATATCTTGCCATTTGAGACAACATAGATTGACCTAGAGGATATTATGCTAAGTGAAATAATCCAGACAAAGACAAATACCATATTATTTCACTCATATGTGGAATCTAAAAAACAAAACAAATGAATAAACAAAAAGGCAGAATCAGACCTATAAATAGAGAGAACTGATGGTTCCCAGAGAGAAGGAGGGGTGGGAGGATGGGCAAAATGGATGAGGGGACTGGGAAATACTGACTTCCAGTTATGGAATTAATAAGTCATGGAAAAGGCACAGCACAGGAAATATAGTCAGTGATATTATAATAGCACTGTATGGTGATAGATGGTAGCTACGCTTGTGGTGAGCATAGCATAATGTTTAGAGATGCTGAATCACTATGTTGCACACCTGAAACTAATGTAACATCGTGTATCAACTATACTCAAATAAAACAATTGAAATAAAAAACAATTATTTTATTTCTATACAGGAGCAATGCACAATCCAAAAATGAAATTTAGAAAACAGTCCCACTTAGAGTATAAATATTTAGGAATAAATTTAACAAAAGAAGTATATTTGTAAACTTAAAATTATAAAACATCATTGAAAGAAATTAAAGAAGACTTAAAAGTAAATGGAAAGACATCTGATATTTAAGAATTGGAAGACAGTATTAATTTTTTTAAAGATTTTATTTACTTATTTGACAGAGAGAGAGACAGCGAGAGAGGGAACACAAGCAGGGGGAGTGGGAGAGGGAGAAGCAGGCTTCCCGCCGAGCAGGGAGCCCGATGCGGGGCTTGATCCCAGGACCCTGGGATCATGACCTGAGCCAAAGTCAGACACTTAATGACTGAGCCACCCAGGTGCCCTGGAAGATAGTATTATTAAGATAGCAAAACTCCCCAAATTTATCTAAAGATTCAATGCAGTCCATTTCAAAACCCCAGCTGGCTTCTTTCAAAAAATGACAAGATGACCCTAAAATTTATATGGAAATGCAAGGAAAGCAGAATAAACAAACTAAACTTAAAAAAGAATAGTGGGTTTGAAGGACTTACATTTCCCAATTTCAAAACTTACTACAAAGCTACTGTAAACAAAACAGTGTTGTAGGGCATAAGAGTAGACATATGGATAGAGAGTAGAATTGAAAGTCCAGAAATAAACTCTCACATTTATGGTCAAATGACTTTTGACAAGGATGCCAAGAGATTCAATGGGAAAGAATCGTCTTTTCAATAAATGGCGCTGATATAACTGCATATGCAAATGCAAAAAAATGAAGTTGAAACTTCAGGTTTCAGCCCTACTTATAGACAGCTTGGAAGTCATCAGTCCCAATCTTATATGAAAAAACTGAACAAACTAAAAATTAATGACTTTTCTTGGACTCATAAGTGAGCTGAGGTTGGGGGGCTAGCCACCCCAAAATCTGGACAAAGAATGGAATCCAGGGACACCTCCGTGGCTCAGTCAGTTAAGTATCCCACTCTTGATCTCAGTCCAGGTCTTGATCTCAGGGTCATGGGTTCAAGCTCTGGATTGGGCTCCATGCTGGGCATGGAGCCTACTTAAAAAAATAATAGTAAAATAATGGAATCCAGAGAGTCACTGAGATCTGCTTACTTGGAGCACTGAAGCCATGCATTGATAGGAACACTTTGTGGTAATTTCAACAAATTGCTGGAGCTGAGTGTGGACTACTATGAGAGAAAGAGACTCCTGGAGTCTGTGCTCTTAGGGGGTCTCTCTCGCTTTCATGGGCTTTACTTCTCAGAACCCCACCAGGTGAAGAGCCAAGAAAGGTAATCTCATAGCTCTGACATGTGATGAAGAAATTTTCTTTTTTTTTTTAGTAAAGCCAGAATTTCTTCCATAACGAAGTCCTACTGTCCAGGGGAAAGATTTTACCAGAGTCTTATTCTACCTGGGAGAAGTACACTGCCTTGATTCTAGTTACCTCTACCTTTCCTGTCTTACTTAAGGGGTGGGGGGAGTCTAAGAAACACTTGTGAGGGTCACATCCCAGGGACCCAGGCACACTAAAACACTGAGGTTTAACCATACAATTACAGAATGCTACTCCTTTCCAAAACCTCACCACCACAAACACAGACTCTAAGGAAGAGGAATCCCAGGACAACCAGGGAGACAAAAACAAAGACACTACAGAAATTTGAAGCCTCTGGCACCTACAGCTACAGCAAACATTAAACACAGCCCAACTCATAGTAGACCTACTTGGCTTCATTTATTTTAGTCATTCATAAATTTACTCAGCCTATCATAAACTCTTTTATTGAACATGTGATTGGTTACATGGCAAAACATGCCTAAACTCTCTAATACTTTTCACATTATATAAATAACTGTATTATCATATCATTTTAATCTCTGCCTACCTTATTGCCCCAATTTTAGTTGAAGTCCGTTAAGGACAACATCTGTGTTTTACTTTTCTGTACCTTCTATGGGTAGGCTAACACAGTGATGAGTGAGTAAGTGCATGGATAAATGAATGAATGAATCAGCATAAGACTGTCTTTGGAGTGACAAGGGAGTCCTTGGAGGGAGGTACTGCAGTTCTGATTATTATTGCTCTGATAGAACTTTCTTGGTCCCGGACATCCGCCTCCAGGGAAGGAGTGTGGTACAGTGGGGAATGGTCTAAAGTCTGGAAGTCTGGTTTCTAGAGCTGAATGTGCCATTCGGTGGCTATGTGGCCTTGGAGAGCTCAACTCTGGGCTTTTTTGCAGATCTGTAAAATAAACATTCCTTTTTTTTTTTTTAAAGATTTTATTTATTTATTTGAGAGAGAAAATGAGATAGAGAGAGCATGAGAGGGGGGAGGGTCAGAGGGAGAAGCAGACTCCTTGCTGAGCAGGGAGCCCGATGCGGGGCTCATCCCAGGACTCCAGGATCATGACCTGAGCCGAAGGCAGTTGCTTAACCAACTGAGCCACCCAGGCGCCCCTAAAATAAACATTCCTTTCAGTTCTATCATTCCAAGATTCTTGAAGCCACTGGTCCTTATTAAAATGAAAAAAATTCCAAAATAAACTCTGAATATAGAAAATGAATCTCTTCTTATATCCTCTAATAGCTAGGACTTATTAAATGCCTGCTATATTCACGCACTGTTTTAACTGCATCACCTGTATTAACTTATTTATTCCTATGAGATAAAACTATTTTATCCCTCTTTCACATGTGAAGCACAGAACGGTTATGTGACTTACATAGCTCGTAGCAGAATTAACTTCAGATCCAGGCAGTCTGGCGCCAGTAGCTGTGCTCTTGATCCTAATGTTTCTCCCATGCCCAAGGGAGCATGTCTTCTGCTCCAGTCTTCTGCCCTTGGAACCAATGGCCTCTTCCATCGCCATATAGTTCATTTGAAAGCCTAAACTCTTGCCTTGGAAAGTGATCATTCACAATGATGCTGTGAGGGAACACCATTCCCAGGAGAGGAAAGACATATTTACTAATGCCCTCATTTGGGCCAAGAGCCTTTGTTTTATTTGATATTACCGGTCCTCGATTGGGAAATCAACTTATGGAGAGGCTTTTGACCTGACTTTTGGACAGAATGCCATTCTTTTCGCAAAACCATATCAAACACGAGGTTGAAAGGTGAGTCCTTTCATTGCAACATCACCTATCTTCCTCCTGCTGAGAGGGTTCTGTTTGATTCAATGTCAGAGAAGGCTTCCTCTATCAGTTCTTCCACAGGAACTGGACTTAGGAAGCTACAATGACACCATTTCCTCCCATCCCGCGGCTCAGCTCAGAAGTATTTCAGCTACAAGAGACTTACTGAGATGCTTAAACAGCCTTTTCAAATGGAGTCTTTAAACGGGGTCTGGAAGAATAAGTAAACAGGAACTTTCCATCATATGAAACATGTACTTTGAATCCAACAAAGTATACAGAGTAACAGGTAAGATAAAGGTAACTCTAGAACTAACAAAGATTGAGGTCAACATTCAGTGTTGCTGGGCCTTCTTCCTGTTATTCCAACCACATACTTCCCCTTCATTCCTCTTTCCAGTCCTTCCCTTTTCTCCCCTCAATTCATCTCCCCACCTGTCTTTTCCTTTCCAAGTACCCAGAGGACTGTGTTATTGTCACATTTTCCCCTCCTAGGGCATTGAGGAAAAGAGCCTCATATAGGTGCGTACAAAAAAACCCTGAATATCTACATATGGATAGCATATACTTACACTTAAGTTTTTTCATCCATATAATTATTCATGCATGCATTCAACAGATGATGATTCAGTACCTGCTCAGTCTTAACTCTCTTATCCTACCTCCTCATACGCATGTGTATATATCTTAGGACAGATGTATGTGTTTCCCCAAGGTCATTGGATTTAGCTGGAGAGGCCCAAGGTAGCAGAAATTGGGGCATATTCTCAATAGTTTACCACTGATCATAGATTCAGGGTTTGGCAGAAGCCAGGTCTACAAATTACAGCCTTGAAAAAACAGCTGTTTGGGAAAACTAGCAGAAGCAAAGATCTTCCTGTCTGGTGCTTTTAATGTTTTTCTGGAACTTTCTTTTGGAGCTCTGGGAAAAGCTCAAGTACAGGGAAGAACCAAACAGTGTCCCTCTGTCAGTACCTTTTATCTGTTCACTGAAGAAGCCCTACAAGCTTGGGAAACATTTCCAGTGCCACCCCATCGACCAATGGCTCATAGACTATCATAGACATGAGATTATACATGAAGTATAATCATACCTTATAAAAGATATGGCTTTTGACCAACCTTATTATACTCTTCTTTTTATCAGGTATTCATGGAGCACCTCCTGAGCATCCAGCCTGATGTTAGGTGCATTCCTGGTCCATTGGGCACTTACAACTAAGTTGGAAAGGCTAGACAGACACAAATCAGATAATAGACGCAGCGTGATAAAGTGGAAACAGCCCTTGATTTGGAATCTTAAGTCTGGATATGGCTTTTAACTTCACCATTTGTTAGCAGTGAAATACAGTTAAACCTACTCCAGAACTGTTGTAAGTATTTGCTTTGTATGTCATATAAACTATGTATGAAGAGAGAATATTTTTATGGTTTTTAGAGAAGAATGCAAAGCAGGGTAGCGCTCCTTGTCAAGTTTACTACAATCCCACGAGGTAAGCCAGTGTTTTGCAAACAAAAAGTAGCCACCCATTGGTGGATCATGAAATCAGTTCAGTGGGTGGTGACCAGCATTTTTTTTTAATGAAATGGAACAGAAAAGAAAATATCAGAGTGTACCACATGATGTAGTAAGGATAAGTTTTGTTTCAGGTCACTTTTGTCTCTATTACATATATTTGTGTTTACTGTATTGTGATGAGAAAAGAATTTCTCAGGATGGGTCACTTCCAAAAAGTTTGCAAAATGCTGAGAAGACTGCATGCCCTCTCCACACCAATTTTCAAAAAACTATTTGGATTCAGCCTTGTTCCCTCTCTAATAACCAATAGTTGGATTTCTAACTCACTCAATCCAGTCATTCTTGATTTCTGTACTTGCTCAGGCCTGTGGAGCGGTACCTATAGACATCCTGTGCTCAAGGATCTAACTAGGGAAGGAGAATGACCAGAAACAACTGGAGACTATTGAGAATATTTAAATGCCACATGGGTATCAATTCCTCTTCAGTAACAGGAGGTCACAAAAGAGGAGTGGAGCTGAGATATTAGGGGAGATTTCTAAGCGGTCCATTGAAAGCCAACCCTAGAGTAGGAATAAGATTTGGCTCACAGAATAACAAAAGAAAAGGAACAAAAAAGAGTAGAGGACAGAGCCTGAGACAAGTCGGGGAGAGCACAGTCTGTCTAAACAGTCTGCCTGAGCTACCGTGTAGAGCCATTGTCTCCCTCTTGAGTCTTTGTTTGCCTGGTTGACCCCATAGCTTTGGGTCTCTGTCCCCCATCTCTCTCTCTCTCTCTCTCTCTCACACACACACACACACACACGAAGCAGTCATAATCCTCCCCTCACCCTGAAAAGGACCTGATTCTAAAGCTGGAGCATGGAATAAATTTGAAGCCACTTGCTGTATTCTTTCTACAGCACAAATTCCCTGCCAAGAGGATTGGTTCTGGACTTGTGCCTCAGTGCACTGCTCCTCTGACTCATTTCAGAGATTCTTCGTGATACAGGAACAGTTAACTGTACTATTTATTGGAGGACAGTGATATTCTAAAAATCTAACATCATCGGCAAAGAGCCAAAGACAGGATCAGCCTGATAGCAGTGACCTTACTCATGACTTGCCCAGTTGGTCAAGTTGGGGGTGCTTTGCATTTGATTTTCACCCCCACCAGCACTTGCACTGCTACCCAGCCTTCCCAGTCTTCTTGGAATCCTTCTCCCCTGAACAGACAGACAAGAGACAGTGGTGGGAGAGCACCAGACCTCAGACACGAGAACACTGAGCTTCCAGGAGGTTTTCTACTGGTGCTCTGGAGCTCCCTGTGGATGAGAGCACCAACCCCAACCCCTAGTAAATTATTTATTCCCAAAGTATCTGAAAATCTACTCCAGGCCAGTCACTGAACTAAAAAGTTTAAAGGTACAGAGATGAGTATGAACCTGATCCTCTAGTTGTCATGGTAAGTATCTTAACTAAGGAGTTGTTGGGGGTCTGTGGATGGGTTTCAGGGGTTTCAGTTATGTGCAAAATTTGCTGAACATATCTAGGTTTTCACAGTAAGAAGATACTAGCTCTTATCAGCAAAGGGCTCTGTGTCCCCCCAAATTTTTTAAATGATTAGTTTTCTCAACTGTAGTTGTTACATATTCTTATATTAATAGCAGTAGTCCTGTAACCCTGGACAAAAAGCAGGGGAGGGTGCTTTTGAGTAACAGGAGTTGGCCTCTATCTGGTTTACTGTTCCAACATCTACTTGTTAAGTTGGTCAGTTATCAGACTCTAGTGATAGGGTATCACTGCCTCCATGGAAATATGTATCCTGTGGAAGATTAATTAGGAGTGCTCTGACCAAACCTAAGGGCTGACCCTCATTTTCTGTAGAAAATATCATATGTCACTAGTCCCTGTGACATTTATGCAAGCATTCCAGTCTGTCTCCTACCGGAGCAAGCATGTTCAAAACAAGTAAACTTGAAGGCAATCAGTTTGTTGTGCAATGTAGCCAATCCCACTATTTCTGTCATCATTGTGAAGAGTGTGGACTGCCCCATGGTGGACTCTGTCACTAAGATTGCTGTTGTTGGAAAATATGGAGACAAAGGACTAGGTGGGCTGTGTCATATCAAGTGGGGCCATGACATTTCTTTTTGAGTTTGCTTCTTGCAATTCAGAGTCCCATTTGACTGTTATTTGATGGCGTTGTGTATATACAATCTGATTTTTAAGAA
Organism: Leptonychotes weddellii; assembly: GCF_054177405.1. NCBI lineage: Eukaryota > Metazoa > Chordata > Mammalia > Carnivora > Phocidae > Leptonychotes > Leptonychotes weddellii. Next base: position 108,844,788 of record NC_138378.1, read on the forward strand.
TTTGAATCTAAGCAAATCTAAAATTTATTCTTTGAAAGTGGATATTTCTTTTTGCTTTTGTTGTGGGAGAGGCATTTTTTTTCCATCATTTTTTTTTTCTTCATTGCTGAGGATCTGAGGGGAAAGTTTACCTGTAGGTAATGTCCTTTAAATTACTGAAGAACTTTTACACAGTTGTATAAGCTAAATCCAGGTGTTTTAATCAGAAGATTAACTGTGGCCTAATTTCACAGCTGTAGCTTTCTTGAGTTCAAAGAAGGTTAATTCCATACCTAAATTGGGATGCTTCTTTCTCTTTGTAGGAAAATACCTAATTATTTAGAGTAATAAGTTTCTTACAGATAATTAATACTAGCAAAATTAATTCATTCTCTTTTTAAAGCATTGGTCTGACAATAAGTGAAAAATTTAGGCTGAAAAAAACATAAGTTGTCCTCTATTTTTTCCAATATTCTAAATCAATAACTCTCTCTACCATAATTGGGTCATTACTGATAGAATAATAAAGAGTAGGAAAAGTTAACAGTTAACTACACTATGACACTTCAGTTATATAAAATTGATTTTGGAGAGCTGGATAAAAGTTATATAAAATAAGTTCTGGCTGGCTGCTAAAATAATAGAAAATAATATCAGACAGCTTTATAACCAGTGAAAATCTAACATGATAATGTAAAAATATCCACTTAGTTTATGATGCTGCATCTCAAATATACACTTAGATGATAATGGGAAAGCTGATTAAAGTTGACCCAGTGACATTTCTCAGATAGCTGAGAAATGAGAAATATATTCTCCCCTTCACTGCTTTATGTTTCATGGGTATAAATTGATAAGTTCTTTTGCTAAAGAAGTGAGCCGTAGTCCATGTACTAGGGTGTTTATATTTCCAATTCTAAACTACTCTTTTTTCCAAAATTGTGAAGAATTTTACTAGAATGAAAATTATATCTCATTACTGAAATCATAAGAATGAATTAAAATGTGGACTCTGTTTTTGCTCAAGGTAGAACAATACTTTATTAAGTGTATAGCCAGAAGGAATTCCATATAGCACAAAGGAAGAACATTCTCCATGTCAAGTCTGACCAGACAGATAGTAGAAATGACTAAAAACCATCTACTGCAGCAAAGTAGTATGGATTTTTTTCCTTCTTTATTCAGTAATTTTTTTGAGAGTTGTGAATGAAGTGTGTGTGTGTCTGTGTGTGCAAACAGAACCTCTAAAAAGTGAACTGCAAACAATTCTGCAATAGAAATTATCTTTGTTGATCTTTTATTTTTTTTTTAAGATTTATTTATTTATTTGAGAGAGAGAGAGAGAAAGCACAAATGAGGAGAGGGGCAGGGAGAGAGGGAAGGAAAGAATCTCAAGCAGACTCCACACTGAGTGTGGAGTCCAATGAGGGGCTCCATCTCACCACCTTGAGATCATGACCTGAGCTGAAGTTAAGAGTCAGATGCTTAACAGACTGAGGCAAGAAGGCACCCTTCCTTACTGATCTTTTAAAATGCATGCCTACTTTCTTAAAATGTCCAATGTCCTTGTCAAATCCAATTGAGCCTCCAGAAGCATTCCTATTAACATTGTGCTTAATTCAAAAGATGATCTTTCCACGGAACAATGAAAACTACCTTGGAGGAAAAACCGTCTTGTTTGTCACATCTCATAGGCAACTGAGACTTGGAAAGAAGACAAATTGTGAATGATAGATGAGAAATAATAAGTTATGAATCTCCATCAATCAAGACACGTGATTGGATATTGGCCACCAAATATAGAGATAGCTCCTTCCCGTACTCAAGATACAGAAGAAGGAAGAGATTTGTTCAACAAATTCATTAATTTTTCATTCATTGAACAAACACATCATATTTGAGATGGTTGCAAAATGCACAGATGCCAAGGGGATTTCCCAGAGCCCTTAAGGTCTCCAGGAAAGTTTATTTATTTCACCTTACAGTCTCATCAAAGCTCTAAAGAGCTTTATCAGCTATAACTGGGCAGAGGGGTCCACCTCTGTGTTTCCTCAGTCAATAAAAATTTGTTGAACATTTGCTATGTTCCAGGTACTTTCTGTGACTCATAGGTCCACAAACTTTTTCTAAAACCATTCATGCCTTCTTGTGTCAAAAAATAAATATAAGATACACACTATAACATATATGCTTCTGGGTGCTTGATCACAATGAGGCTCACTTGATGCAATTGGTGTCTACTCCTTGTCTCCCTACGTAAGAGTAAATTCTGAACAAGGTTTACACTCTCCTCTCCACCTTCCAAGCCACACCATCACCATCTTACCCATCATCACTCTTCAAACTGTATTTTATTTATTTATTAATGATAATACTTAAACCTGATGTAAAATACATTTACTATATATAATACTATATATATACATAAATATACCTATGTATATATATACCTATACATATATAGGTTCCTATAGGTTCAATTTCTCTGAAGAACTCTGACTAATAAAAAGGTCATATGCATATGCAAGCATACATTTGTATGTTGTAGCTACCTTGTACACGTGTACATAGTTTCACAAAGGTAACACACTATAACCATTCTTTTCATCTGTTTTTCACCTAACAGTCTATCTTGGAGACTGTTCTATATTTGTGCACATGTAGAACTGCATAGTTTCCCATTGTATATTTGTTTAGTAATTTCTTTTTAAGATTTTATTTATTTACCCATTTGTGGGTGCGTGTGTGAGAGAAAGAGAGAGAGAGAGCATGAAGTGAAGGAGCAGAGGGAAAGGGACAGACTCCATGCTGAGTACAGCACCCAACATGGGGCTTGATCTCATGGCCCTGACAGCATGACCTGAGCCAAAATCAAGAGTCAGATGCTTAACCGACTGAGCCACCAGGTGCCCCTGTTCAGTAATTTATTGAATTATTCTCCTATGGATGGACATTTAATATGTTTCTAAACTTTGCTATTACAAACAATGTTGTGAGAATATCTTTGTACACGTGTCGTTTTATAGATGTAGGTATATTACATACACCTACAGATACATTATTGAATCTAAAACAAGTGCTTACAGGTAGAATTTCTGGGACTCAAGGTATGTACATCTTACATTTTGTTTGGTCTTGCCATACTGTCCTCCACAGAACTTGGATGGATTTTCAGCTCTCCCATCAATAACAGCAGAGTGTGTTTTCAAAATTATTTTATCTTTGCTAGCCTGACAGGAGAAAACATGAATCTTAGTGTAATTACGATTATATTTTTCTTATTATAAGAAATAAAGAGCACCTTCTTATATGTTTAAGAATGATATCCTTTCCTGTGAACTGTTTATATGCTTCGCCATATTTCTGTTGGTGTGGAAAGAATAGCTTTTTGTAATAGTCATTACTGTGTGCCTAGGAAGTAGTCCCAAGATATATAAATGTTTTAATGTTAAACTGGAAGTTGACAACGGTCACTTGGACAAATTATCATTAGAATATCAAAGATAGGGACCCTGATGAGGCATATGAAGTGCAAGAACTATCAGGTGGTGATCTACGTCTTATGTTATAACTATAATATGAGGGTAAAATATCAGCCAAACCATTCCAAGTTGGAGTAATTTCTGTCCTCCTTAGAACTCTCACAGTTAAATCTATTAAAGAGTATTCTAAGGTTAAATAATTCATAATTAGAATTCATGGTTTTGTGACTTGTTATATAGGGGAATACTTTCCCAATTTCAATGAAAGAGTAAATAATCATTAATGACAAATGCATCTAGTTTTCTCCTAATCTTGTCAGTTGTTCCAAAGCTCCTTAAAGCTGTGATTCTCCCAGATACAGCCATTTAAAAAAGAAAGAAAAAGAACTTTTAGACCTTGGGTAAGTCTCTTAGTTTCTAAGGATCTTTTTATCTCACTCCAAAGTCTAGGGAATGACTAAATAATCCAAAATTCTATGATTCCTTATTTTTCTCTTCTTGCCCTCTGTAATTCTACATTGATTATTTTACCAAAAAAAATAAATAAATAAAACCATGAATTCCAATTCTAAATTCTTTAACATAAGAATATTCTTCAAAGGATTTAACTGTGAGGGTTCACTTCCCACCCCTGATTGGAGACTAGAGACGTAGGGAGCCCTGTTTACTCCCACCCACGGTGTCCAGGAGGTTCTAAGGCAACCCAACTTTCAGCCCAACCATGAAGACTTTAATTGCATTGAAAACTCTATAATGATACGTATGATAATTTTATAAATTGCATAGGAAAAAAATTGGTTTTCATAAATATTAAAAGAAAGGACAGCTTCCCTGAAAAATAATTTAAGAGTTTTCAGATTTCTGCAGAAACTCCACTGAAAACATAAAGATACCAGATAAGAAGCTCAAATAGATTTTTATAAAACTGAGAAGTTAGTGTTTCTACTTCAAAAAAGAAAATCTACCTAGTAAAGAAAATATCATGGACATATTTAATAAAACACAAGTATCACAAAAAAAATGTCAACTGGCCATTCAGCTGGCATCCAAAGGAACTATTTGCAAAATTCCTCATAGGATTGGGGCTTTCATCACAGCAGTTAACCTCCCTCCCCCACCTCATGTGACCCCAGCAGTTGCTGCATCCCTCCTAAGGCAATTACAGTAGGTCTTATAGGTTGGCTGTTCTTCCAGCTCTTACTACTTCTTCTCTAAGAGTGTAAACTAGCAGAAAAGTAGCCCTTTTGATTCACCTTGGGGAAATGTCTGAGGTAGACACATGTGTGCACATCAGAAGATCACAGACATTTGGAAGAAGAAAGGGAGCTAAATTGAAAGGATGTATTGACAGGCTATTTGCCATGTGCCAGAGTTGAGCCAAGTACTTTATCTGCATTAACCCATTTAATAATCACAAAACCTCATCAGGCAGGAACATCTATTATGCTACCCTTTTTACAGATAGAGAAACAGAAGGGACAAGAGATTAAATATGCCCCCTATCACATAGCCAAAAAGTAACAGCTGCAGTGTAAGCCCAGGCCTCCGTCTGGGAGTGTGTGCTCTTAACCCCTCTGCTGGTCCACTTCCTAAAAAGAAAAGATACATGAGCAAAGGAAGCCCCAGTACCCAGCTCTGAAAAAAATGGTGGGTTTCTGGGTCTGCCTGTGATCAGCTTGTCCTCCTTAGTCCATAGGTTACCTTGAACCAAGTCTGGCTAACCAGATGAATTAATTGAACACATATAAAATCTTTAGAAAGGGAAGTTACAAATACTTCAGCATATGAGCATCAGCCTACACAGGCTGATTTCACACATAATGAAAACATCCAGTTCTCTAAACTGGACCTGTATCTCAAAATGCTTCTTACTGATTGATTAATTGACTGATTGATAGGAGGAAGCCTATTAATCTTTTATTTTTTGAGCCCCAGCTTCATTTATAGTCAGATACTTCAACATCCCACTGTCAGCAATTCATCGAACCAATACACAAAATAAGCAAAGCTGTGAAAAAACTCAACAGAACCATCAACCAACACGATCTAACTGACATTTATAGAAAACTAGAGCCAACTCAGTAAAATAGGTTTTTTTTTTAAGTCATCATGAAATATTCAACAATATAGACCATACTCTGGGTCATAAATAAACCTGAACAAATTTAAAATAATTGAAATCACACAGCATAAATTCTCTGACCATAATGGATCAAATTATGGTTGAGTTCAGTCAAACTACTCAGCCAAGCAACATTATGCTATTTTTGCCTTATTTTGATATCATTTTTATGAAATAAAATATTGCCATACTTTTCTTCTGATTGATATCAAGTGTCACTTTTTAAATCTCCTAAATAGCCAAAAATATTTCTTCCAGCACTTCCTTGAAGCCTGATATCTCACATAAATGATTCTTTTTTAATTCATAATTTTGCATTTAATCTTTTCTTGCCAGAGACACCTTTGTTTCTCTGTTCTCTACCCAAAGCTTCCACAGTGTCAAGCTTTAATCTGCCCTTCCAGATTAGGCCAAGGTCGCTGGCTGCATTGTCTCTGGAGCTAAGTGAATTGCTGGCCTGGAGGTAGAAGGGAGTCCATTGCTCTCTGGGAGCCTATCTTTAATCCCCTAGAGAGGAGTTTACTCTGCTAGAAGAAAATTAGCCCCTGGAGAGCAAAAGTCAACAAGCTTTATCATCCTTCTTCCTGGGTTATTTTGCTATTGTTGACAGGCTGTCTTAATGTCCCAGGGCAGTTGCTTTCTGGATTTGTCTTACCCTTGGAATAAATACCCCAGGATTTCATGGCTGTATGGCCCCAGAGTGCAGTAACAATGCTGCCCAGCAGTATGCCCTAGATGCACTTTCCAACAATAGCCTTCCACTGCAGCAAGCACTGTGGCCAAAACCCATCTTGGGAAGCACTTGGACACTAAGGAAGCCATAGTTAGGTCTGTGAGGCAGATACAAGACCATCTGGATCATAGTCCATGGTCAGGTAATCAGCTATCAGGATCTCCTTGAACCAAACCCTTCTCAGAAAAACAAAACAAAACAAAAACAAAAACTCCCTTCTCAGGAAACACAGAAAGTATGGGTCTATATCACGGCCTACTATAAGGAGATCATGTACTTCTGTTTGTGGTCCCTGTTCGGACTATTATGGGCTCAAGGGTGTCCACCACCACCCCCAAAATTCACATGTTGCTGTGGACTGAATTGTGTTGCCCCAAAATTCGTATGTTGAAGCCCTCATCTCCAATGTGACAATATTCGCAGCACTTCTCTCTCCTCTCAGTCTCTTTCTCTCCCTCTCCTCTCCCCACCCCACCCCTACTCCCCCCACCATATGAGGACACAGGCTTCCTGCAAGCCAGGAAGAGAGGTCTCACCAGAACTCAACCATGCTGGCGTCCTGATCTCAGACTTCCAGCTTCCAGACCGTAAGGAAACAAATTTCTGTTGTTTAAGCACCCAGTATTTTGTTATGGGAGTCCAAGCAGACTAAGACATATGTTGAAGTCCCAACGTCCAGTACCTCAGAGCATGACTATATTGGAGAAAGAGCCTTTAAGGAGGTCATGAAGGGAAATGAAGTCATTAGGGTGAGCCCTAATCCAATATGAGTGGTGTCTTTCTAAGAAGAGGAGATTAGGAAACAGACAGAGAGGGAAGACCATGTGAGGACACAGGGAAGAGAAGGCAACCATGTACAAGCCAAGGAGACAGGCCTCAAAAGAAACCAACCCTGCCAACGCCTTGACCTTGGACTTCTAGCCTCCAGAGTTATGAGAAAATAAATTTCTGTGGCTTAAGCCACCCAGTCTGTGGTACTTTGTTACTGAAGTCCTAGGAAAACCAATACTCTTGGGGGAGCCATCGTGGTATATTCCACATGTGCCCGCATCACAGTCCATAAAGTCACTCAAAACAATAATTACTTCAGAGATAATGGCGTACCAAAATGGTGGGTATGATAAAGAAAATGTGAAGGAGGAGGAATAGGACAGACACCTTAATAAAGTGATGATAAGGGCTGAGACTTGGTGACCAGGGCAAGGGAGTGAGTGCACTGAATGGGACCCAAGTGAGGTCAGGGTATGGGGGAGGAGTCACACACAGGAGCGCCCCTTCTCCACTCATATTTCTCTGTTCTCTACCCAGAGAACAGAGTGAAGCACAGGAGCCAGCTGAGAGCCAGAGATGGGGGTCCAGTCATCAGAGGGATGAACTCAGAAGCTGCTCTAGTTTTGTGACTCTCCCATCTGTCTACCCCGCTCCCCTCAGGAAGGTTCTAGCTTCTCTGAGCAGTAAGGGAGTAAATAGTTCATCTGCCCTCTAACAAGGAGACACAGCACTATTATTAATGAAGTGAGAACAAAGTAATTATCTGGATAATTCAGACATCCATCCCCATTTCCAACAAAAATGTTCAGGTAAAAAAAGGTGTAAGAGTCAAGAGGAATAGATTGATTTGAATTAATTGACTCAATTTACCATTTTATACTGGAGTGGTCCAAAGTAATTTACAAAGATGACCTTTAGCTGTGCTCATGGGTCAGCCAGTGATAGAGAACATTATCAGCAGTGTTGCACCAAGGGACTCCAGTCCCAAGACCTGGTCTGGAAGGAGAGGACAGACATATTATCTCATACTGAGTCATTCTCAGAGGTATTTTCTGGGTGTGATGCAGTGTCTCACATTCTAAAGCGTGAATCCAGTAGGATGAGCCATGCAAAGGCTATTATGTACAGAACAAGTATGGAAAAAGAACGGAGGTATCTGAGCCAGCTTCTTATGAATCTACTTGGGGAAAATGCATGAAGGCATGTGGAAGGGGAAACTGCAATCAACAGCATTTACATGAAGACCTCATCCGAAGAGCAGTGACCACCAGTGTTCCAGCATACCTGTGTGTCCCCCCAAGCACATTGCATCAGAAATCTGAATGTTATCAAAGGCCTACCTTAGGAAATGCCACTCAGCCCCATCTCCTTCTTTAGTCGGGAGTGCTAGGATATTTTTTCTTTTCTTTTTTTTAAGATTTTATTTATTCATTTGAGACACAGAGATACAGAGAGAGAGAGCGCATGAGCTGGGAGAGAGGCAGAGGGAGAGGGAGAAGCAAGCGCCCTGCTGAGCCAGGAGGCCAATGTGGGCCTCGATCCCAGGACCCTGGGATCATAACCCGAGCCAAAGGCAGATGCTTAACCAACTGAGCAACCCAGGCGCCCCAGTGCTAGGATATTTTCATGTTGCTTCCCTCAGTGTCCTCGTTGGGAGCCAGCAGAATCTAAAAACCCCATACCTTACCTCCTTAACAAATGCCATAGAGTTCAGGATTTCCTGATCTTCCCATTGGACTCAAGATGACGAAGTACAGGGCACCTGGGTGGTTCAGTCAGTTAAGCGGCTGCCTTCGGCTCAGGTCATGATCCCAGGGTCCTGGGATCGAGCCCCATGTCGGGAGAGTCTGCTTCTCCCTCTCCCTCTGCCTGCTTCTCTGCCTACTTGTGCTCTCTCTCTATCTCTCTGTCAAATAAATAAATAAAAATCTTTAATAAAAATAAAAAAATAATTAAAAAAAAGATGACGGAGTACAAACTACTTGGGATATGAAGTCGGAACACCTGAGTTCGAGTTTTAGCTCAGCTAGTTACAAGCCAGGCAATCTGGAAAGTCATTTAACTCCAGGGATCCTCAAATGCCTCACCTGTGATATATAACATAAAACACACAGGGTTATTAGAAGAATTAAAAGAAATAATGAATACCAAAGCCCTTAACAAACCTCAAAGCAATGTGGAATTGCAATTCTTCTTAGTAAGACACTAGCTTACTTCCTCAGATAGAAGGCAACGTGTGTATGAACGGAGTCACTAGTCACTGAGATACAACCTCACGCTGCTTACTTGATCCTCTGACACATTCGTAACCTGCCCTTGTAGGTATTTGTGCTTAAACATAATGCAGACAGTAGAATCTGGTGAGTTATATAGAATTTAGCTCTGGCTTCCTTATTTGTAAGATTGGTGGTTAAAGTATCCACTTTGCAGATTTTTTTCTTTTGAATATTAAATGAGACCACTTATGAGTTAACTATCACAAGGATTGGTACATTTTTGGTGCTTGATAAATATTAGGGTTTTAGGGGCACCTGGGTGGCTCAGTCGGTTAAGTGTCTGCCTTTGGCTTAGGTCATGATCCTGGAGTCCCGGGATAGAGCCCCATGTCAGGCCCCCTGCTCAGCAGGGGGCCTGCTTCTCTCTCTGCCCTTCTTCCCTGCTTGTGCTCTCTCTCACTCGCTCGCTCTCTCGCAAATAAATGAAATCTTTAAAATATATATATTAGGGTTTTTAAACTATTTATAATGATACGACTATTGTTCTGTTGCCACTAGGGGGCAGAGAGATGGACATTCTCCCTTCTCAGTGTCTGGCATACTGTTATCATTGGTCTGTTGGCTTAGTTTGTATATTCCCCATTCTAACTCCCTACCCCCCCCCTCAACTCCTGTTCTTCTCCTCCTCACCCCAAAGTACCATTCTAAGGTTTTTGATGTCAGTTCATTTATTTATTACTAGTTTTGTATGTTTCCTTGTTAAACATGTTGAACTGTTTTGGGTGCAAACAACAACAACAACAAAAACTTCATTTCTCTAATTCTCTAACCTCTGAATCCTTTCTGGAGAAAAAGGAAGAATGGCTCTCACAGCATTATGGCATTTTGGACTATACCAGGAGCTTTGGAATTCAGCTTGAGAAACCAAAAACATCTTTTTTCTTTCTGAAAAGATAAGGGCTCAGGGCCTGTCCCCTCAGGGATTGTGACTCTCAGTCCCAGGCAACTAGTCACTGCTTGGAAAGCACCAGGGAGGAGAAGCACCCTGATAAGGGACTGATCCTTCTCCTTGAGCAATAGGACTGATGTCATCCTCGTGCGGAACAGGTCATGCCCTATTAGCGGGAGGGAGGAGAGGTTACTCAGGGCCATGTACAGGCTTATAAAACTTAGACATTTCTAAAAATAAGGCCTCAAAAGGAATCTTCCATACACAATAATAGCT
>NC_138378.1:108855815-108876999 GCF_054177405.1 Leptonychotes weddellii
AAAAACTAATGATGTTCTATATATTGGCTAATTGAACATAATAAATAAAAAAAGAATTATTTAAAAAATACTTAAAAAAAAGTTCAAAACCCAAAGGATTTGAATAGACATTCCTCTAAAGGACATTTCTCAAATTGCCCATAAGAACATGAAAAAAGGCCCAACATCATTAGCTGTCATGGAAATACCAGTTGAAACCCCAATGAGATACCTCTTCACACCCAATAGGATGACTATAATCAAAGAGACAGATAAAAATAAGTGTTGGCAAAGATGCAGAGAAGTTGGAACATCGATACACCAGTGATGGGAATGTAAAATGGTGCAGCCACTTTGGAAAAGTCTGAAGTCTGGCTGTTCCCCAAATGATTAAACATAGAGTTACCATATGACCCAGCAATTCCACTCTTACCCAAGGAAGATAAAAAAAAATATGTCATGCAAAACTGATACACAAATGTTCATAGCAGCATTATTCATAACAGCCACTAAGTGGAAACAGCGCATGTCCATCAACTGATGAATAGATAAATTAACCACGGTATATCCACACAATAGAATAGTATTCGGCAATAAAAAGGAATGAAATGCTACAACATGGATGACCCTTGGAAACCTTATGTCAAGTGAGAAGACACCAGTCACAAAAGACCACACATTGTATGATCCCATTTATATGAAATGTCCAGAATGGGCAAAGCTATAGAGATAGGAAATAGATCTGTGATTGCCCAGGGCTGGGGGATGTTGGTTAACTGGTGCAGAATTTCTTTTTGAGGTGATAAAAATGCCTAAAAATGTATTGTGGTAAAGGTTGTACAATTCTGTGAATATACTAAAAATGATTGAGCTGTACACTTTAAATGAGTGTGTATTAATAAGGCTGTTAAAGAAGTCCCTTTCGAGGGCAGATCTCAGAACACTGAAGGTGGCCAATATTTTTCAAAATAACATTATTAAGGCTGAGTGCCACCATTAAAAAAAAAAAAGACAAGGGACCCCAGATACATGTTTCTACCCACTTTCTGTTTCAGAGACCAAGAAATCAAAGTAACCTGGGTTGTGGGGCTGGCCTAACCTCACCTCCGGTGCTAATAGAGAGGAAGGAGATAAGGTGAAACCATCAGGCAATCTGGTTATTACTTGGTTTTGACCTCAGAATATCGGTAAGACCTGTCAGAGAAACTTCCATTCCCAGATTGGCACCTTTCTCAGCTTTCCCTGAAGTGGATGGTCTGTGACCTGGACAGGGGGCAGAAACAGAAGAGACATGATGGGGCCCCCCTGGGTGGCTCAGTCGGTTAAATGTCTGACTCTTGATTTCAGCTCAGGTCATGATTTCAGGGTCGTGAGTCTGCTTCTCCCTCTCCCTTTGGTCCTCCCCCCACTCTCTCTCTCTCTCGCTTTCTCTCTCTCCCTTGCTCACTCTTTCTAAAATAAATAAATGAAATCTTTAGAAGAAAGAAAAGAGAGACCTTAGATATGGCCACAAAGCATCACCATCCATGCACAGGACCATCTGTCCATCTGTAGATAAGCGGGCTAGAAAGCTCCCTTTTTAGGGACTCTCAATTGCTATGCTGACTGGAGCATTATCTAATTTCACAAAAGTGCACCAGTTAGGCGGTGTGCTAATGCATGACCAGTAATTCTCAGACTGATGAGACACCTATATTGGGAGACAAATAGGATTCAGTGGCCTTAATGGCCCTTTGAGACCCTGAGTCTCTGATTCTATATAATTAGTTACATAGCAATATTTACTCTGAATATGAATCCACAAAAAATTAAGCTTTTCACTTTTAATGAGCAGTAGCTTACAAGGAAACACATCGATATCATGGAGTCATCTTCATAAAACAGTCTCCAATCAATTTTATGTAGTCAACATAGATTTAGTGCAATTAGAGTAGAACGAATAATCTAGATTATAATCGAGGAGACCCAAGTTCTTGCCCTGCCTCTGCCCTTGTCTTGGACCCTACAACCATAACACAGGCTGTCTAGGCCTCAGTTTCTCTATGCATCTAGAGTCAGTCTCTTAAGATCTCTGCATCTAGGGGCGCCTGGGTGGCTCAGTCATTAAGTGTCTGCCTTCGGCTCAGGTCATGATCCCAGGGTTCTGGGATCGAGCCCCACATCGGGCTCCCTGCTCGGCGGGAAGCCTGCTTCTCCCTCTCCCACTCTCCCTGCTTGTGTTCCCTCTCTCGCTGTGTCTCTCTCTGTCAAATAAATAAATAAAATCTTTAAAAAAAAAAAAAAAGATCTCCGCATCTAACCCTCTATGAATCCCTGCTCTTCCATCCCCCTTTATAGCTCTGCACATGGGAGAACTCAGCCCTGTTCTCATGGCCTCCTACACAACCTAGGGGTCAGTGGCATATGAACTATGTTTAATGCCAGATATATCTGTGCAGTTTATACAGTAACTCTCACTTAAATCAACGACAGAAAGCTCAGTCCTTGCCTGGGTCACAACAAGCTACTCCCTCCCAATCCCCCAGCCCACTTTCTCCCCAGCCTTCTCCATGGACTCAGCTGGCTGGCTGGGTTATGGACTCTTGAGCACGTCATAGTCTCAGCTTCCTGCCACCTTCTATTTCAGCGATGCCATCCGGTACAGTTACCCAAATCCACCCCAATGTCCAAGACGCAGCTCAAGTCAGGACCTCTGAAACCCACATTGGACCGGTGCGGTCTGCACAGACCCCACAGTGGGCACTTTATGTACACTGGCTATCAGCTGTGATGTGTACTCATGCCCTTCTCTTCATCTGTAAGCTGTCAAGCACAGAGTGCTTATGACCTCCCTAAATACTTGAGAATCAATTGTTGTGTGGGAATGGCGAGGCTTGTTAGCAAGCCAGCCATCTTTTTACCATCAGCACTGGTCTCAGCCTTTTGAGGGTAGTATATTCCAGTCCTTTGTCCTATGAGAACATAAAGAAAACTTAAGGGGAAAAAAAAGTCAGTAAAGAGCAGCTGACAAAAGTCAGCAAAAAGCCTTTCAAAGAATAGCTAAGGTATATCTAAGAAAGCTTATCTGAAGTCAAGGCAAAGACAAAGACTAAAGTTAGACACGAGGAAGAACTCCCTGAGAGTTCCCCAGTACCCCCAGGAAGGCATGCCCTCTCCTTATCTGGAAATCCATTTAAAATGAGTGGAGTGTTCTATTTCCTAGATGCAAGAATGCAAGTCTTTATGGAGGTAGGCGGCCTCCCAGAAAACCCTTCCTTCTCAATGATTCTGAATCCTCAGCCCCAGCCCCTAACCACCATGAGACTGGAGCCCAGTGTGACTTATAAATTGCTTTTTTAAGTTGCAAAGTCTTCATAGAATCAAATTAGTCAGAGCTGTGGTGGGCATTAGAGGTCACCTAGTCCTGTCCACTTATTACACAGGTGAGGGACGGACACTCAGAATTTTGGAGACTGTCCCATGACCATGCTTCATAGCAGCAACTCTCTCTCACACAGATTCAAACGCACCACACATTCTAAATTAAGGCTGAGGGTTGCTGGAGGGGAGAGGGGTGGGAGTATGGGGTAACTGGGTGATGAGCATTAAGGAGGGCACATGACGTAATGAGCACTGGGTGTTACATGCAACAGATGAATAACTGAACTCTACCTCTGAAGCTAATGATACACTGTATGTTAATTAACTGAATTTAAATATAATAAAATTTTTTTAAAAAGATATAGACACATGCAGAGAGCACCCAGGAGTAAAAATGAAGTACGTGTATAAAAAAATACCTGTCTCACAAGTACCATCTCACATTATAATCACAGGATGTATACTCTTGCTACTTACTATCTGCCCAGCCTAATAGGAGGTATTGGTGAGCAAGAGGGACAAGGGATACAAAGGTGAAAACCAGGCACAATTCCTGCCCTCCTCACTTATCTCTCTGGTTGGCAAGGTAATATGTAAACACATGAAAAATTAAATCATATTACCAGAGAAAATATAAATTCAGGACAATAGTAGAAGATTTGTATGAAGGTTCTTCATGGCCGGTTGTTCTAAAACGAAACTGAGAAGACACCAGGGTCAGAAGCCTTGAGGTCCAGCTGGGCTGGACCCAGAAAAAGGTTCCTTAAAGTAGGTGGGGCTGCAGCTTGCCCTGGAAGGTAAGTGGATGAGATGTGCATAATCCAAGAAGTGGTACTTAACACACATAGAACCTCACTGCACGTAGAACAGCGCTGACTTCTGAGGTCCCTCCCCTTGTAAGAACTGCTGTTCCACATTCTGACCTTATCTCTTGGATAGCAGAATGAGGGAGTAAGAAAATTTCTCTTTTGCTTCCTCACAGGAGTTTAATCATCCAACAGTAATGCCTTCATTTGGTTGACAATGGCCCTACCCACTACCTTCCACCTATACCATCCACCTAAATGCATGCCCCATTTTTTGACATTTCCTGACATTTCTCATTTGTGTATGTATGTGTGCGTGTGTGTATGTGTGTGTGCAATGTGTGTGCAGGCAAACATGTACCGACCACACTGGGCCTGCATGGTTCCATCTACAATTCTTGAGGTTTCCTTTCCAGCTTCTGGGCATCATTTGCAATTACAATGCAGTCATAGGCAGAAAAGAGATAGGCTAATTAGTCATTGTCAGTACTGGTCCCTATTTCCCTGATGAGTTTTTTGAACAGCATAGCTGGGAATAATTTGTATCAGATTGTATTTCCTTGTTTTATGTCACTGAGAAGATTTATTTGGCATCATGGTCACTGTACATAAATATCCTGGAGGCAATGGGGTATAAATGAATGGCACAGATTCATCCGTTAGTATGCAGCAAATTATGTATGGAACATCTATATCAGTATGTGAACTGCACTGAATTCAAAATATCAGGCTTCTGAGGGGCCTTTAATAACTTCCATAGTTCCCTGAACTTGGCCAGGACCCTTCTGGTCACCTGCAGATAAACACAATGCAGAGTTTCGCTTCTAAAGACTGCAACTGGAATATTCAACATTATCTAATTCCTTGAAATTCTACTGGTCAGGTGGCTTTCTAATGGGGACCCAGAGCTCTGTGTTTACAACAGACTCGTGGTTCACCCAATGGGACTTTGCATCCAGGAGCTGGTGAATCGCAGCCACTGGCTGGGATTATTCTTCATGACACCAGAATGCATCTCTGCTAGAGTCACTAGTCCACCTGCTGTAGGAAGGCCCCCATTTGCCTCAGAAAGGGCAGTGATTTCAAACACTCAGAAATGCAAGGAATCATCAAGGGACAAATGGATACTCTGGACTCCGGGAACCAAACTGAGGGTTACAGAAGGGAGGGGGTGGGGGGATGGGGTAACCGGGTGATGGGTATTAAGGAGGGCACGTGATGTGATTAGAACTGGGTGTTATACGCAACTAATGAATCGTTGAACACTACATCCAAAACTAATGATGTACTACATGTTGGCTAACTGAACATAATAAAAAAAAAGAGAGACAAACGGACAGCTATGCATAGCCCTCCTGGATGCCCTGTTCTGCTTCTGCTTTTCCTCAGCCCTGATTTCCTATTTTTGTTCCATTAATCTTTGCTTCTGTATACAGCAGGGTTAACTAGTTCAATGGGTATGTTACAAAGATACTTCCGCTCTGATACACACATAATAAGTAAGTTATTTCTCTTTCTTTCTTTCTTTTTTTCTTTTTTGGCCAGGTATCATGCTATCAGTGCAATTATTTACAAAATTGTTTCATTTAATTCTCACAAAAATAGCTAGGAGGAAGGTAGATATTTTTAATCCTGTTTTAGGGATGACTACACAGAGGCTTAGGAGGGTAGAGTCACTCGCTCAAGGTTACAAACTTCCCAAGAAAGCCAGAACTCAATCTCTGGTCTTCCTGAGTCTAATACACTGGTTTCCTTTACATCAGCTGACCTCTCTGGACCAGTATGTTTTCTGTTCAATGAGTAGCTTATATCATAAGATTTCCTGAATCTTAATTCTATTGATGTCTCTATGGAAACTAGTTAATATCCTTTGAAACTTAGAACTTGTTGAGGGGCAGGAACTGAGGAATGTTTTACTCAAAGGAAAGGGATGAGGGGTGATACCTGTGGTCAGAAATAATGCTATATATTTTCAAATAGCTTTTGACAGCAGGTCTAAGTGGATTTGTAATTTCAGAAAAGTCTATGTATTAATCCTCACAGTACTGCTGTGAGCGCACTCAGGTCAACTCAATGATTCAACATTTGCTCTGTGGTGCTTGTTGTCCGGGCCCCGTCAGAGGATGGAGCCCAGGACAGGTGACTCTCCAGAGGAAATGAGGGAAACAGAGAAGCTGACCCGTATGTTTCCAAGTCTTGGGCTTTCTCCTTTAGAGATGGTGACAGCTCAGAAGCATCCAAACATCCCACAAGTTTTCCCTACATCCGAGTTATCAGATTCATTTTTGATTCCCCAATCACAAAAATTACGTTCTCTGTTGGCACGGACAATGGTACAGAGACACTTCATTCATCATCTCTGTTTGGTTCTTCCTACCTAAATTTTTCACCATTCTCTTTAAAGTGAATATGGGTTTCCCGACATACGAACATAGCTCCTCCTACTGAAAGTCATTCATAAAATCGTTTTAATAAAATGCTAAGAGAAATGGGGTTTGCAAGAGGATACTTTTCCCAGACCTTCCACAGTTCAGTGGCTCAGGTACGGCCAGCCCAGTAACAACACTAATACAGTGTGGATGCCAAGCAGCTGATCATGGCAGGGAGTTCAGCTGCCCAAGGAGTTCCTGGCCAAAGACGACCGCACACGAATGAGGAGAAATGTGGAAATGAGTGCCAGGAACAAAGCAAACGTGGTAGTGTGCGTCTCCACTGAGAGCACGGAAGGAACCCTTCTGGAACCATCCTTCTCACCACCAGAAGACTGAAACACTTCACAGGTAGTTTATTCCATCTGCACACAGAAGCACCGACTTGTGACAAGGAAGCACCGGCCCGTGCAACAGGCAACTGTGGATCTGGTAGTCCCCTGTCCCCTTGTCATTGCTCAGGCTCCTTGCCCCCACCCCTGCCCTGCACTCCTCCAGCCCTTACACCGCACCCACTTGAACGCTCCTGACAGCCTACCTTCAGGGCCCACCAGCAGTTTCCTGTCTACGCATCTGTGTCACCCAGCAGACTGGAGGTGCCTTGGGGACAGGCCGGTCTCGGATGTCGGTCCATCCCATCTATCACACTCGAGGTCCGCGGCTGGGGCAGCTGAAATATCGATGCTGTGCGGATTCCCTACAGCTGGGAGAGGAGCGTGCCTTGTCAAATGTCTCCTGTGGGGAGAAGGGAAGGATTTGTGGAGGAGGCTCTGGGCTGTGTCCATCCACCGCTGGGCTTCTCCTCACTGGCCTCCCCATCCCTGGAGGAAACCCAGGAGCTGGTGCATGCAGGGAAAAGCCTCCTCTCCCCAATTTCCCAAGAAGATGGGGAGGGGCACCTCACTGGGGTTTCTTGAAGATTTGGACACTTGGACTCCTGCTGGGACTGGGACTAGGTCCCTCAGGACGCCCAGTCACTCACCAGGCCTCCTTCCTCTTTCCCTCTGCTCCCTCCTGGTGGGCTGAATCCCAGACAGGTGACCCATAGCCACAGGTACTGATCAAGATTAGGGGACCCCGCCACCCCAATGTCCACCAAAACGGAACAGAACAGAAAATGTCTCAACCAAGACCCTGTTACGGACTGGTTCTGGAAATGGCTACAAAGTCAGAGCGGGGAGCAGGGGTGGGTTTTGTCCAGGCGCCTGGTCATCTCCTGAAGGCACCGCTGGGTCGGGCCAGGTACCAAGCCGCCCCCCCTCACTCCAGGGCCCCAATCTATACAGGCCTGAGGAGAGGCCCGCCGAGGCCCTGGCTGGGTCTGGGCTCAGCCCCCTCGCCAGCCCCGCCTCGAGCTCAGAGGCTACAGGAGCCAGGTGTGCAAAAGCAAACAGGCCCCGCTGCCCTTTGGACCTTTTGCAATCCACCGGGCGCGCTCTCTAAGCCCAGACGCTGCGGCCTGGGCGGGCGGCCTGGTATAAATAGGGCGCGGACGCGGGCCGCGCATTCCCTCCTCGTCGGTGCGGGGCGGCCGCCTGCGGGTGCCGGTCCCTGAGGAGCCAGCCAGCCAGCCCGCCCTTCGGCCAGGCCACACGAGGCGCAGCAAGGGAGCCGCCCGCCCCGTCGGCATGGGCCCTCCGAGGCCCGCGCTGCTGCTGCTGCTGCTGCTGCTGCTGCTGGGGGTCGTCGGCGTCTGGGCGCGTGAGTGGGGCGGGCCGGCCTGCGGGCCGCGGGGTCCGGGGGGCGGGGACCCGGGCCAGCGGTGGCTGGTCCACGCACGACACGGTGGGGGGCGGGGCAGCACAGGCTGGGGAGGGGTTTCTCCAGAGCCTGCTTCTCCTCTGAAGGCGCAAGCGGTGCCCCTCCCCGGGAGACCCTGGGCCGCATGGGAAGACGGGAGAAAGCAACCGCTGTCTGTCTCCTTTTCTTACAGAAGACGAGGTGCTGGAGAATGTCAGCCCCAGCTGCCCAAGTAAGGCGTTTCCCCACTGGGCGCGGAAGGGCGCCCCCAACCCCTAGCCCCTCCTTCTGCACCTCAGCTCACTAAGATGCTGGGATGCTATGATGGATGTGCTCTGCTCTGAGCCCCAAGAAGCCAGTTCCTTGAGACTCTGCCCACCTCCAAGGGCTCTCAGTTCCTTCTACCTGCGTTTCTATTCTGTCTCAAGAGATTGGCCAGGGGGGGAGGCGGGGACTGACACTGTCGCTCTGTCGGCCCATGGACACATTAAAGAGATATCCCATCACTATCTGTTTATCAGTGGCTAATCATTGATTCGAAGCACATGAGGGTGAGGAAATGCTGACTTTAACCTTTGTAGAGAAATCCAGACGCCCCCACCCCCGACTCCTTCATATTTACCTGACCTCCAGGGGTCAAAGGAGCTGACCTCGCGGTGGTACCCGGGGTACGCCTCAGAGCGGGAGGCTGGGCTCTGATGGGGCAGCACTGCCATCTTGTGGCCATCTGGCATCACTGCACCTGTGCTCTTTTTCTCACATTGTTCGGCAAATGCCTCTTAAGCACGATGGAAAATTCCAGAATTCCTTCTTGGGTTTTTCTTAAGACAGTCAGATAGCCATAATACTTAATGAACTTTGCCTCAGGGATTTGAGAGAACCAAAAAAAGAGCCACAGGATTGTGTTATTTTCAAGCTGAAAAAGCATCAGAGGTATTTGCTTTATGTTGCCAGCTCTTAATTTGCCAGTCTTTCCTATAGACTTTCTGAGCCCCATTGTTTAACACTCCCCTCCTTGCACCTTAGATGATACATTCAAAAAATACTGGCAAATGTAAACAATGTCCTCAATAAAACATAGTGGGGAAGTTAAATATGTAAAGGGAAATTAAGTATAATGCAAAGTCAATTAAAAATAATTTGAGTTTAATTACTATTTTTTTGTGATCTTTGCCACTACCTCTCTCTTCCCAGAATAAACTACCCTTGGTGGAGTTATGTCCTATGTAGCTGACCTATTTCTCCCTATTTTAGAAGGTGCAACTCGATTCAAGCACCTCAGGAAGTACGTATACAACTATGAGGCTGAGAGTTCCACTGGAGTCCCTGAGACCCCTGATTCAAGAAGTGCCACCAGGATCAACTGCAAGGTATGAGGGGACAGGAAGAGCCACTGGAGGGACCCAGGGCTCCCGTCCTTGCAGACCCAGCTCATGCCAGGAGTGCCGTAATCACAAAGTGAGGGACTGTCCCTGGGTTTGAAAGTCAGCCACTCTGCTGAGTTTTCTGCCACAAAAAAAAATTTTGCCAACCAGATTTATTATTCCATTAGTTTCTAAGGTGTAACTGGAATACATGATCCAGAATATCAGCATTGCAGGACGGTAGATTTAACATGAAAGAAGCCCAGTGGGTAAGCCAAGGCAGGTGGGCATCTCAGGAAAGCTTTCTGGAGTGCAGTTTTTATACTCTGAGCCAAACAGAATCTTTGCTTAAGACAAACAGAAAAAAAAAAAAGAAAAGAAAAATTTAAATATGTAGTTTGTTTTCAAAACTTCATTGCTGAGATGATTGTATTCATGTCAGTGTTCATATGGAACGGATCTAAGGGCCACTATTAGGGGCCATGTGGGAAAGAGTAGTCAAGCTGGAAAACTGACCTCTTCTTTCTAGGGCCCCGTAGTCTGTGTTGTCAAATAAGGTAGCCATTGGCCACACGTGGCTGTTTAAATTGAGTAAATCTTAAACTTCTTAGTCATACCAGCCACATTTCAAGTGCCCATGGCCAGCAGATCTCCGTCAGACACGGTAAATGTAGAACATTTCAATCACTGCAGAAAGTTCTTGAACAGTGCTAGATGACTGTTAGGGACCTCTGCAAAGTCCAACAATACATAAAGCTCTGAATGGGCCCCAAGAGATACAAACAGTTGGGTTGCTTGGTTTTTTGGGTGACATTAAAGAAACATTTGCTATTGAAACCAACGATGGCCTTCTTCCTGCCCCCTGTTGTCCTTCTTCTAGTTCTTAGACTGCATTCCCTCTGGACAGTGGGTCCCCAACAGTATTTCCCTTGGTGTCCTGATTAGAGGGTAAGCCCTGGGCTGTGAACGGTCTCATGTTCTTGATGGAGAGTCTTCACGTGCTGCTTGCTATTCTCTTCTCAGGTTGAGCTGGAGGTCCCCCAACTCTGCAGCTTCATTCTCAGGACAAGCCAGTGCACCCTGAAGGAGGGGTATGGCTTCAACCCTAAGGGCAGGCCCTCACTGCATAAGACCAAGAACTCTGAGGAGTTTGCTGCTGCCATGTCCAAGTAAGGCGTGGGCCTGTCTGAACTTCTGAGCTCTGGGATTCACTGGATGTGTTGTACATACGTGTGTGTGCGTGCACGTATGTGTGCATGTGTGTGTCTGTGTGTGTGTATCCAGGGAGGGAAGAATGCATGCGTTTATATGAGGCATGTGTGTGAGGATAAGTATTTTATTCTGTATTCACCATGGATCAGGGAATTGCTAAGTTGTCACAAAAATCAAAAAGAGGGAAGCATTATTTACCCTTCCCTAGTGAAGTGCCCCTAATTATCATTTAAATGTGTTTCTAAAAACTTCCATGCTTTAAAACTCCATGAGACAATAAAGGTGAGATGGTTTATTTAAACAAGTGAATTCTTGTTTAAAGAATTAAACAAGACCGGTAGCCCATGGTCTTCAGGGAGGGTCCAGCAGGACTTGGTGTGGTACAGGGTCTGTTCCACAGGGGCGGCAAGGCCCAGCCTCAGGGAGTGCAGGAAATGCCAAGTCTCCCCCCGCTCCCCAGGGCCAGCGTTCTGCCCGCATAGTGACCAGGCCATCCTGGTGTTTGCAGCTGGCCTGTCTTCTGACTGATCCATGTCTGTATTGCACTTGTTGTAAATATTTTGAACATCGCCCCTGCCTCAAGTCCAAATCACAGTTGGTAGTGTCCTAAGTGTGTGCAAATACAGACAGCGATAGGTTTGTTGATCTGGGAGCATCAGAAACTCCCCGCCCGTCTTTCGATTTGTTAAACATTAGACGTGAAAGCCAGTCCTTTCTCTGCAGAGTCAGCCTTGATGCTTCTGTCTCTCGCCAAAATTTTATCCAAGACCTAAATGTGTATGAGGGACAGGGATGCAGTGACAGGAGGGACTGGTTAGTTACTTTTTGGGCTTTACCTTTCTCCAAACAAAAGGGACTCCTGCTCTTGACTACCACAGGCTTTCCAAGCCTACATTGCAGTGTCTGTAACTTTCTGCGAGGATGTAGATCTGTAGGAGATGTGCCTGGTCTCCTTCTCCTCCTTCTGACTTAACTAGAGCAGGTACAGCCCTGAATTTCCAAAAGGAAGTCCCCAAAGGGAAGTCCCTAAGACCATAGTTGATATGGGCTCCAGACATGGTCTCATACCATATTTTTTTTTTTTTTAATTTGAGAGAGAATGAGAGACAGCATGAGAGGGAGGAGGGTCAGAGGGAGAAGCAGACTCCCCGCTGAGCAGGGAGCCCGATGCGGGACTCGATCCCGGGACTCCAGGATCATGACTTGAGCCGAAGGCAGTCGCTTAATCAACTGAGCCACCCAGGTGCCCCAAGGTCTCATACCATATTAAAGAGTGACTACCCAACAAATGTATGAAAAGAAGTTCAAATTCACTAGTAATCAGGAATTGTAATTAATGTAACAACAATATACTTGTCACATTATGCCCATAAGATTACAAAAATGTAAAACTGCCAAGCGCCTGTTGCTGGTGACTTCTGAGGCGAAGGGTACCTATAGCATTGCTGGTGGAAATGAGAGCCAATAGTCAATATCTATTATAATCAAAAACTTACTGCCTTTGACACAGCAA
The DNA here is from genome assembly GCF_054177405.1 of Leptonychotes weddellii. Lineage (NCBI taxonomy): Eukaryota > Metazoa > Chordata > Mammalia > Carnivora > Phocidae > Leptonychotes > Leptonychotes weddellii. Next base: position 108,868,219 of record NC_138378.1, read on the forward strand.
TTTCAAAATGTTGGGACTCTAGCCCATGAAGAGAAAAGCAGTAATGTGTGAAGATAATATGCATAAGGGTGTTTGTTTCAGTGTTGTTCATGTGGGGGGAAAATCTGGAAAGAAAGTGAATCCCATCAAATAGGGAAATGTCTGAATCAATTACATATAACCATAAAATGAGAAAGTTCTATAGCTTTAAAAAAAAAAAATCTGTTAGAGTTATACCAAATGAGTCAAAGGACTTCTGTGGAGTATAATTGAGAAAAGCAAGATAGAAAAAAATGTGGAAAATACAATGTCATCTGTATAAAACAAGCAATGAAAAAATCTTTATGTGCAAATGTCTCCACCCCCACACCTCTAAATGGGATTGCCCGAGCGTGGAGATAGAAATGGAAAACCCAGTGGGTTGTTCTGTGAGGAACATGACAGCAGAGACTGGTGTGGGTAGAAAACAGAGTGGGGATGCATGAGGCAAGCAAAACAAGTAAAGAAGTACAAGAAGCCAAAAACATACACATATTTGTATACTTTTTTGGAAAATGTACATTTATAAAGAGATAAAAAAAAAAAAAAAAACAGTGAGTAGAAGGGAGGCTGCAAAGCTACCTAGCTTACGTCCAATAGGCTCTCAGCGGAGAAAGGACATTTCTGTGACCTCACTCTCTCTGGAATAGGTACGAGCTCAGGCTGGCCATCCCTGAAGAGAAGCAAGTTTTACTTTACCCAGAGAAAGAAGAGCCTAAACATATCCTGAACATCAAGAGGGGCATCATTTCTGCCCTCCTGGTTCCCCTGGAGACAGAAGCGGATAAACAAGAGTTGTTTCTGGTGAGAACTCAGAAGGTTGATAACAGTGGCCCTTTGAACTCATCTTCACATATTTGAGCCGGGTCCCACTGTGTATATAAAGTGGATTATTGATTTAGCTACATGGCTAGCTACACACAAGAGGCCCTGTACTGGTAGGAAGGGCCGGTACCCAAGGCTCTCCCTGTCCCCTGGGCCCACAGATGGATCCTCCTGAGCAGGTGGAGCAGGTGGAGCAGGTTAGCCTAATTTTAAAGCAGTATTTGAGGAGTCCTGACCACCCTACTCTTTTGTTTGCTTTTTTGTGTCCCCACAAGGTATAACACAGTAAAGCTGGTGTGTATTTTAAACACAGAAAATAATTGAATCTGTTGCCAGCTTCTCTCAAGAATTTCAAGTTTCGACCTGAGAGAGAATTCAATTTATTTGAGTCCTGTGAACATTTTTGAGCCCTTACTGTGTTCTAAGTTTTATACTATACTACACTTGGAGAAGACAGAGACGCGTCCTGCAGAGAACTTTCCTCAGGGAGTTCTCGGGATCTGGGGGAGAGAACCAAGACACACTGAACACAGGGCATACTGGAATACGTGCCGTAAATGAGCAATAGAGAAAATCCTCTGAGAGCACAGAATACAAAGTCAGAGTCGGCTGGGTCCTAGGAGGGTCCAGAACCACCCTTCACTGGCCTTCTCACTTCACCTCTGGCCAGCCAGCAATGCCCACCCTCTGCCTAGGAAGAAGAAAGTCCCTTCCCAATCCAAGCTGCTCCTGCCTTTTCTCCCAGGCTCCTTTCCCAGCCCCTCTAAAGCACCCAAGGCTGTTTTCCCACATTGAACATACCTGTTCTATCTCCTACTCCCATAGGATACTGTGTATGGAAACTGTTCCAGTGACTTAACTGTTAAAACAAAGAAGGCAAATGTGGCAACAGGAATAGCCATTGAAAGGAACCTGGAGAAGTGTGATCACTTCAAGCCCATTAGCACAGGAGTTAGCCCACTTGCTTTGATCAAAGGCATGGTAAGTTTCACATCCACATTGCTCCTTGCACTGAGCACTGTCCTCTTGGTTATTAAAATTCTGGGATGTTAGAGCTGGTAGGGATTTTAGGGAAGAATCAACACAGCCTCATCTTCATCTAGACTATAGCAGGAAACTGAGGACCAGACCAGGAAAGGACTGCCCAAGGCCACATGGCCTGTTATTAATTGAGCCAAGACTAGAATCAGGTTCCTGATTCCCCAGTCCAGAGCTCTGTCCTTCTTGCTGTCCTTCTGTCACTGGCAGCAAACCTTCCACCATCCCTGGAGAATAATGACTGTCTATCCCTGAAAAGGTTCTAGGGATTAATGGACGGCAGCAAAGCCATCTATTGCTATTTCCTGTAAGAGGGCTGGGTGTCCCCAGCTCCAGGCATCCAACCTCTGAGGAAGGCCCAAGACCTGTGATCTGCTCTCCTCTCCCTCACTCCCATGAAGTGACATTACCAAGAGCGATTCCAATGTCCTGTCCTTTCATCCTATGTACGACCCTGATCGATGCCTGGCCTCTCTTCCTCCTGCCTAGGTCAGCCCCTTAGTATTAGCCTTCTCTCCTGCACCTCAACAGGGGTCATGTGGCACCATATTACCAGAGCTTGCCCAATGCCTTGTAATCTTCTGGTACGTGAATCACAGCTTATCTCAATAAACAGGAAGGACTTGAGCAATCACTGCCATGCTTGGCATTGTTCCTGGTCATTGTCCTTGAGGCTGAAAATATGATGTCTGATGGCCACAGGGTCATAATCAGAAGAGGCCAAGGCACTGGCTTATGTCTCTTTTCTGAGCACTTGCCATGAGCTTAGCCCTACTCTGGGCAGCACTGAGGGTCAGAGGCAGTGGCAGATGAACCATGGACCTTCTTTTGTACCTACAGTCTAATCCAGGAACAAGGTTCCTACACATGTCAGTAAAGGACAATAAATGGCATACTTGATAAAGTTATAAACTGAGCAGTGCAGACAAGCAATCCTAGGCCTGACCAGGAAGGAGAAAGCACTACTCATGTAGTTCATTTGACAAAGCTGGTGGTAGATCTGATTAGACGGAATGGTGGGTGAGCATCCATCAATCTAGCTCAAAGATTTATGGAGGATGTGGACCATGAACCTGAAAGATACAAAGAACGTGAGAGTGGAAGAGAGACATAAGGACAGGCTTCTAGGCAAAGAAAACTTAAGAAGCAGTGTGAAGTGTTAATGTGTGGTGGGTGGGTATATGTACAATGCCAGGTTATATACACTTTGTGCAAGATGAGAGGTCCAGTGGGGTGGAACAAGAAGAGTCTACAGCTTGACTCAGCTTTGGGTATGCTGAGTTATTGTATCCCTTTGTTTAAATGTCAAGTACCAAGTTACCTTCTTTAACTGAGTTTATCTAGTGGTGCAGAACTCCCATCTCCCATCTTCCTTGAAGGTAAATGCCCATGGCAGAAGAATCAGGTTCAAGCCCCAGGAACTGATCAAAATGGTTTTTTCCAATCTCATTTACAGCTCCGCCCCTTGTCAGCTCTGATTAGCAGTAATCAGTCCTGCCTGTACACTCTGGACCCAAAGAAGAAGCATGTGTCAGAAGCCATCTGCAAGGAGCAACACCTGTTCCTGCCTTTCTCCTCCAAGTAGGTCACCTTCTGCACCCTGATTCATCGTTTATGGAGTTGATGTGAGATGAATGCTTCTCAATGCCCTGTTCTAGGCAAGGCTGTGCCTGGAGGAGGCTATGAGGAGGTACAAAGCAGAGCCCATCCCTGTCTCCATTTCAAGCTAACAGACAATTTAGCAGGAAAATCTTAGGTATACAAAACAATTTGAGACCAACCAAAGATATCTGAGACCCAGACTTTAAGGGTTATGATCAGGAAACCCAGGGATCATTGCAGGCTGCCCTGGTTAAAAAGGCTTTATGGAAGATTTGGGATTGGGACCAGAGACTTGTATACCCAATCCATTTTGAAACTTGATCCATCAACTAGTGTTTACTGATTAATTGCTCTATTCTTGGCATTGTGCTGAGGGAGATAACACAGGAATTTCAAGGCACAGTGTTAGTCCCTACCCTCTGGACACTCCAGATTGGTGAAAGGTATAAAGTACAGATGTCCCTCTGATGCAGGGACAGCTAGCATGACCAAGAGGAGGTGGAGGCTATTCACTGGCAGGGAAGGAGGTCAAGGAGGCTGGATTTAATGGTTTGAAAGGTAGGCAGGATTTGGGTAGAAGTAGAGAGAAAAACATTCAACATGAAAAGAATAGTACGCTCTAGGGAACTGGCCATCCATGACATGATGTGCTTCCTTTGTTACCAGGAATAAGTATGGGATGATGACACAAGTTACACAGACTTTGAAACTTGAAGACACACCTAAGATCAACAGCCGCTTCTTTGATGAAGGTAAGATTTTATATGCACATAGTTGCCAGGGCTGGGAAATCTGCCCAAGACACACCATGTACCACGGCTAAGAAATGTCTGCTGATTGATGAGTCAAGTGGGCTTTGACATTCTGGCTATGGGCTGCTCCAGTGAGAAAGCATGTCCCTTTCAAAATGTCAAGTGCCAGTGGGATAAAGGAAAAGGAGAAGTATCCCCCAAGCTACCTGGGTTTTTGTAAATGGGAAATTGGCCTCCTAAGTCTACCTTTGGTAGATCTGACAACCTTATACACCCTATAATAGGCCTGGGACCTGGACGAGGTGGGGCAAGTGGGAGAGGGCCTTTGGGGTCAGGAATCAGTCTTTTTTTTTTTTTTTTGGAATCAGTCTTTAGAGCAGGATAAAACCTTAACGATCTCTAGTCCAACCCTAACCCTGCATTTGTCTTATATTTAAATCTGCCATGGGGCGCCTGGGTGGCTCAGTCGTTAAGCGTCTGCCTTCGGCTCAGGTCATGATCCCAGGGTCCTGGGATCGAGCCCCGCATCGGGCTCCCTGCTCAGCCAGGAGCCTGCTTCTCCCTCTCTCGCTCCCCCTGCTTGTGTTCCCTCTCTAGCTGTCTCTCTCTCTGTGTCAAATAAATAAATAAATAAAATCTAAAAAAAAAAAAAAAGACATTTATAAAAAAAAAAATCTGCCGTATGCATTCCCTCACTGTTCTCAGCAACCTATGATGTCAGGTGGTAGCCATGTGTGCTTTTATACCCATTCTACAGAGGGGGAAATGATACTTAGAGAGACTTGTGATGTATCGATGGTCAGACCTTGGGTCTAATTTAAGTCAGGACTCTTTCCATTGTACCACATTTCCCCCATTATTCCCCCACACTTCCCACATTAGCCCCGTCCTGTTCAGGGTGATGGAGGAGACACAGAAGGGTCTCCCCCCGCCATGAGCTGCTTATAGATCCCATTGGGAAAAATGACAGGTGAGCATCGATGGTCTTGCCTCAGCCAAAGCCATGTCAGCAGCAGCACTAGTTCCCGTTCCTTCCAGCAAAGAGGTTATCTGATATCAAGTTCAGACAAGCCTGGATTCAATTTCAGCTCTGCCTCTTACACTCAGAGAGGTCTTAGGCAAGGCGAGCTGCTCATCTCTGGGTCTCAGTTCCCCTGTCTTTAAATTGAGGAATAGTAGCAAACCCGTACGGATACTGTGATGAGTCAGTAAAAACACTGAAGTCAAACACCTAGCACAGAGCCAGATACATAACAGGCGTTGAGTATAGGATAGTTTTCTTTTCTTTTTTGCGGATACCTCCCTAATTTCCAGTTTTCAGTAGACCAAGAGGTGGTTGAAATGTGGAGGTAAGCAAGAATCCCTTTGACACTTTCACCCTTCCAGGTGCCGAGGAGGTGGGTCTTGCCTTTGAGAGCACCAAATCCACATTACCTCCAAAGCAGGCTGAGGCCATTGTGAAGACTATCCAGGAGCTGCAAACATTGCATGTCTCTGAGAAAAATGCCCAGAGAGCTAACCTCTTCAATAAACTGGTTACTGAGCTGAGAAGTCTTAACAATGAGGCATTCACATCCCTCTTGCCAAAGCTGACCGAGGTGTCCAGGTATTTCTTTAATGGTTGCAGCTATATCTTTTGTATGACCTATGATAAGTGGCTGAACTTTCAAACCATGGCCAAGCAGAAAATCTCAGAGGCCATTGAAATATCAATCCAGTTATTCCACTAGTCAATCAGTTAATGTTTGCTGGATAGAGAAATATCAACTAGCATGCTTAGAGTGCCATGGGCCACACACACACACACACACGTACACACGCACACACGCTCCATTCAAGGCAGATATGTATTTGTGTGTCAAAATGGAAGAGAAATATTTCCCACACTTTGATGTATCTTCTAATTCCTCATTCTATTATGAGTACCTTGGAAAATTTTAGAGAAAAAGAAGTCTGTGTCCTCTGGAAGCCTGGGCTAGTGGAGAGAGAACTAGGCAAACAAAGTGATACTGTGATTTCTCTATACTTCAAGGCATTGGCTTTAAGTGCTGGGGAGGTCAGAGGAGGGACTAAGGACCAAAATTAGGCCATGCCAATGTTTTCCTGGCACAGTCTATGTTCTGAAGGACGGACAGTGATTAACAGTCCTCTTTTGGTGATTAATCTGGGGTCCTTCTTCAGACTTTCCTCCGTGGTGCTTCTCCAGTGGACAGTGCTTGTAGCGAAGGCTTCCTGGGATCTGAGTTGGATTTTGGAAGATGGTTGGATTTGGAGAGTGAACAGAAAAGAAATCAGGGCACTCCTGTCAGAGGGAGCATCATGGGCCAAGGATATTGGAGCTGCCTGAAGGCTATCTGTGTAACCTTCTCTGCTCTTTCCTTCTCAGCCCCATCACCTTACAAGCCTTGATTCAGTGTGGACAGCCCCAGTGTTACACTCACATCCTCCAGTGGCTGAGAAGTGAGAAGGCCAACCCCCTTGTGATAGATGCTGTGACTTACCTGGTGGCCCTGATGCCAGAGCCCTCAGCCGAGAGGCTGCAGGAGATCTTCAGCACAGCAAAGGAGCAGCAGAGCGGGGCCACTTTATATGCTCTGAGTCACGTGGTCAACAAGTGAGTTTCACACTGGTTCTCCTCCTAGGAGCTGAGGAAGCCCCCACATCTCTGTACTAAGATTATACTCCACTCTCCACTTTCAGACTCTCTTGCATACTCTTGTTTTTTCCACTAGACATTTTGAAAGCAAAGACTTGCAATAAGAAATCTTCACACACAAGTTTGTATTTTAAAGTAAACTTAGCTATGCTTGCTAAGTCCTAACTCTTACTCTGTAGCTATCATAAGGCAAACCCTGTGGTGACCCAGGACCTGCTGGATATTGCTGATTACCTGTTGGAACAGATTCGCGATGACTGCACTGGGAACAAAGATCACACCTACTTGATTCTGAGGGTACTTTCAGTCTTTTGTATGATATGCATTGTTTCAGAAGCATTTTCCTGGACACCCCCTACTTTTCCTTCTGCACTTGATTTGCCCTTGTTTCTTTTCAATGCAGATCATTGGAAATATTGGAAGAACCATGGAGACAGTAACCCCAAAACTTACGTCTTCAATCCTGAAATGTATCAAAAGTACAGAGCCATCGCTGCTGATTCAGAAGGCTGCCATCCAGGCACTGCGGAAAATGGAACTTAAAGATGAGGTGAAGTTCACAGAGGAAGTCTGAATGTAAAAACTTCATTCAGATTAACGAGGACTTGGAATGAGATTCTAAATCTCATCATTCTACTGCTTTCTAATTGCCATTTCAACAAGCCTGTTGACTGCCTAGCAGTATGTGGAGAAGAAAGAAATATTAGACCATGCTGCCACTCTAGCCTCGAATATGAGATTTTAGCTACATGCTGTCCCCCTACCAGATCAACCATCACTCTCATCTCAGGAAAACATGCTTGATTTCCCCCTGGCCCTGTCTTGGGTGCAAATGACTCCAGAGCTTTGGAAAATGCCTTATTTATTCACCCCAAACTCTCACTATCCCTTCCCACCTTCATTCCCACATTGAAATAATTTATGTTAAAACAAGTTTATTTTCACTTATAGTAGCAGATCTTCCTCAAGTCACAACTTGAGTATGTTAATGCAGTTGAATGTAACATGCATTTAATAGGAGTCTTCTGAAACCCTTCCTTGAGCTGGTTGTTCTGAGGGATGCTAGTGAGAAGATACTATACCAGCATTTGAAAAATTATCAGAAAGAAATTTGACTTGCATGTAGTAAACCACCAGCAGACCACACCAGTGTTTGCCAGGCATGTTCTGTGTTCTGACCAAATGATAGTGGTAACAGTCTCTTTTTTTGGCTACAGGTCCGGGAAGTTCTTCTTCAGGTTTTCCTCAATGATGCCTCTTCAGGGGATAAGCGACTGGCTGCCTATCTCATGCTGATGAGGGACCCTTCCCAGTCAGATATTAATGAAATCATCCAGCTTCTTCCACGGGAACAGAATGAACAAGTAAAGAACTTTGTGGCTTCCCACATTGCCAACATCTTAAACTCAGAAGAATTGTATATCAAAAAGTAAGTAAGAGTAATTTTCCCCCATCTGCCACAAAGGGCAAAGAGTAATCCACCACCCCACCCCACCCCCGCCCATTCCTAAAGGCCACTGCCTGCCCTTTATGGAGTGTTCTTTCTTCTGGGCAACATGCACACAAAAATGCAGCAGAAGCAGACCTGAGCCAAGCTCTTGGGCAAATGAAATCCAGATAGTTTGGTAGCATTCAGCAATCCATATTTCCTTGGGGTGAGAGAGACAATGGATTCTTAACATGACGTGTAAGCTGGGCGCCTGGGTGGCTCAGTTGGTTAAGCGACTGCCTTCGGCTCAGGTCATGATCCTGGAGTCCCTGGATCGAGTCCCGCATCGGGCTCTCTGCTCTGCAGGGAGCCTGCTTCTCCCTCTGACCCTCCCCCCTCTCATGTGCTCTCTCTCTCTCATTCTCTCTGTCTCAAATAAATAAATAAAATCTTTAAAAAAA
>NC_138378.1:108877099-108925447 GCF_054177405.1 Leptonychotes weddellii
TTGATCCAAATAATTACCTTCCTAAAGAAAGCATGCTGAAAACAACCCTCAGTGTCTTTGGATTTGCTCCAGCGGACCTCTTTGAGGTATGTGTGAGACTAAGAAGAGGCTCCCGTCCTCTCTCCTGTTCTGTACAACACCATAAATAGAAAGTCAAGGGAGTCATGAGCCAGCCTGGGGAGGAGCTACAATCAGGCAGCTCATTCCTACCATCAGTTTGAGGGCTTCTTCTTTCCCTCCTCCCTTGCCCTCCTGCCTTCTAGCTAAAGGTCACCTGAAGCATGACTCTGTAGTATTAAGGGAAATGTAGATGTCTCAGGGAAGCCCTTAGAACCAAATCCAACAAAACACATGGGCTATGCGATCAGACTGATCTGGTTCAAACCCCAAATTCATTCCCAATCTGAATCTCTTGTTTAATTGTTTATCCTCTCTGACCTTAGCGTCTTCTGGAAAAGGACAAGTAATAAGTTCTGCCTTTCAAGATTCCAGTAAGATTTAAATAAAACAACTCCTGTGGTGGCTGAGCTCAGCTCCTACCCCATAGTATTCATTAAATACTTGTTTAATTAAATGGACACAAAGAGAGGAATTGGAGCAACCTGATGGCATTTTCTTGCCTGATTTTCTTTCTCAGATTGGTTTGGAAGGGAAGGGTTTTGAGCCAACATTGGAAGCTCTCTTTGGAAAGCAAGGATTTTTCCCAGACAGTGTCAACAAGGCTTTGTACTGGGTTGATGACCAAGCTCCTGATCATGTCTCCAAGATCTTGGTGGACCACTTCGGCTACACCAAAGATGATAAACGTGAGCAGGTATGTTTTTATTAAGAAAAGCTTTGGATCTCAGTGCAAAAATATTTTCCTCCAAGCCTAGAAGTCAAGAAGCTATCTAGCTGAAATGATAATTATGTCTATTATTTACCAGTCCTGTGGGGGTAAAGACTAGGGTTCTCTGCAGTTATAAGCCTCCTGGAGATTCAGTGTGCCCAGGAGCCAGACTTATTAGAGGCATTCTCCCATAATGATTAACAGTGTAGACTCTGGGGCATGGGTTTGAATTCTGACCTTACTGTCTTCAAAATGTGCACACCTAGGAAAGCTACTTGATACTCTGTTTCTACATCCCCAGAGTGCTAATAGTCCATAACTCACTGGGTTATTTAAAGACTAAATGAAATAAAGTATGTAAAATGCTAATCAGAGTGCATGACTGGTACTGATTGCTCAATAAGCAGACATTATTTTAATTTTTAAATTCATATTTTCATTATTAACTGCTTTCTTTGGCTCTTACTCATATAGTAGGAGCAAAATCTACTTTGAAGCTAGCATAAGCCCCCACTTAAGGAGTAGAAAATAGATTGTATAATCTGGAGCTTCTTATTCTTTAATTTTTTGCTACTCCAAGTGTGATTCAATCATTGGCTCACATCAGAGTTTGTTAGAAATGCAGATTCTGAGGCCCCACTGGGATATACTGCATCAGAATCTATATCTTAATGACATTCCCTAGATGACCTGTATGTGCATTTCAGTTTGAAAAGCAGGGCAATAATTTACTCCTAGATGCTCACAGATGGCCCCACCTCCACCTTCTAATTTACTCACCTCCACCTGAGGCTGAGGGTCTTTGCTCTGTTTGGGTCTGTCAATCACTCTTTTCTTTCACATGTTTAAGCATCAGTCTATGGAGTTCTTCTAATCTCTAAAAAGAACTTGTTTAGGATAGGGTGTTTTTCAAGCTTTTGGCCAATTTCTATAGCAGCTACATTTTCTCAAGAAACCCCTAGTATTCATCCCTCATCAAAGGAGAAAGGGGTAATCAGGGGAGACGTGAGGGACAGACAATCTTCTGCTCTTGGTGAGCCTAGGAATCCTGACATCCTGGAGAACAGAGGTCCCTCTTACTATGCCTACATTCAAGTTAAGAACAGCATGGAAGCACCCACTATCTCTGATAAGACCTCAGTTTCTCTTTCCATCTCAATTTGGAGGAGCTATCTATCTTTCTGTAAAAGGCAGGAGTGATTTCAGTGGCTTCCCTATATCCCCACCTGTGTACTTATATTTAGCCCATCATGGCTGCAGCATATGGGCCCCACAATCAGGAACCTAAAGGTGTTTGACAATACTGACATCTCATTAGACATTTTGTTGTTAAAATCCCAGGACATGGTCAATGGAATTATGCTCAATGTTGAGAAGCTGATCAAAGATTTGAAATCCAGAGAATTCCCAGAAGCCAGAGCCTACCTCCGTATCCTGGGAGAGGAGCTTGGCCTTGTCAGGCTCCAAAACCTCCAGGTCCTGGGAAGGCTGCTGCTGAATGGTGTTCGCACTCTTCCCGGTATCCCCCAGATGGTAAGTGGGCCAGGCACCATCACGGGCAATGAGATTAGCCCATGCCCTTTTTAGATCCCCCAGACTCCTTAAGATCCTGTCCCACAAACCAGAGAAAGTACTTGTACTTCCTTCAAAGAAGCAGGTTTGCCTTGAATTTCAGGAGGAAGATTCTTGGGTTGCAAGGAATTGGTAACATTTAGAAATTAGGCCTTTGGTAATATTAGGCGTATGTTTCAAGGGCATCCATTTGTTCATCTGGAAAACAATATTAAATGTATCTCCCTATATTTATGCTACAATGATTATGACAGAATGCATTTGACAAACTGTAATCCACTATCTAAATACGAGCTATAGTTTCCATCATTATTAATTTATTAATAAGGGAGAAAATATCCAAATATTGTTCCCCGATATTTGATAAATAATAATGTTGGCTTTAAGAAACCAGATTTCAAGTTTTTTTCTAAAAATTTTATTTAAAAAAAAAAACAATGCATACTAATATGTCCATCATCTCAATAGCTCTTTAGTTTTAAAAAAATGGTTTTGGGGTGCCGGGGTGGCTCAGTCATGTAAGCAGCTGACTCTTGGTTTCAGCCCAGGTCATGATCTCAGGGTCCTGGGATCAAGCCCTGAGTCAGGCTCTGCACTCAGCAGGGAGTCTGCTTGTCCCTATCCTTCTGCCCCTCCCCCCGCTCTAAAACAAATAAATCAATCTTTTAAAAAAGTGGTTTTATCATAATAGATTATACTTAAGTAGACCCTCATTTCCATTTAGACTCCAAATAACCAGAATTAATCTATGCCATCCAAGGCTACTTAAAGCTCATAAAGCTCTGAGGCACAGCAGTATTCTTAAGTGACTGAACCACTAGATCAAAATGACATGGTATCTGTCTAGGGCAATTTCTTATATCCCAATCTGTTGAAATCAATAATCATGCATTTTATCAAATAGTCAGCTAATCAAAATATACTAGTCTGTTTCTTTCTGGATAAAGAAGAACAGTTACTGTCTGATATGTGGGAGGTTGCATTTCAAAAATCCCACTCCAGGGCGCCTGGGTGGCTCAGTTGTTAAGCGTCTGCCTTCGGCTCAGGTCATGATCCCAGGGTCCTGGGATCGAGTCCCACATCGGGCTCCCTGCTCAGCAGGAAGCCTGCTTCTCGCTCTCCCACTCCCCCTGCTTGTGTTCCTGCTCTCGCTATCTCTCTCTCTGTCAAATAAATAAATAAAATCTTAAAAAAAAGAAAAAATTAATCCCACTCCAATGAGGCTTACTTGTAGTAACTGCCCCTGTTGGATCTACAGATTGGAGAGGCCATCAGGAAAGGCTCAATGAATGACTTGTTTCTTCACTACATCTTCATGGACAACGCCTTTGAACTCCCCACTGGACTTGGGTTCCAACTGCAAGTCTCCTCCTCTGGAGTCATCACTCCTGGATTCAAGGCTGGAATGAAGCTTGCAATAGCCAATGTAAGACCCTCTTCACTTTTTCATTCCTTAGGTTGTTCATTTCCTCCACGATTGGTTTCTTGTACAATTTTAAAATGTGTGTAGTTCAAGATGAAGTATATCATCGTTGTCATTGCCTTATTCATTTTTATGAAAAACTTTAGGATTCCACTAGGAGGCTCCACCTTGCTAGCTCAGAGCAGTAAGGAGACAGCTATTCTCAATAAATGAGGATTCCTGTCCTCTTTCCATCCTGTTATGTTAACTTTAAGCAGTTAATTCGGGCACTTCCCAGTGCTGGGTATCAGTGTAATCTGGCTCTGGGGAACTGAGAACGTGGCTTTTCTTTCTCCAAAGAAATCACAGTAATGTTTCCTGAGGTGTGAGTGATCCAGAGATGTTTGCCCAGGGATGGGGAAGGGCAGTTGATCTGACTGCACAGGGACTGAGATATTTAATGAAGCTGAACAGGTCATTTTCTGACTTACAGTTGCAGGCAGAGCTGGTGACAAAGCCCTCTGTGTCTGTGGAGTTTGTGACAAACATGGGCATCATCATCCCGGACTTTTCAAGGACTGGGATCCAAATGAACACCAACTTCTTCCATGAGACAGGCCTGGAGATGCAAGCTGCCTTGAAAACTAAGCAGCTGAAGTTCATCATTCCTTCTCCAACAAGGCCAGTCAAGCTGCTCAGTGGCAGGTAATTCCATCTGCCAGATCTGACTACCAGTGTGAGAGGGAGAGTTGAAACTGGATCCATAGGACTTGACTGCCTAAGATAATTCAGGGCCCTGGGAACCAGGGGGTGTGGGGGGAGAGAAGGTAGTGAATTACCTACTTTTAACCTAGTTTAGACTCACCAAACAATTACAATTTCCTCGACTGTCCAGGTTTTACTAAATTGATATTTAGGATTTACTGATTAATCACTTGTTAATTAGGTTATTTTTTTTGTTGTTTGTTTGTTTTGAGAATGAAGAAACACGAACTCTAGAGAAATCATCCTTGGGAAATGAACATATTTTCCACAGGAAAAATACCAGAGGACATACTAATCTGTGGTAGCTAGCTCAGTGGATAGAGCATGAAGGTCCTAATCTCAAGATTATGGGATGCAGCATATATGGAGAGCTCCATTTTCAATGATATCCTTAAACATTGATTTACCTTAGTTTCTGTATCTTGGACACATTAATTTGTTGATTCAAAAAGAGTAAGAATAGTATTTAAGTGTCTAATATATATGAAGCACAGGGAATGAGATACACCTGACCTTCTAGCACTTAGTTCACAGGAAGGACGTACAATGAAGCAAGTCATTAAGTATCAAGTGCAGGCTGAGAGGAAACACTGGAGGACATGAAGTTCTGTAAAATGTAGCCTGTGGCACTCAGGGAAACTTTTCTGAAGAAAGTGGTGCTTGAGCTGATACCTGAAGGCTGTCAGAGTTATGCAGACCAAGGAGAAAGGAATGAGTGTTCCCAGGCTAAGAGAAGAGAATGGATTGAAGGAAAAAGAATAGTTCAGGAGCTGCAAGAAAGTCAAAACTCAGTGTGGCGAAGTGCACAGGGGTCATAGAGGGAGGTGACAGAGGCTGGCCTTCTGAACCATCTGAAGGATGTTAGACTCTTCTGAAAACAGAGGAGTTTGAAGTGGGAGCATAAATAAAGCAAGCCTGGTGTTTTAGAGGACATGCTCTGACTCCAGAGTGGGGCACGGATGGAAGAGGAGCATGACTGGAGACAGGATGACTGGTTGGAGTCTGTCACACCCACCTGTGGGTGAGAGATGCTCACAGCCTGAAACAGGCGAGGGCCAGGGAGGGTGCGGGGAGGAGCAAGCCTACTCCAGAAATAACTAGGGGGTGGAAACATGAGCACTTGGTGATTGACCAGATGCAAGGCAAGGAAGAAGAGGAAGAGCAGTGGGGGTGTCTCTCACTGAAACAGGGAAAGTGGCTGGTTTGGAGGAAGCTGACAAACTCAGTTTGGGATATACCACATTTGAAGTCCTGTGAGACCACCCGTTTGAATAGCTGGCGGCAGGATCAATGGGTCTGAGCTCAATAAACAGGCTGGAGCTACAAATATGGGTTTGGGTGTCATCTGCAGATAGAGGTTGTTGAAGTCAAGCAGCAATTGGTGTAGGGTAAGACGTGATGGACTAGGACAGAAATGGGGGAAATGTGAATGTGTGAAGTGGAAGAGGAGAAGCAGCAAAGAGTGAGGAGGAGTGGTCCGAGAGGTGGAAGAAGAGCCCAGGCTGTAAAGGCTCACAGAAGCCCAAGAGAGGCCACCAGGGTGGATTGCCCCATAGGCAGCTAAAACTGGCACTTAGGGTTCCAGCCCACCAGCAAAGCTAGCTTTTAGGGCACCCCTAAAACGAGGAAATAATACAGAGAAAAGAACATGATATTTCAAAAAAAAAAAAAAAGGCATCCTTGGATGAAATCAGGACATTGTTGAACTTTGTTGCACTTACTAATTTTTTTAAATACATACTTGGGAGGAGGATTCTAAAATCCTTTCAGAGGTTAGGGACTCTAAAGTCTTAATCTGGCCATAAGTGAGCAGCTCTCCCTAATGCTTCTGGGAGATCAAGGAAGATAACACCTAAGAAGGTCCTTTGGAGTTAGGAGCAAGAAGGTGATTGGAGATGCTGATGGCGGCAGTCCCAGAAGTATGATGGTGGGGCATCAGATCACAGTTCATGAGAAGTTCATGAGAAGCTTGTTGAAAGAGTGGAGACCATGAGGCCGCCAAGTTTCTTGATTGTGAGGGAGACAAGAGGGGCAAGCAGGGAAAGAAAATGTGTGTGTGTGAGTGCATGGGTGCACATGTGCACACATGCAATGGGAGAGGTGTGCAATGGAGAGGTATGCATGATGGGAGAGGCATGCGATGGGAGGGGTGTGTGATGGGGGAGGTGTGCGATGGGGGAGGTGTGCGATGGGGGAGGTGTGTGATGGGGAGGTGTGCGATGGGGGAGGTGTGTGATGGGGGAGGTGTGAGATAGGGGAGGTGTGCAAGGGGAGAGATGACTTGGACTTATTCAATGTGGGAAAGTGGAAAGAAGCCAGTGAAGTCAGAGTTACCCCTAGGCTTCCCTTCACGGGAGGGAAGGGACACACCAGAGTTCAGGGCCCAGTGATCTTTATTTAACATCTGAATCTCTGTTTCCCCTGTAAAACAAGGAGCCTCCTAATGCCTGCTGTTGTGGGGATAACAGCGAACAAAAGTAAACAACTCAGTGCAATGTCTGAAACAGAAGAGTCATGGTGTTTGTTAGCCTTGTTGATGTTTGTACTGTTCGCTGTTTCTGAGTAAATCAGATAATCTGAGGTGCGTGTGGACAGAGGGGAGATAGAGAGCAGGTTAAGGGGGCAAATGTTGGCACTGCGACATGCAACCATCAGTGATGTTCAAGTCAACTGGTAACTTGAAGGTAACTCAGGTTTTTTCTTTCTTCACCAGTAACACATTGCATTTCCTCTCCACCACCAAGACCGAAGTGGTTCCACCTCTCAATGAGAACAGGCAGTCCTGGTCAGCTTGCAAGCCTCTCTTTGCTGGCCTGGACTACTGTACGTCGGGCGCTTACTCCACCACCACCTCCCCAGAATCTGCCTCCTACTATCCGCTGACCAGGGACACCAGGTCAGAGTTGCTCAGTGTCCCACCCCGCATCTGCTCACCTTCTACATTATGGCCACTTGGCGGGGCAAAGGGAAATCTGCTGTGTGTTCTAAGACCAGCCTTAGGTGTTTGCACCATCCTTTGATTACTTAAAATTACCTCTGTCCAGCGCACCTGAAGGGTACTTACATTCCTACCTAAACTTTGAGTAGGACTGAGTTTCTCCATGGGGGGTGGGGGGGGGAAGGTAAATCATGACTCCTAAAGGAGGTCTTAGCTCAAAAAATAAACAACCAAGGTGATTCTAGCACACTCCCTCCAGGGAGCTAAAGCCATTGCCCATGAGAAATATTCCTTTGAAAGCATCTCTTTATAGATGGTGTCCCTCTTTTCTCCCGTATGCATTAGAGGGTGGAATCACAGCACAGATTCCAATTTGCTCCTAATTCAGTGTCCAGGTTTCTGAGCCCCCAGACACATTAGCTGGACTTTTCCTGGAGCCCCCTGATGTGTTTGAAGCGTCAGCCATGCTTGGGGGCTCTTTGTCCTCAACTCTCTCCGCTTCCACTCTTTCTTCTCAGCTTTGCTGATACAATCAGCCAACTCCCGCTCAGTTTGTCCAAACACCCTGGGGTCTTCCCTGGCCTTGGGCTCTTGGAGGGACTGAAAGGGATCAGTTAGGGACAAGAGACGATATTAAAATAAGGACCGTATTTTGGTTGCCATGGAGGCTGGGTTGTTTGGGGGGTGGTTAACATCATCACTGAAAGCTCTAACATTGTGCACCACATTACACTGTGGTATCTTTAGATTTGAACTGGAACTGAAGCCCACGGGAGAAGTAGACCAGTATTCTGCCAGTATAACCCACGAACTGCAGCAAGAGGCCGGAGACCTGGTGGACATACTAACCTTTGTAACTCAGACAGAAGGCAAGTATCTAGAAAGGGCTCCTCCATCTCTGCCTCAGTCTCAGGTCCAGGACTCACAAGGAGGACTGATTAATTTAATGTATTTAACAAATTTATTGAATGCCTGAAAGGTGTCAGGCCACTTCTAAGAACTGAGGCTAGAACAATAAACAGTGGTGATAAACTCTGCCCACATACTGTTTACAGCCAACAGCCAAACAAGTAAATATTCAGAATGCCAGATTGGTGCTGGGGAGAAAAATAGAGCATAAAGGAGAAAGGGTGGAGGAAGACAGTGCCATTTGACATGATAAGGGAAAATGTCACTGGTAAAAGAACATTAAAAAGAGACTTGAAGGAGATAAGGGCATAAGCCATATGGAAAGAGTGTTACAGGCTGAGGGGCTCATAGGTACAAAGGCCCTGAGGCAGGTATATGGCTGCCAGGTTGGAAGAAGAGGAAGGAAGCTGATATGACTGAAGAGGAGAGATCAGGGAGGAATATGGTAGAAGATGAGGTCACAGAGATAGGGGGAAGTAGGGGAAGGATGGGCTTGTAGGCCATGGCAAGGACATTGGCTTTTACTGTGAGTGAACTAGGAAGTCACTGGAGAGTTTTCATGATCTGTCCCTGTCCCCCTAAAGTCTTCAGCTCAAAGAAACTAGTATATGGGCTATTACAGTGATCCAGACCAGAGATATGGGTGCTTTGGATTAGAGCAGTGGCAAAAGAGATCTAAGAAGTAGTTGGATTCTGGACATATTTTGAAGTTTAGGCTTCTCAGGATTTGCTGATAAGGTGGGTATTGAATGTAAGAGAGAAAATGGAATCAGGATGGCCCTAAGTTTTTTGGCCTGAGCAACTGAGGAGTGGAGTTGCCATTTACCCAGATACAAAAAGGCTGGTGGAGAAGCAGGTTTTAGGGGATGGGGCAAACTTAGACATTCACTTTGGAAGATCTTTTAATGTGGGAATAGTATGTCACAAAATTAAATGAGAAAAACAAAACCCACAGGAAAGGGGGTGCATGCTGAAAAAAAGGTCACATAACAACTTTCCAAAGGTGTAAAATGGGCACACCTGTGAATTGGAGAAAGCCTAGGAATCTCATGACAAAGGAAAGAGAAGTCTGGAAGAGGGGAAGCCAGGGCTGGGGTGGCTAGGAACCAGGAAGGGTGTCCCAGGTAGAGAGTCATGTATAGATGTCATGTCTGCCTGGCACAGAAGAACTTCGAGCCTTTGTTGTTCCCTGACTACGCCAAGTGTTTCCCATGTCAGACCTTTGCATTCCAGGTCCCAGTGCCTGGAATGCTCTCCCCCCAGAACATGGCATGGCTCAGACCCTCTCTTCATTCGGGTCTCTGCCCATACATTGCCTTATCAGAGAGAACTCTGACCACCACACAGGAAATAGCACCTCTCTATCCCTCTCTTTCTTGTCTTCTTCAGTTTTACTTTTCTTCATGAAATCTAGTATCATCTGATGTGCTTGTTTATTGTCTGTACACCCCCCCCACTAGAATGTAAGCTCCACGAGGGCAAGGACTCCCTAGTGCCAAGAGCAGTGCCAAACACACGACAGGCAATCAATAAATATTTGCAGAGTGAATAAATGTGTAAGTTAGAAATTTAAGGTAAAATCCTAAACTGTGTGCTCATCTGAGCCATTGAATGCTGAGGATTTCTCTGCCTTTTCCTCTCCTTCCTTCCTAAACATAGCTTCTGTTCCTTGATTCTCTTGTACACACCTTTTCAGGTGCGAAGCACACTGAAGCTACTATGATGTTCAAATATAACCATCAGCGTAGGACTTTGTCCAGTGAAATCCAAATTCCAGATTTTGACGTTGACCTTGGGACAATCCTCAGAGTTAGTGATGAATCTACTATGGAAAAAAAGTCTTACAAGCTCACTGTGGACATTCAGAACAAGAAAATCACTGAGGTCACTCTCACTGGCCACATAAGGTATGGAAGGCTTGGGGTGATCTGACCTGAACTGCAGGCCCAAAACTGACCAAACCAGGGCACCTGGGTGGCTCGGTCAGTTAAGCATCTGCCTTTGGCTCAGATCATGATCCCAGGGTCCTGGGATTGAGCCCCATATCAGGCTCCCCGCTCAGCAGGGAGCCTGCTTCTCCCTCTACCTCTGCCCGCCGCTCCCCCTGAAATAAGTCTTTTTTAAAAATTGGGGGAAAAAACTGAGCAAACTAGGGGCATCCCCAGTCTGTGGTCCAAGAGGCAGATAGAGCCCTCAATATTCTGACCCTCTGCAC
This sequence comes from Leptonychotes weddellii, assembly GCF_054177405.1. Lineage (NCBI taxonomy): Eukaryota > Metazoa > Chordata > Mammalia > Carnivora > Phocidae > Leptonychotes > Leptonychotes weddellii. The sequence continues at coordinate 108,887,730 of NC_138378.1, forward strand.
GTGTCCAGTTGGATCTTCCTACCATTCACTGGGTAGTTACTATTCATCACATACTGTGCTGGCTGCTCTAAAGGAATTATCTCAGTTCTCATAATAAACTGCAACATAGATACGAGTTTCCCTGTTTTGTAGATAAGAAAATGGTAGCTCAGAGAGGTTAAATAACTTGGCCAAAGCAGTAGAGCTAGTAAATGGTACAGACGGATTCAAACAGTTTTTGAAAATCATTTGTTTCTCCCATATCACCCTGGAAAGTCCTGAATTTGTGCCAAAGTCGGCTTCAGAAGTTAATGAGCTCATTTTCGGAACCGTTCGTGTCCCTCATTTTTGTCGCCACCAATGACGCTGCTGCTTAAGCCTACGTATCTCCTTGGGACGGATAGTCATGGAGGTCAAATGATTTTCTTTTCAATAGCTATGACAGAAGGGAAGAAGGCAAAATCAAAGGTGTTATTTCCATACCCCGTCTGCAAGCAGAAGTCAGAAGTGAAATCCTTACCCAGTGGTTTCCCACAAAACTACTCCTCCTAATGGACTCATCCGCTACGGCTTATGGCTCAACAGTTTCCAAGAAGCTGGTATGGCTTTATGGTATGTACCTCCTCTCCCCATGAGTGCTTCCAAAGGCACTGTGGACATGAGTGTGTTGTTGAGAGCCATGGGTTAAGGGCTGACCTGGTACTATGGATGACTGTTTCACATGTGCACTTTCAGATGAAGAGAAGATTGAATTTGAATGGAACACAGGCACCAACGTGGATACCAAAAAAGTGGCTTCTAATTTCCCCGTGGACTTCTCTGATTATCCTAAAAGCTTGCATATGTATGCCAATAGTCTCTTGGATCACAGAGTTCCTCAAACAGACATGACTTTCCGACACATGGGTTCCAAATTAATAGTTGTAAGTATAAATCAGTCAGTCAATAAATACATGGTTATAAGGACTAATTACATACTCAGCCCTGAGTGAGGTGAAGGAGAGTATCCAAAGATGGATAAGGTATGCTTCCTACCTCAGGGAATTCCTGGGGAGCAAATAAATATTCGTGCATGGTTAGTTACCCAGTTACACAAGGCCCTATGTGATAAATACCGTATAAATACTACTAAGCAGAAAAGTTTACTGTGCCTATAATATCAAAGGAAGCTTCAAGACCCTGGCTAGGATTTTGACTATGTTATATATTCTTTTTATAAAACACAGGAAGAGATCAATGACTAGCACCCAAAATTCATAATTTTCTGTGATTTCTTTTTAACTTTCAGTGCATCATTCTACTTAATGATTGATCTGTCAAATATAGATTATCACCTGATGTTAATTGTACTTTGAGGCCCCTCCATACCCATTGCTCTAAAAGCTTCTTTTATTTTGTAGGCAACAAATACATGGCTTCAGAAGGCATCTAAGAGTCTTCCTTTTGCCCAGAATTTGCAAGATCACCTCAGTGGCCTAAAAGAATTGTACCTCCAGAAAATAGGATTGCCAGACTTCCACATCCCACAAAACCTCTTCTTGAAAAGGTTAAAAAACACACACACACACACACACACACAGAAAAAAGAACACAGAAAAATTTCTTGAACCATGAAAAGTAAATGGCAAGTTTTACTTAGCATAATTTAGACTCTTTCATTTACCTTTTTAAGAGAAATAATTGAAGCATCTTAAGGAGATTGATAACTCTCACAGAAACACAATGGCATTTTTGCATTATTGGACATGGGGTCTGAACGTGAACACCAATCGAGTCAGAAAGAACCTAAGAAAGTAATTGGAGGATTCTGGTACATTCACACAAAGAGGTTTTATGCACTGCAACCTGAATTTGAAAGCCATCTAGTTTTCCTCCATCATAAGTGAACTATCGTAATAGTCCGCTCTATGTGCATAGTATTGAAAAGACTACAAAGGGCTTTTAGGTATCCGAGGCCAGCTCTGTGAGATCAGCAGAAAGGGTACCATTATCCTCACTATACAGATAACATCACTGAGACTCAGAGAGGCATAGACACAGAGCATCACCACTCAGTGGAAGCTAAAACTACAGCCTAAGATTACTGTTCCCCACACCACACTCTTTTCACATACCCAGTTGTCTCATTTCAGTTTAGCAAATAGGAAGTATCGAGTGTCACATGTGCGTAAAATGCTGCACTAGGTGCAGTGAGAATATAGAAACCAGGTAAGGTGTCATCCTTCCTCCCAGGAAGAGCATGTAGGCACTGACAAGTGAACCAGCTAATTATGTGAGCAGAATTGCAGTGTGTTCTTTGAGATAGACACAAGGGACTGGCTCTTGGAAGGGTTTTGAATGGATTTGAGTGTTTGATGGATGGAGGTGAAAAGCACGATTCTGGACACAGGGAGCAGCATGAGGAAAAGCATAGTGTGGGTTTGGGAATGGGGTACATGTGCCACTGCTTGGAAGGTCAGAGAGCAGGGAACTTTGGGTTCTTGATTTCTGACTGTGGGGACGTTGTCTTTGCTCTTCATTTTAGTGACGGCCGGGTCAAATACACATTGAACAAGAACACTGTGAGAATTGATATTCCTTTGCCTTTTGGTGGAAAATCCTCCAAAGATCTAATGATGTTAGAGACTATTCGGATGCCAGACCTCAACTTCAAGTCCATAAGATTCCACTTGCCGCCTTGGGACTTCCAAATCCCCACCTTTACCATTCCCAAGTTGTATCAGCTGCGAGTGCCTCTCTTGGGGGTTCTAGACCTCTCTACGAATATCTACAGCAATTTGTACAACTGGTCCGCCTCCTACACTGGCGGCAACACCAGCACCAGCCACTTAAGGCTCCAGGCTCGGTACCACATGAAGGCTGACTCTGTGGTTGACTTGCTGTCCTACAGTGTGCAAGGTGAGCCATGGTCGGGCAGAGGGTACACAGGGCTAATTCATTGCAGGCTCTGATGGGACAGCCTCGTCTGGGAAGGAAAAGACTCGGGCTTTCTTACAGATATTTTCCTTGCTATTTAGAAGCCTATTCATTCATTCATTCATTCATTCATTCAACTAATAGAAATATTTATTAAATGTATAATATGTACCAAGCATTCTACATGGGCAACAACAGAGAAAGCAGACAGCTAAACTGGTAATGAAAATTCAGCATAGGAGGTGCTATGATAGGGTATAACGGAAAAGTATAAGGCACAGAGAAGCACTTGATAAGGGAACCCAACAAAATCTGTGGTGGTCAGGGAAGCCTTTTGCTGTCAGATTTTACACTTGTGTCATGGATGGAGGAAGTTCCTCTCGCACAACTAACCCAGATCAGGGGGACTTTATTTATTTGCGGGGGGTGGGGGGATACTTTATTACTGAAAGACTTTCAACATAGAAATTGCTCTGGGAATTTATTATTTGATTTAACTAATGTGTTTTAATTTTTATGTCAGGATCTGGAGAAACAACCTATGACCACAGGAATATGTTCACATTATCATGTGATGGGTATCTACGCCACAAATTACTGGACTCAAATATGAAATTCAGTCACGTGGAAAAAATTAGAAATAATCCAGCCTCGAAAAGTTTGCTAACATTTGACGCTTCTAGTGCCTGGGGACCTCAGATATCTGCTTCAGTACATTTGGACTCAAAAAAGAAACATCATTTGTATGTCAAGGAAGCCAAAATTGATGGGCAGTTTAGAGTCTCTTCATTCTATGCTAAGGGCACATATGGCCTGTCTTACCAGAGGGATTCTACCACTGGCCAGTTAAGTGGAGAGTCCAACCTGAGGTTTAACTCCTCCTACCTCCAGGGCACCAACTACATAACAGGAAGATATGAGGATGGAACTGTCTCCTTAACCTCCACCTCGGATCTGCAAGATGGCATCATTAAAAATGCTGCTTTCCTGAGATATGAGAACTATGAGTTGACCCTGAAATCAGACACCAATGGGAAGCATGAGGATTTTGCCACTTCTAACAAAGTGGATATGACCTTCTCTAAGCAAAATGCATTGCTGCGTTCTGAGTATCAGGCTGATTACAAGTCATTGAGATTCTTCAGCCTGCTTTCTGGATCACTAAATTCCCATGGCCTTGAATTAAATGCTGATATTTTGGGCACTGACAAAATTAATAGTGGTGCTCACAAAGCAACACTAAGGATTGGCCAAGATGGAATGTCTACCAGTGCAACTACCAACTTGAAGTATAGCCCTCTGGTGCTGGAGAATGAGCTGAATGCAGCGCTGGGCCTCTCGGGGGCATCTCTGAGATTAACAGCGAATGGCCGCTTCAGGGAACACAATGCAAAATTCAGTCTGGATGGAAAAGCTGCCCTCACAGAAGTATCATTGGGAAGTGCTTATCAGGCCATGATTTTGGGTGTCGACAGCAAAAATGTTTTCAACTTCAAAATCAGTCGGGAGGGCCTGAAGCTTTCAAATGACATGATGGGATCTTATACTGAGATGAAACTTGACTACACGAACAACCTGAATATTGCAGGGTTATCACTGGACTTCTCTTCAAAACTTGACAGCATTTACAGCTCTGACAAGTTTTATAAGCAAAATGTTAATGTACAGCTACAACCCTATTCTCTTGTAACTACTATAAACAATGACCTGAAATTCAATGCTCTGGATCTGACCAACAGTGGGAAATTACGGCTAGAACCCCTGAAGCTGAATGTAGGTGGGAACATAAAAGGAGTCTACCAAAACAACGAAATAAAACACATCTACACCATTTCTTACGCTGACTTATCAGCAAGTTATAAAGCAGACACCGTAGCTAAAGTGCAGGATACAGAGTTCAGCCATCGGCTTAACACAAACATCGCTGGGCTGGCTTCAGCCATCGACATCAGTACAAACTATAACTCGGACTCACTCCATTTCAGCAACGTTGTTCACTCTGCCATGGCCCCATTTACAATGACCATGGATGCACATACAAATGGCAATGGGAAACTGAGTCTCTGGGGAGAGCATACTGGGCAGCTGTATAGCAAATTCCTGTTGAAAGCAGAACCTCTGGCCCTTACCTTCTCTCATGATTACAAGGGATCCACAAGCCACCATCTCCCATTGAAGAGCAGTATCAGTACTGCTCTTGATCACAAAGTCAGTGTCCTGCTTACTCCGGCTGAACAGACAGGCACCTGGAAACTCAAGACCCAGCTGAACAGAAATGAATACAGCCAGGACTTCGATGCTTACAATAATAAAGACAAAGTTGGTGTGGAGCTTAGAGGACAAGCCCTGGCTGACCTCACCATGCTAGACTTCTCGATTCAAGTGCCATTTTTACTCAGTGAACACACCAACATAATTGACGCTTTAGGGATGAGGGATGCTATTGACCAGCCCCAAGAATTCAGTGTTGTTGCTTCTGTAAAATACGATAAGAATCAAGATGTCCACACCATCAACCTCCCATTCTTTGAAATCCTGCCAGAATATTTTGAGGAGAAACGAATGGTGATTTTAACAGCACTGGAAACCATACAGAGAGAACTGAAACTCATCAATGTTGATCAGTTTGTGAAGAAATACAGAACAGCCTTGGACAAGCTCCCACAGCAAGTCGATGGTTATCTGAATGCACTCAACTGGGAGAGACAAGTTTTGAGTGCCAAGGAGAAACTAACTGCTCTCACAGAGAATTATAGAATTACAGAAAATGATCTACAAATTGCATTGGACAATACCAAAATCACCCTTAATGACAAACTGTCTCAACTAAAAACATATGTGATACAATTTGATCAGTATATTAATGATAATTATGATTTACATGATTTTAAAACAGCTATTGCTAAGATTATTGATCAAATCATTGAAAAACTGAAAATTCTTGATGAACATTATCATATCCATGTAAATTTAGTAAAAACCATCCATGATGTGTATTTGTTTATTGAAAAGACCGATTTTAACAAAATTGGAAGTAGTACTGCATTTTGGATTCAAAATGTGGACACTAAGTATAAAATCAAAATCCAGATACAAGAGAAATTGCAACAGCTCAAGACACAGATTCAGAATATAGACATCCAGCACCTCGCTGAACAGTTAAAACAACAGGTCGAGGCTACTGATGTCAGAGTTCTTTTACATTGGTTGAGAATTACAGTTGAGCATGTCAAATACTATGTTATAAATCTTATGGAAGATTGTGAAGTAGCTGAGAAAATCAATGCACTTGGAGCCATGTCCCATCAGTTAATTAAGATGTATGAAATAGACCAACACATCCAGGTTTTAGTGGATAAATCAGTACAGTTGGCCCACCAATATAAGTTGAAGGAGACTGTTCAAAAGCTAAGCAATGTCCTACAACAAGTTAAGATAAAAGATCACTTTGAGAAATTGGTTACATTTATTGATAATGCTATCAAGCAACTTAAAGCATTGTCTTTTAAAAAAATCATTGAACAAGTAAACAGATTCCTTGACATGTTGGTAGAGAGATTAAGGTCATTTGATTACCACCAGTTTGTAGATGAAACCAATAACAAAATCCATGAGGTGACCCAGAGACTCAATGGTGAAATCCAGGCCCTGGAACTTTCACAGAAAGCTAAAGCACTGACACTGTTTGTAGAGGACATCAAGGGCACGGTCTCAATCCATCTGGAACACCTAAAGGGCACCCAAATAAACCTATTCTTCGATTGGTTGCAGGAGACTTTAAATTCAACATCTTTCATCTACACGAGAGAAAAATTCCAAGAGACCCTAGAAGATATACGAGACCGGGTGTATCAAATGGACATTCAGTGGGAAATTCAACGGTACCTGTCCCTGGTCAGCCAGGTTTACAGCACGCTTGTCACTTACATTTCTGACTGGTGGAGTCTCACTGCTAAGAACCTCACTGACTTTGCAGAACAGCATTCTATCCAAGACTGGGCTGAGAACCTGAAAGCCTTGGTAGAACAAGGGTTCACTGTTCCTGAAATCCAGACCACCTTCGGAACCATGCCTGCCTTTGAAGTCAGTCTCCGTGCTCTTCAGGAAGCTACGTTTCAGACTCCGGACTTCATAGTCCCCCTGACAGATCTGAAGGTTCCGTCAGTTCAGATCAATTTCAAAAGGTTGAAAGAAATAGAGATGCCATCCAAGTTTGCCACACCAGAATTTACTGTCCTTAATACCTTCCACGTGCCTTCCTTTACAATTGACTTGGTAGAAATAAAAGCAAAGATCATCAGAACCATTGACCAAATGCTGCACGGTGAGCTGCAGTGGCCAGTTCTGGAAGTGGACCTGAGGGACCTGATGGAGGTAGACACCATTCTTGCTAGCATCACTCTGCCAGACTTCCATTTGCCAGAAATCAAAATTCCAGAATTCATACTCCCAAATCTCGATTTTAAAGATTATCAAGTTCCTGACCTTCACATACCAGAATTCCAGCTTCCCCGCATGTCACCCACAGTTGAAGTCCCTACTTTTGACAAGCTTCATAGCATTTTGAAAATCCAGTCTCCCCTTTTCACATTAGATGCAAATACTGACATTCAGAATGTAACTACTTCAGGGAACAGGGCAGAGATCACAGCTTCCGTCACCGCCAAAGGAGAGTCCAAATTAGAAGTTCTCAATTTTGATTTTCAAGCCAACATGCAGCTTTCAGGCCCTGAGATTAATCCACTCGTTATGAAACAATCCATGAGGCTCTCCAGCAAGTACCTGAAAACAGAGCACGAGAGTGAAGTGCTGTTTTTTGGAAATACTATTGAGGGAAAATCAAACACAGTGGCAGGTTTACACACAGAAAAAAATACACTGGAGCTTAGTCATGGTGTGCTCGTCAGGATAAACAATCAGCTTACCTTGGACAGCAACACAAAGTACTTCCACAAATTGAACATCCCCAAACTGGACTTTTCCAGCCAGGCTGAGCTGCGTAATGAAATCAAGACCCTGTTGGAAGCTGGACACATAGCATGGAATTCTTCTGGAATAGGGTCATGGAAATGGGCCTGCCACACATTCTCAGATGAAGGAGCACATGAATCACAAGCTAGCTTTACTATAGAAGGACCCATTGCTTCCTTTGGATTGTCTAATAAGATCAACAGCAAACACCTAAGATTAAGCCAAAACTTTGTTTATGAATCTGGCTTCCTCGACTTTTCTAAATTTGAAATCCAGTCACAGGTTGAATCCCAACATGTGGGGCGCAGTGTTCTAGCCGCTAAAGGCACAGCACTGCTTGGAGAAAGGAAGGCAGAGATAACTGGCAACCATGATGCTCATTTAAATGGAAAAGTTATTGGAACTTTAAAAAATTCTCTTTTCTTTATAGCACAGCCATTTGAGATTACTGTATCCACGAACAATGAAGGGAATTTGAAAGTTAGTTTTCCATTAAAATTGATAGGGAAGGTAGACTTCCTGAATAACTATGCATTGTTTTTGAGTCCTAGTGCCCAGCAAGCAAGTTGGCAAGCAAGTGCCAGGTTCAATCAGTATAAGTACCGTCAGAATTTCTCTGCTGGAAACAATGAGAACAGCACTGAGGCCCACATAGGAATAAATGGAGAAGCTAACCTGGATTTCCTCAACATTCCTTTGACAATTCCTGAAATGACTGTACCGTACACAATGCTCACAACTCCCCAGGTGAAAGATTTCTCCTTGTGGGAGAAAACAGGCTTGAAGGATTTCTTGAAGACAACAAAGCAATCATTTGATTTAAGTGTAAAGGCCCAGTATAAGAAAAACAAAGACAAGCATATCATCCCAATTCCTATTTATGCAAAAGATTTCCAGGTATTGAGTACCCCAAATGATATTTTCATTCCAGCCATGGGCAATGTTACCTATGACTTTTCTTTTAAATCAGGCGTCATCACGCTGAATACCAATGTTGGACTGTATAACCAGTCAGATATTGTTGCTCATATCCTAACTTCCTCTTCTTCTGTTACTGATGCACTGCAGTACAAATTAGAGGGCACCTCAAGTTTGACGAGGAAAAGAGGCTTGAAGCTAGCCACAGCTTTGTCTCTGACTAACAAATTCGTGGAAGGCAATCATGACAGTACTATTAGTTTGACCAGGAAAAACATGGAGGCATCAGTGACAACATCTGCAAAAGTCCAAATTCCCATTTTGAGAATGAATTTCAAGCAAGAACTTAATGGAAATACCAAGTCGAAGCCTACTGTCTCTTCATCCATTGAATTAACGTATGATCTCAATTCCCCTGAACTGTACTCTACTGCAACAGGGACAGTCAACCACAAACTCAACTTAGAGAGCCTCACCTCTTACTTTTCCATTGAGTCATCTACCAAAGGGGATATCAAGGGTTCAGTACTTTCAAGGGAATATTCAGGAACTATTGCCAGTGAGGCCAGCACTTACTTGAATTCCAAGAGTACTCGGTCTTCAGTGAAGCTGCAAGGGGCTTCCAAAGTTGATGGTATCTGGAACCTTGAAGTAAGAGAAAATTTTGCTGGAGAAGCCACTCTGCAACGCATCTATACCATCTGGGAACACAACACAAAAAACAATTTACAGCTAGAGGGCTTCTTTTTATCATCTGGAGAGCATACAAGCAAAGCCACTCTGGAACTCTCCCCATGGAAAATGTCAGCCCTTGTTCAGGTCCATGCAAGTCAGCCCAGTTCCCTCCTTGAAATCAATTACCTTGGCCAGGAGTTGTCCCTGAATGCTAACACTGAGAACCAGAAGGTCAGCTGGAAAAGTGAGGTCCAGGTTCATTCTGAGTTCTTCCAGAACAACATACAGCTTTCCAATGACCAAGAAGAGGCACGCCTTGACATTGCAAGTTCCTTAAAACTGTCCCTATGGTTCCTCAAAGATATTGTCCTTCCAGTTTATGACAAGAGCTTATGGGACCTCCTAAAGCTGGATGTAACCACCAGCATTGATAGGAAACAGTATCTTCATGCTTCAACTGCCCTTGTGTACACCAAAAACCCCAATGGCTATCATTTCTCTGTCCCTGTGCAAGAATTGGCTGATAAATTCATCATTCCCAGACTGAAACTAAGTGGTCTAAATTCAAGTTTTGTCATACCTACATTCCAAGTCCCATTTACAGATCTTCAGGTTCCATCCTACACATTTGATTTCAGTGAAATAAAAATCTACAAGAAGCTAAGCACTTTGCCATTTGCCCTCAATATACCAACACTACCCAAAGTGAAATTCCCCAAAGTTGATGTGTTAACAAAATATTCTGAACCAGAAGACTCCTCAGTTCCCTTTTTTGAGATAACTGTGCCTGCATCTCAGTTAACTGTGTCCCAATTCACCCTTCCAAAAAGTATTTCAGCTGGCAGTGCTATTGGGTATCTAAATGAGGTGGCCAGCAAGATTGCAGACTTTGAGTTGCCAGCCATTACCATACCTGAGCAGACTATTGAGATTCCTTCCCTTAAGTTCTCTGTACCTGCTGGAATTTTTATTCCATCCTTTGGAGGACTGACTGCACATTTTGGGGTGGCCTCTCCCCTGTATAATGCTACTTGGAGTGCTGGTTTGAAAAACAAAGTAGAATACGTTGAAACATTCCTGAATTCCATGTGCAATTCAACCATTCAATTCCTGGAATATGATCTAAATGGTAAGAAAATGTCCTGACTCCTATATGCTCTATATTTGCAATGAGAGTTGTGAATAAATAATTGCATATTTTTGTAAGACTGGAAGTAAAATTACTCTCCATAGCAAAATTTTAAAAAGAGAGAAAGAGAAGGATATATACCCCACGTGTAAAAACCACCCTGTAGAAAACCTACAACATTCAAGAGGAATAGATTCAAAGAAAGTATATATATATATATTTTTTTGTGATGATCTTAGGACTAATAATGTCTCCTTCTAACTATTTTTGTTAAACATGGACTGCACGTTTCAAACATGTAAAGCATGTAGTTAAGATAGAATTCTCCTGGTTTTCACAATGAAAATATTTATGTCCTGCAGTTATTAATCTAATGAAATATAACATTTCTCCTCTACAGTTGTGGGAACACACAAAATTGAAGATGGCATGTTAGCCTGTAGGATGAAGGGAACATTTGCACACCATGACATCAGTGCAGAATATAAAGAAGATAGCGAATATCAAGGACTTCAGTATGGAACTTTTATGGAAATCTCATCTCTTTTCAAATCATTGTGATTTTTTTTTTCCATCTCCATACCCTTCATGATGGCTCATCTGCTTTTCTGCTTTCAGGGACTGGAAAAAAGAGATTCGCCTTGACATCACCAGCCCAACATTCACTGATGTCCATTTGCACCACCAACTAAGTAAGAATAGCCTCTCCTCCTCTGTGGCCTCCCCAGCCATAGGCACTGTAGCCTTGGACTTGGAAGACAATGACAGTACCTTAAAATGGAATCTGTACTATCGCCCTCAGGTGAGTCCCATATAATGGGTTACATACCCCAAAAACGGGTAGAGAATTTGAGAAAATCTATTCAATTCAATGCAAAGTATTCTCTCAAGGCTTTCCCAAAGTAGAGGAAACCAAGAAATGAGCAGTTGGAACTTTTTCTCTGAGAAACTACTCTCCAGAATGTACTACAATGATTTTATTGATTTTAATTATTACAGGCACACATGACATCCTATTTCCACTATTATTCTATTACCTTATGGCAAATTTAGAATGATGAGGGTTATGCCTCATCACCTAAATCATGAGCAAACTCTGCCCAGTACATTTTTCAGATAAGGGTTTCCGGAGTATCTGAGGCTTCAAAATTTTTCCCCACAAGAGAAGCGTTAGCTGAGATATGACAAATTTCTCTCATGTACTTTATAAGCTCTGCCAGGGCCAAATCAAAGATGCCATTAGTAGAGAGGAGAAGCAATCAAGTTCTACTGCTAAAGTTTGTCACAGGTTTAGAGAATGAATGGCTCCTGATACTGGGATTCTAGGTCTCTGCTAGATGGACTCTGGACTTTTTCCTTTTTGCTACTTCTCCCTTCTCTGAAGTAGTCTTCTCCTGTCTCTTTTTCCACTTTCTCCTCCTCCTCCCCCTCCCCATCTCCCTCTCCCTTTCCTAATCTTCAGTCCTTAGAAGGCCTTAATGTTAAGTGTTACTGTGTAAATGCCATGCATAATTTTATACTTCCTGGGACATATGATAAAGAGGAATTAACAACAGTGAACTTTTTTAACCATAAGACAAACACATGAACTGACATATGCAAGATAAATCCCCTTCAGAATATGAAAGATCCTCTGATCTTTACTTTTAACTGTTAATGAAGTTTTAGTGTAGTATATTATGTAATCAGGATAATTGAAAACATGTTTTTTTTGTTGGTTTTTTTTTTTTTTTTTGGTTTTAGTCCTCTCTAGATAAAAAACTCAACATATTCAAAACTGAGTGGAGGTACCAGGAATCTGGTGAGAAACGTCAGATCAAAGTCAGCTGGGAAGAGGAGGCAGCATCTGAACTACTAAGCTCTCTCAAAAACAATGTTCCCAAGGCCACGAGGGCTCTTTATGACTATGCTAACAAGTACCACCAGGAGCACACAGGACTCGATCTGAGAGATGCTTCTTTAAAACTGAGAAGAAGTCTGCAGAACAGCACTGAGTGGGCCTATCAAGGCGCCATGAGGCAGATTGATGAGGCAGACATAGGGCTCCAGAAGGTAGCCAGAAGCACCACTAAAACCTACCAGCAATGGAAGGACAAGGCCCAGGATCTGTACCAAGAACTGTTATTGGCTAAGGGAGACCAAGCTGATTTCTGGGGACACCAGAATGAGAAATCTGACAGATTAATAGGAGTTACTCAGGAATACAAAGTCATAGTCAGTCATCAGATTGACTCGTTGATTGATTTCCTGAAGTTAACCAGATTCCAGCTCCCAGGAAAAGCTGGGACATACACTAAAGATGAAGTCTGCACTGTGGTCATGAGGGAAGTAGGGCAGGTGCTGTCCCAGGTATATTCAAAAATCCATAGTGGGTTAGAAATAATGTTTTCCTATTTCCAAGACCTGATGGAGAAATCTGAATTAATCAAGGACCTAGAGATTAAAATTCCTTTTGGTTCACAGACCTTTAAACTAATAGATCTAACCTCAGAGTTTGGGAAACTGTTGATACCTTTATCACAAAAGCTACAGGATATATTTAACAACCTTCAGTCTCTCAAGACTACAGAAATGCTAAGTGATCTTCGGAGCTATTTACAAAGAACTTTCCAAGAGCTAGAAGAAGATATTCAATACTTAAAGGAGGTAAAATCTACTTATTTCATTGATCATATTCAATACAAGATCAACAGAATCTTCAACAAATATATTCCATATGTTTTTCAATACCTGTACCTTAACATTGGCAAGTTTAGTGAACTTGTTGAAAACCAACTTCAGAAAGCTTCTCAGCAGTTACAGCAGTACCATCAAATCATAAAGGATCTTCACAAAGAATATGTTGATCCAAGTGTGGTCAGCTGGACAGCAAGGTTTTATGAACTTGAAGAAAAGATCATTAGCTTGCTCAAGAACCTAGTGGACGTCCTTAAGGACTTGCACTCCAATTACACTGTCAGTACTACTATGTTGGTTTCCGAGGTCTCAAGTCAAATTGAGCAGTTTGTGCAGAAGGATATCCAGGAATACCTTAGCATCCTTACCGATGAAGATGGAAAAGGGAAGGAGAAGATTGCAGAGCTTTCTACCAATGCTCAGGAAATAATTAAAAGCTGGGCCATTGCAATGAAGGAAATCATTTCTGATTACCGCCAGCAGTTCAGATATAAACTACAGGATTTTTCAGACCAACTTTCTGATTACTATGAAAAATTCATTACTGAGTCCAAAAGATTGATTGACCTGTCCATTCAAAAATATCACATGTTTCTGAGGTATATCACTGAATTGCTGAAAGAGCTACAATCGGCCACAGTCAATAACATGACCCCCTACATCAAGGTTTCTCCGGGAGAATTTACTATCACTTTCTAATTGTTTATAGCAATTCGCATTCATTCTTCTGTTCCAATTAAACTTTCATATAGTAGGGGAAAATTCAAACTGTATGTGTTGATATAACCACACACTGAGCTAGCCTTATGGCAAGCAGCTGACTCTAGGCAGAAGCACATATGACCTGGATCTGTACTGAAGCTGGCATCAGATCTCTGACGGTCTCTCAACTCTGGGAAATAACATTTTTTTTTTTTTTGCAAGTTAAAGAAAATCAGGATCTGAGTTATTTTACTAAACTTGGGGGAGGGAGAACAAATAAATGAATTCTTTATTGCATATTGTAGCACTCAATTTGACTCATTCATATTGAAAAATAGCAAAATGAGGGTATTGATTCAAATGTCTGGCATTTCAAAACTTCTAGAAGAATACACATGGAGTTTAGAGTAATAGAATAAAAGAGGACAGGGAGAACTTGAGGACGGAACTATTTTGCCACCTAAAAGATAAAAAAGGTAACTGATATCAGGGATTGTATTTGCCAAGTGAAAAGGAAGAACTATTTGCAAAGGCCTTCACGTAATTTGATCCCAAGGAGCAACTTATTTGTCTTTATGTGCCACACAGTCTTCCTCATCCACCAGTCTGCCCTTACCTGGCAAGGTGCTCTATGGGGTTCTGAGATAAACAAACAGGCTCTTTATTTCACTCAGCCTGCCAGGAATGGAGAAAGGATGGCTAGGAAGTCCTGGCCCCATTGCTTCATGATAATAGGGACCTCAGATGTCTCCCTGCAACTTAGCCAGGATCCATTCAAGGCACAGAAAGGAAGGGTGGAAGAGGGAGCATGGGGACATATATTCCTAACATTTCTGAGACCAAGTGTACATTTATGTTCTTGAGTTCCCTTATTCCTCCAAATTTAATATCTAACAAGCCCAAGTATAATCAAAACCTAAGGATGCCTCCTGCCACATCCACTCACCTCAAACTCTTACTTTTAAACCTTGGCAACCTCTGGTCAGAGCATCCAAGCTGAGCTCTAGTAAGGGAAGCCTGCAAAGAACCTGCACAGCACAACCATCACTAGTATCTTGGGGCTTAGAAGGTGAGCTCTACGTTTCCTTTCAGTGGCACTGAACAACAAAAGAAGGGTGTACCTCTGGGGAATAGGAAATTGGAGATTACCACCCCCTCTGAGTCCTATATGAGGTCAGTTTGGAAATGACTCTTTTTATCCAAAAATACCTTCAACCTTCATTATTTCCTAAAGCCTTCATATACCCTTGGATTCTTTGGAACTGAGGAGCCAGAAATAGTCCGAGGGAAGTGGAATACATCGTAGTGTATGGATCTGGTACTGAAGGAAAGTCTGTTGGATAATCAATAGATGGATGGACAGACAGATGCATGGATAGATGGATAGATGAATGGAGAGATAGTTGAGTGAATGAATGAGTGGGTAAATGAGGGGTCAATTCCAAATGTCATAGAAGGTGGAAAATTAGGCCCAGGTCCCAGGACATCACATGAGTGGTTCTAGGCACAGCCCCAGAAGAGTTTCCCTGATGAGCTCTGAGTAGCAATAATGTACTAAGTGCTCAAACTGAAAGGAGGCCTGGAATGGTGGCTTAATTTGGAGGGGAAGGAGGAGTCCAAGGTTTCTGGTGTTCATATAATGATATCTGCCTCTAGGGCATAAGAGGAAGAAAAATAGACACAAATTTGAAATGATCATGTAATCACACAGTGCCCACCTGTCCAGTTCCCTCACTGGTATCCCTTTACGAGGTGCTCCTGGATGGCTTAGAATACCTTCATTATGCTCGATAGAGTTGGAATAAGGGATACTTGGGAGGGCTTCAACTTTGCTTGATTTCTTCTTTGGTCGTCTACCATAAATCAGGATACTTCCCTGGGTTCAATTACTGGCTACATTCCTTACTTGCTTGTAGCTTTGGACTACTTATTTCCCCTCAGTGAGCCTGTTTTCTTAACTATGAAGTGAGGCTAATATCTATCCTGCCTGCCTTTGAAGGGTTGTTCATAAAAAAAAATCAGTTGAAGTAATACATGTGAAAGAGCTTTGCAACCTTTAATGTTGTATAAAAAAAAAAAAAAATGCCATGATTTTCAGATGATAATTTAAATGAATTTATGGCAAGGAGAAGAAATGGAAGCAGGGAGACCTATCCAGTTCAATGAACAGTCATTAAATGCTTCTATGTGCTAAGCACAAAGGCTCTATAGAGGAAACCAAGGTCAGTAAGATGAAGTTCATAGGTACTTGTCCATCTGTCTATCAAAGGTGGAATGTGTTGTCTTGTGATGGGTATAAAGTACTATGAGGGCTTATAACAGGAAAGAATGGAGAGATTGGAATGAATCTTGAAGATGCATTGACAAGTGATAAGGGAGAAAGGGCATTCTAGATGAAGAAAAACATGTGGAAAGGAAAGGAAGATGGGTGTGTGTGAGAGAGAGACACTGGATCATCTAGTAGCCAGAGCACAGGAGAAGTAAAGGAAGACAGGATTGGAAAGGTAGGTTTGGCAGGATTGCAGAGATCTCGAAAACCAGAGTGAAAGGTAGTACCTTCTTTGCTGGAGAAAGTTTTGGAACAGGAGGAGTGATAGAAGTTGTGACTTAAGAAAACTGCTATGGCAATTCATGTAGGATAAATTGTAATGGGATAAATATGGATACAAAGCTGTGCCAGCATCCAAATAAAAGATGCTAAGTGCCTTAGCCAAGTCATAGTTGCTAAGAATGGTGAGGAAGAGCATCATGAGGGCATATTTGACAGAACCAAGAGGCTGATTGCTTAGAACAGAAGCGATAGGGGCAAAAGCTATCAGAAAGGGAGCTGCCTTGGTAAATCACTGGAACCAAGAATTGAAGAGGGTGCAGGAGACACCAGAAGAGCAAGGAAGAAGAATGAATGAAGCAGACTTGAGAGTTATAAAATTTTGAATCTGCATAACCTGAAGAGCTATGGGGCATCCACAGAAACAGGAGGGATGTGTTGGGGGCAGATTATTAGTGTAAGGCATGGACTCATAGACTATCACAGCTGGAAAGGGACTATGGTAACTTTCAAGTTGAAGTGGTGTGTCTAAGCAGAAATTACTAGCAGGCTATTAAGCTGGACAGAGGGGCTAGAGAGACAATATTCAAAGGAACAGAGACAAAGGAGAATTTTAACACTGCATTAATTTTATGAACTTATAAGTATCTTTAGAAACTTAACAAAAAACAAAGAGGGTTTTTTTCTTGTACAATTAATTAGGTACTATCTTGAGAGTGAGTCAACAAATACATCTTTTAAAAACATACTGTGAGGTGACATGGAAAATCCTACTATAAACACGGATATTCTTTCTGTAAAACAAATGGCCAACGTTTCAAACCAAAGGAGAAGTGAAATAATGGAGCCCAGCCCAGGTCCCTGGAACTTTGGAAGCATGATCAGGCTGTGTGCTTTAGTTTTACTTCCAGTTCCTGCCTGGAGTAGGGGTGCTATCCCCAGAATAAACCTTGCAATAAATGAGTTCACTGGGAGTGGGCACCACCAGGTGCATTTAGAGCAATCTCCATTTTCTTTGCTTTTCACTTGAAGGCTGGTTAGTTGAGAAGCCCAATGGCTCTTTACTGGTGAGATGAGCAAAGCCCCTCCTGCCCCGACTTCTTATTCTAGGTCCCCCTTCTGGCTCTAATTTATGACTTAGTCCCCATTCAGTCAGAGAAGGGGCCAACCTAGCCCTCAAACAGGGCCTGCAATATGGGAGCCAGAGTGGCCAAACAGATGTTCCCTCTAAAAGTGTCTAATAACCAGAGATAAACATGCAGAAAAAGACCACTACCTCTTAGCTCATCTCTTTGTCTTGCTGTTTCACATTAAGAGGTAAGCTACAACTCTCTTCGAAGTTATTTGGGTGGTCACCAACAAATAACATTCCAGTTCCTCATAAAAGTTAGTGGGGTAGGCACACATGTTTCTGTGAGGAAAGGGCCCTGCCTTCTCCTCCTACACAAACTGGCTTATGCCCTCTTCAGGTCTGAGCAGTGCTGCAGGTCAGTGATGCCCAGGACACCAGGCACTAAGCTCTGACCCCTGTGTCAATTTTACACCTTCGACTGGCACCACTGAAGCCCAGTTTCAGGTGAGAGGGATAACTCAGGCCTGGGAGGTGGTCTGGTCCATGAGCGGTAGATTCGTGTCCCCACCCTTGTTTTTAAACTATGGGTAGAACCATGGCTGTGCTGCATGAGCTCTAAGCTACACTGAGCGGAGGAGTTCAGAGTTGAGACTCGAGAGAGTAGCCTGAGGGAAGGGTAATCGGTGAACAACCCAGCTCCACCAACTCCCCCTGGTTCCCCAAGTGCACACCACCCCTTCTCAGCTGGCATGTTGGTCCCTGTAACGCAGGGGGTGCCAGGACAGCTCCAGGAGCCTTATAGCAGGCCTGGGCTAGCTTGATGGGACCTGTGGTCATTAGAGCACTTCTGGAATTGCAGGAGGTACTAGAAGATCATAGAAACTCACTCACAGTAAGAAAACAACTCACAGTAAGAATAGGACAGTGTGCTGCCTGTAGCCCTACTTCGCTGACGTAAGGACTCCTGCAGCAGCCTATACTTGTCTCTTTTCACAAGAACGCCTAAGCATTGGGGCCAAATTCAGGCTTCGCTGTGGGTAGGTTCTGTAACCTCAGGAAAGTTACTTGGTTTTTCTAGTTTCATCTTTAAAATGGAAATCATGAAAGAATACGTGGCTCAACCTGAGCAGTAGTAGAAAGTGGTTTCCTCTTATTCATAGGGTTGTAATGAAGATCAAATGAGAGAATGTAGAGGTGCCTGGGTGGCTCATTCGGTTATGAATATTCAGGTCATGATCTCAGGGTCCTGGGCTCAAGCCCCACATTAGGCTCCCTGCTCAGTGGGGAGTCTGCTTCTCCCTCTACCTCTGCCCCTCCTCCCCATGGTCGATCTCTTATAAATAAATTAAATTAAATCAAATTAAATTAAATTAAATTAAATGAGGGAATGTATATCAAGTGCCTGGCACATGAAGAGTGGATAAATTAATAGTGTCATATTGACAGAAGTAAAAATGAACGATATATAGTTACAATTATACACAACTATGTAAAGGGATTTCACAAATATATTGAGTGAAAAGGTAAGATTAAACACAGCACAACACCCTTCTGATAAAGTTAAAATCAACTAAAACCAAACAATTTGTTTTCTAGAATTATAGTTTTAAAGACAGGGAATGATAAACTCAAGAGTCAGGACAGGTTATATCTGGTGGAGACAGGCAGGGGAAAGGATTGGTATATTAAGAGTATTCCAGGAAAGGAACCTGTAAAATATGAGAGATTTATTATAGGAATTGCTTAAGAAATGGAGGATAAGAAGATGCAGAATCTGCCCTCTGCAAACTGGAAAACCAGGAAAGCTGGTTTTGTTCAGCTGGTGATGTCCAAGTCGGAAGGCCTGAGAATCCAGGGGTTGTTGGTGTAAGTCCTGGTCTGAGTCCAAAGGCCTGAGAACCAGGAGCACTGATGTCCAAGGGGGCGGGAAGGAGAATACAGATGTCCCAGCTCAAGCAAAGGGAGCAAATTCACCCTTCCTTGTTTTATTCAGACCTCAACAGATTGGATGGTGCCAATTCTTACTGGAGAGGGCCATCAACTTTACTCAGTCTGCTGCTTCCAATGCTAATCTCTTCTGGAAACACCCTCACAGACACAACCAGAAACAATGCGTAACCAGATATCTGGGCATCCCTTGGCCCAGTCAAGCTGACACCTACAATTAGCCACCCCAATGGGAGAGGACATTATGAATTATGCCATGTTCTTATTCTTGTGCTGGCTGATGAGTTTTGGGGTGTCTATTATGTTATGAATTACTTTAACTATGTTGTTGATTAGTTATGTAAAACAAAAGACAGAAAAGACAAACCTTTAAGTGCCTGGCACATATTAAGCACTTAATTTATCTTGTGTTTCCCTTTCCCCTTCAGGGTATCAACCTGGGATTTTTGGATGGACAAACCCTCTTTTCAAGAGAAAATCATCTCAAAGAACTCTATGTTAAACATCTTAAAAATAAATAAATAAATAAAATAAGATCAAAACCAAAAAAAGAGAGAGAAAATCATCTCACATCTTCAGTAGCTATTTATTAAGCCCCTTCTCTGGGCCAGGAACTCTCCTAGGCATTCAGGGCACTGCTGGGGGAAGCTGGGGGAGGCCCTCGGTGTGGGAGGGACCCAAATGAAGAGGACTAACAGGGACCCTGGGACCCCCGGGGACCATGGGGACAGGGAGGGAGAAAGGGAGACTAGCTAGAGGGGCCTGGGACAGTCACTTTACCTCTCTGACCATCATTTTCTTCATCTGCAAAATGGGAACTCCACAGTAATGCACTCCAGATGCCCTGAATTAGCCTGGGTCCTCCTGCAATATCTGTACTTTCTTATCTCCACAACTGGCTCTTTTATCCTCACTAGGGAAATCCTTCAAGGCCCAGCAAATAATGTCTCTTAGTCTTCCAAGTCTTCTCCGATCATCTCCGGAGCACACCCAGGCCATGTGCTTGCATTGGTCTCTTATATCTTGCTGATTCATGTTGCTGCCCCAGACCAAACCCTGAAGTCAACCAGACCATGTGCAACGGGCTTCAGCTAGGGCCTTGTCAGTTTTCTTCTAAGTTTTACCTTATGGCTGGGGAGATGAGGGGCCCATCCCTTCTTGGGGGTTCACTGAGTTTGCTGAAACAATCATTCCCTTCCATGAAGTCCTGTCAAACAACTCACTCAACACTGGCATGTGCTGTTTGTTAACTGACTAACCATTTCATCGAAGTGGTACTTCAAGGCTTTCCTCTCACAAAAGCATTTGGATGGTAGGAGGAAGAAACTGAGGATCCATGAGGCTGACTTTGGTCCTTCGAAGGGAGACTATCCAGGTCCTCCAAGGAGGATGTGGCTTTCCTGAGGCTCCCTAACACGTGAAAGTCCTGTGAGCTGTCTGCTCCTGTCTGTCTAGGTCTGTCTCCCTGTGCATCCCCCGTTTAACTTTCCCCAGTTAAAAACCCTGTCTGCTCCACCCAACAGAGGAAGACTCTTGTCACCATGGAGTGAAGAGCAATTTGACTCTTCCGTGGTTATATCTAGGGAGGGTCTCATGTTTTATAACCAACAGGCCCATTGACCTATTTTCATTTAAGAAAAAGCAAGCAGTCTTCTTACTAGGAAACATTTTGCCTTCCTTTTAGGCTGCATGCAGCCAGCTTTAAAATACTTTTTTTCATCTTTCACAAATAAAACAGGGCAATGACTCACCCTACCATGTTTTTAAAAGAATCTATTGATCTAAAACTCTGCATACAGTTTTCCTGGGACAAGGTAGATTGGTAAAGAGAGGCCCACACGCACTTGCCTTCTCCTAAGAGGTTGAGATGAGAACCTTGCTCAGGGGAAATTAGTAAAGTCTTTGGTTTTGTTCTAAGAGATGGGTCCTATGGATTCAAGTTCCTCATAGCACATTCTTTGCCTATGCCCTTTCTGGGCCTAAAGGAAGGAAACAGATGGGAGAGGGTAGGGGATAGAATTTGGAGAATTTGCAGAATTTCTTTTTATTATTATTATTATGTTCAGTTATGCAGGCAGTTTTCTATCTCAGAGTCACTGAGGTTGTAAGCTGATTGCTGAGCCAACCACAGCCCTGTCTCAGCTTCCATACACATTTACTAGGTTTAATAAAATTTGAGTATTCCCTTTGATAAATCAAAGAATATTTGAAATTTACAATGTACGAGAACCTGGTGGGGAATATTCTTATAAAGCAGTTTCCTCTTATCCTGTGAACCATTCTACCTAAAATGAATCTTCATTGCAGATTTCAGGTTTTTTATGGAGTGTGCTTCAGTCAGCGTGGTACCAATCCAGGTCTTACTGAGGCCACTGGAAGACTGTATGCAGTAAACCCACCTTCATAGCAAGAAGGATTTTGTTCTATTGTTACAGAAATACTTCTAGTCCAGGGAATAATCAATCAAGAAAAATCAAGCGGGATGCCTACGTGGCTCAGTCGGTTAAGCATCTGCCTTCGGCTCAGGTCATGATCCCAGGGTCCTGGGATCGAGTCCCGCATTGGGCTCCCTGGTCCGCGGGGAGCCTGCTTCTCCCTCTGCCTCTGTCTCTCTCTCTCTGTCTCTCATGAATAAATAAATAAAATCTTTAAAAAAAAAAAAAAAAAGAAAAATCAAGCAAGTTACTTGTGCATTGTCCTCACAGAGGCCTTAGACTGACAGAGGAACAGGAGATGCTTCCTGTCACCTCATCATCCCTGACACATACATGAGAGCAAGGTTTCCTCCTGCCCCCTTGGCTACACAGCATGCCTTGCCACCCACCTCCAGGCTTTTTTCACTCCCTTCCCTGTGCCTAGAACACCCTCCCTGGCCCTCTGTGGAAATAGTCAAGGTCTTCTCAAGTCCCACTTCCTCCAGGAAGTCTTCTAAGACCAGACAGCCCTTGCCTTGATCATCTGTCTGCTCACAGTGGAAGTCCACCATTCCCTGTCAGGTCTGATGTTAGCCCTGTGCCTGACCCAGCCTGGGCATGCTCCGGCACCTCAGCAGCCCCTGTCTGGGTCACTCTGGTCTGCAGGCCCTCTCCTCAGAGTGGGGATGAAACTTCCTGCACCCCCTCATCCCACTTTGAGGACAGAATTTGATGGTGCTCCACCAAGAGGGGCATCACCCCCCAGCCCTAGAGGTGGCCTTGCTTCCGGCCAACCAGCAATTCCACTGCGGTGGAAAGGGCAAGTCGGGTCAAGAAAAGCCTGACGTGGGAATCAAGAGGACCAGGTTCTAGTCCCAGCTCTGACCTAAGGCTAGGAAGTCACCTCACCTCCCTGAGACTCCTGTTCTTCATCTTGTAATATCCCTCTCACAGGAGCACAGAAACATCTGGTGAAGGCTGACAGCATTGCACTCAGGCTTGCCCACCACCGGCCACAGGATAGATTCTCAATGAAGGTGCGCTGACTGGATGAAGGATGATCAGGAGTCCATACTGTCCCAGAGCAGTGACCCTTCCCCTTCTGGGCTCTGACTTCAGGAACCAGCCTGGCTCACTTGTTGGTCCAGCTCAGGCCAACTCTCTGCACCATCTTGATTCTTGCAGAAACTTTCTCTTGTCAGACAGAACACACGCTTCCTGTCAGCTTTTATTTCTGTGAGGGTTCGCTTACAAGCAGGGCATTCTGTTCTTGGAATTTCTTGTTAAAATATTTCATTTAATTAAGTTTTTACAACCAGCTCTGCTTTGTGTCTGTCAGAAGGTAGGGGCCAGGGCAGCCCTCTCCTCGGCTCCCTGGGAGGCCAGGTCACAGAGACTCTGGGAAGAGCCGAGGCCAGGCTGGGGGCCATGTCCCTAGGTCTCCAGGCATTCTTATGCAGCTACAGGAGCTGGGATCCTCAAAGGGTGCATCTCTGTGACCGGCCCCACTTAGCCACCTCTTAGCACCCCCAAAACTCCAGTCAAGACCCACGCCCTGTCCCCTTCCTACTCAGGACCCTCCTTAGCTCATTCTTCTGGTCTGTTAAAGCCTTACTTGGGTCCTTCTCCCCTGTGGGTCCTACCCAAGTCCCTTGGTTATAACTGCTTTTCTCTTCCAGCCACACACTGCATGGAGATGGTCCCTCCCAGGCCAACCTGGTGATTCATCCACCCTCTCGTCCCTACCGTTGCACACACCCAGGCCACAGTCAGAGCACCTCTCTCCCCTCCCCAGGCCCCAGCTTAGGGCCTTGCTGGGGAGGCCACAAGAGGTCACTGAACCCAGCTGAGCATGTCCTTCCTTCTCTCCACAGAGCCCAGCTGCTACAGGACAGGAATTTGTGGTCAGGGACATGGCAAAAGGTACGTTCTCCTTCACCCATGTTTGGAAAGGCTACAGACCACGTGTGCCTGACAGGCAGAACGTGAGGTTACTTAGAACAGTGGGAGAGGAGGGGGCCCAGGTGAGCAGGTGGATTTGTGCAGTGTTCTCAGCAGGGATGTGGCTGCACCCAACGCTCATCATGGAGCCTTGGCAAACTCCCTTTTTATAACAAACAAACCAATGTTTCTGCATTAGTCTCCAGAATTCCATGGCAAAGCTTCTCCCCGCCCCACTCCTCACTGCCCCAGTGCTGCTGGAAAGCCTAGGACCCATGCCGTGGGGGCCTGGGAGGTGGGCTGTTTCTATGCCCTTCCCAGCTCACCACCGGGCTAAGGCTGTGCCCTGGCCTGTCACAGGGTGGCATTGGTGGCCAAGGCTCTGTCTGCGAGGGCTCCTTTCCCCGAGCCAGCAGCCTCCTGACCTGGCCCATACCTGGCCTAAGGGAACCACTGTGGCCCCTGGATCATTCCAGGCTCCTTGTGGGTTGCTAAGAGCCTGGCTGACACCTGTCAGGAATTTGCGGTCAGGGATGTGGCAGAATGCGCTGCTTTCCCACACTCATATTTTAAAAGGTTACAGACCATGTGTGCATAACAGGCAGAACATTAGGTCACTTGTCTCACTTAGAACAATAATCCGTTTTGCTAGGGGTCAGGTTGACACAAAGAATCTGTCCAGACCAGGTCTCTGGATGGGACTTAGCCCTCCCCTCAAACTAATGAAATTTTCAACTCGTGGGTACTTGAGTTAATAAAGTGTGCCACACATCTGCTCAGGCCACTGGCAGAAGAAAGCCCTGGGGTTCAATTTTGAGATCACTGACATAATGTTTGAGTGGCCTCCTGCCGGCGCCCGGTGGGACACCAAATTAAGGAAAGCCGCACAATGAATGTGTGAGAAAAAACATTAGTGTATAAACATAGAGGCCAAGGCTCCCCGAGGGGAGGGTGAGCGAGGGGAGGCCTTGGAATTACAGAGAGAGAATTGGTGGGGGCTACCGCTGGGATTTCACGCCAATGGCCTGCAGGTAATGAATTATTTTAAAGGAAATTGGCACCAACATGATCTTAGGTCAAAAAGATGAAAAAAGTAAAAAGAGCATATTTTCTAAGGTTATTGAATTAAGTGCTAAAGTATAATGTGAGCCGTTCTAAACAAAATAAAAACCTGGAGGTGAGAATATAAAACAGCCCCAGGAGAGGTTACAATTCAAGCCTGGGGACCCCTGAGAACCTAGCCACTCCCTCCACCTGCCACCTGTCTGGCTGGGGCAGGCCTGCTCCCTCCGGGGCCGGGGAGGAAGGATCCCCTTGCCCACAGGCACAGGAACTCCTCAGGCTCTTTCCCAGCAGCCCACAGATAGAAAATCAAACAAAATTTCTCAGGAGATGCAAATCCTGATGGCGCCCCTCCCCCAGAGACTCCCAGGTTCCGAAGAGGAAGGGGACAGGTAGCACCCTGAATTTTCTCTGGTCTTTCCTTGGGGAAAAGAGAGAGACTTTCTTACTTCCATGGCCTGGTGTTTGCTCTGAGGTCAGTGAAGTTCAGGGCTGAGACCTCCCACTGACACTTCCCTGCATTTCCCCAACCCTGCCTGGTGGTGGTAGGCTGTGGGAGGGAGGGGAGCTGAGAGCCCCCCAGGGCCTCAGACCAGGCTCCCAGGCTGCAGGTGGGGGGAGTCCTGGAGGATTCATCATCACCAGAGCAGGCCAGCTTCCCCCCAGACACCAATCCAGAGGTTGTGCGAGCTGAGGGGGTACACACCTAAGGCAAAGTGAAGGCCACCTGAAGTCCTCCAGGCTTGGCCAGTCTTCTGCTCCAGGTGCTCTGCTGGGGCACTGAAGTCAGGGGCGGGAGCCAGCTGGTGACCTGTCTTTAGTTTTCTTGTTTCTTCAAGTGCCTACCGTGTGCTTTGGGGCCCTGCCCCAAGGGGTACACAGAGAGGCCAGGGTGTACCGAGCACAGGGGATGATGACACAAGCCTGTGCCGGGGGGTGAGGTTCAGACCTCCTGACACATGAGGAAAAGGGCTTAGCAAATGTGGCTCCCAGAGCTTTGCCAGCAGCACCCCTCCCCTCCCCTTTCCCGGGGACATGCCACACCTTGTCTATCCCCTTCCTCTGGGAAGTCATCTCTGACCCCAGTCCTTCAACCTGTAGGGCCCTACCTGTCCTCTGAGGCATCAACCCTCTCTTCTCCTGACTGTGTGGTTTGGCCTGAGTTTCACACACCTGGTCCCCTCTGCAGCCCACTGCTGGGGCCCAGGCTCTTGGTGGGTGGGGTGGGGGCAGGGGTGGACAAGACATTGTAGATCAACTTTGGGGCAGAATTGGTCCCAACTACACACCTTCAAGAAGGCCAGAAGCCTACCCACCAAAGGAAAGCCATGGTACCTTTCTCAGTGAGGACTTAGCAAGCGAGAGGGGAGAGGCTGGGAGAGGTGCAGCCGGTCCCCACGAGGGGCCACACCATGATTAATGATCTTCCCCAGAGGCTCTCCCAGCAACTGCATGGGGCCACTGTGGAATGCAGAGCAAGTGCCTTTCGGAGCGGCCCAGCCACGCTGTGCAGCTCAGGCCTTCCCTCTTTGCTGAGAGAAATGTCCATGCTCACAGTTTCCCAGCATTCAGCCCAGATCTCCCCCAGGGGAAAGAAGAGGCTTTGTCCTTCAGTCCCATCTTCCAACACACAACACGGAGAAAACAGACTCCAGGGCCCAGCCACCTACATCTCATTCCAGCTCCCTCCTGGCCTTTTGAGGGCACTGTATCTCCATCCCTCATACATAAAATGGGGATGATAATCGCACCTACCTCACAGAGTTCTGGTGAAAACGGTAGACATTCGTATGCGTCAATGGCTCAGAGTAGTGTCTGACCCAATGAAGTGCTGTACACGGACTTGCTACTTGTGTTATCTGATGATCTGATTTCAGAAACTTGCTCTTCCTTGAGAACCAACTCAACACCTCATGGGCCATCACCTCCCTCGTCAGCCTCGGAAAGTGGCAATAAATTTCTGTAATGTTCAATACCCAGGGTACGGGGAGGCCTTGTGTTGCCTGAGTTTCTTCCTCTGCCACTAACTTAAAGGCAGCATCTACACAGGCCTCATAATGTGGAGAGGAGGTTTTGCAGGGGATGGGGCCAGTGCAGCCGATGGACCTGCACACGCCAGCCAGGCCACTGCTGCTCCCAGCAGGGAAGGAGCCCAGTGATGCCGTTCCCCACTTCTCCCCTCTCCTCAAAGTCACTAGGAGCCTGGGCTCCAGGGAGGGTACGTGGAGAATGGGAGCAACAATCCACACGTTTTTTGAAAGTAATGAAAGTTGTATATGGCGCCACGTCTCACAAAGCCCAAAGGGCAGCTTTGGAGCCCAGGCTCAGCAAAGTGAAGAAGGCGGTTCCAGCCAGAGGCCCACTGGCCTGATGCCTCAGTTGGCTCCCCAGGCTGCTGCCCCCAGGGAGGCCTGAAGTCAGTCACATGTCACGCTTCTCTAGGCCACAACAGGCCCATCTGTACAATGAAACGGTTGAGCCGGGTGATTTCTAAAGCCCTTCGGGTTCTGACAGACTGCAAAGGGGTCCCTCCATTACCATCGTCATCGTCGTCATCATCATCATCAGGAATAATAATAACAGGACCCATCTATAATTACTTTGTGCAAGGCATTGTTAGTCATTAGAAACAGCCCATAGTAACATTCTGTGGTCTTTGTGGGGACCACAGACGGGGGAACCTGAGATTCAGAGAGGCTTCACTTACACAAGTTATCAACAGCAAAGTGGATTTAAATCCAGATCTCTGTGATCTCCAAAACCATACCTGGTAAGATATATACTATGTCATTTTTATAGTAACAATGATGACACCAGATGTATTAACAACTCCATGCCCTGGACACCGTATGAATGTGGTCTCATTCCGTCTTTACGCCAACCTTAAGTAAAGGTCCTCCCAGTTTTCCGAGGGCATTACATGACTTATCTAGAGCCAACACAGTGTCCCTTATAACATGGAAATCTGATCCTGTCACTCCCTTTAATGAAAATCGAGCTCCCGGTGACCAGAACATATTTCCCTAATTACTGACCCAACTTGATTTTTGGTGACAGCAGAACTGGTGTTCTTCCCATTAGCACAAGGAAAGCTACACCAGTTACCGAAACACTGAAATACATCTGAGCCAGTTTGTACACAGCCATGGGCCCGAGCTCCCCGCAGACTCCCCCACCCCACCCCAGTCATTGTAGCCCCCTCCAGGGGACCTGTGGGCCTCCCCTGGACTTCAGTGCTGCTGTGTTCTGATTGGTCAGTGCCCACGTCAGGCTGGGTGTCACCCCTTGGTGACGGCAACCTACGTGCATCCACAGGCACGTGGGCACATTCTTTACATTCACACCCGGCCCTATGTACTTGCACACAGGGGACCCGGGAACTCACAAGTGCCGACGTTGAATTAATTAAACACGGAAGTCATCAGCCTGAGGTGGTTCCAATGCCTTCGTAGCTTACATCGGCAAACCAAAACCAGCCTGTAAACGCCTCAAGTTTAAAAAATTGAAACCGAAAGCAAACCAATCACAAACAACTAGGCTTTCCCAAAGAAGGCAACCACTTCAGCTATAGCCAATCAGACAATTTCCTTGCTTTGCTTCCAGGTCTTCTCTACAAGTCTTGCCCCTAGCTCGGTCCGTGCAGCGTTCCTAAGCACTTCTGCTTTGGCACTGCCCGATTTGAATGGATTTTGCTCACATAAACTCTTATAATTCTTTTTTTTTTTTAAAGATTTTATTTATTTATTTGAGAGAGAGAGAATGAGAGACAGAGAGCATGAGAGGGAGGAGGGTCAGAGGGAGAAGCAGCCTCCCTGCCGAGCAGGGAGCCCGATGCGGGACTCGATCCCGGGACTCCAGGATCATGACCTGAGCCGAAGGCAGTCGCTTAACCAACTGAGCCACCCAGGCGCCCCAACTCTTACAATTCTTAATATGCCTCAGTTTATCTTTTAACACCAGGCCTTTGCCAGGCGTCTATGTACAGACACCAAGCACACGCGTGCACACACACGCACACACACAGATACACACATCTGCGGGAATGCACGCACACACAAATGAGCAGGTGCACCTCCCTCATACATACCCGCAGCTCATGCCTCTTGCTGCCTCCCTGTAGCTGCCAGACATACTCCTTTCCAGGCTTACTACCAGCCTCTGCTTCTGAAATTCTCTCTTTCCTGCTCCATGGTGCCTTCAGCCGCTCCCTTGAAATCCAGGGCTGTGCTACTTGATACGCGGAGGCAGAGAGGAGCGCAGTGACAAGGGTCAGATGAAGGGGGGCTGAGAGCAAGTGCTTTGTCAGCCTGGCCTGGTGCACTGAGCACACGCTGGTGCTCTGCTTGATAGAATAGAAGAGAAGTAGCCCGGTTACAGGCAGGCAGGTGCTCTTGCTGGCAGTCTGCAGGCTTCCAGTAAGTCCACACGCTCAGCTTCTTATCACAGAGGGAATGAGGAGGCTTTGCTTCCACCAGCTTCCGGTCAGCCCCAGCTTGACACCAGCTTCGGGGAGGGGCCAGGGCATTCCTCACTTGGCCTGATGCTCTCCAGGGGGTGCTCAGAGACAGCCAGGGAAGGTGGCCTTGTCACCTTCTGTCAAAGGGATAGAAATCTCCAAGAATGCATCACAGCATTTTGCTCTCAAATGAACTCCTGTGCAGGTCATCCCACACCTCTTGATTTGAGCACAGATTTGGGGGGCGGGGGGCCAGTATGGTGCTGAGACAGGCCCAGGAGTGGAGATGGGCTGTACTTGTTCATCCAACAAACTGAATGAGCACCTGCTGCGTGCTGGTTGCCCTTCTAGGAGAGAAGAAAACAAGAAAATCTCTTGATTCTGTCCGGAGTAGCTCTGTCTACAAGGCCATCCCCTTATCCCCAAGTAACACAGGGACATTTTGGTTGTTGGCCTCTGTGACTTCTCCTTTTGGGGCCGCAAACTCCCCTTCTGTTCTACAATGTATTTGGGTCTTAGAAACTCTCATATCCCTTCTAAGTTAAACTTGTCTACCCGGGTAACTTCCAGAGACGTCTAATCTCTCATGGCCAGGAGAGCAACTGAGCCTCTAAGGAAAGGCCTGCAGTGTCTGAGCAGGGTGAGCACAGTGTCAGCGAGCGCTCCCTCCCAGCACAGGCACCAGGCTTGGGTTTCTCCAGGGAGTATCTCACTTTAGTAAGATACCCTGAAACAAAACCCATACCACCTAAAGAACTTCACCTAAAGGCCGGTCCATGGGCCTCACTCCCTTTTAGCTGCACATCTGCTATCTCTGTTTCATTCCAGGTAGAGTGGCCTCTGGGAACATCAGAGGTGATGCTGATAAAGAGAAGGCATAGGACCTGACTGCCAAGACCCACAGGGGTGTTTGGGGGACCTTCCAGCCAAATTTCTGTTGCCCAGGATTTGTTCACTAGAGGTGCCACCACTGGACCAAGCCACTCTCAACTGGGGCCACCCACCCACCTGCCTATAGCCTGAAAGTGCCCTTGTGCCCTCTCTGTGTGCCAAGGCCATGTCCCACGGCATCTTCACACCCAGTGCAGGACCAGGCACAGAGTAATGACCCCATAAACATACTGATTGTGTTTGCCTCCAGCAGAATCAGCTCAATGAAGGCAAGGTCTCTGTTTCAGACCCTTTCCTTTCCTGAATCCTTATGTGTCCTACTCCCCACCACCCATCACCTCTGTACTTGCACCACCTGCCTCCAGGTGGACATCAGCTGAAGAAGTCAAGGTAGGGAGCCAGTTTTCTGGATAGCTCCTGCCTCCAGGAAGCTGGCTTGAGTCATCCCTGCTGCTCATCTCCATTTCCCCTCGCACCTGCAAGCCACTCGGGGCAGAGGAGGCAACATCTGCACACCGGCTGTTCCCAGCCCAAGGGCACAGATATTTTATACGCAGCCCTGAGGTTCAGGCTAAGGCCCACTATTGGCCCCAAGCCAAATTTCCAAATTAGTTAAAGCTGAAAATGAGTCAAAAATGCTCAGCCCAAGAGAGGGATTTACAGAGCGTCAACCAAGACATAGGTGTTAAGCTGACGGTGCATTCCTCACTGGCTGGAGGACCAGTGTGGAGCAGACCCTGGAGCTACTCTCAAACCCCCAAGTCCTCTCTAGGAGGGGGATATTCTCCCCTAGCCTTGCTGCCCAACTTTGCAGTTCAGGGGCGGGGGGGTTGCTCCATGTGCTGGACCATAGTCACTGTCCCTGACAACCAGCTGGACACCAGAGAGCCTCAGGCACGGCCAGTCTTGCTGCCAAGCCTGCTGATCAGAACTGCACTTTGCTCTCTCCCCTTCCTGCACCGGGAACAGTACAAGAGGGAAAAAAACAAGAACAAAATGTTGCTCTGAGTTTGACTCACCTTGGTAATATTTGCCATTTCAAGTACCTTCCATCCCTGGAAAACATCCTTAAAAGAAAACTTCAGCCCCCTCAGTAACATCAAGAATTTGCACAATGTCGAGCATTTCCATTGAAATGACAGCTGTATTGAGGCCTGAACTATACCCCGTGATCTCAATGCCCAGAACAAGGTGGTCGTGTGACTAGTATTCTTTAACGAGTGACAAGGGACAAGTTGTTTCTGTTTGGTTTGGTTTGGTTTTTTGTCTGTTTCTTAAGCCTCTCACCATGCTTTGTTCATGCCACACCAAGAAAAACCCTAGATGTCCAGCCCAGCCAAGAAGACAGGCATTCTGGGGCCAGTGAGAACTCGGGGCTTCACAGGAAATCTGCAGGACTAAGCGTAAACCTGGGCTGAGGACCCCATGTCCCACAGTCTGCTAAGGTGAGTGAGCATTGCTTCCTTTCTCCTCCCGGGGCTATGCGCCGGTCCTATGTCAGGTCTTAGTTCTGTCCCCAGCATCCCATGAGATCTTGGGAAAACCTCCTCCTCCTTCTAGTCTTCAGTGTCCTTAGTTTCTTTGGAGGGAGGCCAAAAGACAGAAAAATGCTGAGGGACCCAGAGAGCTGCCCCCGTTGGAAAAAGATGCTGAAGTAAATGGAGTCATACCAAGGGCTGATTGATGAGGCTGTTGTCCTGACTGAGGTGCGAGGCCAGAGGCCTTCTCCTGGGCCCTTGGAATCATGAGAGTGGTCAGGTTCCCTAGACCCACAAGGAGGACACAGGGCAATACGAGGTAGGAGAGCCCAGGCAGGGCCCTTTCTTCCAACTCTGGGGTGCATTGCAGACTTCCTAAGTCACCACATGTAGCAAAGCCCCCAGGGCAGCAAGCCAAGCTACACCCAGGCCTTTCTCTCATCCTGCACTTGCACTCTTCTGCAAGGGAAGTTGGTTAGCACGGTCCCGCTTACTCGGTGCAAGCTTCTACAGGACAGAGGTCCAGCCAACCAGCCCTGGGGCAGCTCGCATGCTCTATGACCTTATGTGGGAGTCTTATGAAATTTTAGGCTCAAAAAGACTAAATCCATAACCTCTCCGAGAGTGAAAACAGGTAGTAATCTCCACATCGGGGATGCTTGCAGTGTTTCTGTGAGATGCCAACACTGTGACAACCACATTCTCCTCTCTGCCTTCCTTCTGCCCTGGGAAACAAGGCTGATGATCCGTTTGAGAATCAGGCAATGGGAAAGTGGGCCCTAGAAAGACATGTGGAAGGCAAGTGGGGAGCCGGGGATTGTTTGCCCATACTAGGCTGGGAAACAAACTAAACCAGCACCTCCCAAATCCTCCCTTTGGTCCCTTTGCCCCAAGTGAAGTCCCAACCATGAGGATTCCAGAATGTGCCTCACAGGCATCCCAAGACCCAGCTCCTTATGAAACATTACCATACTCATTTGGGCACAATCAGAATTTTTTAATCATCTTCCTGAGCCTCAGTTTACGGGGATAGATCATTTCCAGATGTGATTCAACATACCAAAAAAAAAAGCACACTCATTGATTAACAAATAATTTCTAGATGGCGAATACATGTGACTAGCAATCCCTAGTCGCAAGTTGCATCAAATTTTGCTTGAGTGGGAGACAAATCAGGCACCACCACCCTCGCCCCTCCCTCCGGAGAAGTCTATCTCTTTTCAGCTGAGGGCTCTTGCCCAGACTGGCTCTAGGCATATCTTCTTCTGACCAGATCAAACAAGAGCTGGAGAAAGAGCTTTGGCCTTTACCAGATCCCCTCTACCACTTTTACTGATGACTTCCCACCGCTGCCGTGCTTTGAGCCAAGGGCAAGAGTAAATGATATATAGAGGAAGAGTTCAGACCTGCCAATCAAAAGAAAGCTTTCTAGTCCACACTCTACAACAAGCTGCCTATGTGAGCTTCAGGAAGACATTTCACCTGTCCATTGTTCTTACTCTTCATTCGCCTACTTGATTTACAAACATTTCTAATTCACTTACTGTGCACTAGTCCCTGATTAGCCCATGCATTTATGCCCTTGTCCACTGCAGACATTGTTAATCGATGGTCGCACACTTTCCCAAAGAAGGTTCCCAAAGAACCTTCACTGGGTGCATCAGGCACCCCTTAAAAATCTACTTTTGCCTCAGGTAAGAAATTGGTACAAGTCTGGTGGGACTTGGTGTCCTCAGCGGAGCTGGCAATTCAACAAGAGACAGATCCAGGCACAGCTGCCTCAGAAGGCAATGCGTACGGAAGATTCCGGAAAGGGAGGAATCTGGGCTTGGTGTTTGGACCTGATGTCAGAGCTTACGGGTTCAAAGGGAGGTGTGCCCATCCTAAAAAGAAAATAAGGACCATGAAAATTTGGAAGGATGACCCGGAGCCAGTCAAAGCCACTGAACTGGCTTTCGTTCTAACCAAACTTAGCCCTGGGAGCCAACTCCTGTGCACATGGGGACCCACTTTGCTCTTTCCTTGGCCTCTCAGAGCCCCTGCAGTTCCCCTAGATGCTCCACATTCCATCAGTTAATTGGTTTGTTCCTTCCATTCTGTGGCAGCAGATGTCACGTGACATTTGCATTATTCTCAACCCTCTTTCAAAGCGTATCAATTCCTCCAGTGACCGTAAGTGATTCTCCATCCCTGCATGTTTCACGGGGCCACTGGAAGGGTGGATGCGCCTATCAAAAAGGAAAATGTCTGCATCTTGGGCTGCAACCAAGCCACAACTTAATTTCCTCCTCTGGCTGTACTTCTTGAGAAGTAAATATGAAAAATGGGACTGGGGTGACTTTGTCTCAGATAAATAGGCCACACTCCGTAGCTGGACAAACAAGGTGCTTGGCTGGAAATAAGATGTTCTTTGGCTGGCATCTCCAAAACGTGACAGATTCTTCCCAGATGCTATTTAAAGCACGCGGCGAGCTTTCCCTGACTCAACGCATTGTTTACACCAGACTTTAAAAATCAGGCAGAGTGCAAACGTAGCACCAGCAATGTTGACCCTAATAAAACTAATGTTTTCCAAGCACATGCTAGGGAGCAGTCACTGGGAGAAGCCTTTTGCCTGTGTTTTCTCACTTAATGCTTACTGCAACCCTCTGATGAAGTTGGTGTTATTATCCCCATTTTACAATTAAGGAAACTGAAACTCCGTGAGGTTAAGCAAATTGCCCAAAGACACACAGTTAATAAGTGATACACTAGAGGTTTGAACTCAAGCATAACTTCAAAAGGCGTGGTCTTAATTGCTGGAGGCCATGCCTATTGGCTCTCCGTCCACCCCTCTGCTGGCCACCCCATGCCCAGAGGGTCCTGGCTGAAGCTTGTCACCATGACAGCAAGCCCTGATCTGGGCCACAGTGATTTCAGAGATGCTCAGCAAGTCAGAACTGCTTTCTGTCCTTCTCCCAGAAAGTTTGGGGGCCATTTTTCACAGGTGGGGCCCTCTGGCTGGCAGAGGGGCTTGAATGCCAGGTCTCAGCCTCAGCAGAATGGCCATTGCTCTGAGAGAGAGATGGGCAGCTTTCCGATGAGCACAGAGCAGGCTGAGAGGAGGTATGTGGTTGGTCACTGCCTCACAGCAGGGACGGAAATGCAGTGTGAAGGCCAAAATACAGGGAGTTGACAATGGTTACTTTTACAGCCAAAAGCCAATGTTTCGGACAAAGCAGAAATTCTATATTGAACACACCCCTCTGTCACAGCCCAGGATGATGACTTTCAAATGCAAATATAAAATAACACACAGAAATGTGTCATGGATCTCAGTTAATGACTCCCTTTTACCCTCCAGGTCTATCCATTACCACCAGCAAGCATTTCCAGCCACGATTTCTTTCCAGCTTCATCTACATCTCTACATTAGGCCAGCTTTTCATTTCCTATAGAGCAATGGTCCTTATCCTGTGGGCCTGGATCTTTATCATATCTCAGAGCTACAACAAGGGGCCCATGAGGCCGTTCGCACATTAATGCCTGAAGCCTTCGTATGTCTTATCTCACATAAACTTTTACTACTTTTTTAATGCCTATTTATGTTACTGTGACTAAAACATATGCATTTATTTCAAAACTTTCTCAAATTTATGGTAACTCGGTTATTAAGTAATTTTTCAAACATTAGATTGTGAAAGGCCATCAACCATTCTGTGGGGTTTTTGAAACTTTTTGACATTAAAAAGGAATCCTTATAATCTCCCAGACATTGAAGTTCTTCTCAGATTCTCTTTTCACAAATTATTTGGTGGCCTTCAAGTGCTGGAAGGAAATCCTTAAAGCTACCAAAAGCACAGAGGACACTTGTGGTTGATTGCAAGAATTGCCACAATTCTTTTCGGCTTCTCCCATCAAAAGGTAGAATCTATGTCTTGAGCCGGTGATTTGGTTTGGATGAGAGAACTTAGAGAACATGACAACGTTCCATAAGTTCCAAGCCTGGGCCTCAAGTGCTTCACATATTTCCATGGGCTCTCCTGGGACCTTGCCACCGCTGTTACGTGATAAAGTCTAGCTTTGCTGATGGAGGATGGGAGAGCAGCTTGTAGGGCTCTGCACCTCTGGGAACACTATATTCTTGAACTTGGCTGACAGTGACCCCTGTCTTAGTCAGCTTGGACTGCTATAACAAAATACCATTGACTGAACGGATTAAACAACATTTATTTCTCACAGTTCTGAAGGCTGAGAAATCCAAGATCAGGTTACCAGCAGGTAAGGTGTTTGGTGAAAACCTGCTTCCTGGCTTGTGGAAGGTGTCTTCTCATTATAGCCTCACATGGCACAGAGCAGAGAGGAAGGAAACAAGCTCTTGTGTGTCTTCAAATAAGGGCACTAACCCCATTCACAAGGGCTCCACCCTCACAACCTGATCACCTCCCAAAGCCCCACTTCCTAATACCATCACATTGGGGGTTAGGATATCAACATACGAATTTGGAAGGGGACACAAACACTCAGTCCCTAATACCCTCTAAAGGCAGAGCCTTCACAATTGCCAAAGGAAGGGGTCTGAAATTTCAGAATGAAGTTAGGAGAGTTAGCTGCACTTAATTTTTGGCATCTCCCACCTGTTTCCTGCACTCAAGCTAGCCAGACTGGACATACTGCTTCAGCACCTGTTCTTCCTCCCTCCAGCTTGGGGTATCTCACCCTGCATTCCCTGTGAACATGAGTCCTTTTTATTCTCTCATTCCTCTTACTGGGATTTCCATTTTGACCCATTCTGCCTAAGGTTGAGATTATGCCCCAACCATTTGCAGCAACATACCTCAGTTCTTTGTTTCCATAATAGTTAAAGTCCCTAATGCAATTGTGAACAAAGTGCATGGACCATCTGACCACTTCAGGGGTCTAGGTTCCCTGGAGAGTCAGTCAACATAATACACTTAAGCCTTCTAATTAAATCAGGTCAGAATTAGTGATAAAGGCATATGTCAAGAAGATCCATGTCCCCATTTTGTTATGGTGTTAAATCATCTCTACAGTCAGCTGTGGTGAGGGGTAAGGACCAGAAGACAGTCTTCCTGGGAAAGGCTCATCCTCAGATTGCAATGCTCAGTCCCTGGGCCAGGTCTTAGTCTACAGCCTTTCTCTTTTGACTGTTTCAAAAACTCCTTTTCCTCCTATGAGGTCACTGCCCATCAGTAAATCCTTGAATCAAGGAACCACAATATTAAGGAATATGCTTCTGAGAGAAAAAAATCAGATATTATGAAGTTTGCTTTAGTCCAGAACCCAAATAGCTGGGTGGGTCAGCCTCCCTCTGTGGACCCCTACCAGTCAAACCAGGACTCTTCCTGATACAGAAAATGGAGCTCTTCTTCAAAAAATAAAATAAAAACTTCCCCCCAGAACAAACCTGGTATACTGGCTCTAACTACTATTCTCAGGATACAAAGGCTGGAAGGGGGAAGTGACCCTTCTTGCCCAGCCCATTGACTGCCCAGGTAATAATTTCCAAGTATTTGGATTGAAAGATATTTTGGTTAATATCACAATAATATCGGCAGCTTATTCCCAGGAAGGAGTGAGGGCTCCTAGCCAAGGGAAGGAGTGCCTGTGCCAGAGTAATAATCATCCTGTAAGTCAGTTCAGCATTATGTAGGGCTCTGGGTGCCCCCACAGCCCCCTCAGATCAACCCCATCAGGTTCTGCTCACTGCAGCATTAGCGTAAACCCTCCATCTGCCAGTACTTCCTAGGGGTGACCCATGACTGTTCACAAGAAAGAGTCAGCTCAGAGACTGCTACCACCTCCCACAGAGAACCTCAGAGCTAGCTAAGGTCCAGACTGCGACAAGCAATAGATCTTTTGAGACCAACCAACTCTGTGCCCAGATCTGTCCTGGGTGCTACTGAGCACAAGGGAAGAGAAAAATCATCACCACCATCACCA
>NC_138378.1:108925947-108951801 GCF_054177405.1 Leptonychotes weddellii
GAGAGACGATGGACTCTGAAAAACAAACAGGGTTCTAGAGGGGAGGGGGGTGGGAGGATGGGTTGGCCTGGTGGTGGGTATTGAGGAGGGCACATTCTGCATGGAGCACTGGGTGTTGTGCACGAACAATGAATCATGGAACACTTCATCTAAAACTAATGATGTAATGTATGGGGATTAACAAAAGAATAAAAAAAAAGAGTGTGTTGTCTGGCCCCTCCTGGCAGGAAGGCCCGTGGGGGCAGGGACCCACCTCTGCGTGGATCACTGTACCTCATCAGTCAGCGTCTGGTGCACGAGCTATTGGGTACATGGTTGCAGAAATGACGGCTAGGATGCCTAGTGTCTCAGGGTAACCTTTCAACGTTTTAATTGTGTTTTTATCCCTCCTTGTCTTTTCCCAAGTTCCATCCCCCTTTCAGGCAGGTAGCAGGCTGTGGGCTTCTTTCCTCAGGGGAGATTTGCGGCTGGGCTGAAAGCACAAGTTGTCTACGCTTAGGAAACCAATTTCTTCCCTGCAGGTCTTCTCAGGGCCCTTAAGTATGCTAATGTGTGTTGCAAATCCTCAGGAGGGAAGCATGATCACAGAAGCCAACTTTTAATAACACCTCCTGTGACGAATACCCCAGTGAGCACTGTTAAAGGGAGCCAGCAAAGATTTTTGAGCAGAGGAGCAATATGATCAAATCTTAAGTTTAAGGCTATTGCACTGGGGTTGAAAAATCTAGACTCTCAGAGATGGTTGAACACCAGCAGCGGGGCAAGGGTAGGTTCTAGAAGGCTGGGCCTCCATGGGTAGAGTAGCCTGTGACTGAGCAGAGCTATCTGGCATTCAAAGAAGCTGCTCTGCGGCCTCATCGACCCTTGCATTTAACAGGTATGAATTAGGCCCCGACTGTGTGCAGACCCTCTGGTCTCCCAGCCTGCTGGTCCCCCAACCTAGAGAGCCTGGCCCAGGGCACACCTCCTCCCTCATTGTCCGCATCTCTGGGCAGGTTTTCTGTTCCATGTGGATGCGGGTCCAAGCCATCTGGGACCTGACGCCCTGGCCCCTCTCTCCTTCCCTTTAAGCACACAAAGACCTAGGACACATATGAAGGTGACTAGAACCTTCCTGGTGCCTCAAAGCTGAGCTGAGGCCCTGCTGCTCTGGCCCAACAAAGCAATTACAGGGAACTCAAACGCATTCCTTTTGGAACAAAGACTTCTATTTTCCAACTCCCAGGGGTCCCAGGCGGCATAGACACATTCCTGGAGGCAGTCATTCTCAAGAATTCAAGAGGTTCCGTCTCAGTTGAAGGCTCAGGGCAGATTGCAAGTGCCGATTTGGGGGAAATAAGACCCAAGTATCAAACCCCAGCAGATGAGACTGTGCCGGACAAGGGCTGTAAGGAGGCTATAAATGGGGCTGCCCAGTCTTGCTCCTCAGGTGCAGGATGGAGCCCTGCAGGAGAGTGGCAAGGACCCTATGGGCTGGGGAGTGGTGTGCAGAGATGGAGGGCAGGAGGGGCAGGGAGCTGAGCCCTGGGGCTCGGGGCACCTGACTGATAGTAAAAAGCCCTCTCTGCGGTCTTCCCCCAGGGCTGCTAAGAATCCAAGTGAGATATTTAGATGCAGCAGTTTGTAATCGGGGACTCTCTGATGCAGCCCCTTCCATATATTAAAAACTATTTTTTTCTTTTTTGTTGTGTTTTTCTTCCAAGTAATATATATATGATTCATACCCCTATGACCCAGGCCACAAGCCTCACCTGAGTGCAGAGGAGTCCTCTTACCCATATTGTTAGTAATTACAAGGTTTTTTTTATGTTGTGTTAGTCACCATACATTACATCATTAGTTTTTGATGTAGTGTTCCATGATTCATTGTTTGCATATAACACCCAATGTTCCATGCAATACAATTAAAAAAAAAAAATGAAAAGAAAGAGCTGAGCATTTCATGGGGTATTTTTGTTTTGTTTTGTTTTTCTTTCTAGTATTTTTAAATTTTATTTCACAGGGTATTTTCTTATGCCACTAAAACATGTCCCTATGTCAAAATGCCAGGTGCCCTCTGCCCAAGGGGAGTCCTCTTGCCCTGCATCTCCCACCCCTCAGCGCACACATGCTTCAGGAAACGGGCTAAGGCTCTAGGGTGAGTCTGGCCCTGAGGTGGCAGAGAGCCTCCCCACCTCCCTCCCTGGGCTTTCTTAGCCAGTCCTGAGCAGCTTCGCAGATCAAATGAACAGCCTGCTCCCATCCAAGTACCCTTTCTGGCATCTGCTAGGCCTTATCCACAAAGGCTCATGGCAGAAATGTATACAGCCGTTCCTTCCTAGTGAGACCCATCTTCCCTCTGGTCCTGGGGGGGAAGGGGGAGGTGGCAATTAAGTACCCTACTTACTACCATGAGCTTCTCCTTGCCACAATCAAGCCAATGACTTTGGGTGTCCCAAGGGGCACAGAAGTCAGAAGAGACAACAGTCCCTTAGGCCCACATCACCTCCTCACAGTCTGTGACTGTGGGCTATGTGGGGAACATCTGAGGTCTTGGGCAACAAGGCTACCATTCAAATGGCAGGTGGCACATGGCTACCATTCAAATAGCAGGTGGCACAATCCAACTCAGCTGCTGCCTCAGATAACCCTGAGATACCGGCTTCCTGAAATGTGGCAAGAGCCCTGGGGGCTCCCGATCCTGCCCTTTCATCTTGGCTCCAGGCTGGGAGCATCCTTCCCCAGACCTCAGTTTCTTCATTTGTAAAGTAAACTCTAGAATCCCTTCTAGTTCCCAGAGTCTATAATCCTGTTCTCCTATGGTTGGACATATGTAATGTTTATTTGGGGAGAAAGGGATTTTGGGGGGGGGGCTTTGAAAGTGTAACTTCACACTAGTAGTCATTTTGGATGACATCACACGAATTCAGGGCTAAGTGAATAGCTAGAATATTGCCGTAGCATGCTTTTTATGGGGACAACAGAATGATTTGGGAAGCTTCCTGTCCCTTAAAACATGTTTTAAGCACAGACTTTCTTTCTCAGCTTTACTTCTGAAATGGAATTTTGCCCCTTTCTTCCAGACTAGAGGGACAGGTCGGGAGACCCCCTCCTAGGTCCGCTCAGAATGCAGGGTTGGGGGCGGGGGGCGGGGACTAGGTGGTGAAACTGGAGCGAGTCAATCTGTCGACGGAGGGACGGTCTTCCAGCCAGATGCCTCCAACACTGTGCTTCTCTAGGGCTAAGGCACCTAGTGCTCTGGGGGAGCTTCAGGCAAGCCTCACACAGCTGTTGGGGCCAAGTGGGGACAGATAGTCATTTAACCCTTTGGGCATCAGCAACATTCCCTTTCAGCTTTAAGAGCTGCCAGATGCCAAGGGGGCCTGAGCCAAGAGGGTCAGCAACATCTGGTGATACCAGCAAATATGAGCAGGCTACACTCTTTTTTTGGAACACAGCTGAAATGAAACAGAGTCTTGAATTAAGATGGTTCATAAATGTAAGGAGTTGCTACTGAGAATCTCAGTATCTCCCCAGATATTTTAGGGTTTAATGCCAAGAGAATGTTCTGGGAGGCACAGAAGGGAACAGGCACTTGAGCGGCCTTCAGGCTATTGAGCAGGGCGAGCACTGTTGCCCAAGACCTCAGGTGTTCCCCACATAGCCCTAATCACAGGCCATGCAATAAGGTTGGCTGGGGCCCAGCAGGGCAGGAAGCAGCAGGTCCTTCAGAACCTCCAAGTAGGACAGGCTTTGCTGCCCAGTGGAGACTGATGACTCGGGGAGGCTATTTTCAGGGCTTTTCTGATGTGAAGCCAGGAAGTCATACAGTCTCCCCTTGCTTCTCTCTGCAACCGGCCAACACATCCGAGGAACAGACCTAAACTCAAATCGTGAATTGCTAGGTCACAAGAGGACACAAATTAATCATACTATTTACAGAATCCTGTCCACACATGCCAGAGGGAGCAAGCCAGCTGATGCCAGTGACATTTTGTGGATTTCTTGCAGCATGTTTTGCCCATCCTTTTCTTATTAAACATTCAAATCCTCTTCACGTCCTCTAGAACGGGATTCGGTTGTCTGCTCACCGGCTGAGTACCAGTAATCAAAGACACATGCCCTGAGCCACACTGGACTGGATGTCCCCAGGGTCCAAGTTCTACCATTCACAACCCATACAGAGACACACACACCAGGCAGGTGTCATGCAGATGGGGCAAAGCCAGGGCCTCCCCTGAGACTCAGTCTCTCAGCCTCTGCCCTGGAAGTCTTAAGCTTCCCTGCAGAGCTGACCCACTGAGGCCTCAGCACAAAACACCTGATTTCTGCAGGTATTAGTAAGGCAAATGCCACCCCCTTTTTTGTATGGAGAAACTGAGGCCCAGATGGAAGAAGCAGCTGGCGCAATGTCACAGAATCCTGCGTGGTAGTCAGTCCAGGTTTGGGGTAAAAACAAAGATGGGTTTCTATCCCTCCCCAGTGAGGAAAGGCGCTCTGCCTGGCCTGAGGGAGCACCAGCAGCCTGGGCTTTGCCTTAGCTCTCTACCCCCGTTCAGGGACTGACCACTGATCACCACTGCCCTCCTGGTACTCTAACCCATAGACACATTCTGACAGTGTCCCTCATGCTCAGAGGCTCAGAGCTTTGTGCTGGCTCCTGACAGGAATGTTCAGGAATCTTGCTAGTCGGGTATTTAAAGGTGGGTGTTTTGAAATTGACCATGTTGGAAATGGTAATCAGCAAATGGCAAAAGCCACAAATCAGGGGTTTTTCTTTTTCTTTTCTAGAGAATGGTTTATCAGCACATCACTGCTTGCCAGACAGGATCACTCGGACTTCAACAAGACCTCAGGCCTCTGTGAACAGAGGGGATTTATCAAAGGGTTCGTGGTTGTACAAACAGATGCTAACTCTGGGAAGCACGAATATGATTTTTAGGAAGGCTATCAGGTAGCTCCCAGAACCCACAGGAAATATGGAGAATCGGGATCAGGAAACAGGCTGGAACCCAGGGTGGCAAGGCAGGGTGTGCTGGTCCAGGCCGCAGGAGGCTCACCTCCAAGCTGCTGGATGCTCGTCACAGGCCCTGCCACCAGGGGGCACTGGACCTGGACCTATGGTGCTTTCACCTTCTACTAGAAAGAAGTCTAAATAGCTCCTGCCTCTTGGCATCCCTTGCTCGGGTTCTGAATGGGTGCATTTGATTGGCTAACCTTAAGTCCTAAATCTGCAACCCCCAGCAGTCAGGGTCTTAAGGAGCAATCTCAAACCATTTCTGCTTCTGGAGCAGGAGGTGGGAGGCTCACACCTAGTAGTTTCCCAAACAGACAAAATCCTGAAAATGCCTACTACAGAAACACTCTCCTCAGACCTGTAGGCTGATGAGTGGATTGGTCCTAGAAGCCTCCCCTCAAATCTGCTCCCACCCTGACAAAAATGTTTCCCCTCCTCTTCCCACTTAGTTGGGATTTTACAACTTAAGTCTTTCTTTTACCCAATAAGATCCTTCTCTGAAATGGAATAACCTTACCCATTCTTCCAGGGCTCAAGTGGCATATTACTCACTTCAGTGTGCATCTACGTAATCTGACATTCTCCTTTTATCTCCTTGATTCAGCTCAACTAAGAGAGTGGGCGCCATTCTTAATCGCATACATTAGAAGAGTTAAGCATGGATAATCCAGAATAGCAGGTAACCCAAGAAATATTTCCATGTGGCTCTGGGTTATGGCATATGAATTTTTAATTATAAAAGGAATTAGAATTGCCTATGTAAATTGTGACTTCACAATCAATGGAGATAGGGCTGCCATAGCCCACAAGTCCAAGAGTGCCTTTCAGCCTATGAACTATAAAATGGACGGTACCACTTGTGCAGTGCACAGCTTGTGCAACTGTATATGGTATCTCTGGAGGAGGCTGTTCAGGGCTTTCTGGGCAGGGGGGGAAGATAGCTAGGAAGAGACAGCAACCAAAGATCACATCAAATTGATCACATCATTGGGAGAGAATAAGATTTAATACATAAAATTTAAATGTACACACAGCCCACAAACACCTATAGTAAGGGCTCTTTCACATTCACCCAGACCCACCCTAATTTGTATAAAAAGAATCAGGAGAAGGACCAAAGAACTTCTTAGTGCTAATTAGGCTTATGAAAAACAAAGGGTTAGGGACTGTTTTAGTATTCGAGGATGGGCGGGTGGGAAGGGGATGGGACTGCTGGTAGGCAGGTGGAAGGACACTGAACTGCTCATCAACCTATCCTTCAGGCTGTGGGAGTCACAAGGGGCTAAGAGACAAGCACATGGCTTGCCCTGCTTCCCCAAAGGCATGTTCCTTTATAACAAGGGAAAGAAACTTCGAGAGTAACAAGTACCCAATGTAGGAAGACTTTGGTCTCTAAGTGATCCCACATTTGCAATCAACTATTGTTGATTTTACTCTGAAATGAGGAGGCAACTCACCACTTTTCTCTTGGAGGCCACAGTCACAGGCCTGCCTCAATATTCTG
Source organism: Leptonychotes weddellii (assembly GCF_054177405.1). Lineage (NCBI taxonomy): Eukaryota > Metazoa > Chordata > Mammalia > Carnivora > Phocidae > Leptonychotes > Leptonychotes weddellii. The sequence goes on from NC_138378.1 coordinate 108,932,448, forward strand.
GTCATCCCGGCAGCCCACGCATCCCCAGCAGGAGTCTGAGCTCAGCCAGGCCCAGGCTGCAGTGCAGACCTCCAGGGCATCCACTGGGCCCTTGGGATGAAGAGGCATGTGGGCCCATCAGCCTCAGAGCTGAGCTCTCTAGTTCAACTGGGACCAAGCTGGGCTTCGCCCCTGAAACCATAGAACAAGCCCTCAGCTTGTGGTTACCAGATCTGCGCTCCAATCCTTCCACCACCCAGCTCACAGAGTGGCTGAGAGAGCCCCTTCCCTTTCTAGGCTCCAGAGGGAGGCTGTGTGAGCTCTTCCTCCTCCCTGGTATGGCCGCTAAAGTTCTCAGGGAGCTCTAGAAACCGACACCTGACCCATAACTACACACGCGGAACAGCACCGACCCAAGTGCAAAGTTACGTGGCCCTGTGTTCCTTTTTCCCTCCTTCTTTGGCCACCTCCCAAAGCCCATTTGCTCAGGATCAATCCAGACTCCTGGTAACATGCCCTGCCAGGTAGGACCTCTCAAGGATTAAACAGGAAACATGAAAGTAGGCATGTCCCTGAAGAAAACACCAAAAAAAAAAAAAAAAACCTGTTTAATAAACCAGCAGAGGGAAAGGGCTTTGTAAACATAAAACACACAAAACCTCAAAATCCACAAAATATGAGATTGATAAATTTGACTAGATTTCCATAGAAAGAAGAAAAATGCCAAACAGCCAAAATGAATAGATAAATGGAAACCTAGAAAAAGTATCTGGAACTCCTATCATCATACAGGTAAAAGATGAATTTACTTAATACTTACTGGCGTGGTGTTTGAAGAGGTCTAATAAATAGCAAGCCTTTTCCTACTACAATTCCAAATCAACTTGTAATAGGAACAAGAGTAGGCAAATGAGGATCCAAATACAGCTTTGTTACTGACAGAGCTGTTGGAGAACGCTACTTAGGTGGGCAGCCCAGAGGTGTCCTCATGCTGGGCCCCACGATGAAGCAGATCGGCCCACCAAGACATGGGTAGCTCTGCAGTGCCTTTGTTGCTAAGCTTAGGGCAGAGCCGAGGGCCCCCAGGAGCACCTGTGTTCTGCAGGCAGGCGATCCCAAAGGGCAGGGGGAGAGAGGTAAGGAAAATCCACTTCCTCTTCCCAAACTTACTGATCAGACCATTTACACCTCTTCTCCACAGTTAGAGTGAGCGAAGGGGAAGGGGGCAGAAAGAGGACAAGATTTACACTTACTGATGTCCTTTTACTTGGAACTATAAAGCCATGGAGAAGAGAAATGCCTCTCTCTCTTCCAACAAATCCCAATAAATCAGTAGAAAAAGCCATTATACAATAGAAAAATGGGAAGAACATGGGGGCAAGTTCCAAGCCTCAAGGGTCTTCACCTGTAAACAAATCAGGCTGGAGGAGATGCTTTCTTAGATCCCTCTGGGCCCACAAGACCAGGTAAAAATAGATCTCAGGGCTTGTCTCAGTCAGCTCAGGCTGCTATAGCAAATACCACAGATCAGGTAGCTTAACCAACAAACATTGACTTCTCACCATTCTGAAGGCTGGAAAATTCAAGGTCAAGGTGCCGGCAGATTCAGTGCCTGGGATGGGCCCTCTTTCTGGTTTGCAGACAGCTGCCTTTTTGCTATGTCCTCCCATGGCTGAGAGAGGACTCTGGTCTCTCTCTTTCTCTCTTCTTGTAAGGGCACTAATCCATCATGGGATGGACCTCATCTAAACTCGTTTATCTACTACAGACCCCCACCTACAAATACCATCACACTGGGGATTAGGGCTTCAACATATGAATTTGGTGGGGATGCAAACATTCAGTCCACAGCAGAGCTGATAGACCCGTAGAGCTGCTGAAAACCATCTTGAAAGAGTATATTGTGCTTATCACACACCCTCCTTACAGCCCTCCCCTCCCTTCCCTTCTGTCTGACCACCTGCTTGCTAGCTAAAGGCGTGGATTGCAATTCTGGGGAACCTCAGTCTCTCTTCCAAGTCTTCATTCCCAGACCATTGCGTAGCCTGAGCCTTCACACCCATTCTTCAGGGAGAGTGAGGACTTTGAGCATAAGCCAGAGGGTAACTGGAAACCCCTTTGCTCTTGTGGTTCTCAGATCCACCCTCCTGAGGACCTGCATATTCGAGCTTGTTATTGTACTCATTTGCTGAAGCCAAACAAAGAACTTGCACCTGAAAAACACTGAAACTTGTATGGTACTTGGAGTTCCAGGGTATAAAACTGGAGGTTAATCTTAGACTCCTGCACAAGGGAGAGAGCCGAGGAACCAGAGAAGGAGCTTTCCAAAGCACACAGCTGGTCCTGGATATCTTCCCAGCTGGGCTGGAGGAGGAAGGGTGGGGTGCTCCCCAAGGGCCAGGCAGCCAACCCATCCCCAGGCAAGGGGTCCGGCCAGAGGAATCCCAGAGCCCAAGGTCCCTGGCAATCCTGGAGCCTGGCATGCAGGGATGGTGGGAAGCTGCTGGAGCCACCTTCCGCCACCAGCCCTCTTAAGGAGCATGGCTTATGGCTCTCGTGACCAAACAAATAGCCAAAAGAGATGTTTAAACCATCAGTGATCCAAGCATCTATTACTGCTCAACAAGCCACTCCAACTTGATAGTATTAAACAATGATCATTTATCATCATCATCATCATCCTCCTCCTCCTTCTCATCATCATCATGGTTCTAGAGGCTGACTGGGCTCAGCTAGATGGCACTCTCCCAGGTCCCTCGTGTGGTTGTGGTCAGCAGTGGCTGGGGGCAGGAGAAACTCTTGACGTTTCCACACATCTAACAGACAAAGAGACCGGGACCTCAGCTAACACCTCCAGCACGGCCTCTCCATGGGCACCGCTTATGGTTCTGCCCTGTGATTGAGCTAAGGGGGAACGAGGGCGTGTGGGCCATGGTATCCACCCTCCCTGAATTCAGTCTCCCTTGGAAGATGGAGAAAAAAAATCAAGAAAACCTGAAGAGCCACAGGAGGGAGCATGAGGCGGGCGGCGTGGACAGAGGAGATGAGTTTCTTTCAGCCTAGAGGAGGGGTGCCCTGCTGCCACGGTAGACGGGGTGCTGGGGGCGTGGCGTACTCTTGACATCACGGGCACTGCCTCCGCTCTGCCTTTGGCCCCACAGGGGTAGCAAGTGTGTTCGCCTTGTTTGTGTTTGTTTTAGTCCATGTTGCTGTCAAAATGGAGTAAATACAGCAGGGTGTTGGGCCCCCAAATAGGAATGGAAGGCAAAGATCTAGGGTGACCTAATTCCCCCTCACCTTGAATCATTTGTTACTCTCGTGGGGGGTTCAAATGGACCCACCTGGGATGCAAGGATCAGAGCTAGCTTAGGAGGCCCCGACTAAGGTATTCGGGAGCTGAAACAGCCCAAGAGGGATCTAAGCCAAATCCCAGACAGTACTGAGCACCACCCAGCTTGACAAGCCAAGTTCAGGTGATGAGCCCAAAGTGAATGGGCTAACCTGAGAGTGAGGGAAGCCGAGGGTCAAAGATAGGCTGGAACAGGACTGAAACAAGGGCCCCATCATGAGCACGGGAGCAGAGTATGGAGTGCCTGGTTTGACCCTGTGGTATCTGGGTGAGTCAGACCCTCTGCCAAACAGCCTGATTTCTGCTTGTATAATAGCAACAATGGTGAAGATTCAGGGAGGGCTACCGTGTGCCAGGCACGCTGCTAAGCAGGTACCATGCCCATTTCCCTTAATCCTCTTAACAACCCTGTGAGGTATTAGTAACCCCATTTTATAGAGGAGGAAGCTGAGACTCAGAGAACTGTGCACCTCGGCAGTCGGCCCTGTGTCTACACAGGTGCTCTCCCCAGAGCCACCGCCGAACCCACAAGGAGCCCAGGATGCTGGAGCCTTCTTTGCCCAGTGAGGAAACAAGATGAGTGACTTGCCTGAGGTCCCGCAAAGCTGATGAGCGATGGAGTGGGGCTTTGAACACATTCTAACTCCCCAGTCTAAGCTCTCTGCACTGCTCCAAAGGCTCTTACTTGGGGGGGTGTCCTCCCCTGCAGCCCAGAATGGTCTGGAACAAAGTTAAGGAGGAAAAGAATGCCAAACAGAGCTCTGCGTAGCCCCAGCAGGGGGAAGAAAGCAGATCGTTAACAGAGGTGAAGGTCAGGGCAGGGAGCAATGCTAACCATATGCCATCTCCCGTTTTTCCCTTAAAAAAAGAAATCACCTTGTCATTTTTTTAAATTACCTGTCCTGAAGAGGGAAGGGAGCAGGTACTCCAAAGAGCTAGACACCTGCTTTCCTAACCGTCTGCTTCCAATCTTATCTGGCCTGGCACATGTCTCCTGTTCCTGGGATGTTTTAAGGGGCCTTCCTAGCTGGATCCAAAGAAAACATTCATTTTGATTACAGAAAAGAGGCGCATCTGCTAGCCTGGATTTGTGGGAGAGCCCATAATCCCTGCATTTTACCTCCTATTAGTCCTCTTCTCCAGGAAAGAAATGTCCTGCTCTTTAAAGCCAAGGCTATAAAACTGTGACAGCTCGCTTGCAAACAGAGCTGATTCTGGAACATGAAACAACCCTTCAGATAAAATATACAGCTCAGGTGTGGGAGTGAGAGGGCCGAGGTCTTAAAACCGAATCAGTTGTTAGTTACATTTTGTTTTATGGATCTATCTGGGCTGTTCCCTACTGTAGAACATCACCAGTTCCAACATTTTGGACATATTTCCCATTAGCCCTTTATTTGAAATTTTATGTTTCCCCTCATAAAAACCTTCAGCAGATTAATGTGCTGGGGATGTTTATTTATAAGTACAGCTGGTCTCCCTGCGAGTTGCTTTTATTGTTGGGTTGCCTGAGTGTGCCCTTTGGGCAGCAGAAAAATGGTGGGACTGCAACCCAGCAACCCTCATTATCTCAGAGATGAGGAGACACATGGCGGGGGTGGAACTGAGGGAAATGGAGGACATCAGGCAGGCCTTTGAGGTTTGCCATGCAATGAGGCACCTGGGAGCCTTCTTTTGCCTGCCTGCAGTTGTATGCACTGGGAATGGACTGCGTGGGGCTGGTAGGTAGAAGGGGAACTGAGCCGGCTGTCCTCACCTCCCCGGGGGACCTGTCCTGAGGACCCTTCCCTTCAACATATGGGGCCTGGTCGACTTTGTCCGAGCAAGAGCTACTCTCCTCTGAGCTGAAGAAGAGGATCGAGTACTGCCCAAGACTGCCAGGATTGCTCCACCCTTGGATGAACAATCATCCCTTCCTTCCCAAGATACATGATAATCAGACATCTTGAAAGTTTCTAAATTTATACTGTTCTTTCCTTCATCCTCCTGCTTCATTATTTTTGCACTAAAGATGAGCAATATCATTATTTTTAAGCCGGGTCTTTATCAGGTTGTGTGTGTCATTTTATTGTTAAAGACCACCAGGTTGTATGTTCTTACTATACATTTGGCTTCATAGGCAACATACATCACGGAAACATTGTTTAGCAATATCACTAGTGAGTATCCCCCCAGCTTCTGCTATCTCTCCCTAGGCCTAGCGGCAACACTGCCCTTCGCTAGGAAGTTTCTATCTTCTGTTGGCCTATATATACCACATTTTGGGCCCCTCTGGGGCCATACAATCTACTTCCTCTCCTTCCCTTTGACTAGTCCCCCCAGATCATCCTTTCCCTGGACCACATGTCCTGGTACTCTCCCATGTTCTGACTCAGAATCTGAATGAGTGTTGGCAGGTTCAGTCTGTTCCATCTTCCTTGGCTGGAGGATTGTTCTGTCAGTGAGACCACTAAGCTCCTGTCACACATACCAGCCAGTATGCACTTATGTACTCTTGGCAAAGACCATCACTCAACTCATGCTCTTGGGCTCCAGGGAGAGATACTTCTTATCACTCAGATGTCTTTTGATTCCCCAGATATTACCAGAGGCAGCAGACATGGAAACCAAAGAAAGAAATGGCAAGAGATTGAGATTTGTCTTGTCCTTGCTCTCAGAAATGTTTCTTGATGTCCAAAGCACAAGAAAATGCAATCCAAGGATCAAATATTAAAAACCATTCATGTGGTCTTTGGAGAAGCAAACACCTCATTTCCCAGAACTTCTTATGAGTCCCTCACCTCCTTGCTCTGTAACTGGTGCTCGAAGGCCCTCTGAGTGTCAAGAAATTCATGCCATCCGCCCAAATTCCGGAGACCAAAGGGGGAAGCAGAGGTAAGAGCAACTGTGGTCATGGGCTCAGGACATTTAAGGGAAAAGATGAACAGTTATTGGCATAAGTAATCTCTTTAAAATACTAATGATTGTAACAAAAATGTTGCCCTAAGACTTAAAACTTTTCATTAACCCACAACAGGATAGAAGGCCCTGGGAAGTTAGGAAGAGCAGAGACCCATCCCTTATGCATCTGGGGCCTAGACCACACCACACTTAGGTACTCAGTGGGCAAAGTCAACGTCACATCCCTGTTAAGGTGTTCTGATTCATACATGGCCTCACTTCCATCAGCCCCACCTGCTTGATTAAACTCCAGGGTCCAAGTCCAAACTGGCCAAGCTTCCAGATTACAGTTCCTTAGGAGGAAGGAGACTTTCTGTAGAACAAGTCTGGAAGCAAGGCTGGGGTATTTCCCGTGCTGGCAATCACCCTGTCAGGCACTCTAGGCAAAGACCCAGGATGCTCCGGACTCTCAGAGGGTGAAGACCATGACTTAGGATGGACGGGGAAGACTTCCTGAAGAAGAGAACTGAGCAGGGAGGGGAGGTTGAAGAGGCAGTGCTTGAGGAATGGGAGTGTGAGAACTCTGCTTGTCAGTCAGCAGCATATTCACAGAGCAGGGAATGGACAAGTTCAATGCATAAAACTGATTCAGAAAAAGGTATGGGTACCTGTGAACATCTATGCTTTCCAAAGCTAAGCTAATCTCCACGGTGCAGAACTCCGGGGCCTCTGTTTTAACCTCTCCCGCAATGTCCGGGTGCTCCCAGCTGGTGCTCCCAGCACAGGGTGCCCCCCTCAGAATCCTTGCCTCTGATCTCAGGTGGAAATGAATCCTGAGAGGCTCCTTCTTCCAGCTAATACGCCCCAAGAACTGGGTTTTTTCCTTATAATAAGCAACAGAAATGCAATCCTGTCCCTTGAATTCCAGAAACTGCGGTTCTGGTGCTTTAGAGCCCAGACTGCAACAGCTCCCACCAAGGTCAGATGGTTCACACAACTCCCAGGAAGAGGGAGAGGCATGCGGGGAAGGATTGCTCGGGGGACTTGCAAAGACCAAGCTTCCTTCCAGAATTGCTTCTGACCAGAGGTATAGACCGGAGCTGCTTGGGACAGGGCTTGCTGTTCTGATAGTTGATTTTATCGATAACCTGAGCGTGAGGGACTTTGGTTGTCCTCTTCTACCTGGCCCTGAGTCATAGACTGCTGAGCAGGGACAGACCTAGACAGAGCATCAAATTCTTCCCCTGTCACTAGACAGGGTAGAAGTCCAGTCAGACTTCCCAAATAAATGAGAGCCTTTCCCAAAGCTGGGGCACAGGTAACTAGAGATGGCTTTGGGAAAAGGTCCCAAAGCTCCCACTCTCTTCCAGGCTTAAAGCCTGCTTCATTTCAGTCTAAAAATGCCTCATGCTGTTTGCTGCAGGCCAGTGCCCTCAGTGAAGGCAGAGAGGGCTAACAAAACTCTGTGGGGAGGCTCACACACGCACGCACACACACACATGCAGACCTAGCATAGTGCTTAAGGGCATTGTTAGTCCCCCAACTTACTTTGAGGGAGTTAATTCACTTGCTGAATAAGGCTACTTGATGAGTCTCACCTACGAGGAAACAGAGCCCACCACCCTCCCACAAAAGATTCCGTAGCCAGTGCAGAGTGTCCATGAGAAACAGCACGTCTGGGTGCCTGGGTGGCTCAGTCGTTAAGCGTCTGCCTTCGGCTCAGGTCATGATCCCAGGGTCCTGGGATCGAGTCCCACATTGGGCTTCCTGCTCAGCGGGAGGCCTGCTTCTCCCTCTCCCATTCCCTCTGCTTGTATTCCTGCTCTCGCTCTCTCTCTCTGTGTCAAATAAATAAATAAAATCTTTAAAAAAAAAAAAAGAAAGAAACAGCACGCCTCTACTTATGAGGATGTGTGCACCTAGGCAGGCGCCAAGGGCCAGCGCGGCAGGAAGTGCTGCAGGAAGCGGGCTCCAAACAGATCTCGGGGTCACATATATCCTGGATATTCTAGGGCTCCCCCGATCTCCAGGAGGGTGTGGGCAACAGGCTGGTGGCACGAGGCCAGGAGGAAGAGAAGTGAGGAACATGTCTCCTTGGGGTCCGGCAGCAGTGGTTGCAGCCCTAGAACTGGCCCAGGAATGCTTGCTTGGGGTGGGGGGTGGTCAGCATGCAGCCCATTTGTCGTCCTTCTCCTCCAGGGAGGGCAACGGTCAGCTCTGGACCTTGTGTCCCTCACAACGCAGCCTCCTGCAGCATTATCTTCTACGGGCAACCTCTTCGTCCCTGATCCAAACTCCACATGGCCTCAGACCCCCAGGTCTGCCTTCATGACCTTTCCTGTAGCCGGGTCCCTCCCGTCCTGATTCTGTAGAGTCAACTTTTAAAAAATTGGTTGTTGCACAGTTAACAAGGCCAGAGATGTTTTGTTTGTTTGCTTTTATCAAAAAAAAAAAAAAGTAAAAAGGACCCATGGTATTGTCCCTTTAATATGTACAGGCCATTAGATTTATTATACCATCCCATCCAGCCAGATTTTTTTGAGATTATCTCTAAACAATATATAACGAGCAATGGAATGTGGGGCAGAGTGTCAGCCTCAAGGGAGAGTGGGAAGAAGTAAGATCACAGGTGAGAAGAGCTTTGGAAATGATCACACATTGGGCATGCTGAAATGTTTACAGGATTATTCTACCACACCCTGGTCCATGCAGTCTGGATCACCACGGGCACTTTTTCCTGCCACGGGGCTGTCCTGCCTGGACTCCAAGTGCTGACTCCCGGAGGTGGATCAGAGAAGGTGCCGCTGGGTTTTGTGAGGCGTTGGGACAATCACTGCATCTCACAGGGGCTGATTCTCAGTGAAGGGGCTCCAGAGTTGTCAAAAGACAAGACAGGTCTCAGTTCCCTTCCAGTCTTATCTTCTACCCATCCCTGGTGCTGCTTTGTCCATCGATCCCCTGGGGACGATAGGGGATCCTGCAGGTTTTCAAGTAGAGCTGACCTGACCTTTCACATGGGTGCAGCCAGATCTCCACGGGGCGTATAATAGTCACGCAAGGGAAAAACACTCACCTCCCTTGCAGGTTCTGGGCTGCAAAAGGTGAAGGGAACTCCACGGATGCTTTAGTTCATGTTTCACTTTGGATTAGAAGAAAAACCGCAGAAAAATAAACCGTGTCAGTCAGCCCTGCTGTGTAAACAAGGGGTTGATGATAACCCATGAGACAGTTTGCATTTCTTTATGGAGTAGCCAGCGACAAAGATCCAAAAACAAACCTTCTCTTTTACGGTTATTTGGAAAAGGAACAAGGAAAGCATTTGTTTTCCCTCCGGGAGCTGCTACAACCAACCCCTCGCTCCCCGAATAGCCTCTCTGCACAGCAAGCCTGTGGTACTTCTACAGCCTGGACCCCGCTCTGGAGTCCACCAAAGCCCACAGGGGCTGAGCTAAGGCTGCCTGAGCACTGACTCCTGCAGGCTCCCACCCTCAGAGGCGTGGCTGGGATCTCCCCTGGAGGGCCTTGCTAGCCCACTAGGCAACTGTGCAAATTAGGAAAAGACAGCCCCTACCTTTCAGAGGCAACCCTGGCTTGGCAGGCAGACAGAACCTTTGCAGATTCTAAAAAGGTGCCCCTACCTCCAGATCAGTGGTCTCTCAAGGGCCAGATAACTATTTTAGGCTCTGCAGGCCGGAAGGTCTCTGTACAACTACTGAACCATCTGCCGTTTGTCACATGAAAGCAGCCGTAGACAATACATAAACAAACGGACATGGCTAGGTCCCAAAATATTTTTATTTATAAAAATAGGCAGTGGACCTGATTTGACTCATGGGCTATTCTTTGCCAACCCCTGCTCCAGATGGATGTAGCCCGGCACCAGGTCTTGCAAAATGGACACTGGCTAAAACTCATCCACTTACCCTTCGATTGGTTACCCTTGCGCAAAACCTACACAATCCTAAACAGTGCCTCTGCTTCTGAATCTTGGGGACCTAAGGGGACAAACTTCTCAGACCTGGGATGGACCACCCCAGTGGTCTTAGCACCTCTGAACCCCCGCCAACTCTCCACTGTTCCAACAGCCTCCAGATCTTGGGGTCAGAATACCAGGGGTACAGACCCAGAGCCCCTTCCTCATTCTACTGAGTGGTCCCAAGCCAGTGAACTGCACTGAGCATAGCTTCTAAAACCAGACCTCTTCTATTACTTGAAGAGATACAAACAAGCTCTGCAAAGACAGGAAGTCAGCAGAGCCAGATCACTGGGATTCTCAGATGAGCAAAGCAGCCTTTCTCCAGAGAGCTCTTCTCTGGCAAAATACCATTTAACCAGTGAATAATTGGTTAAAGTGGAAGATTAAGATAGTTGGCAGAAACAAGTTACTTCTGGACACTTTCCACCTCTTTTTCCCAACCAGTCTTCCAGTTATAATTAAAATATGGCTGTGGTTTCATGCAAACCATGGACAGTCCACACCTTGCAATACAGGTGGAATCGACAGAAAACCCATTTCTTACAGCACCAAAGAACAGCCACAGTGGTCGTTTGCAGGAACTGGCCTGACTTTAAGTGGAATACTTTGTTGTATTACTCACCCTCCATTTGACCTTCATGAATATCAAAACCTTACTACCTTGTATCCTGACATTTAATTCTTTCCTGTCGTCTAATGAGGCCACATTTAGTTAGAAGGTCACTTGTCATTTACAATGCTGAGAGAGACATATTTCAATGAAGCTCCTAATTCACAGCAAGTCATGAAGTTGTGGACAAAGATTACAACATGTGCTGGCCTAGAGACAGCGGAGGCCCTCGGACTTAGCCCCGCCTTTGTGGGATCACACTAAAAGAATGAAAAACAACTGAGGGAGGCTGGCATTCCTGCATGAGCTGCAGAGTCTGGCTGATGTCACTCTAAATTCAATTATCTAGAAGAAAGTGTGGATTCATGTTAATATATTTTACAAGGTCCTATAATTTATCTTTCGTTTTTCTTTATGAATAACAGATTTCCCCTCAGTTAAAAAGCACATTAGGGGTTAGTTGGATGAAAGAAAGACCAAGAGCCACTTGATTTTTCCTCAGTGGACAGGAAGACCATACAAACTCTTTTCCCCAAGATAGCTTGGCAAAGATTTGACAAGGAGAAGTGTGAGGAACTACATGGTAGAGACACAGATTGCAGATGCACCCACACTTCACATTCGGGGGAGGGAAATCAGGTGAATGAAATAGTCTAGATAAAAATGATGGTTGGTGATTACTCCAAACCCTGCCCTGACCCCAGAAGGTGAGGGTACAGACTTTATGAGCAGCAAGAGGAACTGTCCAAATACCACCCAGAATTCAGCCCAGGTAGACACAAACCTGCATGCCAGAGGTGAGGACCTGATGTCAAGGATATGGAGATTGACTTGATTGGGAAAAGCAAACCTTTTCAGATAGCTCACTCATGACACCGCTGTATTCTAACATCATCTCTCAACTCATGTATCTGCCGGGGGTCAGAGTTTACCCAAAGACCTCGGATAGCAATGCTTCCTGCCATGCCATGCCCCCTCCTTGCCAACACACACCCAAGGGATGAGATCTCATACTGGCCTCTTTCATGCTCTTGAGGCTGCACCATGTTGTTGTTGATGCAAATCTGGTCAAAAGTAGCTGCGGAGACCTTTGGTGTAAGACTGTGAAGAAGCACTGTCAGTTGTCTTCTCTGATGGAGATGTGAGAACAGAAGAGAGGGAGATCTGGAAAGGGAAGGGGATTCTCCCAATTGGGCCATGGAGGCCCACCTGGGAAGGAGAAAAGGCTGTAGCAGGAAGGGCAGGGAGACATCAGACAGACCGAGTACCAGACTGGTTGAGCTTTTCCCACAGTGATTGGCACAGATTGTGTTTTCCAAGAATGAATTTAATAGGATCTCCCACTCACATGCTTTTCTGCAATGTGATCTTGGCACTCTCCCACCCCCTTGAATCTGAAAGGGCCCTTTACAGTTTTGACAAGTAGACTATGGTGCCGATGGCACCGGGCTGGTTCAGCTTCCTGCCCTGGGCATGCTGGCTCTTGCGATGCTACCTCTGGAAAAATCAGCCACCCTGCTTTGAGAAACCCAAGCCACTTGGAGAGACCAGACGTAAGTGCTCAGGTTGGGTGGACAACACCACCAAGCTCCCAGCTGATGGCCACATCAACTGCCAGCCACAGAATCAAACCATGTTAGATTCTAGCCCAGCTGAGCCTTCAGATAACGTCAGGCCCAACCACCTGACCGCAGTCACAGGAGAGACCCCAATGGGGAACAATCCAGTTGAGCCTGGTAAACCCACAGAACTTTGAGAGATAATAATAAATGGTTGTTTTAAGCCACTAAGTTTCAGAGTGGTTTGTTGCATATCAATAGATAACCAAAATGTATGGTATGGTGTGAACACTGGCAATTAGAATTGATGCCGACTGGCAGTAGGGCTGGAGCAGAGTCCTTAGAGATCTCCTGCTGTGTCAGATGTTTATCTTTTAATTTCTGGGGGAGGGCCAAGGTGGCAGAAGGGCGCTCAGGGAGATTGGGGCAGCAAGCATTTCAGTATTTTAACACCAGTTATGGACAAACTCATGTGCACCAGCTGGGCATCATCCCTGGCATCCATCATGCTAGAATTCATGCCTACATCATTGCTGGGCTGTGTCAGATATGGAAAGACAACATACACCCAGATCCTAGGACCCAACACTTTTACCATTTTTGTACCTTTTTCTATCCATGATTGCACTGGGTCTTCACAATAGTCTTGAGAGGCTGATGTTACTGGCCTCCATTTGACAGGTGAGGAAATCTGAGCTCCAGAGAAATTAAGTAGGGATGGAGGCAATAATGGGAAGTATATTGGTTGGGATACTTTATTTCTAATTCTGGTTTTGACACCACCTCAGTCAAGGGACCTTAAGCCAGTGCTGTGACTTCTTAGAGCCTCCCCATCTCTCAAGTGAGAGAAATGGAAAGATGATCCCTAAGGACCCATCTGGCATTACCATTCTCTGATTTTCTGACTTGCCTGACATCACCAGGAAGGAGACAAAAGAATCAAGACATGGTCTCAAGGCTCCTGACTCCTTGTCCAATGCTCACATGACTGCCCCACAGCTGTCTTCCTAAGACATCTCAGTGTTATTATACAATGGGGAAGCCAAATCCTATCCCTAGCTCCTATATAGGAGAATATATTCGGGTCTCATCCAGATCTGCTTCTGCCTCTGGCCCTGGGCCTTCTGTCCTGATATGCAAGGACTAAATCCCCACCTTCATGCTTTGTAGGAGAGTACATATGGGGATAAAGAGAGAGGAGGAGGGGGAGAGAGATGAGGTGGGGAGTTGATTCTGAATCTCAGCCAGATCTGCCCAAGCTAGCTCTGAGTAAATCCTGCAGCCACCACACAGGAAGCTGCTAATCAGGGCAGACACTGTCTCATTCAGGGGTCCAGGGCCCCTGTCCTGACCTAGTCTTAAGGCAGCATTGGGAGGTGATGAATCTCTCCTGAGATTGTGTGGTTTCCAGGAAAGCATTCCAGAATCTGAAACCGGCTTCAAAGGAATGCATATCTGCTCACTCCCTCCATGGCTGGGAACCAGCCCAGGGCACCTTATTCTTATTAGGCTAGAGATGTCTTGGACACTAAGCTTGAAAAATGCACCAAGGATTTTGACACAGATGGGGAATGATGTAGCTATGCAGAAGACCCCTAGACTTTGTTGGCAGCACTAGACTTTCTCTGAAAGATTTTTGGGGCGGTAATTTAATTCATCTTCATTTCACTTTTTCTAGCTTTGAAATAAAAATGAAAAAAAATTTTTTCATCTGATAACCTTCCTATACCTGTGAGGATCAGACAGAGTAGAAGCTGACGCATCCATTACCTGCTCAAAGGCACAATATGAAGAATACTAGAATCAAATGTGAAGGAGAATCTCCATGTAGAGAACAAAGAAGAGTGTCCAAAATAGGCTGTCAGAATAAAGGAGGACTGAAGTGAAAATTAGGTTGGAGAATTGGGAAAGATCAGGTTGGAATGAACAAATACGATTGAACAGGTATGTGGCCCAACCCTTCCTCTTCCTCCCTCCCCAGAGTACATATGTGTGGTGAGCATGGTGAGAAGGAGTGGGCAAGTGCGTCATTATAGCAAAGGTGAAGGGGCAGGTTATTCTTTATTTATTATTTATTTGCCCTCATCTGAACCTGGGTGTGAGGCTTCTGGTGGGTGTCCCACCTCGTGATGTTTAATTTTAGGTATCAACTTGACTAGATCACAGTACCCAGATATGTAGTCAAACACTAGTCTAGGTATTTCTGTGAAGGTATTTTTTAGATGACACTAACATTTAAATCAGTGAACTTTGAATAAAGCAAATTACTCTCCAGAATGTGTGTGGGCCTCCTTCAATCAATGGAAGGCCTTAAGAAAAGTTTGATGTCCCCCCAAGAAAGAAGGAATCCTGCTTCCAGTCTGCCTTTGGACTCAAGACTGAAACATCAACTCTTCCCTGTGTTTCCAGCCTATTGGCCAAACCTACAGATTTTTGGACTTGCCAACCTGAATCATCACATGAGCCAATTCCTTAAAATAAATATATCTCTGCATATCTAAATCTATATCTATATAATATATGTAAGTATATGTCAGAGGAGAATAAAAAAGAAGTGATTGGAATGACATCAGGTTAGTGATGAAGTAGACTGTGAGCAGATGATGAGAGCCCCATGGCAGACTCATTTATCAGCACCTCTTTCTCAGCATACCTAGAAAATGTATACATCCCACCAAGACCTGTTCTCTGCCCTCCTCTCCTTCCTCTCCTCTCACGTGACACATTTTGCCTGGTTGATCTAATCTTCTTTCATCTCTTCAACCACATTCCCTTCGTGGACAATTCCAAACCTCTATCATCAGCCCTGACCTCTCTGTTGAGCTCCAGAACCATGTGCCCAACTGCTACTGGACAACCCTTCTGGAAGTACTACCGGCACCTCCCAGTAGTACCGTACATCATCCGTCCTGCCCCAAAACCCTGCCACCCCTCCTGGTGAATAGCATTATCATCTGCTCAGTTTCCCAAGTTATTATCTTGAGAATCAAGGATGACTTCTTTATCCACCCCAACTTCCACAGCCAATACTCACTAAATCCTGCTGGTGTTGCCTCTTAGGATCCTCCCCATGATAAAGTCACTGCCCTAATTCAGTACTCATCTCTGGCTTGAACTATCAAGTAGCCTCCAGTTGGTTTCACTGGTCCCACTTACAGTCTATCAACAGGATACCCCAAGTTGCCCCCCTTGTGTTTAGATGCTTTCTAAAAGGAGCGTATTCCTACTTCTCAGAGGTGATGAGAATATACTGGTGTGAACATATCTGACTCAAGGGTGGCTACTTCCAAGTAGTAAGGCATTTTGAGTCAGGCTCCTCCAGGCATCTCAGGGATGCATCATTTTTACATTCTTGGGTTTGCTCAGATCTTTTGGTCAATCTTCCCACATCAGTCTAGACAGCCTAAGCAGCATCTTCTTTCCCTCAAACCTACCAGGCATTCTACCCCAGCACAAAAATGGAGGCAAAGAAAGATACTCCAGATGACATGGGTGAGCTTCAAGGCACATTTGCAGTGTAATGTGTCCTCTCGGGGAGTTGGCCTGAGCTATCAGCACCTTGGAGAGCTCCGGCTCTGACCTCTGTTGGGGAGCTAACTGGACCAGAGTCCTGGATTCTTCTGAGGAAGGTGGCAGAGAAAGGAAAGTGTTGGTTTTGAGCACCTCCATTAGCCAGCTACCCAGCCTGGTAATTTCTGGGATCCCAAAAATACAAATGGCCCTGAAGTCAGCCCAGAGTTGGGCTTCAGGGGTTCCACAGTCTCTCCTCAGGTGTCCACAAGAGGTTGGTGGTTATGATCCTGAATCACAGCTGAGCTAGTTTAACACTGAAGACTAGTGCTCCACGAGGTTCTGTGCCCAGACTGCACAGGATCCAACAGCTTTCATGATTTCATTTCAGGTTAATTGCCAGTGAAAAGACAATGAGTTACCCCATCTTTCTGGACTATTGTCACTTGTGCTTCCTAGAGCCTACCCCTGCCATTCCCACTATGGCCACTCCAGCATCTCAGCCCCAGCACCACAGGATGAACTGGACAGCAAGGACATCAGGGATGTGGAGGCTTCACGTGACCTCTGGCTCAGTGCCCATTTGGGGGGAGGAGGTGTTGCCTCTGGTCACATGCTCAGGGAACCCTGAGGAGATTCATACACTGGGTCAGTCTCTGCCCTGCTCTTTGTTCCTACTGGACCAGAAGCCTCTAAACCTGCAGTAGAAAGGAGTGGGTCTCCAAGTAAAGACAACATATGTCTTTGGGGTGACAGCAAATGTCTTTACTCCCTGGAGATAACACAATGATTGCTCCACTCACCTAAGCTCCCTCAGATCCAGCCCTGCCCTGCCGCCGCCCTCTCTGACTTCTGCTTCTTTGTAACAGCTCTGCTGAGTCCCTGTAGCTGAGATATCACAGCCTCCCATCTGCTCACAGCGTGTTTGACGTCTCCAGTGCCCCATGCAGTTTTCACAACAGCTTGGATATGTAGATAAGGCTTTTTTGTTATCTCTCCTTACAAATGAGAAACCCCTGGAATAAAGGTTAGGTGACTTGTCTAGACACACAGAGCTCCTGACTCCAGTCAGGGGCTCTTTATAATTCCTTAAAAACTGCCATTAAACCAGGACCCCATGGTGGTGCCCAGAAACACTACAGCATGAGCTTGTAATGCTGCCAGTGAAGGAAAAAAAAAAAAAAACAGAAGTAAGAACCCTACCTTTTGAAGATTATACTCATCTGCCCAGTTTGTGCAAGTCCGTCTATTACTCTGCCTTCAGACCACAAGCAAAAACCCAGTTCACTGGAAGCCAGTCAGCAGCTTCCTCTGAGGTTTTGGAGATTTCCTGGGGACATTTCCACCCCCTCACACATAAAGGTCAACCAAGGCTCCAAGAGAAAGAGCAATTCTTTTTTAAAAGACTCCCTGGCAAACATTTTGATCCCTATTTATTTTGTCAGACTTGCCTTTAACTCTTCAGGTACAACCTCCTCAAAAAGAAGATTTGAATCCAGCAAAGGGAGATATATTCAGCTTTGCCCTTGACTCCAAGTCCCTGAGAGACATGGCCATACAGAGAAGATGTTCCTGATTAGTCAAGGAAATTGGTAGGGTGGAGGGGGGCGGGCCTCACCATCCATAGCTGTGATCAGCAGCAACCATAATGGTACACATTTTGGTCTCAAAGGATAACATTTTCCTTTAAGTTTGGTTACAGCTTATCACTCCATGTTGTATCGTTAGCCATACTGGACCAGACAAAACTCAAGGCCACGTGGGGTACCCCATGTTGAAAGCCAGTAAATTCACATTCCCCTCGTCCTCTTCCTCTTAGTTCCCTGCGCCTATAAACAAATGCAACATCATACAGAATTAGCAAAGATGATTTATAGGGCAGGCCCGCCTTATTCTCTATCAAGGAAAAAACCTCTTCATTTTCATTTGATGACTCTTGAGGCCCAATTAGAGGTTTGCTTTGGATAATAGATGTGTTCTTGGAGGTATGTGGGTCAATCACTTTCTGTACATGTGACTCTAATCCTATCTGAAATTTGCTCTTTAAGAAAGCTCAGGTCTGAGCCTTTTTACGAAGAGAAGATCTCTGTTCTAAATTGAAGAATGAACCTTCACCTTTATTGGTTAAGGATGGTCAGACCCAGGGCTATCCCTGTCCCAAGGGGAAGAAAACAGCGTCACTTCAAAATGCCCCACAGGATTAGGCTCTTTCTTCACCTGCTTTATCCTGGGGCAAAATAGGTCAAGACGGCCTCATTCTTTTGTTAATTTCTCTCCTTACCTCTCAGTGATCCTGTCCTGCAATTTCAGTTTCTCAGGGCCCTCACGCTGTCTCTGCTCTCAGGGAAGAGGCAATGCCGGCCACTTACCCCACCACGACAATCAGACCCTTAGCTCCCCCTTCAGGAGTATTAGGATCTCTACCCTCCATTCCAGCTAGGGAAGGAGAGGCTCTATTTCCTAGGCAGGGCTTTCGAGTCTTCTTGAAGAAGGAGGATGAATGCTTGGGGACAGAAGAGACTAAAGGAGACCATTAGCCTATTCTCCCTACAGGTAAGAACAAACCCAGAAAGGGCCACTCTTAAAATGCTGCCCACAATTGGGTGCTGAGCTCCTGCCAGAAAGAACCAGAGGTCAGGAAGAAGAGGTTGAAGAAAGCAGTTCTGTGTTGAGCATTCAACATGCTCCAGAGCAAGTCTTTTCTGGCCTTCTTGGGGGAAGTGTGGGAAATTCTGGGTCCCTCTTTGCCATGGCTCACTGGGGAGGTGCCATCTGTGAGCTGGGAATTCACAAGAGGTCACTACTGCCTCATGCGGGAGACAAAGTGTGAGATCAGCCCAACCAGGAAAAGCAGGAGTTGGGAAGGAAGCAGCGCTAGCTCTTGATATTCAAGCCGAACACTTGGAAAATGACCCATCATCTCTGCCTTAAACTTTTCCATACGCTCAACATTATTAGAATTTCTCCCTAACTACACAAATCATCCTCAGGATCCGGGACAGCTGGACAAAAAAATGTTTCGCTCCCCACCCTTTCCCTTGAGTTCTTATAATGAAGGTGCTTAGTTAACACAAATTACCAGCTTTGTTTTTTACTTTTCTGACAGATGAACAAACATAAAACCATCATCAGCATAGAGGCTTGGCTGACCAAATCCGTTTCAATTATCCATCACCAGGGCAGAATTCTCTTGCTGAGATGGGAAGACACAGATGGAGATTTCTGAGTTGTACTGTTCGCTCCAGTAAGCAGCCTGTTTCCTGCTTATCGTGGGACTATAAGAAAGCCTTAAATATAAATCAAACTATGGCAATGGGGTATCTTACTTATTAAAAAAACAAATAACAAAAGGGGAACCCTCCTACACTGTTGGTGGGAATGCAAGCTGGTGCAGCCACTCTGGAAAACTGTATGGAGGTTCCTCAAAAAGTTGAAAATAGAGCTACCATATGATCCAGCAATTGCACTACTGGGTATTTACCCCAAAGATA
>NC_138378.1:108952301-108968581 GCF_054177405.1 Leptonychotes weddellii
ATGGAGCACTGGGTGTTATGCACAAACAATGAATCATGGAACACTTCATCTAAAACTAATGATGTAATGTATGGGGATTAACATAAGAATAAAAAATAAAAAAATAAAAAAAAAAAGACGGGAGTGACTTGAGTGTTCATAGGCCCAGAGGAATGACTGCTAACAATACAGGACAGAAGACTCGATGGTCTAAAAGAAGGACAGATGAGGGAAATGAAGTCAAGGGCAAAGCAGAATGACTGGCCTTGGAAAGGAAGAGGACTGGATCCTCCTGCAGAGTCAGAGTGGAAGACGGGAGGTCAGAGCAAAGTCAAACCCCCCGGGGCCGCAGTGAGACAGCCCACGTGTGGCGTGGTGGAAAGAGCAAGACAGCTGTGGTAGGGCTGGAGAAGGTGCTCACCTAGAGATATGTGAAAGGTCCCCTAGTTTTCGTACCCAGTTTATCAAGTAAGAAAAGGCGGTGAGTCTTCTATCTACTCTTGGTCACTTGCTCTCATCCTGACTCCAGCTGCTGAAGTGTCTTCAGGAGGACACCTGGACAAGTGCTCCTTCGCCCATAGGTCAGGGTGTCAGGCCACCACAGCTGCGCAGAAGCCAACAGAATTCTGACCAGACCCCCAGGCTCGGCTTTGGAGAGCAAACACAGGCTTGGGGATGACTCCAGGTTGGCAGTCCCTCCAGCAGAGTGGCTGGGCCTGGGAGGACCTGCAGTTACTGGGCCCTATTACTTGGGCTTCCTGTCTAATCGGCCAGGGCAACATGCACCAGACAGGACCAGACCAGTGTCAGGATCCCCCCTTGGGTTCCTGCTTTTCTCTTTTCTCATCATGTGGTTGTTGTGATTGCTGATGGTACTGTTACCATCATCATCATTATTGTAGTTGAATTCCGCCCAATGGGATTTGGAGGCCAATGTGGAACACCAATGTGGCACAAAAGCATTTTTTTTATCTTGCCTGCCTCGTATATTAACTTTCAGTTTTATGGGATTAAAACCAGCTGAGGTCTGAGGGACTCCTCAGGCCCACTTGACTACCTTCAGGCGTCCTGCTGTGGTTTGCCACCCACAGCGGCGAGGACCCTTCTGGGATGCAGACAGCAGGGCCTTAGGCCGGCAGGAGGGTGGTCTGGAGGAGCCTCTAATTAAAGCTCTTCAGACCTGCAGCCATGGGATCCTAACCTCTGCTTCTCAGTGTCTGAACACATCTCAAATCTCAGGCCTTTCTCAGGATTCTGAGGGACAGAAAACCCAAAACATAAGGGGTCTGCACGGAGGGAGGGCACGGGGGCAAGGGTTGGGCTGGAGGCCGGGGGTGACTCTCAGTTGCCCTGATTCTTCAGATGGCAGACGTCAGTGCCAAGGGAGCAAGAACCACCATCATGGTCTGTGTTCAGCTGCAGGAATAAACCCCTGGGAAAGGAGCATAAACACACCATTCTAGAGTTTTTCAGGGAATCATGGCATCATCCCTGGGGCTCCCCAGCAATCCAATACACCTTGGCTGAAGCTCTGGAGTTGAGTAAGCATGGACATTCCTGCTCCCTTTCCTTACCCACTTGCTCTTGGAGGCCCTGTCAAGGCTTCCTACACTGAAAGTCCCTCTTGGCGAAATAATTCCCTGTGAGAAACAGGCATTCATTCAATAAAATACATTTATTGGATTTCTCACGTACACCTGCTTAAAACACCAGACTCCAAAAGAGATTTAACTCTGAGTGCCCCTTAGAGATGGTTTTCACACTGGGAATGAGTTGCAGATCTCTGATAGGCAGAGAGCCAAGGGTGTGTAGTGGTGGAGTGGTGGGCAGCTAGCTCAGAACAAGATCGGGCCTTGACTACCAGGTTCAAAGACTTCCCAAACTTCCTGCATGCAAAACTCCTTTGATGTCCTAGCAAGATGCCAGAGAACGCTTGGAGACTACTTTCAAGTTGGGCTTTCTGAAGGCTGTGATAAGTGTCCCTGGAGCCAAGACTCCAACCCAGGATGTCCTGGTCCTAAAGCATATGGTCCTCTAGCTTTACTTCAGTCTGACTTCTCTCTTGCATGTTCCCACAGATGGCTCCTGGGACAGCATGCATTCCCCGGTTATCTTGCGGGATGTGTGTTCCCACTGGATGTGCTTAGGGGTGGGCTGGAACAAGGAAGCCTGCAGAAATGAACATGGTAAAAAAATCAGTCCCCATTGGGCCACAGATAGATCCTCGCCCACTGCACTCAATTTTTGTTCTTCTTTCCTAGAGGGAAAATCCAGGCAGAATCCAGGGGCCAGAGAACACTGTTTTCAGAGAAGTTACTGGTCTCCTGGATGCTCCAAGCTAATGTGGTGAGAAGGGGAATGGACAAAGCTGGGAGAGTTGGAGAAAAAACTAGCCCTCTGCTGGGAGTAGCTGCACGTTATTGTGACATACCAGAAAGGAATAGAAACTAGTCTCTTAAAGGAAAAACAGATTTAGGAATGAGAGGAATAGCTTCTTCATGGAAGGCATGAAGTGTAAGATCAGAAGGAATGAGAGGCAAACAGAAGGAAAAAATACCAGCAAGGGATTAAAACTGAAGAGAAATTATATGAAGATCCTAAGAATAAAGAAGTGACTAATGCACAAGAGATATGTTGTCAGAGAATAGCTAGCCTCTAACTTGGGTTTTTTTCTGGCTTCTCTGAGAGCTAAGCCTGTTTTCACAGGCCATGATCGAGGAGGGTCATCCCGGCTTCCTTGAGCATGTCTACTTGCAGAAGAGCAGTGACACTGAGAAAGGATAAGGATGGAATCAAGTCTAATCAGACCCCAGCATATCAGACCAGATCCCCATCTAATCAGCTCACAAATGTGTGTGGATTCATGTCATATTTCTGCAACTTACAGCCTTAAGACTTCGGGCAAGTTTATTTAAATTGCCTGGATCTTAATCTCTTCATCAGTAAAATTGATTTATTATCTACCTCAAGTAGTCATTGTGGGGTCTACATTAGATAAGATAATGTTATAAACACCTAGTAATATGCCTGGCATACAGTAAGCCCTTACCAAATGTGGTCATTCTACTGATCCATCTGGATTTCTTGCATTTAATTACATTTCCTGGAGCAAAATATCCAAGACACCTCAAAAATTAGAGTGAACTTAAAAACCAGGCAAAGCCCAGTTAACATCTAGAGATGCTCAGCCATGCTTCCTTTCAGTGGTTTTACCAACCTTCAAATGGCCAGAAAATAGATCCCGCTACTCCCAGCCCCTACCACCATTAAATAACGTTTAGGTTATTTTTTTTAGCCCACCATCCCATTCATATGGGACTCTGAGCTGGTGAATGGCATGCTGCAGACAGAGTATTAACAAATCCTGGCTTCTTTCTCCACTGGACGTGGTGAATGGTTACACATACCATGTTACCCTTTGTGCTCGAGCATCGCTGTCATTTAAACTCCATGGTCAACATTATTTCAGAGGTGTAGTGTGCAATGTGGGTTTTGGTTGAATGTGTAAAGAACTTACATGACAAGCTCTTCATTCAATAGGCTTACAATGACGAAGGCAAAGTGTTTCCCAACACAGACATTAGAATCACTTCTTCACGTTCTTTGTATTTTCTACTGGGGCAAGTGGTTTTCTCAATAGAATTGCTCCTCTGAAATGGAATGGAAATTAGAAGGGAAGTACACATTTTTACTTTTCATTCAGTCTTTCATAGCAAATAGAAGTAAAATAAGATGAATATACATGTAATGTACATTATTATATATAAAATACTGTGTTATATATATAATGTGCTTTATGTATGAATTATGATATATATTACGTGTCTATATAAAATATTACATATGCATAAAATACTATAAAGATCACACAGTAACTGTAGCAGAGGCAATAATGCTCACCATACAGTTTGTTTGCTCTCCTTCTAGCCTATCTGGTCAATGGATTCTGGTCAGAAATGAGACTTGTCACTTTCAGATCCAATCATTGAAGAGCAAATGTGATTTCTCTATGCTTCTCTCTTCCTCTGCTTTGGCAAATGAGGTGTGTTCCACATAGGTGTAGCAACAAGATGGTGGAGCATCCATTAGCATCCATTAGCAGAGCCCCCTCTCCTACCCAATCCTTTGGCTGACTCACAATGGAGAGGCTGCATGAGGGGTAAACCCTTGTTGTGTTAAGCCCCTGGGGTGCTGCAGTTAATTTGTTATCCCAGTATAACTTACCCTAATCTTGATTGATACAGTAACTATTCCTTGGAATTCTCTAAATCAGACCTCAAGTAGAAATTTAAACTCAGAGTGAAGAGTAGCGGGTTTTAGAAGCAATGATTGCATTCTATGATCCTTTTTCAAAATGATGTTAAAAAATCAAGTAATCACACAATTTTATTAAAAATATCTAAGTGTTTTCCTCTTAACTCTGGATAATTTTGTTTAAAATTCCAAACTCTTTTATCTGGATGAGGTTTAAATGATTTTAAGTCTTCAAAGTTCCTCTTATTTCTAGACTACTTTCAAGCAAAGGGACTTTCCCTAATAACTAATAAGAATGTTTCCAAATCTAGTAAGACAGAGGGCTTAGAGTTGTGTCTCACTTGCTCTACAGAAGGTATTCACCAGATATTTTTGTAACATTAAGATAACTGAGCTAATGCTTACAATGTAAAAAATAATAATCATAATAAAAACAAAAACAGCAGACTTCTGCCAGCTTTATAGTTTATGGGAGACAAAATGAAATGGTGAAGGAAACATTTTTCTATTATTATTTTCATTAACATATAATGTAATATTTGTTTCAGGGGTACAGGTCTGTGATTCATCAGTCTTACACAATTCACAGGGTTCACCATAGCACATTTTTCACAATTCATCCACCCCAGGTGGATCCAAGTGATAGAGAAGGAAGCAAACACACTTCAGTGGTTTGAGTTTGAGACTATGAAGTGAGAATACTGTACTGCTTGCTGACTTCCTCACCTCACAGGGGTTTTCTGAGGATTAAATGGTTAAAACACTTTGAAGATGACAAATGCTTAAGAGCTAAGCATTATTATTATCTGAAACTATTATTACATCAATTCCTTGTATAATCAAGTATTATTACTGGAAGCGCTACAAGAAAATCTAATCTTTGGAGATTTTCAGCTCTATTTGCAGAACAAAGGGGCATGGGTATCATTCATCCTAAGTACTTTAGACATGTGAATCGAGAGTATCTAGACAGTGAGTGAGTATTTCTTGTTTGCCCATATTTCAACTAATAAGAACTTTGTATTTATTGGCATGACCCAAAAAGCAATATGGTACTTTGGGGAGGAAAAAACCCACAAGATTTAGATTCTAGAATAAAGTAAAACTAAAATGGAACCTACCCAAACATTTTCAGCTGAGATTAAAACCCCTCCTGGCTATTTGAATAAATTGCTCTTTAAGTAATTAAAACTGTAACCTATGGTCTTTAGTAAATTCTAGCAATTTCTCTGTAGTCAATTTCAAGTATTTTCTAACTGGCTTCTTTCCAAAGAGTACACCTGTGTGTTAGTTGAACAATGTCTTACTGAAAGATGAAATTAACGAATTTTGTTTGATTTGGATCTTGGTTAAAGGAAGTTAGATATTTATATGCAGAGCCACATAAAGAATACTAGCTTAAATTATTCCACCAGGGACTATAATAAGATTTCCATTTAGCTAACAGAACATTAGAATATGCTTAGATAATGAAAACGATTTATCTGTTTTTCTATGAAAACAAGAATTGGAGGAGGGGCAAAGAACTATTATTTTAAGTATAGAACTTCTAGTATTTTACCTTTCTTCCCTTCCATGCCACATCCTCTTCCTAAATTTATTCACTTTTGTTTCTGAACTTTGAAAAGAACTTGATCTACTTTAATTCATGAAAACCCAATAAAACATTGTTTTGACTTTAAATAATGGGCCTTTAATGCCTTTGATCCTCCTTTTCCATGTAAAATAAAAGCCTAATGATTCCTATAAATGGGAGGAATAAAGTTTATTTCAATAACTATTTTCATTTTATGAGGGTAATTTGAGTTTTCACTTTTGTCCATTAATTATATGGGATGTCACAAGTGTTGGAAAATGGGATTTATGTTTCCAGTTTTGATCTCAGTTTTTGCTTTGTATGGAATTAACACATAAGAGCATGGATGCCACCATCCACCCCTGTACCACCTCAAGAGTGCAGGTGTGTGGGGTAAGGATCCGCCATTCACAACCCTACTACAATTCCTGAACAATCACACTTTCCATGGCCCCACAATGACCTCCAAGGAACCCCCATCTTGCTGTCAGAACATGCAAGCTCTCCTTACCCTTGGGCATGTGGACTTCATACAGCCTTGATGGGAACAAATGTGGCTGGCTTCCCATGCCATGTTCTCTGGGACCCAAACCTAGTCAAGATTAGGAGAGATACTCAAGTTTATGAGAGGAGATTTTTAACTATGCCTTGTATGCCTCCTTTATTACCTCTCCAGTTTTTGTAGACTACCTCGGGGAAAGTAATAAATGTTTGTGATTTTTTAAAAAGAATATTCAATTCTACAATCAAAACATTAGAGAAACAAATAAATGAGGATAAATGAAAACAAGTATGGAAATAGATATCATGTGAGAAACATTTTGAAAAAAAAAAAAAGTAGAACACACGTGTGCTAAAAACAGATTGAAATGGATGGAAGGCCCGAGTAGGCACTAAATATTCATGAGGCATGGGAGCCATCAGATTTTCATGAGGCACTAAATAAATATTCATGAGACCTTTAATTAGCCACTTGGTGGTGGTACCCATTTAACCTCCATTTGTTGTCAACCTACTACTCAGTTTGCAAGCTTGTTCTGCAACAATATTATTCATGGGACACTAGTGACCCACAGGGCTGATGCCCAAAGAGTAGCTTTTGCATCTTTGAAGGGCATATGTTCTAAAACCTTAAACACACACATACAAGTAAGTCCTAATTATATTAACATATATATAAAGAACTCTTATAAATCAATAATATAAACACAATAAAAAATTGGCAAGAATTATAAACATGCAGATTCACAGTAAGAGAAATATATGTTAAAGCATGTTTTAGAAGCATATAAGATCAAAGAGAGAAAGAGAGAGTCTTTCAGATACTCTCATAGCCACCCTCTTGTAGCTCCTCCAGGGTTGGGGTGGGACCAGGGAAAGGAAGGAAAAGGCAAATGGATGCTGCACCCTCTTCTCTGTGGGCTGTTGGGACCGACAACCCAATGGTGGCTCTCTCATCAACACACATGTGGTTGGAGGGCCACATACTTCTCAACTTTTATCCGGTTCACCAAAACAATGTTTTTTTAAGCATTCCCAGAGAAGTCTTATGTATGCTGCCTTATACACCTCGATTGCATGTGGCAGCTTCTATTCCAGTCCTTTTCCTGGAAAACTGATGCCTCTGCTTCAAAGGTTTCACTACCCTGAAGTCACGGTGTCTCCCTGCACAAAATGAGGAGAATGGACCACTCCACACTCTGCATCACCCTTTGTCACACAGATTCAAAAGAAGCAAACAGCTATAATTCTTACAAGACAAAATTCTGTCATGGACCCTACTAAGGAGATTCAGTTGCAGAAGAATCTAAAGGACCTCCTCTGGAAGTAATCCCATGGGGTGATCCACAGAGTAACCATTAGGATTTTATCCCTCCATCCTTCCTTCATTTCCTTCATTCTTTTTCTACCTTATGTTCAATTTATAGCGTTGCTACTAAAGTGGGGTCCAGCAACATTGCCTCACCCGGCAGCTGTTAGAAATGTAGAGCCTCGGTCCTACCCCAGACCCACTTCATCAGAATCTCCATGTTAACAAGATCTTCTGGTTATTCAAAGGTACATTAAAGTTGGAGAAGTACTGATTTCTAGAACAGAATTTCTGGATTCTCCTGCTCCAGTCTCTCAAGTCCATATGCATTCTTAGCTGGGGTGGCTCCTTTCTCCATCAGACTCCACCTCATACAAAGCTGTCCTTGGCAACATTTTAGTCCCTGTACCCCTTCTTTTCCGTTTTCTGATGCCCTTTCTTGTGACCTTTGTCCTTCCCTTCCTGTTGATAAATGTCCACTCAGGCTCCTTGGCTCCACTTACCTTCCTCCCAGAGAGGCTAGAAACACACTCTGAGGATCAGCTGGGACTGGCTCAAAGGACCCCGCCCCACCTCTTCTAGTGCCAGATGTAATTTAATCATTCCCAGAGTTCAGAGGTTTATGACTTGTTTCTTGTAGTTCCAAATGTGCGGTCAAGATGCCCCGGTGTTGAGTTGGCAGGACTAATGGCTTATTTAAATATTTTCCAATTCTGCTCTTTCAGACCACTGTTTCCACATTGCTATCACTTGGAAATGAATGTAGTGAAATCATGAAGCTTCTGTCAAGTTTGCCTTTAAACTTTTATACTGATTAAGTCATTATACCAGCAGTTTCTATGAACTAAATCTATTCTGAAAGAAGGAGTATCTGGAACTGGGACCCAAAATCTTTCCATTGGTTCTTGGACATACTTTGTGAGTGTGCTTTTGTTCCTAGACATGGCAAAAAAAATTGTATTTGAAATCCAAAACGGTCGTGGATGACTTTCTGTATTTCTGGGGCACTTGGAGAATCCAACTGCATCCACAGAGTGAAGTGCTTTTATCTGAGTGTGCGCACACACACACACGCACACACAACTGCTGTACCTTATTGTCCAAACTTCTTGTCCCTGTCAGAGATGGAAAAAAAAAAAGGTTATCGCTAGGGAAAAAAATGAACTCAAATACTGGTGATATTATGCATTTTATATATTGGACTATTGAGGACAATTCAGCTGAAAGACATCACTAGTTACACAACTCAGATGACTGATGCTGTGGTTCACACAGGCTACAAAAGAAAAATATAGGTAAACTGGACTCCATTAAAATTAAAAACTTTTGGGGGTGTCTGGGTGGCTCAGTCGGTTAAGCATCTGACTCCTGGTTTTGGCTCAAGTCATTATCACAGGGTCCTGAGATCAAGCCCCATGCTGGGCTCTGCTCTCAGCACAGAGTCTGCTTGTCCCTCTCCCTCTGCTCCTCCCCCTACTCATGTGCAGTCACTCTCTCAAGTAAATGAATAAATAAAATCTTTAAAAAATTAAAAACTTTTGTGCATCAAAAGACACTATCAACAGAGTGAAAAGGCAACCACGGAAAGGGAAAAAATCTTTGCAAATCATACATCTGGTAAGAGGTTAATATCCATAATATGTAAGGAATACCTACAACTTAACAACAGAAAGGCAAAGAGCTCAATTAGAAAATGGGCAAAGGATTTGATAGACATGTCTCCGAAGAAGATCTACAATGGCCAATAAGCAGGTAAAAAGATTCTCCACACCACTAGTCATTAGAAAAATACAAATCAAAATCACAATGAGATGCCACCTCACAACTACTAGAATGGTTATAAAAATGTCAAGTGGTGCAGCCACTCTGGAAAATAGTTTGTTGGTTCCCCAACAAAACTAAACAAAGAATTTTCACATTGAACCAGCAATTCCGCTCACAGTATACATCTGAAAACAGGGACTCAAACAGATACTTATGCCAATGTTCATAGTAGTGTTATCCACAATAGCCAAAAAGTGAAGATAACCTGAGTGTCCATCAACAGATGAACAAATAATAAACAAAATGTGGCAAATGCATACAATGGAATATTGTTCAATAATAAAAGAGAATGAAGTTCTATGCATACAACAATGTGAATGAACCTTGAAGACATTATGTCAAACGAAATTAGCCAGAGTATCTAGAATAGGCAAATTCATAGAGACGGAAAGTGGATACCGTTTACCAAGGGCTGGGGGAAGGGAGCAATCAGTAATTATTGTTCAATGGGTAGGTCACTAGATTCATACAGAGAAACCATAGACCCCTCCCCTTAAGGGAAGGAATCTCAAAGAATTTGGGGCCATGTTTTAAAACCACCACACTCTCTGTAATGGGTTGAATTGTGTCCCCCACCACACACACCTAGTCCTAAATCCTGGTACTATAAATGTGACCTTTTTTGGAAATAGGGTCTTTGTAGATCTAATTAAGTTAAAGATCTTGGTATGAGATCATCTTGAATTTAGGGTGGGCCCTAAATCCAATAACTAGTATCCTAACTAGAGAAAGGAGAGAGAAATTTGAGATGCACAGACATAGAGACCCAGGAAAGAAAGCTTTGTGAAGATGAAGGCAGAGACTGGAGTTATGACAAGCCAAGGAATGGCAGGACCACCAGAGGCTGGAAGAGGGAAGGAAGGATTCTTCCCTAGAGACTTCAAATGGAATGTGGCCCTGCCAACACCTTGATTTCAAACTTCTGGCCTCCAAAACTGTGATAAAATACATTTCTGCCATTTTAGGCTGCCAAGTTTATGGAAATTTCTTATGGCAGCTCTAGGAAACTAATACACTACACCTGTGAAGAAATAAAGAATTGTGTAAGTTTTTAGCTTTTACGTCTTCCAATAAATTTGGGGAACTGGGAGGTGCTGCTGTCAGGATAGAATCTGTCGCCTCTACTCTACTCCTCTCCTCCTCTATTCTACCCTGTTTTCAGATGGTGGGGTCTCTGATACAGCGCTGTCGTCTTTGACTATCCTTGGTGGCAAATCAAGTTCAAGAGCACTCCTGCTATCACTCTGCTCATGATACTCCCATCATTCCAAATAAGAAATTGTTGATTTTGCCCCTCAGGATGGACCATCCACTTTACAGAACTCTCCTCTGTCAGCATTCTCTGAGACATCCAAGACACACACATCATCTCCTGGTTTCTCCTGGTTGATCTCCACCGCATTTCTTCACAGATTGTGGTTCAAGGTTATAGATGTTTCCTTTTTTGTTGAAGATGGGGATACGTCTGATTTTTTTTTACTTTGTTGCTTTGATTTACTATCCAAGATGAGAAGGTAGCATAATCTTAACATTATTCTGCCTCTTAAAAACTGGGAGTCCAATCACGCCATCCCAAATTTTGATATTCTACAGCAGAGGTTGGCAAACTTTTCCTGTCAAGGGCCAGATAGTAAATATTTGAGGTCTTGCATTGCAACCACTCAACTCTGCCATTGTAGTAAAAAGCAGTCATAGGCAACATGTAAACAAATAAGCATGGCTGTTTTCCAATCAAACTTTGTTTGTGAACAACAATGGAATATAGTACATGCAACGCGCAATGTGATTTTCGAGGCTGGGTCGTAAAAGACATGCAGCTTCTGCCCTGTTTCCTGGGACACTGAGAAATCTGACCATCCTGAACTGCCATGCTGGAGAGCCTTTAAAATCCCTAATGAGATACTACACACAGAAACATGTGAGGGAGCTCCTCTCCTCCTAACGGCCACCAGCACCAAATGTTTCTAGCCCTATGCTGTCCGTTACCTTACCCATGTGGCTAAGGAACACTTGAAATGTGGCTGGAGTACCTGAAGAACTGAATTTTAAATTTTAGTTTATTTTAACATTAGGGTTAATGTAAAATACATCATTACTAATTTTTATACTAATGGCATGTTGAAATGATAACATTTTGGATATACTGGGTAAAATAAAATATATTATTAAAAATTAATTTTACCTGCTTCTTTTTCCTTTTTTTAAAATGTGGCTACTATGGGGTGCCTGAGTGGCTCAGTTGTTAAGCGTCTGCCTTCACCTCAGGTCATGGTCCCAGGGTCCTGGGATCGAGCCTCGCATGGGGCTCCCTCCTCCGCGGGAAGCCTGCTTCTCCCTCTCCCACTCCCCCTGCTTGTGTTCCCTCTCTCGCTGTGTCTCTCTCTGTCAAATAAATAAATAAATATTTTTTAAAATGTGGCTACTAGGAAATTCTAAATTAATTATGGCTCACATTATATATTTTTAATTTTATTTATTTATTTTAAAACCAGTATAATTAACATACAGTGTTACATTATTTTCAGGTGTACAATATAGTGATTCGACAATTCAATAGATTACTCAGTGCTCATCAAGGTAAGTGTACTTTGAGGTAAGTGTACCCACCCCCCCACCCATTTCTCCTCTGGCAACCAGCAGTCTGTTTTTTTGTTTGTCTCTTTTTTTTAAGTTTGTTCATTTGTTTGTTTCTTGAATTCCACATATGAATGAAATCATATGGTATTTTTGTCTTTTTCTGACTGACTTATTTCACTTAGCATTATACCCTCTAGATCCACCCACATTGTTACAAATGACAAGATACTCTTTTTATGGCTAAATAATATTCCATTATATGTACCACATCTTCTTTATCTATTCATCTATCAATGGACACTTGGGCTGCTTCCATCATTTGGCTACTATAAGTGATGCTGCAATAAACATAGGGGTACAGAAATATTTTCAAATTCATGTTTTCATTCTCTTTGTGTAAATAGGCAGTAGTAGAATTACTTTATATTTCTATTGGAAAGAGTTTCTCAAGCATCATCTCCAGGTTCAGGAGTCCAGAGCTGGGGACCCTAGGCAGTTGTCTCCCACCTTGCCAGGTGAGTCACTTGAACCAGATGAGCTTCCACAGGACTTTCATGCCTCTGCTGTCCCCAAGCCTGGAACAAACCTAAATTCACAGTGGGTCCTGCTGGAGGTTAAAGGACACTTTGGAACAGACAAAAAGTTCTTTCTTTGCCTGATGCTGTTTGCTCCTTTAGAGCACTAAGGCATTTTAGAACAATTTTAGTTGCTTGCTTTGAATACCAGCTCATCTCATTATTAGCTGTCTGATCTTAAGTGTGTTTCTATACCTCTCTGAACATCTTATTCTTCATGTTAAAAAAAGAGAGAGAGAGAGAGAGAGACTTATTGTGAATCCATTTGACCTGCCCTACTCTGTGAGTTTCTTGAAGATGTGATGTGATCCCTGCCTGGTGGAGATGTTGTGAGGATTAGGCATCAGGGCCCACCGAACATCTAATGCTCAATCAACAAATAAATAATACTCAGTGCCTAAGAGCTCTGAAGGACCAGGAGGGGAAAGTCCTCGAGAACACAGCACTGATGAAAGAGTTTACATTCGTGTGCGTGCGTGTGTGTGTGCATGCATATATGTATCACACATGTATATGTGTGTGTGTGTGTGTGTTGCTTGGGAGGAAGGGGGTGCAGGAGACAAACAATAAGCAAATAAACAAATATGTACATAACTCCAGGTGGGGTCTGTACTGGGAGGAAGGATAAAGTAGGATGAGCTGCTGCTGAGGGCCAGGGTGGAGAGGCTGGTTGGGGAAGTCTTCTCGCTAAAGGGACCTCCACCGAGGGTCAGCGTTGGCCATGTCTCCATTTCATCAAGTGCCAGGCCCGCAAGGATACAGCCTTTGGGCAGAAACCTGTCCTTTAACACTGCCTCTTTTTGCTTTTCCTGTATCCACCAACACTGTTTTTCTTGTTACTCCAAAACTGCCGGTATAATCCCAGAATCACCAGATCAGTGCAATTTTCTAAGAAAACAATTTAACAAAAGCCATTTCGCCTAAAATCAATCCCTCTAAAGTGAATTTGCATCTAGGCAACTTGCTCAGGGATGCTACTTACACCTACCTTTTTAAAAAAATAACTGCTAGAGCTTTTTCTATGCAGTAAGTCAGTTTTATCCTCGTGAAATTTTTTTTCTAATTATTTTTCTGTTTCGGTCACTTGCTAAAACATCTCTTATTTTCCTGTTTCTGATAAATATGTCTGTGGTTATTCCCATATGATTAACCAAATTGATCACTCTTGCGATTTCTACCTGCTTGATTCTTTGTTTCTTTATATCTATGTGTCTCTCTGGGATTACGGACACAAATCAACCCTCCTGTGGTTGATGCATTTACTACTGGGACAGAGACAAACGATTCTGCAGAAAGCTTCCTAGTGGAAAGTTTTTACTATGTGCTTCTAGCTTCGTAAATTGGAAAAATAAAATGACAATTTCTGTGCGGCTGTGCACCTTAAACCCACCTGGCGAGAGCAAGCTTCGGTAGCCCACGTGTGTGGGCAGAGACCGGGCGAAAGGTTTTCTGACTCCAGACTCAGTGCGTCAATTAAGCACTCTACACTGCTTCCATTAATAATTTTGTAAATGTACTAATTATGCTGCTAATTAGTTAAATAAGACACCGTTGATCTACCATTTGCTCAAACACTATCTCATTTGCACTTCCAAAACGTCACTTCTTGTTACCACTATCACTTTAATGAGAAGGAGATGTGATTGAATGGATGAACAAATTAATTATGTAAAGCAGGGTTTAGAAACTTCGTCCAGTGATGGTAGAAAAAAAAAAGAAAAGAAAAACTGAGCCCAGGAAATAGTTGAACAAAGTAACAAAGAAACATCCTCCTTTAGAACATATAGGCCAGTCATTCTCGGATGGGGGAGATCTTGTACCCACTCATGGCACCTCTAGAAATGTCTGGAAATTTTTATTGTCACATTGGAGAGAGGGTCCCACTGGCATCTCCTAGACGAGGTTACAGATGCTGCTAAAACATCCTACAATGCACAGGACAGCCCCTCACAGGAAAGGACTCTCTGACCCAAAATTTTCTCTGAGGGAGAAAAACCTGGATTTAAGGGCTGCTGATATAAGGAGATTAAAATGGGATGTGCTCTGAGGACTAACTGATCTTGAAGGGGATATTCTTCTCTGTGTAATCTGTTTCCCCAGTAGTCCCTTCCATGTTTTGCCATTCACAGCCAAGCCCCATGTCAGAAAGAAATCCTGTTCCTATGTGCATTTTCTCAGCCTGCAGTCTTGGGTGAGGTGGTTTTGCTTCTCTGTTTTCTCTGGCACAGTACCCTTCTCCAAGCCTAACTCTTGCTCTCAGCAGAGAGAAAAGCCATTATGGCCTCAAGTTCGGTCCCTGCTCCCAGATGCATTGTCTGGGCGAGGCTCCCCTGATCAAGCAGAGTGGGCGGGGTCTCTGGCTCAATCTACTCCCTTTCTGGCCAAGGCCTGAAACCAATGGAGGCAGGGGAGGGTTTTCTGTTTCTTTCCATCTGTCCTTCTGACACCATGCTCCCCGTGTCTCTGCTCTTCCTCTTCTTTCTTCCCTCACTCCTCCCTCAGACAACCTGTGGAATCCTTACCCCTGGCTTTCTGACCAGCCCGCCCCATGGATGTCTAGACCTCAGGACTCCTTTCTTTCAGGCTTCCTTTTATTTTTTTAATTTTATTATGTTAGTCACCATACAATACATCATTGGTTTTTGATGTGGTGATCCACGATCCATTGTTTTCGTATAACACCCAGTGCTCCATGCAGTACGTGCCCTCCTTAATACCTATCACCGGGCTAACCCACCCCCCTCCCCTCTAAAACCCTGTTTGTTTCTCAGGCTTCCTTTTAAACCCCATTCTTGGATAGGGTCACTCAGGAAAGAGTCAAGAAGTTGATGACTGATAATTAGTGTCTGACCCCTTCAGGCAGAGCTGCCTTTTAGCAAAGGACTGTGGCAAAGTAGGACAACTACCTAATGCACCCCAACAAATGTGCAACACTTATTCTGAGGCCTGCCTTCATCTTAGCCCTGCCATGATCATCTGGTTTCATTACTGTCTACAGCTGAGCTTCCTTATCCCAGCTGGCCTCTCCCTGCCCTTTCCCTCGAAACTCCCACGGTGATCCTACCATTCTTAGTCCAAGGTTTTGTTTTGTTTTCACAGGACATTTACCTGTTCCAAATAACTTTTTTATTTATTTATTTTTAAAGATTTTATTTATTTATTTGACAGAGAGAGAGACAGCGAGAGAGGGAGTACAAGCAGGGGGAGTGGGAGAGGGAGAAACAGGCTCCCCGCAGAGCAGGGAGCCTGATGCGGGGCTCGATCCCAGGACCCTGGGATCATGACCGGAGCTGAAGGCAGACGTTTAACGACTGAGCCTGGCCCTACACCATCATGCACTGCGGGACAGAGGTCATTTTCCAAGGCCCAGATGGAAGAAGCATGTTTATTCTTTGAGAGAAAATTAATGGGTAGAAGTATCCCAGTGTTGGAAAGGACAGTCCTTTTTTTGTGGCTATGCTTCTCTCCATGCCAGACATGCTAGGGCTTGTGCCTCTTGAACTGTGGAACAAAATCCCCCATTCTCATTTCTCGGCTCTTAAGAAATTAGAAATTGAGTCTCCGGTTCATTTGGTTACATAGGTGCAAAATGCTTAAAGCACATGTGTGAGAACACAGTTAAACACAACAGCAATTAAATCAGCACTTTAAAAAATGGTTTTGAAATAATGCAATATATGTTAAG
>NC_138378.1:108968681-108996711 GCF_054177405.1 Leptonychotes weddellii
GAAGGTAGCGGGAGGGGAAGAATGAAGCGGAGGAAATCGGAGGGGTAGACGAACCATGAGAGACGATGGACTCTGAAAAACAAACAGGGTTCTAGAGGGGAGGGGGTGGGAGGATGGGTTAGCCTGGTGGTGGGTATTGAGGAGGGCACATTCTGCATGGAGCACTGGGTGTTATGCACAAACAATGAATCATGGAACATTTCATCTAAAACTAATGATGTAATGTATGGGGATTAACATAAGAATAAAAAATAAATAAATAAATAAAAAATGGTTTTGGTTTGTTAAAATGCTTGAGTCTAGATGAGGTGGTTAAAGCGTATTCTGAGATCCCATTTAGGGACTGTATTAGGTCATAAAAGTTCTTTGCAAATCCCACTTGAATTTCGTAGCCTGTTTAAATTATGTAGTATTGGACCATCATTGAAACCATTCCAGATCTAAGAGATTTGCCAACATGGCCTCATGTACCGCCTACTACTGTTGGATTAAGCTTTGAGCCCACCAACACTGACGAAGCAAACACTCTGCAGAGAGCTAGCCACAGAGATCACGGAGCTGCTGGGAGCTAAGAATTGAGAGAAAACGTTAATGAGGAGCATACCTTATGGACTGTGAATTTGGGGAGCATTTTGAGGGGAAATCTTTTTTTATGCAAAGCTTCTTTTTAGATTTCCACGCTTTACCATGAAAAATGACAATGATTTTCAAAATGTGTCTTTGGCAGTGAAGACTATATTTTGGTCTGATAAAAATCTTAGCTTCCTCTTTTAACCAACAGCTCATCTAAAACCTTTTACCAAATTCAGAATGTAAGAAAAATTACAATTAAGTCTGGAGGGTAGGAAACACAAAATCGGCTGATGGGAAACTCAGTTATGCTTGGATGCAGCCTGTGCACAATTGTATGCATTTCTGTGTCCAACCACACAGAGCAACGTCCGTGGTGCTGAACGCAAAAGCTTCAGGCGCAAGGAGCAATGATTAAACTAGATCAGGTCGGGCGCCTGGGTGGCTCAGTTGGTTAAGCGACTGCCTTCGGCTCAGGTCATGGTCCTGGAGTCCCGGGATCGAGTCCCGCATCGGGCTCCCTGCTCGGCGAGGAGCCTGCTTCTCCCTCTGACCCTCCCCCCTCTCGTGTACTCTCTCTCATTCTCGCTCTCTCAAGTGAATAAATAAATCTTAAAAAAAAAACTAGATCAGGTCCAGGAACACACATTGGGACTAGAAAGAGGGACCTTCCAAAACTCTGAGTTTTGCTTTCATCTGTAATCATCTTGCGAATAAATAGAAATTCTATTACGTGAAATCCTGGCACCTTGTTACTACAAAAGAGCCATGTGTACAATTACTATGAGCTATTACACCTTGTCAATTCTAGATCACAGAGAAAGACGTATAGTTGCCTTCACATGGTTAATGATCTCCTAATGAAGTGCATTTCTGCATTGATAGGGACAATTTAAATATTTCTAACTGATTACCTGAGTTTCATTTCTCTGTTAAACAAATATCTGTAATATTGAATAATATGCTTCTGTTTGGGTTTATCTTGAGGAAATTTGAATTGTCTTAATATTTGCTAATCACGTACAGATTTCAAGCACCATGTTTTCAAATTAAGCTTGCTTTTGTTTGAGATCTTTCCTTTAAAAATATAGACTTAGCTAACTAATCTACATTTTATTGTATTTTAAGCAAAGACAGAAGGAAGCTTTGAGGAAAAAGTTAGCATGCACTGTTTTCTTTTTTCAATAGCTGTAAAGGAAAATAGAATGATCAGCCAAAAGCAAATGACCAAAAGGATTAACAGGTTGTAAGACGACAGGTTTAGGAACTGGGTAGCTAAAACACACTGTCTTCTTCAAAGGCTTCAGAGAAGAGATTAGCTTACTTATATTTCCAGGAGCACGGTGGATTCAATCCTCAGAATGACTCCTGATAAACACCACCAAAATTTCTGAAATAAAATAATTTTATTCATTTTTTTAACTTGACAGAAACGTCAGGAATCTTCAGAAGAAAAAAAAGGGGGGGGAACTAAACAAATACCAAAGTCAGCTAAATGAAAGCCCGTAAGTGCCAGAAGAAAACATGCATGGGCACCACTTTAACCTCAATGTAGAAAGAGACTTTCTTGCTGTAACTCAAAATCCAGAGGCAATAAAACTAGGAGAAAATATTCATGACAGGTATCACAGATAAAGGGCTCATAGCTCTAGTTTTAAAATTTGGGAGGAAAAAAGGACAAAACCACAGATAATTCACAAAAAGAGATATAAAAATGGCTCCAAACAGAAAAGGTGTTGTCCTTACTCATGATAAGAAAAATAGAAGTAAAACCATACTGAAATACCATTTTTTACCCAATAGATTAGTACAATTTAAAAATGTGGCAGTGCACTCTGTTGGCAAGGCTGTGGGAAATTGATGGTTTTGTACATTGCTGGTGGAGTTTCGAAAGGGGAAGGACCCTGTATAGAGAGCAGTTTGGCAATATCCAACAGAACCATGTATGCTTCTCAACCCA
This sequence comes from Leptonychotes weddellii, assembly GCF_054177405.1. Lineage (NCBI taxonomy): Eukaryota > Metazoa > Chordata > Mammalia > Carnivora > Phocidae > Leptonychotes > Leptonychotes weddellii. The sequence continues at coordinate 108,971,212 of NC_138378.1, forward strand.
TAAATCCCCCTGCTAGAAATCTACCTAGAGGATACCCCTCCAACAACACGAACATTCATGTGCACAAAGCTATTCATGATAGCATCTTTTGTAATTACAAAATGTTGGAAACTACCTGAATATCCAAGCACAGGAGATCAGTTGGATCAACTCTGGTGTATACACTCTATGGAATACAGCCATTAAAAAAATGAGGGTGATCACGATGAATTGCTGTGGAGTTATTTCTGAGAGATATTATTAAGTGAAAAAAGCAAAATGCTGAAGAGTATGCTACCTTTTGTGAAAGGCTGAAAAAAAAAAAAACATATATGCCTCTATTTGCCATTATAAAACAGAAATACAGGATGCATTCACCAGAAAACAATGAGGTCAGTTACGAGCAAGAAGGGAGAATGGAATGTAAAGGACATGAGAGGGAGTGAAATATCTTTGACTTTTGAAAGCATTTCATTGTCTTCGATGTTCAAAAAGGAAATTAAATCAATCAGAACAGGAACGGGATGGTGGAAGCTGGGAGTCACCTAAAACACAGAGCAAGAAAATGAGAAGAGAGAGGAAAGAAAGTGCAAATGAGAAACCCAGTGGGGTAAAACATTACCAACAGGTGTGTTGGGTTGAAGAGCATCCCCCTAAGAATTCATGTCCTTCCCAGAACCTCAAAATGGGACCTTATTTGGAAATAGGGTTGTTGTAAGTGTAATTAAGGTAAACTGAGGTTACACTGGATGCACTCTTAATCCAGTATGACCGATGTTCTTATAAGAGGAGAAGGGACACACGGAAAGACATCACTGAGAAAAAGATGAGAAAATACACCAGGAAGAAGGACATGTGATAAAGGAGGTGGAGATTGGAGTGGTCTGTCCATGAGCCAAGGGATGTCAGGATTGCCAGCAGCAGCCCCAGCCAGGAGGGCACATAGCCAATTCTCCACAAGAGCTTTCAGAAAGAGGAGGGCCCTGTCAACACCTTGATTTTGGACTCCAGCCTCCAGAACTGCTGGAGGATAAATTTCTGCTGCTTTAAGATACCTAGTCTGTGGTAATGTGTTACAGCAACCACAACAAACTAATACAATAAGCACATCTGGGTAAAGGGAAGAGAGAATATACCTTGTACTGTTTTGTTTTGTCTTCTGCAGCTCTTTCTAAATTTGAAAGTATTTCTTTTTTTTTTTTAAAGATTTTATTTATTTGAGACAGAATGAGAGAGAGAGAGAGCACATGAGAGGGGGGAGGGTCAGAGGGAGAAGCAGACTCCCCGCCGAGCAGGGAGCCCAATGCGGGACTCGATCCAGAGACTCCAGGATCATGACCTGAGCCGAAGGCAGTCGCTTAACCGACTGAGCCACCCAGGCGCCCCGAAAGTATTTCTAAATAAAGGCAAACAAAAAAAAATAGGGCTTCTAAGAATCTTAAGGGCCTGGTCCCATTGATTGCAGTCCCTCAGAGAGCCTAGAGATTTGTGAGTGTGACTTTGGTCTAACAGAGAGACATAAATTGATACACGAAAAGCTCACAGCATCTTTTCAGGAATTTTATCAACTTAGACTGAAAGCAACAAAGAGAACACAAAGTGAAAAGAGGACTTTGTACTCCCAGACTGCTATGGGCAGGAAACTGCCTTAAAAAACTCCCCAGCTCCAAACACAGACCGTTTCATATGGAAAAGGACAGGGGACTCAGAGGGCAGAACCAAGAGCCCAGAGAGCAAACGGTCCTGGAGAACAATTCCCAGGCAATCCGACTGAGCCCTAAGCAAGGAGCAGGCGATATATACCTGGCTGAATTTCAGAATTACTCTGACCAAGTAACTGCTGTGTACTCTCGCGTCTCCTGTTTTGGGATGGGAGTGTCTATAGCAGCTGATTTATGTGTGTCTCAGTCTTTCAGGCTGAATGCATAAAGGACAGAAAACTTGTCTCTTCTCTCCACAGGTCTTTAGGTGAAACAGAATGATACTCGAGGAATTGTACCTGAGGGACAGTACACCCCACAGAGGAGCTTTATCTGCACCTGGACCTGATCTAGATGGTGAGATCCTGACTTCGAGCTGACTGTTAAAGGGATGAGAACTGGTGGTTTAGGGGTGAGAGATGGGTGTATTTTGCATATGTGAGGGATGGCAACTCTTGTGGCCAGAGGGCAGACTGGGACATGCAGAGGGAGGGTCTTTTCCAACTATGGGCATGACAATACTGTCATTCCATTTGCTCTCCCTACTATGTGACTTTGACTCTTCTCCCATCAGTACAGGTCTGTAAGAGGGTTGCCAGCCGTAACAAGTGAAAATGCAAGAAACCCAAATAATTTTTTAGTATACATATGACCCCAAAATTGTATGTGACACACTTAATGCTAAAAAATATTGTTATTTATCTAAAATCCAAATATAACTGAGCATCCTGTATTTTATCTGACAATCCTAGAATTCCTCCCACTGAAGTCAGTGGGCTTGTGATTATGGCAGAGATGCTATGTGAGTTCCTGGGCGAGGTCAGGAAGGATGGTACAGCGGCCTGGTCCTCTCCCTTAGGTTGTTTGCTGTTGGAATCTAATCACCGTGCTATGAGCCAGCCCACGTAGTCTGTGGTCCACATGGAGGGCAACAGGGCTGCTGGCCCAACAGCTCAGGCTAAGCCCCAGACAGGGGCTGGCAGCAACCTGCTAGCCACGTGTGAGAGTGATCTTCAAAGTGGATCTGGGGGCACCTGGCTGGCTCAGTCAGTGGAGCTTGCGACTCTTGATCTCCGGGTTGTGAGTGCGAGTTCCACATTGGGTGTAGAGACGGTTTTAAAAAAAAAAGTGATCTTTACTCCAGTGCATCCCTGAGCTAGCCCAGCTCGGCCACTAAGTTTTAGGGTTGTTTGTTATGTAACAATAAGATAACTAGAAAAACAGGTCGCATGTTATATTAATCAGGGTTCTCCAAAAAAATGAAACCAACGGTATAAATATATACACACAGCATATATATAGAGAGAGAGACAAAACAGAGAGAAAGGGGGAGACCAAGAGAGGTTGAGAATTCAAGGAATTGTCTTAAATGATTGTGGAAGCTTGGCAAGTCCTAAATCTGCAGGGTGGGCCAGAGGCTGGAGACCCAAGCAAGAGTTGCAGCTGCAATCCAAAGGCAATCTTGTGGCAGAATTCTCTCTTTCTTGGGGGTAGGGGGCAGTCAATCTTTGTTCTATGAAGGCCTTTATCTGATTAGATGAGGCCCACCTGCATGATGAAGAGTGACCAAAGTCTACCAATTTAAATATTAATCTCTTCTGAAAAATAACTTCACAGAAATATCCAGAATAAAGTTTGACCAAATATCTTGGCACCATGGACCAGCCAAGTTGACATATAAAATTAACCATCACACACATCAAAGGCTTATAGCTCATGATTTGTCTAAAACAGCACTTTTCTTCTGGGCCCTAGAGAGGTCTTGATATTTTTGTATATATGACTTCATAGGAAATGACAGAAGTACATGCTCTTTGCTGCCAAGATTTACCATGATTGGCATTGAAATTACAATTCTGGGGGGTAACATTCATTAGATGACAGAACAGGTTTGAACAATCCCTTTAACACCATACAGAGAATGACCCAAGTGGCAGGTATCTCTCTCAGAACCCCAGAAACTATGAGAGGAGGTCAAGACAGCTTTGATAAAAGGCATACATGTTTCAAGGCTTTGACACAAACGACCAGTGTCCAGAGATGAAAATGGATGGGAGGGTTACTTCCTACTTCCACTTACCCCTGACCTGTGGAAATGGGGTGGTGAGAACACGCAGTGCTGCTCCATCCATAGTTCTGGAATGTACCCAGCAAGGGATGGACATGACAGGAGCATCTCTTCCCGTCCTGTAAGAATCACAACGGTGGAGTGTATTGTTTCAAGGAGGCCTTTCTATCATTCTCTTACCTCTCCACCTTTATGCTTTATTCTGGCCCCATCCCTCAACTTGCTTAGGTGAAACAAATATTCCTCTTTGAAAGGAAAAAAAGGGGGAACTCTTTATGCTATATACCAGAAAATATTTAAAAACCTAAACCCAAGGTCACAAGACTTTTGCTCTCACCACAAGACTTACCGACCAGGACTCTGCCTTCCTTCAGAGGGATCATGGATTGTCCTAGGACATCAGAAAAGAGATAGTTCCACACAGTGTGATTGGGTAGAGCACGATCAAAAGCCCTGGAAAGAATGTTATAACTACTCCAGGGGCCACTGGTAGCATGTTGACTGCTGCAAGGAGGTTTCTCTTTGAGAAGCTAGCCCCAAGAGCAAGTGGCATAGCTCCTCAACCCAGGGGATACTCACAAGGAGTCTAGACAACCTGTGAGCACTGGCTTAACTCCTTTATGGCTCATGCATAGTGACTACCTTGGCTGCTTGCTCAGGTGAACACGAATGATCTCCAGATGCCATCTCTCTTCCTCTCCCATGGCCCATCCTCCTTCCCCACCTTCTTCCCTAACTAATCATATCTTCTCCTTTTCTCTCTCAATGCCCCTAGCCTAAAGAATGTCTCCAAGCTTTCTCTTATCACATAATCTTCCAGTCTACAGTCCAGGTACTGTAAGGAAGTTCCTCCCCTTTCTCTGAGACTTAGAGTTTTGAAACACAAAAGCAAGGATTGCCTTCTTTCTGTTTTCTGCTCTGTCTTTCCTACCCTGCTTTAGGGAATGTGAAATGCCCACTCCACCAGGTGGGAGAAGGGCCAGAAGGACACACCAGGGACGAAACTGGATTAGTTATTATTTCAACAGCATCATACCACAGGCATGCTCATTTTGAAAGCATGGAGTAGGTAGGAGACACCAATGACCCAATCAAGGTGAGCGGCAACTTCGCAGACTCCATCCGCAGCTACACCTGGACCCAATGTTTCTCCTTCAAAGCGCTGTTTATTAATTCATTCATTCACTCACTCACTCAGTGACGTTAACATTTTAAATTTTATTTTGCTAACTACTTAGTCTGATTGAAGTGTGAGGCATAAACTATCTAATAAAATGAGTAAAGAAAAAAATCACTTGGGAAAAGGACATAATTTTCCAAGTCCACAGAGGTCAGAAATTATATTGAATGAGTGAGCAACCAAGTTCAAATTATCATGTTGAACGGAGCAAACACTTGTGAAGAATGAAGGAAAATATCAGCACTGACTGTAGAACACCAGGCCTTCCAATGCAGCCAACGTTGATAGAAACAAACATTCATCTGTCAGCAGGTGGGGTAGGATATGGAAACACACGCCTCCGAATGGAGCACCTACGGGAATAAAGGTATTTTCCCAACAAAGCCTTAGTTACAATTACAGTAAAACATCAAAGAAAAAAAGATTACAGTGAAAATACAAGCTACTCTCCTTCAGGAGAAACAGCTTGGTAGATAGAGTTAGGGAGTGGGAGGGGCTTACCTGTTGGAATCTCATTCACAGGATCTTGGAAAAACAGAGATGAAGAAGTTACTAAAATTGCCATTCTCCCAACCTTTACTGTTTATGCTATGGCTCATGGATGTCCTTGCAAATTTGATTTGAAAAAAAAAAAACAAACCTGTGGATTTCTTCTCCCTAAAATTACATAAACATGCAATTCTTAAAATTTCTTTTATTTCATTGAAAATTGATTTGTTCAGTGACCTGATATCAATATTGCGTAGTGGAAAGAACACTGAACTAGCTCTGCCACGAGCATGGGCAAGTTCATGTAACCTCTGTGGATCTCAGTTTCTCATCTGTAAAATAAGAAGTTTGGACTAAATGACCTCCATGTGCCCTTCTATTATGATGTGTTCATAATTGAAGGGAAGTTCAGTATTCCTTAATGGACAGTCTTGCATTAGAAGCAAGTGCTCTTCGTGGAAGGGGTGGCTGGTTGATTTACTTTTCTCACTCTTTCTTCCTGAGTTCTCCTTTACTCTGTGGACCCTGGTCAATTCGTGCAGCTACCCTCATGCTGACTTCAGAAGGACTCTACATACCCTCAGGCTCAGGATGGAAACAGGTGCTGCCTTGGCACTCCTGAATAATGCTTAGATAGGGCTGAAACATTTAAAATGTAAATACACAGAGAGAGCAGCATGCATCTAGAGTGAATCAACTTATAAGCTATGGCTTACTCAGTTTTACTCTGTGATGCACAACGGTCCCAACTTAGTCTGCATCCCCATATGCCTCCTCACCTGAAAGTGTCCTTATGGAAATTCAGACTCCTCACAGTTCAGGCTCAGAGAAGATGAGAAAGGCCCAGTTATTTATCAACTGAGTTCCCCCTTACAATTGTTCTGGTTTTATCTGAAGACTTTGCCTGTTCTCTAGATGATAGACACCAAGAATGGCCTTTTGGGAAGGCCCCATTCTCACCCCTCACCACCAATTCAAGAGTCATGTCCTGGCAGAATTCAGCATGATAGTCTTGTTATATTAGAACACAGCACAGTAACCCTGGCTCTCCTCCTGCAAAATAACGGAGTGGGGGGCATATATATGAAAACAGATCAATATTATAACTTTGGTAATTGCTATAATGCGGATGCATTAGTCACAATTAGAGTTGGTGAATATAAGAGAAAACCTAACTAATGACTGCATACCATAAGCATATTTCAAAAGCACAAAGTGGATAAACAAATTTTTATCTCTTAGGTAAAAGAAGTTCAGAAGTACATAGCCCAAGGCTATTAGCTTTAAGACAGCCTCACAGTGTCAATCACAGATTTTTCCATCTTTCTGCCCCACCATCTCTAATACATGGTATTCATTCTTAACAGAGCCTTATGGTCCAAGATGGGTGCTACAGGTCCAGCCAATACATCCACATTCCAGGCAGTATGTAAATACAAAAAGGGTCAGTGCCAGCTATCAGTCTGCAGTCCAAGATTTCTTGGAAGTTCCACCCAGCATCTATTTGTAGCTTATTGGCCAGAGATTGGTCACTTGGACACAAGACGTTTGGGAACTGGGCACACTGCCACTCCAAATAAAATTAAAAAGCCTTTATGAGGGAAAGAGAGAAGAATGGATATTGGATTGGCAGTAAAGTAGCCATCTCTGCTTTAGTAGATGTGTACAAAGTACAGTGGGAATTCTGGAATATGCCTGAGGCAGGTAGGAAAGGCTTCCTTGAAAAGGTTTAGCATTTGAACTGAAGACAATTAATTAGCCTCCCCAGTTGGTGAAGGCCACCCAAGATTATACAAAATAGATGTGTAAAGACAAAGGGATCAAATTTAGCTGGTAGGAAAACTCTAGATTGTTCAACTCCTAGAGAAGGGAAGATGAGAACAGAATGGAAGATTAGGGCCAGATCATAAAGACTTGTTTGCTGGATAGAGGAGTGTGGGTTTCATCCTATAAGTAAGAGGGAGCCAATGAGCAATTTTAAGCATGGGAGTGACACAGTCTGATTTGCATGACTGTAAGATTACTCAGCACTTACACCAGGATATGTTCATTGGTGAGTGGGAGAAGGGGAATTCTGTCTTATCCCAAATGGCTCACCTCAACAGGGAGTCACTAACAGATGCTAAAAGGACATCTTTGGTGATGGGGGGAAAAAAAAGGAGGAGCAAGGCAAATAACTGGGCTAAAAACACTTTCCAAAACTTCCTTGCAAAGATCACACACACACACACACACACACACTACAGACAAACCCAGTATAAACACATTCCAAATCTGCGGAAGTTTACAGGGAAATTTTGGGATTCAGATAAACATAAAGGAGGGAAAAAAATTAAGAGATGGATAAAAAGTCACAGATTTAATTCTGATCTATTCCTTTGTTCTGCCTTTTACAGATCAGTCTCCCCCACCACCACTTAAATTCTATCTCACTTTTAACATAATGGAGAGCCAATTTTTTAATCAAAAGCCATTTTTAGGATCAAAGAGAAACATATTTCTAGGCGGATAGTATGTTAGCTCTATCTTGTAATATCATATGGTGAGGGGTATTCAACTAAAATTAGAGATGATATTTACTGAAATTCTCAAAAAAAAAATCAAATGCCTCCAAATCCAGGGGAGGCAAACTGAATCTTTTTTCTTTCAGGATATTTTTCTCAAGTACTAGCGGAAGTGCTAATGAGAGACAGGCCTCCTTGCCATCCAGTGACAAATGTAATAGGTTACATGAAACCACAGAAAATGAGTCTATTTAAAAATGTCAGATACAACACTAAAGGAAAACTCAGTCTTGTATTTTTTCCTCTTGATCACGGCCTAATAGAGACAATTCAGAAATGATTTCTTCTGAACTTGGTGATATCCATGATTGAAACAGTGTTGCTAATGATAACAATGTGTAGAATTATTACATGGAAAGTACTAATAATGCAAATCATATGGTCTGTAGATGCAGCTCCCCGAAGATTATTTTTTCCTAGGCACATTTGATTACTCAGAGATTAGCATACTAGAACTCAGATTTGTACTAACATATCAAGAATTGGGGTTTATAAGAACAAAATTAGACATTTAACCAAATTCTTGTTTATGCCAGCTTTGCCATGTACAATAATGACAACACAGAAAGGGATGTATCGAACCAAAATTAATATTTTCAAATACTTTTGGCATCTTACGCTTTTGCATAAGACAAAATGTGTTCCGTAAGACATAATATTAAAATAATTGTAAAATTACATAAGTACGCACCAAATAAAAGTACAACTCTTAATCTGTGGTTTCAAAATGAGATGCATATTTTGGAATCTTTAAACATTAGCTGACTTCTTGATGATGGTTTCAAGAAAAAATTAAAATGTTTTCTTTTTCCTATTTAAAGGAATTTTTAAAAAAATATTTCATTTATTTGAGAGAGAGCACGAGCGGAGGTGGGATGGGGATGGGGGCAGCAGAAGAGGGAGAAGCAGACTCCCCACTGAGCAGGGAGCCCAATGCAGGGCTCAATCCCAGGACCCCAGGATCATCACCTGAGCCGAAGGCAGATGCTTAACCGACTAAGCCATCCCACTTATGGACATCAAAATAAAATCCTACATAAAATATTAGCCCATAGAATATAGCAGCAGATTGACATCATATCTTAGGATTGTTTATATCTTTGAGAATACTCACAAAATAGTACCCTTCATTGCCATCAGTGTTCTAAAAACACCGAGAAGACTAGGAATAGAACGTATGGAGACCAAAACATCATCTGGATTTCCAATAAAGGCTATATTAGGGTCCATAGCTGGCATGTGAAAAGGACTGCATAGTGAACCCCAGAATTAGATTTTCCCAAACAGTGTTCTACTAGAGTGGAGACTTGCCCAGGTTATATCATGGAGAAGCAAAGACCTCCTGTACCCAGTGCAAAGCTAGCTCCAAGAAGAAAACAGATGAGTTAAGCATGTACAGTTTATTCTTCCAAAACTTACATATCAGGCATATCACACCACTTTCCTGGGCAGAGTGAGGGAAGGATTGAGAGAGGCCAGGAATGTTACACTTATTTAGATCCTTCACCTTGAAAAGAAACATTGAGAGTGGAAAAAATATTCCAGCTTTTTTTATTATTATTCGTTTGGTTTGACCATGAGTCTATGGTCTATATCCCTCAAGAAAGAGACCCATAAGAAGAGTCCTGTTCTTACCCTCATGAGGCTATTCTGCCTCTAAACGTTCTTGGGGTGTCCTGGGACTACTGATGGACAAGGTGGATTTCTCCTCTGAAAGGCTATGAACTGGCTCAGAAGAGTATATTATTTTTTTTTCAACTAAGATCTTCTCTTTTTTTAAATTTTATTTTATTTAAATTCAATTAATTAACATATAGTGTATTACTAGTTTCAGAGGTAGAGTTCAGTGATTCATCAGTCTTATATAACACCCAGTGTTCATTCCATCATGAGCCCTCCTTAATGTCCATCACCCAGTTACCCCATCCCCCCACCCACCTCGCCTCCAACAACCCTCAGTTTGTTTCCTATAGTTAAGGGTCTTTCTCTGCATCCTCGCCGACATATGTTGTTTCCTGACTTGTTAATTTTAGCCATTCTGACTGGTGTAAAGTGGTATCTCATTGTGGTTTTGATTTGTATTTCCCTGAGAAAAGTACACTATGTAATAAATCCAAAGCCATGAGTCCTCAAGGCTGAAATTTTATGCTCCATTCTATTTCCTATCTTAATTTTTGCCCTTGCTGTGCTGTTTAAAACAAAGTTTCTGCAATCAGTTTAAATGGCAATATTATGGTACTCCAATGGTAAAACACAAATCTTTATTGTTGTCCTAGAAGCCCCAGATTGGAATCTTGAGGATGTAGTCAGCTAAATCCATTTTAGAGAAATTGAAGAAATTTAATAAAGACTGGGTAATAGAAAGATATTACAGAGTTACTGTTAATTTTATGAGGTGTGATAATAGTGTTGTTCTGTTCTTAAAAGTTCTTATCTCAAAAAAACGTCCTTATTTGTTAGAGACTCATACTAAAATATTCGAGGTTAAAATAATATGATTTCAGGAATTCACGTTTAAATGTTCCAGCAAACAAACAAAACTACAGTAATGTGAACATACTGTAGATGTGGTAAGTGCTAGACTCTAGATATGTTCAAGGTATCTCAAAAGCCCAGGAGCCTGATTCTGCCTGGGAATACGAGGGCAGTGTTATTTGTGTGTTGAAAGATGTGTAAGACTTTTCTGGTCTATTTGGGGTAAGGTTACCAGGGAAGGCAACAGCATTCTAAACAGAGGGCATGTGATATGTAAGGGCACACAGGTTTGCAAGCGGATGGTGAAATAGACATGGAGGAGCTCAGGGCAATTTTTCAGTAGAAAATGTGCATATTTAAGGTAAAAAGTTCTATTTGTTCTAATTGTGCAGAGTTGAGACTGAGTCGACTTTTCTCCACTGGATCACACCATTTCAGACCAGTTAATTTTGTTACATTTTCTCCTCATCTAGAATGCCATTTTCTTTTTTCCTTTATGAAAATACCAGCTATCTTTCAAGACAGGACTCAAGAACTCCCTTTAGTCAAAAGTTTTCCTTACCCAACTTATAGTTCACTGAATTCCCCCTCTTCTGACTTGACAGCAGACTTTTCATTGTGGTACTGGATGATGAACTCATCTACAAAACCAGGACAATTTTATGTCGATAATCTCATCGCCTTGGAAGATGTTATCTCTAACCAAGCATAGGACAATCCTTAAGTTCTTATAGGACTCATCTGTGGGGCATTTCCCCAAACACAGGGAGGGAGAGGGCCAGATATGGGCAGTCAAAAGTTCATGCATCCACTCAATACCCACAGATGCTCTTTGGGGTTGATATTTCAGTTTTACCATCTGGGGAGAAAAATCCCCCAGAAAGGGAAAATGAATGTGATTCCTTGATGTTTCTGAAATGTTAAAAAAATGGATAATATCAGAACTGAAAGCTGAGATGCTCTAATAATATTGGACTTTCAACATTTCTTTTAAATTTTCGTTTAACTTCGTCAATTTCACTTAAGATTTCTAAAGAAAATCATGAATTAAAATGGAATCTAAGAATGGATTTGAACTCTATGTTAACAATGCAACTACATTTTGGTTTTTAGGAACTAGACTATGAAAAGAAAGGCAAGCATGAGACTCTTTTAAAGGTATCTAAATCCAAGAAGGCAGGAGTTTAACAAAGAAACCACAATATAGGGTAAGAGAATAGTACACATTTAGTTCCTCTGCTATGTGGTACCCAGGATCATAGAGGGCAGTATCTCTGATGGGTAATTCAGAGAACTGAATTGTAGGCCTGGGCCTCATTAAAGCTATTAAATATGTGAGTTTGGTTGGTTTGAGCTGAGTATAAAATGGTTTTGCAATTTTTAAGGTCACAACATACTGTAATTCTAAGCTAGAAACTTAGAAAACTAACACATATGGCTAAGCCCAAAGAAAACTAAGCATTAGAGAAAACTAAACATTAGAGAAAAACATATATTAGCTGAGTCAGTTGGCTTTCTCTCTGTCGAGACTGAATACATGTCAAAAGTCACATCAAACAGGAATATTCAGCCAACAGTAGGATAAAGGTACAATGAAGGATAAATGTTTGGTGGAAGTAAGAGAAAGCATAGTATTTTGGCAAGAGCTAACACTCTGAAGCTTGAAATCTACCTGGCTAATATTATTCACTTGTCTACAAAACAGAAATGATCTAAGCCATTATTGAGTTGGTATATTCCTTTCCTATTGCTGCTGCCACAAGTTACCACAAATCTGTGGCTTAAAACAACACAAATTTACCATCTTACAGTTCTGGAAGTCAGAACTTCAAAGTCAACCTCACTGGCCAAAATCAAGATGGTGGCAGGCTTGTGTTCCTCTGGAAGATGTAGAAGAGAACGCACTTTCTTGGTTTGTCCGGCAATTGGCTGCCTGCATTCCTTGGTTTTTGGCCCCTTCCTGCATCTTCAAGCCAGCAGCATATCACTTTCTGACCTGTCTTTCTAAGAGTGTTGCTTCCACCTTCATATTATCCTTCTCTGATTCTTCCCCCTCCAATCCCCTCTACTATGGCCCCTTGGGATTACATTAGATCCAGCTGGGAATCCAGAATAATCTCCCCATCTTGAGATCCTTAACACAGCTTAATCACATCTGCAAAGTCCTTTCTGTCATGTAAGGTAGCAGATCCACTGGCTCCAGAGATTAGGACATGGACATCTTTGAAGGGCTGTTTTTCAGTCCACAACAGTTCGATAAATGGATGATATGGGAAGACATTTTGATTTATGAAAAATTCCATTCTTATTTTACTGGGGAGTTTCCATTAAAAAATTAAAAAAGAAGAAATAATTTGTAAAAGTAGCACTATGATTAGCCCACAAAAACCTTACTCAACAGAGCATTAGTTTCTGAGGAATCCAATAAAATGGAAGCATATAATACTCTAAAGGAATATTCATGTGTAGCTAGTCCCAAACTCTACTTTGTCTTTAATTTATAGAGATAGTTGAACTACCTATCCCATATTTTCTTATCCTCACCGTTCCCTGTCTTGACATTAAAAGCTTCTTTATGATGTGGTTTCATTGAGGGGAATTAAGGGATCATATCGATGGATTATAACAAAACATTTGGAGCTGCAGTTACATTATATATGGTGAATGACCCTAAAAGTGTTAAATGTATATACATATATAAATTGTCGATGGCCCAAACGTCGAAATGTTGATGTTTGCCAGATTTTTAAAAATTCATTCTTTTTATAAGCCCAGTGCCTCTGTGAAGGCAATGCTATCAGTGAACAATCCTTTAGCAAGAATTTCCAAGTCTCACAGCTCAAGTTTTCTGGCTCTTAGGACCATCTATCTCTTTGGGTCTCTGCATAATTAAATGCCAACTAGAATAGGATAGCTATAATGTAGGAGTTAAATATGGCTTTGTCAATGGTTTAGGTACTGATTTTCAACTTATGCTTAAGATAAATCATTATGTAGATCAGTTTTCTTGATCTAAGGTGTTTGAAAAAGATACTAATATGGATTTCAGGGTGCACCAGAGCCATCTTATGGAGGCCGCATGAAGCAATCATATATTTACAAGCTTTTAGAATTACCTATACTAAAAAATTTACAAAGGAGAAAATTCACTATTAGAGCCAGTGGAAAACCACAATTCAAAAGTTAACTGATATTTATGACTAGTGATTCTATCTCTAGAACATATATTGAGAATAAATTTTAGTTGTCTTCTATATTTAGAAAAAAATATTTTCTTCTATTTCTTTGCTCTTTTTCTTCCTCTTGTTCCTTTTTACATAACCTTCAATCTCCATATCTTAGTTCAAAGGGGGTTTAACCAAGAGTTTCAACTTTCTGTGCAATGGAATAATGAGGAAGAGGAGAACGTATTTTACTAGTAAGAACAGGTCCTTCTAACATCTTTCTAACATCCACCAGAAGTATTCTTTCCTGTCATAAATATCTAAGTGCCACACTTTTCTCCGTTTCATTCTCATTGCTATTGTGGGTCCTCCATCCCTTCTGCAAAGTGTCCCCAGCAACTTTCTTACCTTCACTAAAGGGTCCTCAACAACCATGGCACTTTCTAGTTGTCTTCAAGGGTCCCTACATAATTGATCGGGGCCATATCAGAGATGCTACCATTTTTCCTCTCTTTCTCTTCATTGACATTGCCCATTTCTGATACTACCTCCACTGAAGCTCCCTCCTCGTAAGGGCTGCATGTAGTCGACAGTCCCCTGAAATCACTTCATCTCCATGGGACACTGTGCAGAGGCCTCTCTGAGCTCAACAAGAGACATATTTCCTTGGTACCATACTGTCTTGGTAGTTCCTGAGGAGTACTGCCTTAGGATCCCCAAATCTCTCATAGATTATGTGGGAGAATTACTTCTTTCTGCTTCCTGCTATAATCCTTCTCTCTCTAAGACTCAGACATGAATTAGAATGGATAAAAGAGGAGACCATTTATCTGAGATCATCATCCTGAACTCTGTCTTGAAATTTCTCTTCCCCTTCTAAAACTCTATAAAGCATTTGGCACAAAACTCAGCACATAGTAAATGTTCAATAAATATTAATTGACAAAAGTCTCTCCTTCTGGTCATTTACAATCCTTAGAGTTCTATAATTAGCCTCTTCTACATAAGCCTCAATTTATAATTTGAAGCTTTCTTTCCATAAACTATACCTTGCCACCCAGTCCTGAAGTTAAATAATCAGAAAACCTTGTATTGCATCTTTTTGTGGACATTCCTTCATCAGTGAAATGTGGAGTCAGCTCCTGAATGCTTTTATAATGAGCCCCAAGATGCCCCTAGAGTAGGTCAGCCACTGGCCAGCAGCCAATGAGGAACAGTGACTGGCCAATAATCACATGATTGAGCTCAGCCATGGGTTCTCCAGCCCCAGTGGAGCTTTGAGATGTCTGCAGCTCTGCCCAACCAGCTTGGCTGAGACCTTACAAAAGACTTGGAACTAGATCTTTCCATCTAGGCTTCTCCTGGAGTCCTGACCCTCAAAAACTCTGTGGGATAATAAATGTCTACTGTTTTAAGATGCTATGTTTTGGGGTAATTTGTTAAGCAACAATAGGTAGCCAATGCACTCCTCTATCTTGATTCTTACCCTTTCAGTTCCCCCATCATTTTATATTAATGTATTTTCATTTATTTGTTGTGTTTCTGTGAGAGCAAGGGTTTTTCTCTCTGGATTGCTTTTGCGTCCTTGGTGCCTAAAAGAGTTTGGAATGTAACAGATGGTAAATAAACACTGAATGAGTAATAAGAGTCTAAAATTTTTATGTAAAGGTTAAAGTGCTTCAATTTCATATACTGTTTTTAAATCAGTATACAATGGTCTAATTTTATAGCCTTGTGTTTACAGTAGACACCCTTGTGGAATATTTGCCTACTTACTATGATCCCCTTTACTGTAGCAGAGGGCCCCTCTGTATAAGGTACAGTATGACCCCTGGCCCTGGTCATTGATCATTGGATAACTGCTGGAAACCAGACACAAACTGAGCCAATCAGAAAATCTCCCCTGAGTATTTGGAATTAAAATCAAGAGAAGAGAAGAAAGAGCCTCTCTGTGTGGTTGTCCCCGTGTGTCAGTCTGCACAGGCGACATTTTACTGCCATAACGACACCAAAAATAACAATAGAGATGTATTTCTTTCTCTCATGTGTCCATCACAGGATGATCAGTAGGCTTTATACAAGAGAAGCTACTCAAGGATACAGACTGTTAAGACAGACACCATCTTGAATGTTGACATCACCTTGTCAAAGAAACAAGTGAAGCTTTGGAGGAACTCACATAAGGAATCAACTGCTCAACCTGGAAGTGACATAACATTTTTCTTCACAACTCATTGGACAGAACTACTCACATCCCCTTAGTCACTCCCCTCCTCCTGCCCTCCCCTGAACTATAAAGGAAGTATATTCCTAGCAAGTGCCTAGACGGTAGAAAGTAGAAACTATTTGGACAGCACTAATGACTCCTCAATCTACAACATAGATTGCATGAGCCGTAAAGAGCCATATTCTGTCATGAACCTAGGGATCAAAGAATGATGACAAAACAGATACCCAGAGAGAAGTAAAGGCAGGAGAGAGAATTCTGCCTTGGTTCCCAACTGGTTTTTTTTTCCAGATCCTGTTTCAACTTTGTACTTAGATCTGGATGCATTCCTGCCCTTGGAGTGGGAAATCAATAGTTCTGTGTGCTTTGAGATGCCTATTTGGCTTTCAAGTGGAAATGTTAGGGAGACTGTCTGATCTATAAGCCTGGAACCCATGGAAACAGTTTAGGCTGGAGATGTGACTTTGAGAGTTATCTATAAATGGTATTTAAAGCTGTGGGGGTGGGGAGAGAGTTTGGATAGAGAAGTGGATCAAGGACAGTGCTCTAGGATACAAGTCAGCTAGTATTAAAGGACAGTATGGAGGTTCCTCCAAAAATTAAAAATAGAACTGTATGATCCAGGAATCACACTACTAGGTATTTACCCAACGAATACAAAAACATTAATTCAAAGGGATTCAGGCACTCCTATGTTTATAGCAGCATTATCTACACTAGCCAAATAATGGAAGCAGCCCACGTGCCCATCGATAGATGAATGGATAGAGAAGATGTGGTATATATATACAATGGAATATTACTCAGCCATAAAAAAGAATGAAATCTTGCCATTTGCAACAACATGGATGGAGCTAGAGAGTATGACGCTAAGCGAAATAAGCCAGTCGGAGAAAGACAAATACCATATGATTTTGCTCACGTGTGCAATTTAAGAAACAAATGAACAAAGGGACCAAAAAAAAAAAAAAAAAAAACCAAGAAACAGACTCTTAACTGTAGAGACCAAAATGGTTACGGGAGGCGGGGAGGGGGAATAGGTGAAATAGGTGACAGGGATTAAGAGGGCATATACCGTGATGAGCGCTGAGTAATATGTGGAATTACTGAATCACTATATCATACACCCGAAACTAATATAACACTGCATGTTAACTACACTAGAATTAAAATTTTTTTAAATAAATAAAGAGGTGTACCTAGGTGGCTCAGCTGGTTAAGCATCTGTCTTCAGCTCAGGTCATGATCCCCAAACCCTAGGATCGAGCCCTGCATCGGGCTCCCTGCTCAGAAGGGAGTCTGCTTCTCTCTCTCCCTCTGCCCTTCCCCACTGCTCATGTGCTCTCTCTCTCTCAAATAAATAAATAAAATTTAAATAAATAAACAAATAAATGGCACAGGAAATGAGAAGGAATGCAGGAATTACCTTCCACTACATCTTCTGGCTGATTTCTTACCATTTAGGACAGCTCAGATGTTTCTCTGACTGCCCAACCTAACTGCGCCACTCTCTTTCACATTACCATTTAATTTTCTTTTTTATTTTTTAAAATTTATTTATTTATTTTAGAGAGAGTGTGTGTGTGCATAAGTGTGGGTGGGGGGAGGACAGAGGGAGAGGGGGAGAGAGAGAACCTCAAGCAGACTTCCCACAAAGTGCAGAGCCCAACACAGGGCTTGAATTCACAACCCCAAGATCATGATCTGAGCTGAAATCAAGAGTTGGACACTTACCTAACTGACCCATCCAGGTGCCCCACCATTTAATTTTCTTTTATTACTTTCTTATTTCTTACTTTCTCACATATTGTTTGCTGTCCTTCAAGAAAGCAAAGACCTTTCTGTTTTGTCCCTAGCACCTGAAACAATACCCAGCACATAGTAGGCACTCAATATATATATTTTTGAAAGAATGGATAAATTAATGCTGTGGTGCAAATCTATTTCACAAAAATATTTTGTGGAACTTCTGTTGTGAATGCTATAAGTGAAGACACTTATACATAGTCTTAGGTAAAAATGACTATAAGTCAAGACCATCGCCCTCCCACAAAGCATTGTCTCTATGCCCATCATATAATGCAGAGCCAGGAAAAGTATGACCTGAGGAATAGCAATAGTAGCAGCTTTATCTGAGTTTGAAATGCAAATTCTAGACCACCCAAGACCTACTAAATCAGAATCTCAGTTTTAATAAATTCTCTGGATGAATCTTATGCACACTAAAATTTCAGAAGCATTGATGGAGGATAATACTAGAAAAGATTATTTGATTTCAAAATATCCAGCCCTTCAAATAAATTAATACATGTACAAGAACATTAGCACTGTCTTTATTCAAGGACTGTATGGAGCATAATTTTCAGGGCAATCTCTGCCTTAATTAGACCTGAAAAAAGTATGGGGAAAAAAGATACTCACACAAAAACTCTGAAATACCAGTTTACCTGGAACACATGCCAAACGGATCCTCACAGGGCACTGTACTCCACTTGAGTGGAATCATTTAAACATAGACTTATGGAATGCTCACCATGTCTCAGATCCTTTTCTAGACCTAAGGAATACAAAGATAAAAGAAGGAAGGTGTACTTGTCCTCTGGAATCTCACAGTCTGATGCTGGAGACAAACAAGCACCCTCACAGAAGAAAGCAAATGTGATACAGGACTACAAAGGAGGGACCTCACCACACCTGGGGGCACCAGGAATTGCCATGCCAAAGTGAATCTTGCATATATGTTAGAGTTAGTCAGGGGGGAATGGAGGGATAAGGAAGGGAACCCCAGCAGAGAGAATAGTGTGCACAAAAATATGAAAGCTTTACTGAAGAGAGCATGGGAATTCCAGAAACAGCAAGGAGAGAAGAGGTAGAAAACAATGAGGCTTCTTCAAGTAACCCACTTGTAGAAGAGTAAGTGCTTCAACAATTGCAGAGGTGGTGGGAATTCATCCAAGCATGGTGTACTATATAGAGAGAGTTATAGAATCCAGCTCTGCCAAGTGACCTTGGGCAAGTTAATTTCTCTGTGCCTTATTTTATCTTGCAGATAAAAATGGGAATAATAATAGAGTGGCCATCAGTCTGGAAAGATAGATTTTTTTTTTTTTTTTTTTTTAATGATTGAACTCCCTTGGTTAGGTTTTCTGGCATAGGCTTCTTTAAGGAAATCAGAGTCATAAATCACTTGAGCAGTGCACCACAAACGCACTTGCACTTGCAAGGATTGAAAGAAGGGCTGCATTAATGAATCATGTTCATTGAAATGCACACATTGAGTTGTGCATTAGTAATGAGAGAGAATACCTTGAACATATCGCGTAATGCCATTGTAATGTAATCACTCATTTATTTTGTGTATTTGTGTTTCCAGACTCTGTGGTCACATGTTAATACTGACCTCATTAGGCTGCTATGAGGATTAAAAATGAGTTAATTCATTAAAAAAAAAAAAAAAAAAAAAAAGCTCCTAGGCAGTGAGAGGCTTTTTCTAAACTCATCGTGTTAACTATTGTATTAAGGAAGTAAAACTGAAAAGTGGAAAGGTAATGAACAAGAGGTACCAGTCTATGCCAACAACTGGTTGGAGAGTGGTGCCTATCACTGAGATGTTGAATACAAAATGATCAAGGTTTCTTTCCTACCTGTGAGTCAGTTTCACTGGTTTGCCAGTCTACTCATCTGCTTTTCCCCAACTCCAAAACGATGTCACATTCACTACTGCACTTTTGGACATCTAAACACTGATCACCTACTATGTGGCAGGTGCTGAGAATGGAACAGTTCACAAGACCAGGGTGACCTTTGTCTTCACAGAGGTTAGGTGCATTAAGTTCGAGATGAATCGACATTTTCCACATTTTGCTAAAATGCGGAGTAGCAGAGGTTGGCCATATTACTGCTAATAAACAAGGTCAACTGATAACCAACTGTCCTGCGTATGTGGGTAAGGGAAAGAAGAGATGCAACCATTAATGGGCGTTAGGAAAAAATGAGCACGGAGAACGGCGTAAGGGAAGCAGAAGTATATCAGAATGACTGAAATAAGAGGAGGAAGACATTCGAATGAAAGGGAAGAGAAAGTTCCAGCACAGCTACACCCTCCCAACGGTCTCGCGGGACCTGGAACACACGCCCCAAGCCAGGTTCAAAACCTTCCAACCCAGAGCAGGTCGCGCGTCTAAACGGACCGCCTCCCCGTAGCGCGGCACGGCGCTGCGCTGTGACGTCAGGGTAGGCGGGACTTCCGCTCCCGGTGACGTCAAAGCAGGAGCGGTGCGGTGGAGCCGGTTGTTTTGTAAGCGGAGAGGTGAGGCATTGCTCGCAGTTCGGGGCCGATGACTTTGCGCGAGGGCTGACGGGCGAGCAGGCACATGGGAGCTAGAGCCCTTCCTTTGTGTGGCTCCTCGCAGAGCCCGTGCTGCCCTGGGCCAGACGGCCCGCAAGGGCATGAATAACCCTGCTGCGACCGCTCGGGGTTCAGAACCACTTTGGTGCTGTCCCAGCAGTCGCTCCTCTGGGCGCAGTAACGAGCCATTTGTACTGCTAACTCTAGCCTGCCGGCCGGGCGTCTCACAACGACCCTTTTGGGGGTTGGGGCCAGGGTATTGGGCAACTAACCAGGAGGAGTGACCAGAAGGGGCCAAAGTCTGGGCCGGGGACTCCAAAAATCAGAGTTTTTGTACCAACTAAGCCTTCTAACTAGCCCTGGACAAGTCACTGTCTTCGCTCCGTGCGTCTCAGTTTCCTCACTTGTCCATCGGCGGGGTCATTAAAGGCTCTTTTGGTTTGATCTCAGGTTTTTCCGTAGGATCAGCCTCCTTCCCCAAATTTGTTACACCAGGTACCCTTGAGAATGGACTCGTGGGCCAATCTTTGAACTTGACACGCCCCTAACCACATGCTTGGTGTTCAGCTTTAGTTGCGCAAGTATTTTTCTGCGGCATCGGGGTGCCTTGGTGGCTCAGTCGGTTGAGTGCCCACTCTTGATTTCAGCTCTGGTCATGATCTCAGGGTCGTGGGATCCAGCCCGGAGTGGGGCTCTGAGCTCAGCGCGGAATCTGCTTGAGAGTCTCTCTCTCCCTCTGCCCCTCCCCCTGCTCACAGGTTCTCTCCCCTCTCTAAACTAAAAAATGTTTATATTTCTGTGGCACCAAGGTCAGAACGGAGCTTGGTCCCTTGAGTTTAGAGTGCAGCATGTTCAGGAAACCATTGAGGCTTTCAGTTGCCTCTACCACTTACCCTGCATGGTGGTATTTTACGGAAGGCGTCTGTGCCTTAATTTTTCTCATCTGTAAAATGGGATACATTAGTATCCATTTGTTAAGATTGTTTTATTCATTGAGGTAATTCATATAGCACTTCGAACAGTGTTTTACACACAGTAAGCACTCATTAAACGCCAACTGTTTTGGAATGACAAACCCATACCCACAGCTCTCTAGAAGATCTTTGCTGCGGGCATCTGGGGTACTCAAACTGCTTTACAATCACCCTTCACCCTGAGGCCTTAACTGTAAACTCTCACCCTTGAGTTTTTTATTTTTCCACACAAGGCAGGATGAGACATGTATTCTTTGATTCACAAATTCATTTCTTCCCACAGGAGTAGTAACCTGACACCTGCTTTGTGTCTGGTATGCCAACACTGGAGAGTTCATAGTCTAACGTCGGGACCCATAGTTCTTAGCCACTTTCATTCGAAGAGCAAATTCCTCTGGTGAAAGTGACAGGTATAACAAAAAGCAAAAAGAAACCCAGAAAAGTTAGGAAAATCTCTGGAATCTTTATTCATGAAGGTTTTTGTTTTGTTTTTTAAACTTATTTCTGAAACGATAAATAGGAATGTCTCTTTTGGATTTTTTTTTTTTTCCATTTTTCCACCTAAAGATAAAGAAGGCTTATAGACCTAAGGCCCCTCTTCCCAGCATAGGTATATAGGGGGGCAATCAAAGCAACACAGTAGGTGCTCCTCTAAAATTGGTATTTATTTTGATAACTTAGACCTTTGTAATAGGGGATTTTCTTTTTTTCTTCCTAAAAGCCATCCTCTTTTCAGCATTTTCTCATTTGTAGTAGTATTATAATGTATTTAATTCTGAAATCTACTTTAAGTATACTTTAAAGAAAAATTAGTATATCACTTTTAATGAGCGTATTTAATATATAAATAGAGCAGGTCATACAAATTTGTAAAATTCTTGGTTTTCACTGATGTCCAGAAGCTGATCGCTCCTTTCTGGGACATTAAGAAAATTATTTTGTGTGTCATTACAATACAATTTGAAGTAATAGTTGGTAGCTTAAAATCCCCAGAGGAGTTATGAAAAAAAAATTTTTTTTTTTTTTTGCCTTTTTCAAGAAAAGAGAAAAGATAATTCTGCAAGTTCATCATGAGTAGTATGTGCTTCAGTTTTGATATTTCCTCAGTGGGGGTGATAGACTTTATATTCATCATATAAGCTCATCCAGTTATACAGGTTGAGAAGAATCTCACTGGAGATTAGTATGCAGTCATTAAAATAGCAAAATCAGATTAAATATAAAAGTTGGAAAAAAAAAGTTGTAAAATTGCTGGCCTCGTGACCACTTATCAAGAGACTGTTACACAGCATTTTGGTATAATGTGCATCATGCCCTTCCTTCTCTGACCTTCTCCTACAATATTATGCTATGTTTTTGGATTCTATAATACTGCATAAAATTTCAGAGTGATATGTGACTGGAAAATACTGGAGTAGGAGTCAGAAGACTATAGAATTGATTTTGCCATTTAAAAGCCTTATAACCTTGGACAAATAATATTACAACGGTTGGACTGACTATTTTGCAGGCATTGTTAGATGAGAAAGATGAGAATGTACTTCACAAATGAAAAGAACTACAAAAAAGAAGGTGGTTTTGGTGCAGTTGGTGAGATGATCATCAAGTCAACATAGAAAATGATTACTTCCTCCAATATGTTATTTGGAGAAAGATGGAATAGAGATAAATTTAATGGTTAGAGCAGATTGTAAAAAAGGTTCTGTTCATGCATTTGTATTATGTGTTGACTTTCAGCTGTATGTTTTGAAGCTTACATGGGGCTGCGTGGTAAGATTCCAGTTTTTCTCTTTAATTCCACTTACAACAATTGCAATTAAATAAATATATGTGTAGTTTTAATTTTCTTATTTTGAAATAATTATAGATTAACAGGAAGTTGCAAAAAACTGTACAAGGAGCTCTCCATGTGCTATTCAACTAAGCTTCCCCAATGGTAGCATTTGTATAACTGTAGTACAATTTTTAAATCAGAAAATTGGCATTATTACATCCACAGAATTTACTGAGATTCCCCCATTTCACAAGCACTCATTTGTGTGTGTATACATGTATATAGCTTCATATAACCAACCATCTCATCCCACCCCAGTCCCTAACCGCTGGCAACCACTAGTCTATTCTCTAACATTACAGTTTTGCCTATTTCAAGAGTGTAGTATAAACACAGTCATACAGTATATAACTCTTTTTGAGATTTCCTTACTTTGCATAATTCCTTTGGGATCCATTCAAGTTGGTGAGTATGTCAATAGTTTGTTTCTTTTTATTGCTGAGTAGTATTCTGTGGTATGATTGTACCACAGTTTGTTTAACCATTCACTTGAAGGACATTTGGGTTGTGTCCAGTTATGGGCTATTATAATTACAACTGCTATGAACCTTTGAAGTTTTTGTGTGAATATGTTTTTATTTCTCTTGGATAAATGCCCAAGAATGCAATTGCTGGGTCATATTGTTTGTATTTGTTAATTTATATGATCATATGCTTTTTCTTCTTCAGCATTTTGATATGGTGGATTACACTGATTAATTTTTGAATGTTAACCATACCTGGAAGAGGTCGCACTTGATTGTTGTATGTAATACTTTTTATACATTGCTGGATTCTTTTTGCTAATATTTTAATATATAGATATAAGAGGTATTGGTATATAGTTTTCTTTTTTGTGTGCTGTCTGGTTTTTACTTTATCAGTGTACTATTATTCTGTAGAGTCTTTAGTGGTAAACCTGTTTCATTCCTGGTATTAGTAATTTGTGCCTTCTCTCTTTTTATCTTTCTCAGTGGAATTTTATTGATTTTATTGGTCTTTTTCAAAGAACTAGTTCTTTATTTAATTCATTTTTCTCTACTTCCAATTTTATTGATTTTTGCCCTGATAGTTATCATTTTCTTCCTCTGCTTGCTTTAGGTTTATTTTACTCTTTTTTTTCTAGTTTCTTCATTATTGATTTGAGACCTTTCTCATTTCTAATGTTAGCATATAGTGCTATAGATTTCCCTCTCAACATTGCTTTTGTTGCATCTCACATATTTTTATATATTGTATTTTCATTTTCACTGAGTTTTCTGTATTCTTAAAATTTCCTTTGAAACTTCCTCTTTGACCTGTGGGTTATGTAGACATGTGTTCTTTAGTTTCTGAGTATTTGGAGATTTGTCTTGTCTTTCTGTTGTCTATTGTCTTTCTGTTGTGTTTGTTATTGTCTTTCTATTATTAATTTCTAGCCTTATTCCATAATGAAGACATAAGCTATATGATTTTAATTCTTTTACATTTACATATGTTGTATAACCCAAAATATGGTGTATCTTGGTGAGTGTTCCATGGGCACTTGGAAAGAATGCCTGTTCTGCTGTTGTTGGATATCAGTTACATGTCAGTTACATCCTGTTGGTTGATGGTGTTGTTCCATTCTTCCACATGTTGTTGATTGTCTATCTAGTAGTTCTTTTCATTGCTGAGAGATTCCCAACTATAATTGTGCATTTTTCTCGTTCTCCTTTTCAGTTCTATTAGTCTGCTTTGTGTATTTTGAATGTCTTTTGTTCATTGCATATACCAGATATCTTTTTGGTGGATTAATCCTTTTATCATTATGACATGTCCCTCTATCCAATTATTTTCTTTGCTGTGAAGTCCACTTTTTCTGACAGTAATATAGCCAATGTTGCTTTTAAGAAATAATATTAGCACAATATATCTTTTTTCATTCTTTTATCTTCAGACTACCCCTGTCATTATGTTTGAAATGAGTTTCCTGTAGACAACATATAATTTGGTCATGTTTCTTTTTAAATCCTTAATACCAATCTCTGCCTTTCAACTTGTATAATTAGACCATTTATATTTAAAGTAATTATAGCTATGTTAGGACTTAATTCAGCCATTTTATTATTTGTTTTCTGTTTTTTTCCTCTTATTATTTTTCTGTTTCTCTTTTCTTGCCTTCTTGTAGGCTACTTGAATATTTTTTAGAATTCCATTTGGGGGCACCTGGGTGACTCATTCAGTTAAGCATCCAACTCTTGATTTCAACTCAGGTCATGATCGCTCAGTCATGAGATTAACCCCACCCTCACCCCCGCCCCCCCCGTTGGGCTCAGTGCTGATCCTGGAGCCTGCTTGGGATCCTCTCTCGCCCTCTCCCTCTGCTCCTCCCTGCCCCACTTGTGCTCACGCTCTCTCTTTTTCTCTCTCTCTTAAAAAAAAAATTCCATTTGACCTATTTATAGAGTTTTTGAGTTTATTGCTTAGTATACTATTTTTTTAGTGATTGCCCTAGATATAACAGTATATGTACATAACATCACACTGCCTATTAGTAT
>NC_138378.1:108996811-109007725 GCF_054177405.1 Leptonychotes weddellii
TTTTTTTTTAAAGATTTTATTTATTTATTTGAGACAGAGAGAATGAGAGACAGAGAGCATGAGAGGGAGGAGGGTCAGAGGGAGAAGCAGACTCCCTGCCGAGCAGGGAGCCCGATGCGGGACTCGATCCCGGGACTCCAGGATCATGACCTGAGCCGAAGGCAGTCGCTTAACCAACTGAGCCACCCAGGTGCCCAAGGATAGTCCCGTATTAACCACTGCTTTTAACCATTCCATTGTTCGTCCTCTTCTGAAGTTAAACTTTATTCACTTATTTCTTTCTGTTTGGAGAACTACCTAAGAATAGGTCTGTTAGTGACAGATTCCTTTAGTTTTTCTCCATTTGAGAATATCTTTATTTCCCCTTCATTTTTGAGGGGTCATTTTTCCTGATACCGGAATTTGGGGTTGACAGTTATTTTCCTTCAGTACTTGAAAAATGTTGTGTCACGTTTTCCTGGCCTCCCTGATTTCTGATGAGAAATCTGACATTCAAATTATTGTTCCCCTATAGATACTATGTCATTTCTCTCTCTGCTTTTAAGATTTTTTCCCTTGTTTTGATTTTCTAAAGTTTGACTATAAGGTGCTTTGTATTTCTGTAGTTAAGAAGCTCCCAGTAAGGGGCACCTGGGTGACTCAGTTGGTTAAGCGTCTGCCTTCGGCTCAGGTCATGATCCCAGGGTCCTGGGATCAAGCCCCACATCAGGTTCTCCCACTCCCCCTGCTTGTGTTCCCTCTCTCGTGGTCTTTCTCTGTCAAATAAATAAAATCTTAAAAAAAAAAAAAGAAGGTCCCAGTAAGTATGAAAATTTATTATATGAAAAAGATTGCATTTTAATTCAATGGAGAAAAGATGGTTTTAGCACATGTAGCTCTCTATCTGAAAGAAAACAAAGTGAATACTTATATAGGTGGATTAAAAGTTTAAATGTGAACACTAGAATAATAAAAATGAAAATAAACATCTAGGAAGTTGTATGTAAAATACAGGAGCCCAGAAAAGTGTTGAGGGTCAGTGGTATACAAAATTCTCTTACAAGCCAATAAGAAGAAGATAAATAACCCATTTGAAACATGGGCATGGAATATAAATAGTTCACAGAAGAAAAAGTTCAAAAGCCCAGCAAACATGAAAAGATGTTCAAATGCACTAGCAGCCAAAGAAATGCAAACTAAAGAGTGAGATATTTTGTACCTGAAGACTTAAAAATAGTGGTACCACTTCTTAATGATAGGATTATAGAGGGAAAATAGATTGCTAGAGGAAATGTGATTCTTACACTCTTTTTCAGAAAACAATCTGGCAATACCTATTAAAATTCTACCAAGTAATTCCACACTCGGGAATCTGGCCATTAGAAACAAAAGACCTGGTATATATGGATATATGTAAGAACATGGGAGATTTAAGAGTACGTACTGTGACATTGTCCCAAAACACTGGGAACTAATTGAGGCCTGTCAACAGGGAAATGGTCACATGAATTATAGTGTACCCATATTATACAACCATTAAAAATAATGAATTGGAGTTATGCTATTTGACTTGGCAGGATTTTCGTGTGTTATTAAGTATGAGAGCAAAATGCATTGAAGTGTGTATAATATGCTTCTATTTATCAAACACTGACAACTCATATTTATCAAAATGTGTATAAATACTTATGTATATTTGTAGTTGATTATAGAAAAACATGGAAGACTTTATACTGAGTTAATAACATGAGTTTCTGAGTGATATGCATGGAAGTGAAAAGAAGTAGAGATGAGGCATGTAAAAGATTAAAAAATAATCAGCTGTTTAAAAAAAATCCCAGCATATATTATATCTCATCCATTCAAATGAAATTATATATATATATATATGTAAAATTTCTCAAAGAACACGACCTCTGGAGTCATTCAGACATCTGGGTTCAAATTCTGGCTCTGCCACCATCCAGCTTACTAGTTGTTACATAATTTCTATAATATCTTTCAGTTTTCTCTTCACTTGTTTTGTTGGGGTAGAGGGAGGAAACAATAGTATACATCTCATAAGATTGTTTTCAGGGTTAAGTGGTACAATACAAAGTGCTTAGCACAGTGCCTGGTTTATAGAAAGTATTCTTAAAATGTGAGCTCTTACTATTGCCTCATTTCTCTTGCTCTTTGACATTTATATATTTTAAAAAATTCATTACCAGCCCCTAACTTACTTGAAGCATTCCCCCATGGCTTACATGATTTTACATATCTTCTTAGTTCATGCCTATTTCTAATTGTTCCTTTTCATTCTTTTGCTGGCTTCTTTTTTTCTTGCTTAGGGATATCCCTCCCCACCCCCCACCCCCTCAAATTCCAGCAGGAGCTGTCTGTCAAAGAATCTTTTGAGTTAGGTGACTGGGTGAATAATGGTACTCTGAATGGTAACAGAGAAGTCAGGATATAGGGTCTGTAGAGTTGATTTTTGAAACAAAATGATTTTTATTTTTGGCGCTTATTAAAATTTGATGCATCAATGAGGCACCCAGATAAGGCACTCAGTAGTTAGCACTCAGAGGAAGAAGGGGGCCCAGGGCAGAACCTTTGGGTACAGGAAATGGGGGAGGAAAATGTTCTCATTGTAGATGGGGAGGTATCAGTGAAGCCAAGATAAGGGAGCTCCTTAAGAAGGAGCTGGGCAAATCATATCTCTACTGTGATCTTCTGGAGCTTTAGTTCTGTGGCTCCCACTGCCTTCTGGTCTTGTCCCTTATTTTCTTGAAACTTACTATGTTTGTAACTGAGTCAATTTCCTTTCCTCCAGCTAACTTCCCTTCCCTGGTAGTTCCCCTTTATGTGCATAGTGCTTCCATTCTCCTCATCTTTAGCATGAAAATCCAAGTCATCTTTGTCATTTACCCTTCCCTGCCTTCTCATATAGAATCATTACTAAGACTTGAGTCTCACACTCACTCCTTTATTCCCACCCTCATTTCTTGCTTAGGTTGTTTGGATAGTTTTCAAACTTTAATGTAGTCTTCTGTTTTTTTTCTGTCTTTCACAATCTTTTTAAAAGAACTACATTAATCAAATCCTTCCCCATTTTATTTTTTTTATTTAAATTCAATTAGCCAGTTTATAGTACATCATTAGTTTCAGATGTAGAGTTCAGTAATTCATCAGTAGCATACAACACCCAGTGCTCATCACATCACGGGCCCTCCTTAATGCCCATCACCCAGTTACCCCATCCCTCCACCCACCTCCCCTCCAGAAGCCCTCAATTTGTTTTCTATAGTTAGGAGTCTCTCATGGTTTGTCTCCCTCTCTGATTTCTTCCCATTCAGTTTTCCCTCCCTTCCCCTATGGTCCTCTGCACTGTTTCTTATATTCCACCTATGAGTGAAACCATATGATAATTGTCTTTCTCTAATTGACTTATTTCGCTCAGCATAATACCCTCCAGTTCCATCCACATTGATGTAAATGATAAGGTTTCATCCTTTCTGATGGCTGAATAGTATTCCATACCACATCTTCTTTAACCATTCCTCTGTTGATGGACATCTGGGCTCTTTCCATAGTTTGACTGTTGTGGACATTGCTGCTGTAAACATTGGGGTGCAGGTGCCCCTTCGGATCACTACATTTGTATTTTTGGGGTAAATACCTGGTAGTGCAGTTGCTCTATTTTTAACTTCTTGAGGAACCTCCATACTGTTTTCCAGAGTGGCTGCACCAGCTTGCATTCCCACCAACAGTGTAAGAGGTTCCCCTTTCTCCACATCCCCGCCAACATTTGTTTCCTGACTTGTTAATTTTAGCCATTCTGACTGGTGTGAGGTGGTATCTCATTGTGTTTTTGATTTGTATTTTTCTGATGCCAAGTACTGTTGAGCAATTTTCCACTCTCACCACTGTTGTTCAACATGGTACTAGAAGTCCTTCCCCATTTTAAAAACCGTCAGACTTCCTGTGCCTTCAACATTTTCCCAAACCTTTCAGAAAAAGTGAGATATTTGTAGGAAAGGTTAGCAGGATCACCATTGACAAAATTGGTCAAATTGCTTTTAGAAGGTTGTATGTATACTTTGTCCCTCTCTTAAAGGTTCAAAAATTCTTATTAGTGTAATTTGAAAAGTTCTGCAGAACTGAAATATATATATCTTTGTTTAACCTATTTTGGCAGATTGTGTTTTCCAAAGTTGGCCACAATAACTCCCATACTGCGTATTCTTCCAACAATCGAACTTTGACATGCCCTCTATTGAGAGAGGTCCTTTTTTCCTCCCTTTGAATATGGGTGGGCTATGGCTAACATGGAAGTGATGCCGTGTGACTTCTGAGGCTAGGTCTCAAAAGATCACATGGTTTTAATCTGGCCCTCTTGAGAAATTGCTGTTGAAACTCAACCATCATGTTCTGAACAAGTCCAAGTAGTCCATGTGGAGAGACTGTATATAGTCAGCCCGTGTATGTGTTCCTGGCCCAAACCTGACAACAGCATCTGTCATCAGACATGTGACTAGAGGTACTTCCAGATGACAACAACTCCTGCCCTCACTGAACATATCACACCCAGCCATTGAACCTTCTCAGCAAAGGCCCCAGACATTATGAATTAGAGATGGACTATTCTTGCTGTGCTGTTTGTCAATTCCTGACCCAAAGAATCTATGAGTATAATAAAACGGTTGCTTTAAGCAACTAAGTTTTGGGGTAGTATGTTATGTAGCAAGAGTAACTGGAACACTCATAAATATATATATATCTACATAGATATATGATATATATGTATTATCTTGTTATTTGTGAATGACAGTTTTCTTTCTTCTTAGCCAATCCACATACATTTATTTCTTTTTGTGTTGTCTTACATTCGCTAGGTCCTCAAGTACAATATAGAAGTGTTAATGGCAGATTTCTTTGTCTTGATCTCAAACTTTCAGAGGGGCTTTCAGCATTTCACACTTAGTAAAATGTTTACCGTAGGTGTTTTTTTTTTTAAAGGTTTATTTATTTATTTGAGAGAGAGAGAGCAACGGGGTGGGGGGAGGGCGGGAAGAGGGAGAGGGAGAGAGAATTCCAAACAAGCCTGATCTCATAAACCTAAGATCAGCACCGGTGCCAGGACCAAGAGTTGGGTGCTCAATGGACTGCGCCACCTAGGCACTCCACTGTAGGCGTTTTTTAAGATACTTATATTTCATCAAGGAAAATCCCTCTATTTCTCCTTTTCTTAAAGAGATTCTTCATGATTCTTTATTGGATTTTATCAAATGTATTTGCATTTCATTCATTCATTGGTTGAGATGATTCTATGATTTTTCTCCTTTATTAATGTGATAAATTGACTAAATTTTGAATGTTTAAACAGTCTTACATTTCTGATATATACACATCTTGGTTGTGTGTATCACTGGATTTGGTCTGCTAATATTTTGAATAGAGTTTTTGCATCTCTTTTCATGGGAGAGGTTGGCTTGTAATTGTCCTTTCATATGAAGACTTTGTCAGGTATTGATATCAAGGTTTGCACGGCTCATAAAATGAATTGGGAAGTGGTCCCTCTTTTTCTGTTTTCTGGACAACTCTGTAAGATTGGTGTTATTTCTTCCTTAAGTGTTGACTCATCTGGACCAGAAATTATGGATTCAATGTCTTTAGTAGCTATTGGACTGTTAAGAGTCTTCTAGACTTTTTGTGTTTTAGAATTTTACCATATCAAATTTATTGGCATAAAGCTCTTCATGATACTCTTTCATTATCTTTTTAATGTCCATAGAACCTAGAGTGATAATCGTCTATTCACGTCTCACTGGTTATTTGTGCCCTTTTTCTTGATGATTCTTCTCAGGGGGTTATTTATTTATAGGTCTTTTCAAAGGCTAGACTTCAGGCTTTGTTAATACTCTCAAATGTAAACTTTTTTCCTATTCTATTAATTTCTATTCTTTATTACTTTTTTCTATTTTTCTTTATTTGGATTCATTTAGTTTTTCTAACTCCTTAAGGTAGGTGTTTAGATCTTTAATTTCCAGCCCTTTTTTCTAATATTTTAGAAAGCATTTTAAGACTTTGAATTTTCTTCAGTCATGCCTTTATCTGCATCCCATACATTTTGATATGTCTTATTTTCATTATTTATTTCATTATTATTTAGTTCTCAATTACATTGTGAATTCTTCCCCCACTCATCAGTTATTTGGAGGTTTATTGCTTAATTTCCAAAATTTGGGGGATTTTCTTACTATTTTTGCTATTTTTAGATTAATTCCACTGTGATTAGAGAATATATTATTTCACTTTTTGGAAATTTGTTGAGACTTGCTGTGTGGCCCAGTATATGGTCAGTTTATGTTCCAGGTGCACTTGAAAAGGATGTACATTTTGCCATTATTTGGTATAGAATTCTACACATGCCAATTATGTTCATTATGTTAATATAAACAATTATTCAAATTTTCTATATTTTCATTGACTTTTTTCTTTGTTTATTCTATCAGATACTGAGGTATGTCAGAATCTTCCATTATGATTGTGGTCTTTATTTCTCCTTTTACATTTGTCAATTTTTAATTTATCTCTGGAGGCTAAAATATTATGTACATGCTAATTGAAAATTGTTATGGTCTCCTGGTGGATTGACTTTTTGAAATGCTCCTGTTTATCTCTCATGTACTTCTTACTTTAAAGTTTACTTTTTAAATCTGATTTCAGTATAACTATACCACCTCTTCATTGATTAGTATTTCCGTGATATATTGTTTCCACCCTTTCACTTTTATTCTTTATTCTTAATGTGTATCATTTATAAGTAGCATACAGTTACTTGTTTATTTTTATCCAATCTGATCATCTTTGCCTTCAATTAGCATAATTGGTCTATTTACATTTAATTTATTACTGATATATTTGGGTTTAAATATAAAATTTTACTACCGTTTTAAATTAAAAAAATAAAATTTATTTGTTACAACTGTTCTATATTCTCTGCTTTCTTCTCATTTTCATATTAAATATATTCTTTACTTCCTCTTTTATTACACATTCTTGAATGGTTCTTTTATTGGGTACTGATTTTTTTTTTTTTTAAAGATTTTATTTATTTATTTGAGAGAGAGAGAGAGCACATGAGAGGGGGGAGGGTCAGAGGGAGAAGCAGACTCCCCGCCGAGCAGGGAGCCCGATGCGGGACTCGATCCTGGGACTCCAGGATCACGACCTGAGCCGAAGGCAGTCGCTTAACCAACTGAGCCACTCAGGAGCCCTGGGTACTGATTTTTTTTAACAGATTTTTTTTCCAACATTTTTTTCTGGCTTTTCAAATTGTTCTCAATGGAAGGTTGTTTCAACACAAGCTAGTCTTTCCTTGCTAATGCGGGATTGAACTTAATTTTAATGTACATTTTAAACTAAAACAAAACAAAACAAAAAACCCTCTAATTTAAAACAACTCCCAGATTGACCAGATTCATAGAGATCGCCAGCATGTTAATGTTAGCTACTAGAGTAACTAAAAATTTACAGAATTTAAATACAGCTTCTGCAGCTGTTTTTGTACATATGTGTACTTCTTATATTGTGTTTTGAAAACAATTATAAATTTTGTGTCTTGTCCCCGGGACTTGAAAAATTTAATTTTCACTTGCTCAGTCACTAAATATTTTACAAGTAGTTTTAGTATTAGTGCCCAGAAATAACATTAATTAAGTGCCAGGCAGAGCTCAGACACATGCATAGTATATGCTTTGTTCTGTGTAGCTGTGGGACAATAACACAGCCTACGACTTGTATTTAATAACATTATGTATAAAGTATTTGTCATCTGAAAAAGCTTAGGCTTTTTAGCTGCCTTGTTTATATATATGATAAATAGCACAAGTTATTGTTACATATTGTTAGTGTTTTAACTTTGAAAGAAAATCATCTCACTTCGTCTATTTCAAAGGTAATATAGTTTAACTGAAGACTGGCCATAGCAGCACAAGTTTGTTTTTTTTGTTTGTTTCAAGTTTTTAATTAAATTCCATTTAGTTAACATATAGTGCAATATTAGTTTCAGGAGTAGAATTGAGTGATTCATCACTTACATACAACACCCAGCACTCATCACAACAAGTGCCCTCCTTAATACCCATCACCCATCTAGCCCACCCCCCACCCACCTCCTTTCATCAACCCTCAGTTTGTTCTCTGTTATTAAGTGTCTCCCTTTCTTTTTTTTTTTAATCCCCTTCCCTTAAATGTTCATCTGTTTTGTTTCTTAAATTCCACGTATGAGTGAAATCATATGGTATTTATTTTTCTCTGACTTTGCTTAGCATAATATACTCTAGCTCCATCCATGTTGTTGCAAATGGCAAAATTTCATTCTTTTTGATGGCTGAGTAATATTCCATTGTGTATATACACCATCTATTCTTTAATCTGTCCATCAGTCATTGGACATTTGGGCTTTCTCCAGAATTTGGCTATTGCTGGTAATGCTGCTATAAACATCCAGGTGCATGTGCCCCTTCGAATCAGTATTTTTGTATTCTTTGGGTAAATACCTAATAGGGGGCACCTGGGTGGCTCAGTTGGTTAAGCGACTGCCTTCGGCTCAGGTCATGATCCTGGAGTCCCTGGATCGAGTCCCACATCGGGCTCCCTGCTCGGCAGGGAGTCTGCTTCTCCCTCTGACCCTAACCCTTCTCATGTGCTCTCTCTCATTCTCTCTCTCTCAAATAAATAAATAAAATCTTTAAAAAAAAAAAAAATAAATAAATAAATAAATACCTAATAGGTATTGCTAGGTTGTAGAGTGGTTCTATATTTAACTTTTTGAGGAACCTCCATACTATTTCCAGGGTGGCTGCACAAGTTTGCATTCCCACCAACAGTGCAAGAGGGTTCCCCTTTCTCCACATCCTCGCCAACATCTGTTGTGGCCTGTGTTGTTAATTTTAGCCATTCTGACAGGTGTGAGATGGTATCTCATTGTGGTTTTGATTTGTATTACACAAGTTTTTTTTTAAAAAACCTTTCTTACGTGGATGAATAAAGCAGAATTCTTATTGAGTAGCCAAAATAAAATGCACACATTATTTGGATTTGGATGCTAAAGCTAAATGAGACTCATTTATAACTCCACTTTCAAATATTTGTGTTCATTAGTATAGCCTCGTTGTTCTCACTGGCTGACTATATAATAAATAAATATTATAAATTTGAACCTCTAAAATTTATACTGATCAAATGCTTTCTGTTTTATATATTGTCTTGGTTTGTTTAAGATTTAATTGGAAAAAAATTTTTTACTAAATAAAATTAAAGTCATCAATATAAGCAGATGAATATCTATATTTAAATAAGGTGCGCCTTAGTTGTACACATTGTATCCACACTTGGTTTTTATCCAGCCTAAGTCTTGATGTTTATCAAAACTGATTTCAATGGAGATTGCTTGTAGGCTGTGGCTGTTAGGTGGGGTCATCAGCCTCCACTATTATATAATTAGAACACATTGTCCCTTAATCAGACACTTGTTTGCAGACCGAATTACCGTGGATTCTTAGGTAGGGAAGATTTTGAATTCTCATACTCTAAGGTTTCCTTTGCCCTTTTTTGTTTTGTTTTTTTGGGGGCAGTGTAGGATTCAGAAACATAAGAGTGAAGTAAAATAAAAAGATGTTTTATAATATACAGGTTTACTCCATGTTTCTCAGTTGTATTTTATTTAAGATGTTTTAGAGGTATAGTTACTTTTTTGTTTGTTTTCCAAATTCTATAGACTGTGTTTGAGTTTCATATCTATTTGAATTCTCATTAATTTTGTGGCTAATCAAACTCCCAAGATGTCATTTGCTTAAAGTTAACTATTTGTGAGTTGAATATAGTTAATAACTTTAGATTCTCTTCTGGTGCAAGTATTCAGTTTACCAGTGTCTTCTCTGATGGTATTCTACTATAAGGCAGTATAGAACAGCTGAATCTAATATTGTTTCCAGTGTTTTATAAATATCATAAGACCTTTATAAATATAATGTATTTTGTGACAGTTTAAGAGATTGGACTACAGTGACATTTATTAATAAACTAAAAATCAGTCCTTAAGAAAATGTGAGATAATACTTTTATTTATTTAGTCAATTTATTTTGAATGGAGTTCCCACTTTTTGAGTGAGAATTTTTTTATTTTCTAAGTAGTTTTATTTAAGAGACTTTTGGTCACACATGGAGACTAGAATATGTTTATTTCTTCCTCATTCCTAAATCCAGTAGAATGATGGTAAAATTAATAAGGGCATAATGAAGAAAATGAAAGAGGCAACATAATATCTGACTAGAGAAGTGAGGTTTTAGAAATGTTAGAAAGCAGATGGATAAATTATCACCATTTAGCAGAGCTGAGCAGTTTTGATTGAACATAATAGTGGTCAGAAGATTGAACTGTAGCATCCCCCTGAACGTTGAGTCATATATATCATTTTTAGTGTCTGTATAATGAATTATCATATTTTATGTAACCATTCTCCCATTAATGAACATTGAAGTTCTTCAGCTCTTCAGTGTTGTAAATAGCATTCCATGCATTTATTCTTTGAAAAATATTTTAGATTTCCTTTTTAAAATTGTTTCCCCAAAATTGCTGAGTCAAAGTTTATGTCCTATGGATATTGCCCCCTTCTGCCAGATTGCTTCCCAAAGGCCATTCTCACCATCACCATGAATGTGGAATCTCTGGTGTCACCACGTCCTAACTACCATTACGTTTACCTTAAGGTGGGTGTCAGGGGAGGAGTGGGTGGTCTTGCAGTAGATTTATTGACTGTTGTGCTGGGAGAGACATGAATAACAAGTGTACAGATGACTAGGTAAAGTTTACCTGGCTACCTTTACCATTGTTGACTTATGATAACGACAGGTGCTATGAGTTTAGAGGAAGAGGAGATTTCCTTTATT
>NC_138378.1:109007825-109020964 GCF_054177405.1 Leptonychotes weddellii
AAAAAAAAAAAAAGAAATTACTAATCTGTGGAAAAAGAGAAACTCTAAAATTACTATATAAAGAAAACTCTCTATATAAAGATAGCCTAGGACTGAGGGAGAGTACCCAGGAAAGGACAAACATAGAATGTGGATTTAGATCTCATTGAAGAAGGTGTGGTTGCAGGTGTGTGGTAGAGAAATTTGGTGGTTGCCTGCACCAAAGCTGGTCCACAGTCACTGTGTCAGCAGGTGAACCAAGACTGGTGAGAGGTTGTGCAGAGTGAATCAGGAAGCTGGTGCAGGTGTGAGGTCTGGAGTGGTGGCGCATCTGTTGGAAGGGCCACAGTAAACCACTCTGGGATCCATGCAGGTGAGTTGAGGCTGCTAAGCATGCTCAGAGGAGGTTGGGGCACTGCTTTAGGTACTGCTATGAATGGGCAGTTGGAGAAGGTTCCCTCTTAAGCAACTCAGAGCTCTATTGGGCAGGGCAGTTCCAGGCTACTGTGTGGTCAGGTGGCTGGTTCTTTAGTGTGCCTGTGGGCTGAGGAGAGGGTGCAGGGAGCAGCCACCTGGTCTGAGGTACACACCTGTGCTATCTGGGACTCTTGCCGTATTGTTGCTGTTGCTGCCAGAAGAGAGAGCAGGAGAAAGAGGAAACACATAGCAGCCAGCCAGATGCTGGAGAAAGCTGTACTCTTCAGACACGTTAGCACTAGAGCTGGGTGTTTTTTCAGTCTTGGTGCTCTTGACTTTTTGGGCTGGTTAATTCTTTGTTGTGAGTGCTGCCCTCCGCACTGTAGGATGTTAGGCAGCATCCCTGGCTAATCGGATCCCGAGTCACACTCCTGTCTAGTCTTTCACTTCACTGAAGACATGTCTGTTTTTCCTTACTCTTACGGTTCATTTTAATTTTGTGTGTGTGTGTGTGATCCTATAATCAGAATAGTTGACTAGTCCTATACCTCTTGCATTTGCTTGTGTATGTTGAAATTCGCCTTTTTTAAAATTCTTGAATATTGCCTTTGGCTCAAAGCTTTACATTTTAGCGACTCCCTATATTGTTTTTCTCCTCTTATTTAGAAATGGACTCGGAAATCAAGGAAGAAGTTCCTGTACATGAGGAATTTATTTTATGTTGTGGAGTTGAAACCCAGGTTCTGAAATGTGGGCCCTGGACTAACCTCTTCAGTGAGCCAAGAGCCAATAGGCCTAAGCTGCTTATTTTTATTATTACAGGTAAGTTTAAAAATCTGGATGAGGGGTCTTTCTACAGATACTTAAAATAACTTTTTCAGATTTTAAAGAGAAATTAATAAATATAAAAAAACTCTGTGGAAGGAAATAAAATTACTCAAACCATTGATAACAACCACCGTTGGTCCTTTAGTGGCTGGGCTTTTTGGTTTTTTTCTGTGCATTTATATTATGTATGTTATGTTGTCTGTTATATATATTTTAAATCATAATTGGAAGTATCCCATATATATAGTTTTGCAATCCACTATTTAAAATTCCTTAATATTTAGAATAATTAGAACTATCACATTTTTGACAGTTTTCTTAATAGTTTTTTCTGTCTCACTCCAAGATGATTATAAGTTTAGTAGAACATTTATTTATCCTGAGATTTGGCAACTGAATCATTTGTGACTTTTGCTGGATCACTACCAATAGAATGTTAGGTAGGGGTAGATGCTTGATTGTAGGTATTCAAAGTGCTTTTAAAATTGTGAGTTAGAACATATTTATATCAGCCTGAAAGATTAAAAGCGAAACTGTAAATGTGTATCATATCATATATAGCTAAGTCAATGGGGTATTATGATTGCATTTCTTTTCTTTTTTTTTTTTTAACAATTTTATTTATTTGAGAGAGAGGCAGAGATAGCGATAGAGAGCACGAGCAGGGAGGAGAGGGAGAAGCAGGCTCCCCCTGGAGCAGGGAGTCTGACACAGGGCTCCATCCCAAGACCCCGGGATCATGACCTGAGCCCAAGGCAGACGCTTAACCGACTGAGCCACTCAGGTCCACAGCATTTCTTTTCTTGTACATTTTTTCTTATTTGTTCTCCCTGAGTTAATGATTGTCTTATTTGCTTAGTTTTCTGTTTTTGAATCACTATTTATCCTAAAATTATTGTCTAGGAAGTGGGAAAAAAATCCTCTTACTGCGTTTGAGTAATCAGTCAGGTTTTGTGTTTTTCTTTTTTTGGAGATATGCTTCACAGAACTCTGTTCTTTGGCTCCAGTCTGGACTGACTAACCTGTGGGTCTGCTGCACAGGCCATCCTGGGGATTCTTTTTACTTTCCTCCTGGGTTAGATTCCATTTCCTGGATCCCATATTTTCTTATTTCTTGGTTTATTGCTTAAGCACATCTCCTAGTAACTTCCTGAGAATAGGTGCATGGGAAGTAATCTTTTAAAGATCTTTCATGTCAGAAAATGTTTTACACTTCTAGATTGCAGATGATTTTTCCTGACAATTTAGAGGGCGTTTTAGCTGTTTTCTAGGGTTCAGAGCTGTTTTGAGAAGTCTCAATATTATTCTGATTTTTTATTTTTTTGGATTTGAAGCTCCCCTGCAAGGAAAAACATTTTAGATCTTTTCTTTGTTGTAAGATTCTGAAATTTTATAGTAAAAGTACCTTGCTGTGGATGTTTTTTCATCCACTGTAAGCTTTAGTGGACCCTTTTACGCCAGAAACTCATATACTTCAATTCTAAATGCTCTGTTTTTTCTTTTTTTATAGTCTCTTGTTTCATGGGTACATACATTGTCATTTCCTTTGGCTTCTTGCATTGTTAGAGTTTTTACTGTTTGTTTACATTAGTGTTTGTTTTTCCTCAAATGTTTGGTAACCCTTTCATTTTTTCAGAGGAAGACACAAACAGCTAATTGAAATCTTTGTGTTCAGTGATGAGACTTGTTTACAGTTGCGCCTAGAGTGACCAACCATCGTAGTCTGAGAGATTTTCCAGGACACAGGATTTCTGGTACTAAAACCACAACAGCCCTAGGCAAAACAGGATGGCTGGTCACCCTAGGAATCCTCATGCTAGGGTTATTGGGTAGGGACCCAGCATTTCACTGGAGAATTTCCAGCTTTCAGTATCTGTAGCTGTTTCTTGGGCCGTTCAGTTTTTCCAGGAAGGAATCTTCCAGTATCCAGTTTGAGGATGGGAAGCCTGTTTGCTGATGTTCAGGGCTGAACAAGGGAAAGAAGGTTGGGAGTTTCAGTGTTTAGTAAACAATTAATCTAACCCCTTTTCAGTATAGTGCTTCTGTTTGCAGCTGGCCTAAGATTCCTGATCCAAAACGTCTCTTCCGTTTAACCTCTTCTGGAAATAAAACTTCCAGTCTCCTGCCATGATGTAAAAGTCTTTTTGGAAAGCAGTCTTTTGACATCTATTAAAATTAAAAATACATATGCTTTGCTAGCAGCGAGGGAGAGTTTGAAATTATAGGCATGACACTTCTATTTGATGGAGCAGAGATTTGAGGCCAGGGCAGAGTATAGAATTGAGAAAGTAAGTAGAAACGTTGTCTTAGACTGGAGATGGAATATTCTTCTGAGGCGAGCACGAAGGAGGTGAAGTTCATTACTCAAGTGGAGAAGCGTGAAGGCATGTCAGAGGGAGTAAAGTAGTTCGTGCCTCCTGAACTCTGTGTTCTCTGCTAATTAAAGAGTTGAGATGATCTGTTGAGAATAAGTATGGCAGAGGGTAGATAAGGGCCCTGAGGAAAATGATCAGCATTGAGAATAGCAGATATGTAGGATGAAAAGAATTATCAACCAAAACCAAGTAGACAAATTTTGAGCAGCACTGTGATGGAATAGCAGGTGTATTGGGAGTGAGATCTGAAAGAGTAGAAGGCCTATCAGAGTGAGAATGGTTTGAATGTTAACCATTTCTGAGTAATGAGAAAATCTAAGCCTGTGATTCTTAAAGTTGGGGTCGGGACCAGCAGTATCATCCGAGAACTCCCTAGATATGCAGGTTCTGGGGCCCCATTGTAGACCTTTTGAACCAGAAACTCTGGGGATGGAGCAGCCTCTGTTTTAACAAACCCTCCAGAGGATTGTGATATGCACACCACTGATCTAGGGCGTAGCTCATTGTATAAGCTTAATGTACCTGAAGTTCTTTGAATTTGATCAAGGTAATGAGTTACGAGACAAAGATGTTGGCTCAGTGAATCCACCTGGAATTTACAGTCTCCTGACGTGGAATGGCAAGTGAAACTGTCATTTAAGGATCAAGGTTTTCGGGGAATGTGTGAGAATGACTAAACAGTTGATAAATGGAAATGGAGGCAGAGAGGTTGTTACAATAAAATGGATTAGTAAGTGCAGCTGATTGTTCACTGTGCTTCCCCACTTAGAGGTGCTCATTCACTCGCTCACGTGCCCTCGGTAAGGGGAACCCTGTGTTGCAGAAGTCTTTGCTCTCCTTGAGGCGAAAGAGGTGTTAGAGAAGAGTGCCTGCTCTACTACACAGGCGTGAAAGGAAGAGTCCGTGGTAGGGGAGGGCCAGGTTTAACATATGACAAAGAGGTAGATAGAAGGAGCATTCAGTGAAGACCTGGTGGAGAAAGGGAAACTTAAAACATTTGTTGTTTTATGGTGTCGCTGTTTTATAATGCTTTGACGTTTTCAGATGATACTTAGTTTCTTAGTGTTCTTTCATGTTTGTCCTTCTATTCTCATTGCTGCCCTTGGCCCTTTTTCTTGGAGTTCATGGGAGCTGTAGACTGGTGCTGCTCATTAGTTTTTGGAATTCAGAACTGTATTTTGTATTTGGGCTTAGTCTATTTATACTGTGGCAAAAATTAGGATGACAGTACTTAGCAAAATTAATTACTTTTAAGTTGGTAATGATAATGAGGAGTGATTTATTAGAATCCACAGATTGAGGAACTTTTAATTTCATCTTTTCCAGTGAACCTATGTTTTAGAATTTTTGTTAAGTAACAATATCCTTGGACTTTCTTTAAATAGAGACATGAGCAAAGGAAACCAATTTGAGAACTCACTCTAGAACATACTGAGTCATTATAACTCTCAAGGGGTCATCTGGGTATAATAGAGTCATGAATTGTGTCTTGTATGGAGTATAGTGATTGGAAATGGAACGGACAAGGCTCCTTAGGTAAGCCCAAAGTTCTGTCCACCTGACAGCCTTCTGTATAGATGCTGTGCCACATTAACTTTATATGTGGCAGTTTTTGTCCCCTACAAGATTAACTGGAAGGTATAAGTCTGCAGTTGCAACGTTGAATAGTTAGAGTTTATTGACAATTGGGGTCTAGAGATGGTCACTGCAGCCTCTGTTAAATGTTGCTCAGGCATTTGACTATATGTTCAGTCAAGTATGTGTTTATAACACATTTTGATATGCTTTGATGAAGTGTTTTACTAGCATTTTTATATTGGAATGTTTTCAAACATCCCTACACCTGAAGATACAAATATACATGCATGCATGTGTGTGTATCTGATTTTAGTTGCATAAACAAGACCCTTTTCAATCTTTTGTGGTTTCCTAACCAAGAAATTAAGTTCATGGCTCATAAAGTGTAACATAAACCATAATATTTACATGGCGAAGTATGCAATGACCTTTAAATAGTGTGTTACGTT
This sequence comes from Leptonychotes weddellii, assembly GCF_054177405.1. Classification (NCBI taxonomy): domain Eukaryota; kingdom Metazoa; phylum Chordata; class Mammalia; order Carnivora; family Phocidae; genus Leptonychotes; species Leptonychotes weddellii. Next base: position 109,013,452 of record NC_138378.1, read on the forward strand.
TTCCACTTCTATCTCAGTTGTAAGTTGGATCTTCATGTTACTTACTGGCCATTGTGGACTCTTCTGTTTCTTCTGGAGCCAAGCTCTTCATTGCTTGAGGGCCTTTGCACCTGTTCTTCCCCTATTCTGGTCTCCTACCTCACATTTTTACAAGGTTGATTTGTTTTCATCTTTTCAGTCGTAGCTAAATGCCACCTCCTCAGACATTTTTCTCAGGCCACCGTAATTTCTTCCCTTCTCTATCACACGCTGTTTATTTCCCTCATAGAAGTTATCACACTCTTGAGTTATCTTATTAACTTATTAAGTTATGTGTATATATTTTCGTACTAGAATATGAATTACAAAAAGACCTTTATCTGTCCTGTGCCTGACACAGTGACTTCCATGTAGTAAGTGGTCAATAAATAACATAGCTAAAAGAATATACAAAAGAAGCTATAGCACTGACTAGAATGAAATCAGAATGGAGTAGTTGACATTATCATTTACTTAATGATGCTAAAATGGTGAACAAGAAAGCTTAAGATCTTATAGTCATTAAGGGAAAGAACTCAGAACCCAGAGATAAGGAGAAAACATTGTTTTATAGAAGTTCATTAGCTAGTACTCTTCAGTTTCATATTGTAACTCATCATAATGATTGCATCTAAATCATGTAGTTGTTACCTATGGATTCTTCTGAAACCAGTTTTAACATGCTGTACACCTTAAACCACAGAATGTCACATGTCAAATTTATTCAATAAAAAATAAATATGTAGTAATAATGTTAGCAATAATAGCTACCATTTATTCAGCACTTACTAAGTGCCAAGTATTGTGCAAGTGATTGCCCGTGCATTACCCCTAATGATAATGCCAGCTACTTTGTAGGCCTTTTGTAAGATTAACTAAAGGGATGCAGAAGATCCTAAACCAGGTAATTTATGCTCTTTTTTAAATTCATTATTACTATTTTCTTTTGTATATTCTTCCAGCCATCAAATATTTATTGAGCACTTTTCATCTGTGTGATCTTGGGCAAGCTATTTAACCTCCTTGTGCCTCAGTTTCCTCATCCATACAATGGCAATAAGAATAGTACTACCTCATGGGAGGACTAAATGAGTTAATACGTGCAAAACACTTAAATGCTGCCTGGCATGTAATAACATATAGCACTTTAAAATGTGGACTAGGAGTGCCTGGGTGGCTCAGTTGGTTGAGCGTCCAACTCGTGATTTCAGCTCAGGTCATGATCTCAGGGTCAGGAGATCAAGCCCTGCATCGGGATCCACACTCAGCGGAGAGTCTTCTTCAGACTCTCTCTCCCTCTCCCTCTGCCCCTCCCCTGCTTGCTCTCTCTTTCTCTCTCTCTCTCAAATAAATAAATAAATAAAATTAAAAAAAATAAAATGTGGACTGTTATTATTTTCTAGCCATATGAAAACCACTGTAAAACTTTGTGAGAGACATAAAACATTTGAATGAGACATGACCCATTCCTAAAAGATTATACTCAGTAATGTAAAAAAATCAAATCTTTCTAAGTTAATGTATAAATGAGATGAAATTTCAGTCAGAATTCCAAAAAGATTTTTAAAAATTGAAGCTGGTGAAAGTAATTCTAAAGGTTATGAGACCAGCCTAGAAAATCTAGGGGGAAAAATTAAGAGAAGGGACTTGCCCTGTCAGTTACTGAAACATTAATAAATAAATAAATAAATAAATACCCGAGATAGTAATCAAGACAGTATGGCACTGGCAGAGGAGAAAAGGAAAAAAATAAGTGGAATTATTTGGAATCAGAATTAGCAAGCTAGGGGCGCCTGGGTGGCTCAGTCAGTTAAGCGGCTGCCTTCGGCTCAGTTCATGATCCTGGGGTCCTGGGATCGAGCCCCACACCCGGCTCCCTGCTCAGTGGAGAGCCTGTTTCTCCCTCTCCCTCTGCCTGCCACTCTGCCTACTTGTGCTCTCTCTCTGTCTCTCTGTCAAATGAATAATATCTTAAAAAAAAAAAAAAGAATTAGCGAGCTAATGTAAAAATTCAGTGTTAAATTCAGAAGACATTTCAAATCAATGCAGAAAGAATAGATTATATAATAAATGGTCTTGGGACACTTGGCTAATCACTTGGAACGAAGTTGGATTGCTACTTTGTACTTTATACTCCAAAATATTCCAGACCTACTGAAGATTTAGATATAAAACACGAAACAATGCTATCCGCATCCACACAGATGTTACAGCCCCAGTGCTATACACCCCTCCTCTCCTCCTCCTCCTCAAGCTGCCCCATGTCAGTCAGCCAACCAGAGAGCATATTACTGTGTTTGAGGAAGTTTCTTTGCTATTTAACAAAGATGACACTAGCACAATAACAAAAAGAAATTTGGAGCATGGGTTAGTAGGTCAGAATGCAACAGAAGCAAAATAGCAATATGAGTGATAAGGCCATTTATTACCATCACGGCTAGACATGACAAGTCTGAAGAGCCAACATTTGTGCAGCACTTGTGTATCAGGCAGTGTTTAAGTACTTTACATATGTTAATTCACTTAGTTCTTAAGTGACGTAGTTGATTATTATCCTCATCTTGTGGACGAAGAAGCTAAGACCCAGAGAGGTTAGGTAGCTTGCCGAAGGTCACACACTTGGTAAGTAGCAAAGCCAGGATTCGACCTCACACAGTCTGGCTCCAGAGCTTATGCCCTTAACCACTTTGCTTCTTTGCCTGTCTAGGACACTGAAAGATGCAGGTAATGAAGAAATCAGTGTCATTTGACAAGGGTGGCAGAGGTTCAATCAGTGCAGCAAAACTATGTCATGTGATTGCAAAGAGGAGAAAACCTAATAGCATGAAGAAATAATAAATTGATTGGCAAATTGATATTGATGGAAGTGGACCAGTATCTGAAAGCATTATACAGATGATGATTGCAGGATGAAAGCCCCATTTCACTGTCTTTTCCCCTAAAGATGTATCAGATTGACTCTTTTTCTAAAAGGTCATTATTCATTCCATTTCTCTATAGCAAACCCATGTCAAAAATACCTTCTGTATATACACAAGAAAAGTCTGTATGTATTAGTTGGTGGTCTCTTTCCCAAAAGGTGAAACTATACATCTGCTTATAATATAAGTACTTGTGATAAATGATGAGGAAACCTCAGTAAACTCAAAGTACTGTTTGTGAATGATTCTTACACTGATTTGTTTTCATGTGGCTTGCTAACTGAACACAATAAAATCTTGAAGGGCTTTAGAGACAGGATTATAATGACTTTGAACTACTAGGATGATAATGGGAAGCCACTGAGAGGTGTTTAAATTAGGATACTGCTATGAGTTGAAGTTTGAAGGTATCTTTCTGGGCACCCTGCAGAATGGGCTCCCAGGGGACAAGAGTAGATAGAAGGCCCATGAGGAGGCTGCTGCAGGAAACTCAAAGTGGTAATACTAATGGAGAGACATGAGATGCATAAGATGTGAGATCTATTTTGGAAACAAAGTTGACAGGACTTATTAGTGAATTGGATGTGAAAAACAGGGAGAAACCAAGAGTGACTCCTGGTGTTAGGACTTGAGTATTAGGTTTAGGATTGGTGGTTCCATTTATTAAGCTGAGGAATAGGGAGGAAGAATTTATCTTGAAACCATTGGGGAACGAAGCAGGAGCAGAAATTTTCTGAGTGATCATTCCCAGACTTAAGATATAAAGGATATTAAAATTGAAGTGTATGTATAAATGTTAGTAGATTTGTAGAAGAAAGTGTGAGGTCAAATAAATCGTTCTTTTCCACTCTGCATATCTTATGTGAGCTTATTGCTTTAGTTAACTAAGGTCTGTGTTTCTTTTCTTAGGTAATCCAGGTTTTTCTGCCTTTTATGTACCATTTGCAAAGGCTTTGTACTCCTCAATAAACCGACGCTTTCCAGTTTGGGTTATCAGTCATGCTGGACATGTTTTGGTCCCCAAAGGCAAGAAGATTCTTATAACCTCAGACGGTATGTCTTTATTAACATCTCCTTTCCTTTACAGCGAGTGGGTGTTCATGTGTCTCGGAAGTCTGCTAAGGTTAAGAGTTACACCATTGGAAACCTCTGCTGTGGCATTGGGCCCATGCTGCCACGTTTTGGTAATTTTAGGATTTTTAAACTCCTTTTCATTTTCTGCAGGTAGTTTTCTCTAAAAATTTGAGTAGATCAAACAATTGTCTAAAATTGCCTTCTCTGTGGACCAACTAGTAATCAACTATATATTTATTGATCAAGCACTATATTTCCAGGGCTGTACTAAGAGGAATGGTGGAGGAAAAAATATCGTAAGCCATGGTCCTTACTCTAAAGAGGCTCCTACCCTAAATTTTGGAGAATGATTGAGTGATAAACTCTGGCCTGCTGATCATGTGGATATTTGGGAACAAACAAAGGAAAGAACACGGTCTGGGTTTGAAAAGACTTTGTGGAGTAGACAGGTTCCAACAGTTGAGTAGAATTTGGATCCAGGGGCTGTGGGGAGTGCAGAGGTGTAACAGGCAGAAGACGTAGCACAACAGGGAGAGAGATTCAATAGGTCTGCTAGTGCTGGGCAGGGCCAGACCTAGAGGAACCTCGGAGCTGGGGAGAGAGCCATGACTCCATTGGTAGACTCCTGGAGGCCTTTAAATGGAGAAAGTAGCACCAGGTAGCTGCAAATTACCTGCGCCTAACATATGAAAATTCAGCATTCTCACTCTTCTAAGAAAGAAAAATATAACTTCACTTCTCTGTAGGCATTCCATTTAAGGGCCATTTGTCCCAAGCATGACCCTTAGCTAATCTGAGGTGGGAGAGAAGTGGCTGTGGCTTTGGTTTGCTCCTGTTTCTGGTATGCCTCTCCTATGGTATGAGCATCTTACTGAGCATCTAATGACAGGGGAAATCGTGTGTGGGGAGGGAGGGAGAAAGGAGCAGGTGATAACGGGAATTCTCTGTACTAATCTGTTCAAATTTTCTGTAAATCTAAAACCATTCTTTAAAACAAAACCTATAAAAAAAAATACTGGAATTTAAAAATAATTTGGTATTTACATTTTGCTTTTTATCATTGCCATAACAGAAACTATAGATTAGGTAGCTTGATTAACAGGAATTTATTTTCTCATAGTCTGGAGGCTACAGGCCCAACATTAGGGTTTCAGCATGGTTAGGTTTTGGGGAGAGCCTTCCTGGCTTGCAAGTGCCCTCTTTCTCTTTGTGTCCTCATATGACAGAGAAGGAGAGAAAATGATTTCATGTGCTCCAGGAAGCTCTCTGATATCTCTCCTTACAAGGCCACTAATCCCATCATGAGGGCCCGAACATTATGGCCACCTTTAATCCTAATTAACTCCCAAAGGCCCTATCTCTCATGGCGGTTAGGGATTCAATATAAGAATTTTAAGGGACATGGGTGCCTGGGTGGCTCAATCGGTTAAGTCTGCCTTCAGCTCAGGTCATGATCCCAGGCTCCTGGGATCAAGTCCCACGTCAGGCTCCCTGTTCAGTGGGGAGTCTGCTTCTCCCTCTCCCTCTGCTGCTGTATGCGCTCTCCCTCTGTCTCTGTCTCTCTCTCTCTCTCTCTGTGTGTCAAATAAATTAAATAAAATCTTAAAAAAAAAAAGGAATTTTTTTTTTTTTTTAGATTTTTTAATTTATTTATTTGACAGAGACAAAGCGAGAGAGGGAACACAAACAGGGGGAGTGGGAGAGGGAGAAGCAGGCTTCCCGCGGAGCAGAGAGCCCGATGGTGGGGCTCGATCCCAGGACCTTGGGATCATACCCTGAGCCGAAGGCAGACGCTTAACGACTGAGCCACCCAGGTGCCCCCCAAAAAAAGGAATTTTAAGGGACACAAACATTTAGTCTGTAACAGTCCTGAGTAGGAATGCTATATACCAACATTCCAAATCTGATCACAAGTATAGGTCAGCACATACATATGAACATTGCACCTGAATAATAGTAAACATACAAGTTACTTTTTGAAACATTTTTACTAAATATTTATTCAGGTTTAGTAGTTGCCTTTGGTCTATCCTCAAAAGTATTTCCTGACAGTTTATAGAAACTGGTCCTTTTTGAAGCCTTGACCCTATTGAGTAACAGAAGTTTCTAAGTGGAATTTCTTTACACATTTATGAACATCTACAGGTATGCTAAGTTTATAAAAATTGCTTTATTTGAAGAAGTGGGTGACAGTTAAGAGGTGATTCATATTTTTATCCACATCCTATTTATGGCTGTTAATTGGAGCATATGGTCAAGACACAATATAATTATTGCAGAATTTAGGAAACAAAATCACCATCATGCATACAGGGTAGATACTTTTCAGTTCTGTAGTTAGTAGGGAATTTGGTTGTCTTTTCTTTTTCCTCCTAAAGCCATAGCTCAAACTCTTTGTGTGTCACCTCACTGTGAACATCTCAGTGATTCTTTTTTTTTTTTTTGAGAGTAAGAGAGAGAGCTCCCAGAGCACAAGCAAGTTGGGGGAGCGGCGGGGGGAAGGAGGGCAGAAAGTGAGAGAGAATATTAAGCAGGCTGCATGCACTCCACGCACTGTGCTTATGCCCACGGCTCAGTCTCACAACCCATGAGATCACGACCTGACCCAAAATCAAGAGTCGGACGCTTACCTGACTGAGCCACCAGGTGCCCCACAACTCTCCAGTTCTTGACCTCTGTCTTACTTCTCACATGTAGTAGTATAGATCAGCTTCCTGAAATCTTAATTCTGGTTCCAGAATCCTGTGTTAACTTTAAATTGATAACGTCAGATACCAGCTCTTGAGGATGGAATTCAATCTCCTTTTTTTTCCCCTAATTCCACTACATTTAGTCATTTTTGAGTACCTGCTGTGAATATGCCTCTTTGCTAGCACTTAGGGAAAAATACACCTGTACTCAAAACACATCTGTTGCACTTAATTGTTTATGGTTAGGTAATGTCACCGGCCAGACTTCCTGTGTCCTCCTCTTTAAGGCATCACACGTAAGATTACCCTCCTCAGGAAACCCTCTCCTCAGTTTGCACTGTCAGTGCTCAGGCCCTTGGTGAGCCTCCATGCTTCCATACTTCAACCACTCAGAGTTCTACTGCCACCTCCACTACCTTGTTTACTGCCCTAATTATCTTCCATTTAGAATTACGGATCTATAGATTCAGAGTGATCCCTGTATGAATTCCCATCAAAATTCCAGTTGTGGCATTTTTCACAGAAATAGAAAAAAATCCCAAAACTCGTGTGGAATCATAAAAGTCACCAAATAGCCAATACGATCTTGAGAAAGAAAACAAAGCTGAAGGCACCACACTTCCTGATTTCAAACTATATTGCAAAGCTGATAATCAAAACGGTATAGCACTGGCATAAAAACAAACCAGTGGAACAGAATAGAGAGCCCAGAAATAAACACACATGTATAGAGCCAATTAATCTTTGACGGGGGCTCCAAGAATACACAATGGAGAAAGAGATAGTATCTTCAATAAATGGTGTTAGGAA
>NC_138378.1:109021464-109039941 GCF_054177405.1 Leptonychotes weddellii
AAAGAAACAATCAACAAAACGAAAAGGCAACCTATGGAATAAGAGAAAATATTTGTAAACCATCTATCTGACCCAAAATGTATAAGGAACTCATACGCCTCGATAGCAAAAAAAACTAATAGTCTGATTTAAAAATGGGCAGGGGCGCCTGGGTGGCTCAGTTGTTAAGCGTCTGCCTTCGGCTCAGGTCATGATCCCAGGGTCCTGGGATCGAGCCCCGCATCGAGCCCCTGGGATCCTGCTCCGCGGGAAGCCTGCTTCTCCCTCTCCCACTCCCCCTGCTTGTGTTCCCTCTCTCGCCATGTCTCTTTCTGTCAAATAAATAAAATCTTTAAAAATAAATAAATAAATAAAAATGGGCAAATTTTTCCAAAGAAAACATACCAGTGGCCAGCAGGAATATGAAAAGATGCTCAACCTCACTAATCATTAGGGAAATGCAAATCAAAACCACAGTGAGACTCACTTCACTCCTGTTATGATGACTGTTATCAAAAAGACAAAAAATAACACATATTGGCAAAGGTGTGGAGAAAAGGGAACTCAGCACTGTTCGGACAACCATTACAGAAAACAATATGGGAGCTCCTCAAAAATTAAAAATAGAACTCCCATATGACCCAACAATCCCACTTCTGGATCTATATCTAAAGAAAATGAAATCAGTATCTCAGAGAGATATCTATATACCCATATTCATTGCAGTGTTATTCACAGTATGTGGATAATTCCAAGATATGGAAACAACTTGTGTCTGTTAATGGATGAATAGGTAAAGAAAATGTGGTATACACACACACACACATACACAATGCAATATTATTCAGCCATGAAGAAAGAAGGAAATCCTGCCATTTTCAACAGCATGGATAAACCTGGAGGATATTATGCTAAGTGAAATAAGCCAGACACAGGAAGACAAATACTGTATGATCTCAGTTATATATGGAATCGAAGAAAAGTTGAACTCATAGAATCAGAGAGTTCTATGAGCAGTTGCCAGGATTTGAGGGATGGGGGAAATGGGGAGATGTTGGTCAAAGGGTACAGACTTCCAGTTATAAGATGAATAAGTTCTGGGGATCTAATGTACAACATGATGATTTTAGTTAATAATACTATATTGTATAATTGAAATTTGCTAAGAGAGTATATCTTAATGTTCTCACCATCACAAAAAAAAAAGAAAGAAGGTAGTTACTCTGTCCATCCCAAGCCTCCTGATGGCAGTGGCCTCAGTTAGGAGTGCCTGCTGTGCGTGCCCGGGACACATCACTGGTAGGGAGCTCCACAGACATTTCCTCCATGGGGGCCCTTATTTATGGCTGGACTAGGTCTTGTGGTTCTTACTATGACTGCAGGATGCACTTCAGGAAGACACCCTGAGGGAACTTCGAGGAACTTCGAGATTTATTACCTACAGTTTCTTGGGGGTACATGGCAGGGGGAGCAGACCTGGGGCCCTGCCTTTATTAGAGCCCGAGGGTGGGGTGCCTACAGTTTTGCAGGTTCACTCTTTACTGGCTAATGTAAGGCATAAGAGCCAGAGTTAGGGCTTGGGAAGGAAGAAGTGGGTCACACAAGAAGTCAGTTACCTTAACTTACCCAAGGCTTTCTGAAAGGTACCTTTGTGGGTGGGGTGGCCTAGTTCCTTAGCTGGTGGTTTTGCTAGTAGTTGTCTCGTACAGGTGGCAATATGCTCATTCAAGATGGGTGTCTTTTGAAATGGAGGCCTCGTCAATCAAAAGCTTAACGCCAGGCACTTACACTAAACTATGTGAGGTGATGGGTATGTTCATCTGATTATGGTAATCATTTCATGGTGTATCCGTATATTAAATCATCACATAAAAACAATTATGTGGTGCAACCTAAGTATATACAGTTTTTATTTGTCAATCATACTTCAGTAAAGCGGAAAAAAAAATTATAGAAAGTGGAAGATGGGTACATGCGGATCTATTATATGTTCTCTCTACTTTTATGTATCTTTGAAAGTTTCCACTATTAAAAAAAAAAAACTTTAAAGAAAGAAAAAAAATTATAGAATCGTAGAGCTAAAAGTATCCACATCAAATCCTACCTTGAACCCTTATTTTTCAAGGAAGGAAAGTAAGGCCCAACAGGGCTAAATCACCTGCTAGTGAGTGGCAGAACCTTGACAAGAAGCCAGCACTTTGAATGTTTAGTTCAGTGTTCTAGTCCTCTTGGTGGGTCGCCTTAGGTGACTAATGCAAAGTGCTAATGAGACTCCGTTTTTTTTTTTTAAAGATTTTATTTATTTATTTGAGAAAGAGAGAATGAGAGACAGAGAGCATAAGAGGGAGGAGGGTCAGAGGGAGAAGCAGACTCCCTGCCGAGCAGGGAGCCCGATGCGGGACTCGATCCTGGGACTCCAGGATCATGACCTGAGCTGAAGGCAGTCGCTTAACCAACTGAGCCACCCAGGCGCCCGAGACTCCGTTTTTAGGTTTAGTTACTCTATGAGCTAATTCTCAGATTGGCCCTTCCATGATCACCAGTTATACCTGGTCTGTGACCCTTTTCCTGCTGTGGTTCATAGGGGAACAGGGTAATGGGGTGTAGAAGAAACAGTGCAACTCATGGCAAATACTTGTATAAATACTTCAAAATGCCTTTTTTCATAGTATCTTTTTCTGTGTTAATGCACACTCTGTGTGTGTGTGTGTGTTTATGAATGCAGTTCACTTGAGAGTCTTTAACATTTCGCTTAAAGACTAGGGTATACTTTGAAAGACAAGTAAATATTGATTACCTAGCAGTGAAAGATTTTAAGAGCACTAGTGAGGTGAAACTGAATATACAGATTTTGCTTCCTTGATTAAAAACGTGTATTTCAACAGCCATCATATTAAAATGTGACTGAAGGTGAACAGAATGTGTAGCAGATACTTGCTCTGCTATGAAATATCTTAAACAACTTTATTGTTCTATGCCCAAAGAAAATTTTAGGTTCAATACTATAGTTTTTCCTTTGTCAGGAAATGTATATGTTTGCCTGGGAGTGTGTTTTTACTATCTTAGGTTGTGTTTGGAAAACAGAGGTGTTAGAATTCTTCTTAGAAAACAGACTTGAGGGACACCTGGGTGGCTCAGTACGTTAAGCGTCTGCCTTCGGCTCATTTGGCTCAGGTCATGATCCCAGGGTCCTGGGATCGAGTCCCGCATCATGCTTCCTGCTCAGCTCGGAGCCTGTTTCTCCCTCTGCCTGCAGCTCCCCCTGCTTGTGCACGCTCTCTCTCTCTGACAAATAAAATCTTTAAAAAAAAAAAAGAGGAAAACAGACTTGAGGTGGCTTAGTCTGTTGGGTGTCTGACTCTTGATTTCAGCTCTGGTCATGATCACAGGGTTGTGAGATCGGGCCCAGTCGGGCTCCGTGCTGGGTGTGGAATTGGCTTGGGATTCTCTCTTTCCCTTTCCCTTTGCCCCTCCCCTGTGCATGTACAATGGTCTCTCTCTCTTTCTTTCTTCTCTCTCAATAGATAGATAGAATCTTTTTGGAAAAAAGAGAAAAATGGAAAACAGACTTAATTAACATGCTAAACCTCCAAAAGCCTCCCCCCTGCTGGTCTGTTATTGCTGGCCTGTCATCTTACCTCTGGCAAGAGATAAGCGCAAGACAGAAGGAGCTAGGAAGTAGTGAAAATAACCTCAGGATACTCAGTGAAGAATAATAAATCTTTCGTGTAATGTAGGTCATATGTCTAATTCCTACATTCTTAACCTGGGTGAGAAGCTATGTACTGAATTACTTAATGAGAGCAACGTTCAACTCCATTATCACAGTAAGCCCTTACGTGAAGACAAAATCAAGCATTTGAACACGAAGAGCAACTTTGAAAGTTGCAAATAGATTCAAAGGGTAACCATAGATCAGGGCTTCTCAAATTTTGGCAGGCATCAGAATCACCTGGAGGATTCATTAAAACACGGATGAGTGGGTGTCACCTCAAGTTGTTGATTCAGTAGATGTGGGGTGGGACCTGAGAATTTGCATCTTTAATAAGTTCTCGGAGTAATGTTGATGCTGTTAGTCCTAGGACCCTATTTTCAGAACCACTACCGTAGATCTTGAGGAAAACCAGTTGAAATTATCTGTTTTGTCTCTGAATTTCTGGGAAATGTCTTTAGTTCTCATTTTAAATTGACATCTTATTATTTATAACTTTGAGTATGCTTATTGCTTAGACTGCTTGTGTACTGTTGAGTTAATAACTTAGTAATTGGAGCCTGGTTCCTTTGCTACCTAATGAAAACAGTGCCATCTAGAGGCATTAGCCCAAAGGGCCACCAGAGGGCCAAAGGAAGCTGCGGTTTTCTAGACAGGGTGAATGGGCAGCTCATCATCATCAAGGATTTATTGACAACCTACTAGGTTATTACGTTGGTACCACAGGGTCTACAAAGAAACAGACATTCCAGTCTCTGCCTTTTAGGTTAATGACTTTCCATCTGTGTTCTGAGGAGCCCAAAAGTTCTATGAAGGGCAGGCGGGGCTCTGGGCCCCACCATCACCCCCATTCAGCCAGACAGTTCTGCTTTCATCTGTTTTACATATTGAAGGTTATGTTTGCAAATGCATGCTATGGTAGATTGCTGTGGATCAGCAGAACAGATAGATTATTCATCATCCAAGATTATTGCTCTAAAGTACAGGTTTTCTGACATGCAAAATATGGTGTGAAAAATATGTAATCATTGAGAGAGAGGACATAAGCTGTAACCACCCATCAAATGTTGAAAGTATGTTTTGCTTCATATTAGCACATGTTAAAATTATGAACAGTTGGAAATAATATTCTAGTTGCAGCACATTATCACAATCATAAATTGAGTATAATTGGGAGAACAGATGTTCACCAATGTCAGGAGGGGGTGATTCAAGACAAAAGTGTGAAAAGAAAATGTGAAGAATTAGAAGTATAAACTCTTTCTGGCTTTGATTTACTATAGAGTCAGCTTACTTGACGGCAGATTCATTATCAACTATTTTAAGTCATTTGTTCAAAAAGTGTAACATAAAAGCTAGAAATCACAGTGGTTTCGTTTCAGCTGATAAAACACTACCTAAAAAAGTTACACAATCTTTCAACTAATGATGAATTTGGGTCATGCTTATCCAGGGAAACAATAAACCACTCCCATTCCAGTATTCAAACAGAAGGAAAGAGAGAAAAACAGTTGGGTGTTGTCTCTTGCCAGGACCATGATTGGCAGAGGAACATGGAGGCAGAATGGAATGGCTAGAAGAGCCCAAGGCAGGGACAGTCTGTCAGTCAGTCTCGGGGGCTCACAGTCACTGAAAGTAAACGAGTCTGTGAGTAGGTGGGAAGAAACAGAAAAAAAACAAAGGGCGGAGCCAGAGAAGAAGTTAGGAACCCAGCACATTGGTAGAGGCTCAGGGAAGCCAAAGTGGGAAGCGCAGCAGGATCGAGGAGAGCAGTTCTGCAGTTAGTTAGTGGCCCGCTGCCCGGCCGGCCCACTGCCCCGTCTTCGGGGGCCTTAGCATCTTCTCAGTGCTCCCGACAGTGGAGCCCAGACTCCGTGGTGGTGGCCGGTGTCCTCCTCCATCTAGTAGCAGCCTTCTTTCCAGCCTCGTTTGCTCCACCTCCCTATCAACCACAAACAGCCACAGAATTCATCACTGTCCAGAATTACACCTCACACTTTTATGTCTTTGGCTTTTGTTATTTGCTAAGTCAATAAACATTATGTTCTTCTCGCTAAATTAATCTCAGTCTCTCTCTTTTTCTCTCTCATTTCCCGTATTTTCCCCACTAAAATCTGTAGCAGAGCACTGGGTTTTGTCAGGTGGAAAGCATCATTTAATGACCCTGGTTTTTAACCATCTATTTGGAGAATAATAATAAAAAACTATTTTTGTAAGGTATGTTTGGGGTTTACAAAGTTTTGTTTGCTTGATAGCAGTTTTAAATAGGATGCCTACCTACCATAAGCTAACCACAACCTGTGTTGCATGCCTTAAAAGCTAACACACTTGCACCAATGTTTAGATGCAAGGAGTTTGCAGAAATACTTAGGGGGCCAGGGACAGTGGAGGCCTAAATTATGAGAGTATGCTTTCACATCAGCTTAGTAAAGTCAGGGTACAGTCATGAAAGGAAGGCCTTTGGATCGGTGAATTAAATAAGCATAAAGAATTAGGGACAGTTCTCATCTACCCTTTCACTGATGTTTTGCATAAACCTAGATAAAGTCCTTTGGGGCTTTTGTATTCCACTGAGAGTAGTGGAGAAGCAAATGGTAAGTTCCCCTATAAAACTGATATAAGGTAGGTAGGATCATCATGTCAAAGCATTCTAAAGTAAAATTTTTTCTTTTACTTTGAGAAAAAAAATTTTAAATATAGAAAAGTACAAACAATAGTGTAACAGTCCAAGATTCTGCTACTCGATTTTCTCTTCATAGTTAACACTTGGCCATAATTGCCATATTTGCCATAATTGCTTTAATATTTTCTGTTAATAAATAAAACAGTACAGAAAAAGTTCCATTTTTAAATTTACTTTTATTATTATTTTTTTAGAGATGGGGGAAGGAGCAGAGGGAGAGAGAGAATCTTAAGCAGGCTCCATGCCCAGCAAGGAGCCCGACATGGGGCTTGATCCCACAACCCTGAGATCATGACCTGAGCTGAAATCAAGAGTTGGGCGCTTAACCTACTGAGCCACCTGGGTGCCCTGATAAAATTCCATTTCTTAGATCCCATCTCCAGTTTTACTGTCACAAATTTAAAGTAAATTTCATGTCTCTTTTTATATTTTTGGTGACATTTATGTAATGATGAACAACAGATGATACTGTTTTGTGTTTTTAAAGCTTTACCTAAAGAGTAAACCATATATAGATAGATAGATAGTTAGATAGATAGATAGATAGATATCTTTCTCAAAGCATTCTTTAAAATAGGAAGTGCTATTTCTAGCCTTTTAATCTCCACATGTAGGTTGTTTAATTAAATTATTAAGATACAGCTTTGGAGTAATGATGGGGGCAGGATGGAAGAGTTCACTAGTTGAGAAATTCTGGTATGAGATTTGGAGAGTTACTGTGTGCAGACTCAGTCCTAGCAGAAGGCTCATGTAGCACTAATCTCCCAATTTTGTTAGTTCTGTGGTCACAGGTGACTTGTAAATAAATCTGCTTATGTGTTATGCGTTTATATTCAGTATGTACCTAGACATACATATATGTGTATGTATTATTAAATTTAGGCCATATGATTGCATTCAAGTATGTAAAGTTACATATTTATAGTAGTGTGCATTAGTAAGGAATATTTTCTAGATACTTATCTTGATTTATTTGGAGAAGGTCCCAGTAGTTTTCATGAACCCAAAGGGGCATTACTTTTCAATTGTGATGCGGTAAAAATTTGTTCTTTTCTCAAGGAAATGCTTGAGATATACTTATTTCATGGTTTTATAATTGTGTTTTTATCTATCTGTTTGCTCTTATTAGATTGTGAACTCCTTGAAGATAAGGGGAGCACATTGTATTTATATCTGTATTTTCAAAGTCACCTTCGGCCATTTAGTCACTGTTTTCTGTCAGAGTAGTCAATTTAGTTGACGTAAAATAGAACAAAATAATAGTTATCAGATACCTGTGTCCTGAAGCTGTAAGGGATGCATAATATTTTGATCCAAAATTGACAAAATTTTAATAACTGGATCAATCAATTTGTACAACAGATGAAAAATAAATGTGAAGTACTAATATTACTTAATTCTTCTATGAACTATGTAGGAACAGATTATATGTACCTTTTGAAATAAACTCCAGAATCAATAAATGAGCTACAAAGTAAATTCCATAGAAATGGGTCTAAGAAATAGGGTCAGGTTCTTTTTTTTTTTCTTTTTTTTTTTTTGAGAGAGAGAGTACAAGCAGGGAGCTACAGAGGGAGAGGGAGAAACAGACCTCCCACTGAGCAGGGAACCTGATGCAGGGCTCGATCCCGGAACCCCAGGATCATGACCTGAGCTGCAGGCAGACACTTAACTGACTGAGCCACCTAGGTGCCCCAAATAGGGTCAGGTTCTAAAAGGAAATTGTCAGTATCATATTTAAGACCATATCTTGATAAAGTTTATGTTCCAAACATACTTAGTTGTTGTAACTTGGAATACATTTTTCTACAGGAAGAATGGCTTAAGTAATTTCCATATCATTCTTCTGATCTTGGTACAATTGCATGTAATTTTTTTTACTGTATTTTATGGAAAGTTAATGATTTCTAGTATTTTTTTCAGAGTATATTAAAATAATAATAGGCGTGAAAATATATAAAGAAGTATATAGTCCTTTAACCTTTAGTTTTTGCTAGTAAAATAATGTCCAGATAGCACATTTAATATTTGCTGTCATTATTATTTCTAGAAAGTGTTTTCTTCTCCTCTAACCTCATTACTACGGCAGATGCTAGTAAGTAATGTCTTTATCTTGGAAAGCTACTGAGCAGTTCCCAGAGGTAAAACCAGATTTACTTCTGAAATATTCATTTGATTAATCTTTTGAATTATAATGTTCATTAAAGTTCATCTGAAATACAATCTTTTAGAACCTTATTTCTGGTGTCAGTGAAGTTTTAAAATGTTTACTGCATTTAGCTCATTTTCTTTCTCTTTGCACTATCTAAGTAAATGTTCTTGGTATATATTCAAGGGAGGACTTAAATGACAGGAATTGAAATGATAGCAGGCGTAACTCATTTCTCTCACAATTTAGGCCAGACGCTTGTGCTGTGTGCTTTAAAAGTATTATGCTTACACTCTTAGGAGCCTAGAATTATT
This sequence comes from Leptonychotes weddellii, assembly GCF_054177405.1. NCBI lineage: Eukaryota > Metazoa > Chordata > Mammalia > Carnivora > Phocidae > Leptonychotes > Leptonychotes weddellii. Next base: position 109,030,302 of record NC_138378.1, read on the forward strand.
ATCTCTGTTACAGATAATAGGACACTGAAGATTTGCCCTAGCCACCAAGTTAATAAGGTGCTCAGCTGGGATTTAGACCCAGATTTATCTTGTCTCCAGCACCCATGATGTTACTACACCATGTTGTCCCAATGAAATGAAGATTTTTACATTTTCAAACCATTATGTATTTTGAAAAATAAAGAATTTGGTTTGCAAGTATTATAGATGTTTGTTTGGGGGTATCTGAGAATAATATGATCCCTTCTGGATGGAGTGATCAGAGCAGATAAACTGAAAGGGGAGCATAACGTACTCAAGTGTAATACTCAGTGAACATTTGCCTTTGGAGCTATCAGGAGCCCTACCAAAGTCAGACTTCCAGATTCTCTTCCCCATTCTGTTTTATGCTGAACTTCCTTGTTAAACAGAGAATGGATCCTAGGCTGACCTAGGAAGAAGGATTCGGGCAGAGCACATCTTAACCTGAGAGATCAATAATACCATGGAAAAAGGGAACTAAGCCTCATTGACTCAGTAAAAAGGTCTTCAGTAACTGTATGCCAGGCACTGAGGGACAGAGATAAGCAAGACATAAATTGTAAAATAGGAATAAGCTAGGAGTAGTGTGGTAAGATAAACATGGGATATCGGGGGACCTGAAAAGAAGGCTACTTTACTCCTCGCCCACTGAATCATAAAGTGGCTTCTCAGAGGAGATAACACTTGTTGGGAGTTTGAAGGATGAAGAGGAGTTAGCCAGATTAACAAGGGGAGCTGAGCACTGAAGGAAATGGAAACAGCACGCACAGATAAAACTGAAGAGCAGTCCTTTGCAGTGAGTTCTGGGTGCCTTTCAAATGAGCTGCATTGTGGCTCATTACAGTTGCCATCAGTAACTTGTATGAGTTGAAGGCAAGAAATTTAGTATTCCAGTAATTCAAACTTTAATAAACAATTTACTACCTTGTGATATTTTGAAATATTATAGGTGCGTAGGGAAAACCTATTGAAATTTATATTCATATTTATAGACTACCATATTTATAGACTACCAGAGCTGGCAGCATCCTCAGAGACTGTCCAGTGAGTTCAGTTTTTTCAGTCCACATTAGTATTTACTGTGTGCTAGTCACAGAGGACACAGAGGAAAAAGTGGACCTTGCCTCCAAGGAGCTCACAGGCTACGAGAGGAAATAAACAGACAATTATACAAGTATGATAAAGTGCTCTAATAAGAGTGGAAGGGGACTGGTTAAGCACAAAGGGAGGCTCATTCATTTTTCTTGGAGATTAGCTAGATAAAGTTTTAATTAGCTCTTGAAGATTTCAGAAGACAGTTCATTTATGAAAGGAAGAAAGGATATTTCAGGTTAAGACTGCTGGTTAAAAGGAACAATTTACAACATTTCTCCTTAAGCCCTTCAGTCTAAGTTCTTCAGCAAACAAAGATTATCTAAAATAATGAAGCAGTGTCATGGGTTTTCTTAGTTGTCTATTAATAATATAAAATAGCCTAACCAGTGGTTCTCAGTGTGTGGTCCTGGGACCAGCAATATCAACATCTCCTGGAAACTTAGAAATTCTTTTTTTTTTTTTTTAAACTTAGAAATTCTTGAGCCCCAACCCCGACCTACTGAATCAGGGAGTTTGGTAGTGGGGCCCAGCAGTTATCACTTTCCTAAGTCCTGCAGAGGATTCTGATACATGATCAAGTTTGAGAGCTAGTGGCCTAAGTTAACTGTAGTTCATAGACTAGTTGAAAGTTCATGGACTTTGAGGACAGAGACCTGGGTTTGAATCTCACTGTTCTCACTTCGTAGATGTGTGACTGTCAGTCTGTCACCTAATGTCTGTGAACTTTGAGATTTTCATCTGTAAAATGAAAATAATGCTTCCTTTCTGGGGCTGTTTTGAAGACTTGATGTAATTTAAGTAACACTGTAGCTAGCACATTGTAGGCTTTAAATAAATGGGAACTACTACTGTTGTTAGTTTTTTTTTTTAAGATAGTTTTCCCAGTGAATTTATTACTTTACCTTATTGAGTGAAAATATATTCATATTTTTGCTTTTAGATTCAAATGCTCCGGAAATTAACGACATCTATGGACTACAAGGTCAAGTTAAACACAAGCTAGCTTTCCTGAGAACTCATGTGCCAAAGGAAATAAAACTTGTGGTCATTGGCCATTCAGTAGGCTGCTATATTAGCCTTGAGATTTTGAAGCTTGCTCCTGAACTCCCAGTAAGTATGCCTCAGGAGGTGACTGTAGGTGCTAGATTATGCACTTGCGCAGATCCTTCTCAGCTTTTCTTCCCTCTTTTGTCTCTTGTCTAATTGATAAATATAACAGAGAGGGGGATATTTGGTAGCTGCCTTTATCTTTATCCATATTACTGTGGGCCTATGTGAGTGTATGTTCACGCAATTTCCATGTGTTTCAAAAAATAATACTGAAGGAGGTAGAAATTTTCCAGATGAATGCCATTTAATCTGAAGTTGCATATAACTTGTCATTTATAAAGGAATATTTAAGAGTAGTCCCCAGCCAAGACCTAGACAAGAATCTGTCTTTATTGAGAGAATATTTTGCAAATGTTCATGCCTCCTTTCAAAAGAAAGAAAATTTATCATCATCATCATCAGTAAGCAAACAGCTGTCCTTATGGAACACTAAATCTTTATTTAGTCATAAGCCTGGATCCTTCTCCATTCTATAGGTTGGCAGCCTTTTTGGGTTCATTCGTTCACAAATGATTGGGTACCACTGGGTGTCAGATATTAAGTGAGATGCTGGAGACACAAAGACCTATTTAAAGTGCCCAAGAAAGCTAGTGAGCTAGAAGAGACTTCAAAACAAAACAGAAACTCATACTCTCAATAACATGTACCACTGAAAGGATCTATTGAATGGATGCAATTCACAACATAAATTATTTCTTGATTCAACAAAACATATTAAACACTGGCCATATGTCAGGCCCTGAGCTGTGTTTTGAGGACATCCCAGTGAATAAGACAGTCTTTGAGGTAAGAGAGTCCAAAGTCTAATGGAGGAGACACAGTAATCCATAGGTCTGGTAACTACTGTGTAGGAGTGTGAGGGAATGCTATTTAACCTTGTAATCTGAATGCAAGAGAGGAAGTGATTCCTTCCTGGAATCTCTGTGTCCTAGGATTTTGACTTTTCTCATTCCATATGATAAAAATTTCAAGAGGAGTTTCAGAGGTCCTTGGAAATTTTCTTCTACTTCTACCAGCTTGACAAACGTAGGTCTCACTCATAATTGCCCTTAGGGAATGTACAACTATAGCCTCCCTGGGTGTGGTTTTTAATACCAAATGGAGGTTGGTAATTTTCGCTTATTGGGTATAAGAAAATGTATTTTTCATTTCGAAGTGTGATTTTAGTAAATTCAGGATTGCTTTCCGTTCACTGTATTATTGTTTCTACTCTTTTTTTCCATAGAAAAGGCACCTTAATTGGAAAGGAGACTTTTTCTTTTTAGCATTTTGCATGGCTTCTGATCTTTTTTGTGTCTTCTAAATCTCCTCTAGTACTGTGTGATGAGGTAACCTTCTTTATGGTGCCCAGCCCTGCCATTCTGTGGTTCTGTCTCCACAGTTGCCAAAAGCCCTGGCTCTAGAGCCAGGACACCTAGGTTCATGTACTTGCTGTGTATTTTGTCTGTGTGACCTGGGACAAGTTATTGAGTATCTCTGTACCTCCCTTTCCTCATCTGTGAAATGGGGATAATAATATGTTCTCCAAGGGAGACTTAAGAATGGTGCCTCGGCCTTAGAAGTTTCCTAATAGGTATTAGCTGTTATTATGGTGATGGAAATAACAGTGGAATCATCGGCTCAGTCACTAGGTTAAGTACCATATCAGTTATCTACAGCTGTGTAACAAATTGCCCCAAAATGTAATGCCCTAAAACCATACATATTTATTCTCTCAACAGTTTCTGTGGGTCTGGGATCTGGCCACAACTTAGCTGGGTCCTCTGTTTCAGGGTCTCTCATAAGACTGCACTCAAGATATCTTCCAGGACTGTAGTCTCATTTGAAGATTTGAATTGAGAAGGATGTGCTTCTAAGCTCATTTACATGATTGTTGGCAGGACTCCGTTCCATGAGGGTTGTTGGACTGAGGGCTTTGGTCCATCAGTGGCCCGTGGGTGGAGGCCACCCTCAGTTCCTTAATATGTGGGTCTTTCTAACTTGCCTCATTAGAGCAAGTGTGGTAGAAGAGCCAGAGAAAGTCTGCTGGCAAGATGGAAGTCACAGACTATCCCCTAATTATGGAAATCACATCCCATTACTTGTACAGTATTCCATTTGTTAGAAGCAAGTCCCTAGGTCCAGCCCCCACTCAAGAGGAGCAGATTACACTGGAGCATGAACACTAGAAAGTGAGGATCTTGTCAGAAGCTGCCTACTCCACAACTACTACAGTTAGTATTTCACTTGTGTGGTGTACAATCAAGCATATAGGTACATAGATAACATATAAATTAAAATACCCAGTTTACTTCCCAGTGTAGGAGGTGAGTTGGTCCTGTCTAATAAAATATAGCAAACTGATATGAAATACAGTTTGGGGTTATTAGTTATCCCAGGTGTTTTGAAAACTTAAAAAAAAAAAAAACTTTTGAAGAAAAGAGTACTTGCATGTGTGAAATAATAATAGCATTACTATTTGTGATGGTTAATTTTATGTGTCAACTGGACCGGACTAAGGGACAGCTAGATAGCTGGTAAAACGTTTCTCAGTGTGTCTTTGAGGATGTTTCCAGAAGAGACTAGTATTTGAATCAGTAGACTGAGAAAAGATTTGTTCTCACCATTGTGAGCAGGCATCCTCCAATCCACTGAGGTCCCAAATAAAACAAAACTCAGGGAAGGGGGGTTCTCTCTCTCTCTCTCTCTGTCTTCTTGAGCTGAGACATCCATCTTTCCTTCCCTCTGACATTGGAGCTCCAGGTTTGCTGGCCTTCGACTCTAGGACTTACACCATCAGCTCCTCCTGTTCTGAGGCCTTCAAACTCAGACTGAATCATGCCCCTGGCTTTCCTGGTTCCCAGCTGGCAGATGCATATTGTGGGACTTTTTGGCCTCCATAATCATGTGAGCCAATTCCTATAATAAATCTCCTTTCATATATATGCATATTTATGTATCCTATTGGTTCTTTTTCTCTGGGGAACCCTGACAAATACACTATTCTATAAACATAGGGAAGAAAATATTCATTGCTGAGTCCTTCACAGTCTATTAACTTAATCACTGATCTTTTTGGTTTTTGTTTGCTTCCCATTGATTCTGCATGTATTGTATAGTTTCTCTTGTGCATATTTGTGAACAGTTGTTAACACATTGGTTTTGAACCCATCTCTCCTTTTTGGCATGCACTCACATGTCTTTTGGGAAAGAAGTACAATGCATCTTAAGGTTAATCCAACTTCTTGTAGCTCCTTTTGCTTTAGAGCTTTCTAATTATTGCTCTCCTTCCAGGTGTTCTCGCCCTTGCAGGAACCATGGTGAAAAGGGGAAAGGGAAATGAGACATGAGCGTAATGTAGTCTGTTTGTGGAGGCATAACTCATACTGCGATTATAGAGTTTTCAGAGAGACATATGAAACTGTGTTTTCTTAAAAAGGGTGTTTTCTAGAAAATAATGCGTGCAATAAATTGTCCATAAAGGTTACCCAGGGAGGAGGGTGAACATCTGTATGATTTTTTATTATTATTATTCAAAAGCTTTGTCTGGTTTCAATTAACTGCATTGTTGAAGTCCCCCCACCCCTCTTTAAACACCTGGCCCGGTTAATATCATCGGTGTGATCCCTGCTGAAGTGTTGAAATTTCAGTGTCTCTGGGCTACTCTAAGACAGCACAGTGCCTGCATGCCTGAAGTTAGCATGACACGCTCCATTTAAGATGCATTTGACAACCAAATAAGTTTGTGTAAGCCAGAGTGTTGCAATCCCTAATCATTTTGCCAAAAATAAGTTAGCTGTTATGTTTTATAACATATGAAGTGTGATAATAAGAAACTTGTGTTTCCATCTCTTCTGTTATTTTTACTGGAATATTTGACTCCCATAAGATTTTGAAGACATATGTGTAGTTTAGTAGCTGGTTTATTTGGTTTCATTTTGGTTCAGTTGTTTACAATATTTTTATAACTAATTATAGGAAACTTTGGTCTTAAAATCATTTTAAGAGACTTATTGCATACTTTAGACATTATCTGACATATTTTAATATACTAAGAAAATTGGCTCTTTTAAAAATCTGGTATTAAAATTTTTTTGTTTCTTTAAGCAAATTTGGTACATAGAATTATAGAAATTCTTCCTGAGTGTAATGTCCAGTAATAAAGAATTTAAAAAGAAGCCTGAGAAAATAGGTAATTGGAAGACTATTCAATAGTAGCTGTCATGACTTGTAATAACAAACATAGTTTTAGACTCACAGAATCTTAGAACTGAAATAGGCTTTAGAAACAGTCTAGTTCTGTCTTTCATTTCATGGTTAGGAACTGAGAGCAAGGTCCCTTGCCAGGATGCAGCCTCAGCTCTGTCTCAATCCAGGGGTGGGGTACAGTTATATTAGCTGTGGGTATAAAGAGCGTCTAAGAAGATATTTGATGGCTCTTTCAAACTTTGGATGATAGCAGAGCCTGCAGATAGCACGGTATACTCCTGGACTACACACAACGAGCTTCATGTGGTCCATTATATTGCAGCTCAAGGAGCAGGAGACCCCATAAAATGCTGCTTTAGCAATTGGGGCATGGAGGGGGAGTAACTGGAACAAAAAAGTGATAGTCTTATCCCCACTATTTAGAATCTTCTTTCAACATTGGTCCTCTGTATGTTAAAAATGTGCCATCTGATTTTGCCGATAAATTGTTCGCATAAAGTTCAAGGTTGGGAGTTGAGAGACCTTGATTCTTAAGTGGACTTTGAACTGAGTTGTGAGGTGAACCTCAAGTAATTTTACTTTTATTCTCCTCTAAGCATTTGTATAGCATTTTATGAAAACACTTTGTTCCCTTCCAGGGATAGCAGATCCTTCAAAAACTTAATTTTTTATATCATTTGGCCTTTGTTGGGGAAAATGCACAATAATATAGAGCTTCCTTTGTCTGTCCTGTTGGCAAAAATATCTTCTCTCTAAATGAAATTTCCAGATTACTTAAACTCAACTTTTTTAAGCACCAGACTCTTTTATCCAGTTGGATAAAAAATTGTCTAAAATATATTATTTACTTATCTATCTGCTTCAACAATGCATATTGATTGTGGAGGAATTAGTAATTCAAGGACATCATTTTCATAATGTTATTATACTAGAGTAAAATACAATTAAGAGATTTTGCCTATGTCCTGAAATTTCTTAGATGATAGTGCCTTAAAAAAAAAACAAACAACAACAAAAAAACTTGTCTGTTTATTTTATAGTTTCTCTGTCTTCTCCCTCAGTGTTAGGTTCCACTTCTCTTCGCTACTTATAATATGTTACTATAATTTGCTTCTAGTAGAGAAAACAGATAATCATGTTAGAATTTTGTCTCAAGTAAGGATGAACAGGTCTTAAATGCATACACAAGAGTAAAGTTGATGAAGTTAAGTACATGGATTTTGTATGGCTCAGAGCTTTTTTGTTTGATTGTTTCTTTTGGGTGCCCAGCGGTGTTTTAGATACTCAAAATCTGAGAGACTCAAAATACACCACAGGTACAGCTGAGAAGCTTGAAAATTTTTACTGAAAGAATTAAAATAGCATGTTAGATCATGTGTGTGTTGATTTAGGAGTACATCTTGTCGGAGAGGGGGAAAAGATGGCAGAGGAGTAGGGGACCCTATTCTAACCGGTCCCCAGAATTGAGCTGGATATCTACCAGACCACTCTGAACACCCACGAAATCAGCCTGAGATGTAAGAAGATAGATCTGGATCTCTACAAACAGAATATCGCAGGCAGTTGGTTTCGAGGTACAAAGCGGGGAGCCGTGATTTCGCGAGCAGATATCGGAGGATAAACGGGAGGGGGAGGGAGCCGAGCCATGGGGATCCTACACCACCAGTGAGCGATAGCCTCCCATGCTGGGGATGGGGCACAGATTCACAGACCGCTAGCGGTGGGGAAAGGACTTTAGGGCAGCCCTCCAGACAGAAACCCGGAGCGCGGGGCAAGGCGTGCGAACTGGGGATGGCTGGCGGTTTTAGAAGCACAAAGGGCAGAGACGTGCCCTGACCTGGAGGCGAGGTGTGGGAGCACTGCTGAGGGGCGCACAACCCAGGACGCTGCAGTTTTAGCAGCACAAACAGAAACGGAGATAGTGTGGCCTAGAGAGCTCACGGAAGAACAGACTGCGTTCTCTCTGCTCTGAGGCAGAGGGTTGGAAACTGTCTCTTCTGCTCTGACTCTCGACAGCCGCCAGGGAAAGCCACCAGAGAACAAAAGCCTCAAAAAACCGTTTTTCACTGAGCCCATCCCCCACCACAGGGAGCAGGGCAACTCTGCCCAAACAGGGTTGCCTGAGTAACAGCGTGGCAGGCCCCTCCCCCAGAAGACAGGCTAGGAAAACAAGAGGCAGGCAATCCTAAGGTCTCTAGAAAACAGGTGATTCTTGCTTGGGATGTGGTCAATAATTTGGACTCTGTACATTCCCTCAACCACCCCTCAACAGAATGACTAGGAGGAGGAACCCCAAAAATAGGAAAGACTCAGAGATTATGACTTATGCCACAGATTTACAAATGGATTCAGGTATAACCAAGATGTCGGAGATGGAATTCAGGCTAACAGTTGTGAAGACAATAGCTAGAATGGAGAAATTGATTAATGGCAACATAGAGTCTCTAAGGACAGAAATGAAAGCTGAATTGGCAGAACTTAAAAATGCCATTGATGAGATCCAATCTAATCTAGATAATCTAACAGCTAGGGTAAGCAAAGCAGAAGAATGAATTAGTGACCTAGAAGACCAAATAATAGAGAAAAAGGGAAAAGAGGAGGCCAGGGAAAAACAACTCAGAATACATGAAAATAGAATCAGAGAAATAAGTGACACCATGAAACGTTCGGATGTCAGAATTATTGGAATCCCTGAGGGGGTGGAGAGAGAGAGAGGACTAGAAGATAATATTTGAGCAAATCGTAGCTAAGAACTTCCCTAATCTGGGGAATGAAACAAACATTCGTGTCCTAGAGGCAGAGAGGACCCCTCCCAAGATCAAGGAAAACAGGCCAACACCCGGGCATGTAATAGTAAAACTCACGAATCTTAGAACCAAGGAAACCATCCTAAGGGCAGTTAGGGGTAAGAGATTCCTTACGTACAGAGGGAGGAACATCAGAATACCGTCAGATCTATCCACAGAGACCTGGCAAGCCAGAAAGGCCTGGCAAGACATATTCAGGGTACTAAATGAGAAGAACATGCAGCCAAGAATACTTTATCCGGCAAGGCTGTCATTTAGAATGGATGGAGAGATACAGAGCTTCCAAGACCGGCAGAAACTGAGAGGATATGTGACCACTAAGCCGGCCCTGCAAGAAATACTAAGGGGGGTTCTATAAAAGGAGAAAGACCCCAAGAGTGATATAGAACAGAAATTTACAGGGACAGTCTATAAAAACA
>NC_138378.1:109040441-109092946 GCF_054177405.1 Leptonychotes weddellii
TCCCTAGATTAACTGATAAGAAACAGAAGGCAAAATGAGGAAGTACCATAAGGCTCTGAATATTTTGAAGAAAGAGATGGCTCCTAACTGGGAAGATCAGAAAAAGCCTCATGAAGAGCTGGTATTTGAGCAGGGGAAGACTGAGTCAATACTTCAAAATGTTTAGAAGTAGAGAGTTTGATGTGTTGGTGGTAGGGGGTTGTTGTATATTCTAAGCAGTGGGAACAGTATGAAAAAATGGTTTTTATCATTGGACACATGAAAAGAGCAGTGAGTGGGCTGATCTGGATGCAACCTATTGTGTGCATGCACAGAGCAGTGGGATGTAAGAACCTAGGCTGATAGAAGTGCAAACAAGAAAGTGCACTAGGGGGTGTGGACTCTTATTTCTTGGACAGTAAGGAGCCACTGAGGGAACTGTGATGATAATAGTCCTGAATCAGATATATTAATTTCTCAGCAAAAGGGAGAGTGGATTGGAGCGAGAGTGTAGAATAAGAAGCTAACAACTAAGTGATAAGCAAGTTATACTAGTTTAGATGAGAAATAATGAAGATGGTATTTGGCATTTGCCAAAGGAAATTGTTAAGAGAGAAAAGAAACAGGTCGTAGATGTATATTAGGAGAATGACTTTATTTGACAGAAAGGAGGAGGAAGAAGAGGAAGAGGCACAGGTATAGTAATTTTCCAAATTAATGACTACATTAGTCCATTAGTGGATTCTGGATTCTGCAGTGGGTTGTAGCCAGTGGCTCAGTCAAGATAGGGCAGACTGTGGTACAGTAACACAGTGTCAGTATCTTTTAACAACAAAGATTTATTTACTGCTCATGCTACAAGTCTTCTGAGGGTTGGCTGTCCCATGTAGTTGTCACTGTGCACTCCTCCAGAATCCAGATTGATGGAGTAGCTTCTATCTGGCATACTCCAGTCTCATGGCAGAAGATAAAAAGGAAATAATAAACCACCCACTGCCTTTTAAAACCTCTGCCTGGAGGTGACATTTGTCACCCTTCACACAGCATTGCACAGAGCAAGTTATATGACCAAGTCTACCATTAAGGAGGCTGCAAAGTGTCATCCTCCTCAGAGCAGAGAAGCATATGTTTGTGAACAATAAAATAGCATTTTTAAATATATATATAATAGAGTAAAATAGAATCGAAAATATTAGAGTGGACTGTATTGTGAAACTTCTGTTTCACTTTTTGTGTGTTGATTATCCTAGATTACAATGTAGAGTATATATCTTACTGTGGATCAAGGTAAAAAAAAAAAAAAAGAAAGCCATTACCCTAGACCAGAGTGTACCGCATGCTAAAAGAAGAGAAAGGAGAACATCAAGAAAGATGTAGATATGTGGTGGATTAAAGATGGCCACAGATTCTTTGCCATTCTTCTCTCAAGGGGTGAAGTCTCCTTCCCTTCTGTTTTGAATTTGGGCTAGGCATGTGACTTTCACCAACGGGATACAGTGGAAGTGATGTTAATTCCAAGCCTAAGGCGACTGGGAGCTTCTATTTCTTCCCTCTTGGAAGCCAGCTGCCATATACAAAGTTCAACTACCTGAGACCACCACACTGTGAAAAAGCCAAAGGTGGCCACATAAGAGGATCATGCAGCACCAGATGTGGGTGAAACCTTCTTGAACCTTTCAGCCCATCCCATCTGCTACTGAATGCAGCCCAGGGAGTTACCCCTGCCAATGACATATGGAGCAGAAGTCCAGCTGAGTCCTGTTTGAATTCCTGACCCCACAGTATAAGAGTAATCACTGTGGTTTTAAACCATAAGGTGAGGGGATGGTACATTATATAGATAACTGAAACTGGATAAGAGTTTAGTTCAAAGAGAATGTAAAGCTGCTGGTATTGGTAATCAGAAGGTCATTAATGACCCAGAAGAGAACATTTTTAGTAAAATAGTGGGAGAAGGGGGTCTCAGGCAGTTGGTGATAAATGAATCATGTTCCAGGAACTGGCCAGTGAAGAGGAGGAGACAAGATGATAACTTAAGGAAGGCTGATCAAGACAACATTTTTTCCTGTAAGTGGGAGAGACTTTAACATATCCTGGGGGAATAGCCCATGCAGAGAGATATGTTGAAAATGAAAGAGGAACAGGAACATATGTTGGAGGAACGTCAGCATCTATTTGTCTTTTAAATCTGCACACATAAAAACTAGGAAAGTTGACTTTTTCTTAATCGTTGACTACATCCTTGCGAAAGCGTTTTTGTCATTTAGCTTGGTTCTTCATTTGATACATGTGCCTTGTACTTGGTTCTTCATTTGAGTCTGGAAACCTGAAACAGTTTTTAAAATTGATGTATTGTCATTACTAACTATTATACCCAACAGTCATTTGAAATTTACAGAACATGTTTACATGTAACAAGGTCATGTGACAACCTAATTTTTCCATTTTGCAGATGTGGAGACTGAAGTAACTGGGAGTTACTAACATGTCAGTTAGCCATGAAGGGGCACAACTAGGACTCTGTCTTTTGTTTTCTGACTTTCCCATTATCTGTTTTCCAGGTGAAGTGGCTAGGGAGGTGATGATTATAGATGGGTTAGAGTAAGTTACTTTAACAAACCACCAAAACCTATTTGACCTAAACATAAGATTTCTACTACTGTTTCTTTAATACTTGAGTTCTTCAAATAACACAGGGAAGGCTTTAGTGGGAAGCAGGTCGATGCTTTTGGGGGCAGTTTGGAGAGAATTTGGAGAAGTGAGAACGTGTGTGTTTTCTGGTGCAAGGAAGATAAAGGGACTTGGTGTTGAGGCATGGGCCAAGGGCAGAAATTGAACTTGGAAGACAATGAATCGGAATCCTGGAGTTGAGCTGGGGGGTAGCAGGGGGATGGGAGTATGAAAGTGGGTGGTTCTGGAGACACAGTGCACAGGAGTACCACACTTATGTCCTCGGGAGCCATCAGTGACCCCTGCTACATGAAAACCACAGGTGTCAGGCAGTCAACAGCTAGCGACTCTGCTTGGTGAAAGACTCCCTTACAGAAAACAATAAATCCCCTCCTGAGGAAGGCTTGTATTGAATATGATGAAATGCAACTTTGCCAATCACTTGTGCATTTATTTAAATGCATATATTTATCTGTTTGTGTGTGTGCACACACATTATCTTTTCTAATTACCCAGGAGACTACCTTGCTAAAAGCCAAACACATGGAAAGTTTCAACTTTGTGACTTCAGCCATGTTTTAGTCATCTGCATATTTTTTTAAAATCCTAAAATTGCTTTCAAAGTGGAAAAATTGTGTGGGCTTTTTTCATCTTTTCATAACTCAAAAACTATTTAATATATTTTTCTCAAACTTTGCAAAAAAAAAAAATCACCTTTGGGCTGAAACCAAGCATGGAAAATTTCACCACAAAGGGCTAATTTTTTGGCAAGCTGCAAGAAAGTGAAAACGGGTTTATAATAAAACATTCTTCATGCATGTTAATCCTTAGTACTTTATCTAATGCATTTCATCTGAGTATTTCTGAGCACTTTTCAGATTTAAATATTGAACCATTTTAATATTGGTGTATCCACGATCCAGTCAGATATGGAAAATGTCCCCCATCTTCTCGCAGGTCCAGTGTATTGAGAGTTAGTGAGATGTGTTTAAAGGGACAAGTGGGGCAAGTGAAGTGAAGTGGCCACAAGGCAGAGAAAACCTTACATACTGCTCGCACACATGTTAGCACCTTGTCTTCCTGGCCTGGGAGTAGCTGTGAGCTGAATGCGGGAGAGGACAGTAGGCACTCATTCAGATAGCTAAGCCAGCATTTCTCAAAGCAGCATCAGCATTACTTGGGGTGTTGTTAGAAATGTAAATTATCGGGCCCCACTCAGAACTCCTGAATCTGAAACTTTCTCGGGCTCGGACCCAGCTATCAGTGTTCTCACAGGTGCTCCAGGTGGGGGGCCACCAACCTAAGCTTTCCAAAAGCTGGGAGCACAGAATGAATGGAGATTTTGTGGACAATTAAATCTGTCCTTGGTCTTTCGGGAATGTGTCAGTCTCTCTGGATACTACACATCACACCCTGGAAGCAGGAGGAACACTAATCAGGTTCTCTAAAGGAAAGTTCTTTTTGTCTCTATTTCATGTATCCTTGCTCTTTCTGCCTATGATCTGATCCGTAAGCATTGCAACCCTCTTGAGTAAAGGTGCTGATACCCAGATTGATCAGGGAAATGGCGCTACCAAGAAGTATTTTCTCATTTCCTTGAGTTATCACGGTCACACCTGGGGTGGACCCATGTATGTCACTCTCATTTCTTTGCCGTCTTACATCCCAAGATTTAAGTGGCAAGGTAGCAGAAGTCTGTCAGTGGAAGCTGACTTAAGCCCCTCTCTTCTTTTTTTTTTTTTTTTTTTAAAGATTTTATTTATTTGACAGAGAGAGACACAGTGAGAGAGGGAACACAAGCAGGGGGAGTGGGAGAGGGAGAAGCAGGCTCCCCGCCGAGCAGAGAGCCTGATGCCGGGCTTGATCCCAGGACCCTGAGATCATGACCTGAGCCAAAGGCAGACGCTTAACGACTGAGCCACCCAGGCGCCCCTTAAGCCCCTCTCTTCTGTGTGCAAGTTCTTAGTCATGTTTTGCATTGGCCCTCTGCATTCCAGCAAACCCCAGTGTCTGTGTTAGTGTGTCTCTAGGCACTGAGGTAGCTGTGTTTGTGGCATTGTATCAAATTCTGAGAATATTCGCCTGGTGATGGAAGTCATCAGTCTGCTATATGTGGACCTTTAGCTAATCACCCAATGCTTGTTGTTAGGATGAAAAATTCAGACATAGCCTGGGAGAGGTGTTTAAGCAGTTTAAAGGTATATTCAGTTACAACCCATCTCAGTGAAGCATGAATACAGCTACCTAAGCTGATACAGATGGAAAGGAAAAAGAGACTCATTTTTAAATTGATCATTCAAAATTTTTATTATGAAAAACTTCAAAAAGAAAAAGAATTGTATAATGAATCTCCAGAACCCATTATCCAGATTAATGTAGCTACTAATATTTTGTTATCTTTATCTCATTTTTTTAATACTTTCAGTTGAATTGTAGCCCTCATGGTATTTCACCCATAATTACTTCACTGTGCATCGTTATAAAAGGACCTTTTCTTATATAACTACCATGTCATTATCACACCTAACAAAATTAATGGTAATTCTTTGATAACATCTAATATAGTCCATACTCATATTTTCTTTGTCCCCAAAATGTTCTTTTACAGTTGGTTTGCAAGATCTTTCTTTAGTTTAAAAGTTTTCCTTCCTGTTACCAAAGTTCATATGTTTTTAAGTTTCAGGAAGGTAGGAGAAAAAGTTAAAAAAAAAAGTAATGTACCATGAATTGTTCTCATAACTCAACAAGTAGCTTTTTAAAACTGAACGTAAAATTGCTTAAAGAAAAGTGTGGATAGATCATGACTTTATATAGGTCATTTTAAACCTAACTAACTGTCCCTTGAGTTTCCATGTTTAGACCAGAGGATAATACAGCACGCCCTCTCAATTTTGTTTTTGTTTAATAAGAAAACAGACTTTGAACTGTTTTTGCATTGTTATTTATTAGGATTTAAAAATTTATATAAGATACTTAGTTCTCTTGTAGATAGAGTGATTGAAGATTAAACTATGCACTGTTTTTACTATGACAATTATTATATCACTGTAGCTATCATTTGTGGGTCTTAATCCGCTCAGCAAGTCTTCGATGGGCTCCTGTTCCCATTTTCTACGTGAGGAACCCGAGACCTAGTACAGAAGTAGGTTGCTCAGGGTTAGATAGCTGGTAAGTGCCTATGCTAGAATTTGAACCCATGTGTGTTTGACTCCAAAGTCCGTACTCCTGCTGAAGAGCTAGCTAATAAAATCTATCAAGAAAATGTACCCAGGGTGCCTGGGTGGCTCAGTTGGTTAAGCGACTGCCTTCAGCTCAGGTCATGATCCTGGAGTCCCGGGATCGAGTCCCGCATCGGGCTCCCTGCTTGGCGGGGAGTCTGCTTCTCCCTCTGACCTTCCTCCTTCTCATGCTCTCTGTCTCTCATTCTCTCTCTCTCAAATAAATAAATAAAATCTTAAAAAAAAAAAAAAAGAAAAGAAAATGTACCCAGAACAATGCGTGACCCAGTGCTTAACAAATTAGTATATGGTAGCACTGGGTAATGTCTGCTTATTGAGTATGTAGTAGCATTTAATAATGCTTGCTAAGTGGACCTCAACAATAATCAAAATGAGCTGCTACTATTGCAGTATTTAAAAGAAAAATGTAGTGTTACGTGTGTATATACTTCTGTATACACTTTTAGAAAGTCTGAACAGGTAAACACCAAGTGGCTTATAGTAGTGACCTCTGGGGTTAGAGGTAAGGGTATGTTGGTGGTAGAGACTCTGCATCGTTTCTGCTATTTTACTATGACTGTGTGTTATCAGGAAAAAAAAAAAATTCTCCTAAAAAACGTCCATTCTTTTCTTTGGAATCTATGTTAAGAAAATAATCTCAAAGATAGAGAAAACACTCATACACAAAAAATATTATTTGTTGTTACAAAAAATTGGAAACACCTTACTGTCCTACTATAATGAAAAGGTTAAGTAGAGTATGGAATGTGCAAGTATCAAAAATACATTCTCAGAAGACACTGTAGAACATAAATTATAAAATGTTAAGGGTGTTAAAATATATACAGAATATATGAGTACAGCTATATTAAAAGAAAACATACATTTAAAAGCTTGAAATAAAATTACCAAAATGAATACAGTGATTGTGTTTGAGTGGTGAGTTTGGGGGTGATTTTTTTTTCTATTTACTTTTTGTTTTAAAAATTTCCTTTAATGGCATATGTTTCTTCACTGTCCTAATCATTTGGAGGTTATACATTCTCTCTGTTTTTTAAAAACAGCAATGTGATTGTAAGAGTTCATAACAGAAAGTTGGCTCAGGAGAGAAAATTGTTGGTTATTTGTTACACAGCGATAGATAACAAATAAGAGGGGAAAAGTAAAAAGGTCAAGTCTGCATCATGGTTCTTGTGCAGGAGAACTCTCCCCCCGGACCAGTAGCGGCACCAGGTGGATAGCAGCATCTTTAGCAATAGCTGTGATCCTCGCCTCTTATCTTACCTACTCTTCCTCCTCTACTCAGGTAGCTAGGCTTTTGTCCTTCCTTGCAATTTTTTATTAACCTGCTTCTCCCCACTCCTAGAATAATTGGGATTATTGATAGGTATGTCTTTAATGGTCTCTTCGTGACTGTTATTTGAATGTGATTAAAAAAAAAAAACAACCACAGGTTGGGATTAGCATCATCATTCATCATACTGTTAGAATGAAGCAGGTTCTTTTTTAGAATAGGAGAGCCGTCATCGGACCATGAGGTTCATAGTGGCTATGACTCTAAGAGGCTCTGGGGTATGAGTGAGTGGCCATCCTAAAGCAGAAGTGTTATCTTTGTGAATACTGTTACAGTTAGATGGATACAGGTCTGAAAAATAGAGCTCATACCTTGCTACATTTAGACTTTGTTTTGCCAGTGAACTGGGCATTCACAGAAGAGCAGATTCATAGAGCCTTAGTGGATGGAGGGCAGAAGAGATAGCATGCAAGAGTATGAAAACAGATGAACACATTTCTGTGAAGTTGTTCTTCTGTGGCTCTTATTTATTCTATCCAGAAGATTCTTTTTAGGTCTATCAGTTTGTGGAGGTGAGAATGGTGAATATGATCTAGAAAGGAAAAGGCTCTCTAACATGGTTATCCTGCATGCATGAGGCTATTTTACCCTCCCCTCTTGTTCTTATGGAAAATCTGTGAACAGTATGCAGTGCAGGCCACAAAAAATTCCCTGAAGTGGAAAAGGCCTAGCAGGTACTAAATGAAAGATGCCTCGCAGAATAAAATGTGGTTGCTTTGAGATCTTGCATTCCAAGCCAGTTCAGACTAATTGCATTTGGTTGGGAAGAAGCCAGATTATCAGGTGTCAGAAAGGTATATTGATGAATGGGTAAAGATTGAAGCCAGCATCATTTCTGGCAGCCTGTCCCTAGGAAAGCAGACAGTAAATCATTTCCCAGTATCAGTCCTACAGAGACCAGAGGGAGCGTGCATAAATGAAGCCTGTAGACAAGCCAGAAACTCCATTTCAACAAATAATTTTATCTCCTCACCAGTAGAGTTCTGGGAGCTTCTGTAGTAAACCAAATTGAGTGTTAGAGATTCAGCCTTTTCCTTTTTCATAGCCCAGGACCCTTAGGGAAATGCTGAGGAGCTTCTTGAGCCCCATTGCAGAGGAGAAAGGCTCTGAGGGCTTCTGTCATATTATATGAATGTTGACTGATGCCAATTCAGAAGTGATTTCATAAAATCTTAGGGGCCCATTGTGATTATCTGGGTGCCAGGGAGTTCTCCTCCAGGTTCTCTGAGGGAGATGGCCTCCTCTGTCTCCCTCGGCCATAGTCCCTGCACCTAGTGCGTACCTAGTGCTCCCTCCTACTTATTAGTATTTCTTCCTACCTACTTCCTTTCTGCTTCCTCCTACCACCACCCAACAGATGCCTTCCATCCATCTTCTGAAATCATCTCAGATGCCAACTCCTGCGTGAACTCTTTCCTCATTCTTCTTAGTCATTTTTATTATCCTTCCTTTGAAACCGTTTTCTCATAATTCTTATATATTCCACCTTGTATTATAGGTATTGCATATTTATTTGATTCTCCCTATTAGATTTTTAAGCTTTTCTTTTTTTTTTTTAAGCTGAGGTATAATTTACATACAACAACTCTTTTTTTTCTCTCCCTGCCTCAATCTAGATACTTTCTGCAACCTATTTTTCAGTACACCAGTCTTCCCTTCAGCTATGTATAAACTCCATTTACACCCATCTTTTGTAGTCTCAATTCAGTTATTGTAATTTTTGCTTGTAAAATTTCCATTTTATTATTTTTGTTGTTACCAATTCCTGAAATTCTGTTGTGTTGGATACTTTCAATGTCCAAGTCTTGTGTGGTTGCATTTCTTTTCTTTTTCCTTGTTTGTTTCTGGTCGTCCATCTTGTCCCTCAGTATGTTTGTATACAAATCAGAGTTCTCTAGAGAAACAGAACCAGTAGGATATGTGTACATATAGAAGGAGATTAACTATAAGGAATTGGCTGACACAATTCTGGAGGCTGATGAGTCCTAAGAACTGTAGTCCGTAAACTGGAGACCCAAGAGGACGGATGGTGTATAAGTTCTAGTCACAAGGCAGGCAAGCTTGAGACCTAGGAAGAGCTGATATTTCAGTTAGAGCCCAACGGCAGAAGAAAAACCATGTCCCTGCTCAAAAACAGCAGAAGGAATTCCCTCCTACTCAGCCTTTCTGATTGGATGAGGCCCACTTATATCAAGGAGGGCAGTCTCTGCTTCACTTGATCCACTGATTCAAATATTTATCTCATCCAAAGCACCCTCACAGATGCACCCAGGATAGTGTTTGACCATATCTGATCACCCCATGGCCCAATCAAGTTGACACAGAAATGAATCATTGGGGCGCCTGGGTGGCTCAGTTGGTTGAGCATCCAACTCTTGGTTTCAGCTCAGGTCATGGTCTCATGGGTCATGAGATCAAGCCCCATGTCAGGCTCTGTGCTCATCGGGGAGTCTGCTTGAGATTCTCTCCCTCTGCCCCTCCCCCAGCTCGCTTGCTTGCTCTCTCTCTCAAATGAATAAATAAATAAATCTCAAAAAAAAAAAAAAGAAAAGAAAATGAACCATCACTGCTTAGTAAGGTGTTCTTTTTTTAATTGAATTCCTGACGTTATATATGAAAAATTGTTAAGACAATATGAGGCTCCTATATTCCTCCATGGAGAATTTCCTTTTGCTTTTGACTAGCAATTACAGTAAGGACTGATCACACGTTAATGCCATCTGGACTCAGGCTGAGTCAATGCTACCTCTGTGAGAGTTGGTCTATGTCCAGTTGGTCTCTACTTCTAGGGGGTAACCCTTCAGTAGTTCCCACTGAAAGCCTGGGGTGCCTTCTCTTGAATGGGCACCAAATGCCCAAATTTTGACCCTTGAGCCATGGTATACTTCTAGAAACCCAGCTTCTTGTCCTCTTATCTACTGCTCATGAATTGGTAAAAAAAGAAGAGCTATTTGAATAACACACCTCTCTTGAGTTTTCTTTTTCTCTAGGATTTTGGCCCTTTCAGTCTCTTCTGCTGCTCTTGATGCTTTCAAAGGCACTTTTAAAAAATACTTTTTCCAGCTTTTCTAATTGTTCTTGGCAGGAGGATTGCTTTGCAGTAAGCTAGTCTGCCACCCCCACTGCCCATCTCCACCATTACCAGCTGTTGCCTGGCTTCAGGTTCTTCAAGCTCTGCTGTTGAAAAGTATGCCATTTCAAGTTTTTGATTCTTTATGTGACTCGTTTCTTCTCGGGACAGTTTTAGAATCTTCACTTTATCCCCATTACTACATTTTATGATGATAATCCTTGGACTGTTTATCCTTTTTAATATGGAAACTGGCATCCTTATGTACCAAAAGCTTCTCCTGTATTTTTTTCTCCTTGTTTTCTCATTATTTACATGTTAAACATCCAGAAATGATTCTCTTGATTTCTTTTACATTGTCAATCTCTTTCTTCCTTCCCCCTCTTTTTAGTTTTATACAATGAGAAATACCAGATATTTTCCCAACTTTTTCTTGTAATTTATATAATTAAACTTTTTATTTCAGCCTTCATGAAAGTAATTTCTAAGATAATTTCTTGTTCTTTGTTCCCTTTTTGTAGTGTCCTTTTTAATTCACGGCTTACTTGCTTTCTCTTTCTGAGGAGAAAAATTTCTGGAGTTTTGTTGTATTTCAGCGCTATCACGATTCATTCTGAATTCCTTTTTTCATGTTTCGTTTATGTTGGTCTGTCTAGTACAGTTGAAGCTTTGCTTAAATGTCTGACATTCCTTTGTTATCTATTCATATGTAAGAATGAAGCACTGAAAATCCTAGGAGGTTTTGAAAATCAGCTAGTCGGTCTCACTGCAGGGTGATTGGACAGGTATCCTGACATTGTGTGTGTGTGTATGTGTGTGTGTGGTATTCCTCAGCATCACTATCTATATGGTTTTTCTCTAGAGCCATTCAGTTTCTCCAAAAAAATTCTCCAAATCTCCTGCCTAAGGGCAGCAGCATCGGAGCAAAACAGCATGAGAGGCTGGTGTTTGCATGTGAGAGTTTCAGCATTTAGTGTTTGGGCTTTCATTTAATCCCTCTTTCCGGTGGGCCCTTTGCCCTGCCTTTCTCTGTGCCTGCGTACCTAGCTCAGAAACCTCTTTCCTTCAGTTTCTAAATAAACCCACAGTCCTGAGCTGGGCTTGGAGAGGAGTTGTTGCTTGGGGATATTGGATGAGGCAGTCATCTTGGAAGCCTCACTGCCCCTCAGCCAGACCTGCATTCATTCAGTCTGCTAGGCGCCATGCACTGTCTCTGAGCACCTGTAATAGACAGGAAGGTGCCTGTGAACAAAGCGGAAAAGAAGCTCTGCCCTCTCAGAGTTCACAGTCTGCTAAGGGGAAATGATAATAAACATGAAAAATGTAGAAATTAATATGTTCAAAGGTGATACCACTTTGATAAAGAGTGGAGCAAGATCAAGGGGATTGGAAGTGCCATGGCTGGGGGATAGAGGGCAGTGGTGGACTGTACTTTATTATTTATCATTTTATTTGGAAACAGTTTCAAACATACAGAAGAGTTAGAAGAATAAGAATAGTACGTAGAACACCATATACACTTTACCCACATTTACGATTGTTAATATTTTACTTCATTGGCTTTATTATTTGTTCTCCCTCTCCCCACCCTCATACCCCATCTGTCTCTGTCTTCTCTCATATGGGGTATGTATACACTATATATATATGTGTGTGTGTGTGTGTGTATGTATATTTATATGTGTATATACACATACACATATCTATATATATGTGTATGTGTGTATATATATATATATAAAATATTAGTTGCTGGCTAAAATTTGAGCTGGTAACAGAGTAAATGAGGCCCATTTCAGTCATACAGCATTTTCAGATACCATGGAACATTTTTAACTGATAAATTAGTGACCTATCATATTTGTATGCCAAACACTCTTAAGAGCAGAGATGTTTGTAGGCTCTCAGGAATGCCATCCAACCCTGTTAGAGAAGGTAAGGAAGGGCCTTCCCAGGGGCACTTGTCCTCTCTCTGAGCTCCGTAGAAGCCGAGGTCTCAGAAGTTCAGTGAGTTGCAGCGTTAGGACTCAGAAACTAACTCAGGTGTTGGCCAAGCCCAGGAGACCACCCAGAGGGATACTACCTTCAAGAACTTGGGAGTCAATGGGAGGAGGAGCACCCTGTTCAGAGGCCTAGAAGGGAGAAGATATGTTAGGATACTTCAATATATCTCTATTTTTTCCTGATCTGAAAGGAGGACACATCCTTAGCTCCTCCATTATCAAAGCTGGTAATGGGGTTTCTGCATGAACTTCAGTTATTTAGGCCTAACCCTTTGCTGTGAATCAATTACTTCTTTTCCCAAGTTTTAATCTCTGTCTCCTGGGGTCTTAGCTGCCCTGACTGTCCTGGGGTCTTAGCTGCCCTACATTTTTTCCGGATAATATGTAGCAAGAAAGCCATACTTTGAGCCTTCCTTTTGACTTCTGAGAAGGTAGGCGTGTTGTCTGGGACAGCTTCTGTGGAAGAAGTCACTCACTGTGTGCTGCTTGGCACGCACCCAGCGTGTGCCTCTGGCCATGGGCCTTTCCATTGTTCCACTCTCTCTCAGTCTGAAAACCTGTGATGGATACCTTTGCCTCATCTTAGCTCAGGTATTAAAATGGTACTTTAGTATATGAAACAGAGGTGTACATGTTTCACAGTGTCTTTAGCAAAGTTAAATGGGGAGGAGTCTTTTATACAGATTTCCCCCAAATAACCCTGATCTCTGTCATCAGGCACTTTGCTCATGGAGGTACCCAGTGAATATTTGTCAATTTCTCTTTCCAAGGCCCTTCTCAAAGGTTCCTAGGCCATGATGAATCAGAGGTGTCTAGTGCCCATTTTATGGTTTTGTTGTACTCTTTCTTTCCTGTAGCGTACTTCCTATCATGCATTGTTATAAATGTCTCTCTGCTCAGAGTCAGGTTCTCTAAAAGCAGAGACTACTTTGTCTTGTCGCCCAGTGAGTCTCCTGCACTCCCCACAGCATTGGTGTATTGTAGATACTAGTATATCATGAATGAATCAATCAACCATCCAACCAAAAAACAAGCAATAGACCTAATGAATGACCCTTCCTTCTCAGTCATTCTTGGCTTAAGCTTTTAAAGACTGCCATTTCTAACTTTGGAAAGTCCCAACCCCATTGTGAACAATTGGGATTTTTTTTTTTTTTTTTTGCTTCCTGACCCACATAGACTACTCTAGCTCCAAGTTTAGGGAATTGCCAACTAGCAAAACCATCCTTTCTGATTCTATGTAACTTTGCCATTGAAAACCAAGAGAAAGCTGAAATTGCCAAAGGCCCATAGTAGTCCTGTGAGAATGTTGTAGTACACAGTGTAGATGTGAGGATAGATTGGCTATAGTCCCCATTCACTGAGGCTGCCTGGAGGACACTGTTCAGTTCGGGGTAACATGCTCTGTAATAGAAGGCTGTGCTGCCCAGCAGCCTGTGAAGAATAATCTGCAGTGAGTCTGTGAGCATCACTATTTTCTATTTGAGTTCTTTGTGATTCTGAATCTGAAAGACTCAAAAGGAAGTGAATTCCAAGAGATACCAAGCTGAGAAGAAGAGCACTTTGCATTCAAAAGAAAATAAATGTGAAGTGTATGAAATGACAAAAGCTTGAGAAGAATGGGCTCTAGGAAGATTTTGAACCTATGTTTCAAATGTTTAAGTGTAATCAGTCATAAGCTATATAAATCTGTCTGCAAATATGCAAGCATTCCTTGTAATTAGCAGCACCGACATGTAGGTTAAATGCATGGAATGGCTTTTTTTTTTTTTTTTAACATTCAGGTAATTAAAGTATAGAAAAATCTCTGTCCCAGAGGGTCATGAGTATAATTCACATGAATGGAAAATGATAAAAGTGGTCATTTTCTTGAATGCCATCCATCTTAAGAAAAACATGTTGAAGTGGCATAATTTTTTTCAGCAATCAATTGTTGAAGGATCTCATGCTTTACTTCTTAGGATATGGAGTTAGTGATTTCTGAAGCTGAATGGTTTGAAACACTCGTAAATATTGGCCTGCCTCTAACAATAATGATGGTGATTGGCTCACCCGTAGGAAATTAGGTCACAAACAATGATTGCTAAGAAATTATTTTGTATGAAAGCATTTAGTGTATATAATAGTTAATGGCATGGGCTCTGGAGTTACCCTGCTTGAGTGTGTACCTCGTCTTTGTTGCCAAACCTCAGTTTTCTCAGGAGTGAAGAAACTTACTTGATAAGGTTGTCACAGGTATTAAATGAGATAATGTACATAAGGTGCCTTAACATAGTTCCTAGAAAGTTAGTAAACGGACAGTACTACTGTTATTATAAGCCCTTCCCTACTGTGGGGCATATTCCTATCGTACTCCTGTATGAAACTGTTAAGACAATACAAGATCTCAGAAAGCAAGCACTTGATCATTAGAACTGAGTGGCATCTGCGGTTTATAAACTGCGTACATGTGATTAAATAAGCTGAATAGTCTAAGGAGAGGAAAACATGCCTCATGGGGAGAAGAGATAAACAGTTTAAACTAGGATTATTTCTAGGTCTGTGCCTTGATCCCTAGCAACTTTATCTTTAAAGGCTATGGGGTTCTCTAACACGTCTTAACAGTGTTGGCAATCATGTAAAAGGAAAAACCGTGTGCTGTGTGCTCTTGTTTTCATCATTGCAGTAGAGAAGCACCCTGCCCTTACTGCAGCAGGTGGGCTCAGCTAATAAACAAATAGGGAAAGTGGCAGTGATACTGCTCTTTTGACATTGTTGAAGTACCATTTATCTTGGCTTCATTCAGTCCAAACGTAGAGGCATTGTGGCTGCATCCCAGAAAGACGGATGTATCTGTAGTGTACTATCTGAACAATAACGTTTATTGATGATTCTTTTTTTTTTTTTAAAGATTTTATTTATTTGACAGTGAGAGATACAGTGAGAGAGGGAACACAAGCAGGGGGAGTGCGAGAGGGAGAAGCAGGCTTCCCGCTGAGCAGGGAGCCCGATGCGGGGCTCGATCCCAGGACCCCGGGATCATGACCTGAGCCAAAGGCAGACGCTTAACGACTGAGCCACCCAGGCGCCCCTTGATGATTCTTTAGATTGTACTCTTTGTTTAAAAAACATGCCTATTTAATGAAACAGATTGCATATAACCCATGTCTGAACATCAGACATCTTACTTACCTTACCTTCAAATTGTTCCTAACTTCCTTTCCATCAAATAATTAACAATAATAATAAATTCAGAAAAAATATACATCAAAATACTATCTCTAATCCCCCAAAATGTACCTTCTATAAAAAGTCCCAGTGTGGGGAAAAAAAAAAAAAAAGTCCCAATGTATATATTTACTTTCCTGCACTACTCAAGAAAACATGGTGGTGCTTCATCATCAAAGTTGACTCTGGTAGATTTCAAATGAGCATGTGAAGTATATGAGAATGTTTCCTTAGAGTAGAATGAACTGGCCAGCCTAGAAGTTCTTTCTTTAATGAGACCATAACATAAGAAAATGTTTTGTCACGTACACAGATTTGGAAACCTTCTCTGCACAGCTGTGTTATAAAATTGGGTATACTTCCTTGACCTTGGTGATTTTTTTGCCAATAGGTTTCTGTATGAATAAAAAAATGTTTATTACTGTGGCTTATCCTATCAAATTTGGACTATAAATTTCATTGAAGTTACCATTATGGTATCTATGAAAAATATAAGTTTCACCTAACAGGTAATAACTGTTGTTCTCCAAAGGCAAGAGAGGAAAACCAGTCTCATCAACTAAGTATTAGTTGTGATAAGCAATCTTTGGTCTTCTTACAGTTTTGAGAGGTAATGATGCATTCAGAGTATGTATTTGAACTTCCTTATTGTTTCAGCACATTCCCATGATTTCAGAGTGCACTTGAATTCTCATTTTATTATTGATACAGATCAACCACATGTAACCCTGTAGTTGCTCGTGTATTTTTAGAGTTTCCCTTGCATGCAGTTTTGTTTAACATGGGTCACAGTAATGGATCATTTATACAAAGTAATGGATTGCTTCCTCTTTCTGCCAGCTGATTTGATCAGTCTGAAGTTCTTTGTACTGTGGGTTACATAACTAGTATGGAATCTGTATGGTGTATTTTTTAGTATGACAGTAACTGTATTAACCATTTATATTCTCTAAATCTTTTAAGGACATTTTAATAAACACAAAGAAGCCCTTGTTTTGAAGTGAGTAAACTTGAAACTAAAATGAGCAATGAGTTATCATAAAGGACTAAACCACCAGACTTCTGGGAAAGCAGGTCATTTTCATTAGGTGATTGTTCTGGTTTAACTGTGGATTGGCCAGGAAAAAAAATGAAAACATTTCTTTCTAGCTTTCCCATTTAATGTATTTTCTGCTTTTACAAACAGAGTTCAAGAGAACATATATTCGTTTTACTTTCCTAATGAAGAATTTGTAGCACCTGAGGGTCCTAGTTCTGAATATTTTCATTTATCATCCACGGTGCTTTTATAAGTGGCAGAAGGTTTAGGGGATTAGGATTAAATGTACTGATCTCACATTATTCCCTGGAATTATCCTTTTAGCCAAATCCCTGATGATAGTAGTTGGTTTCGTTTTTTACTAGTACGGCTTAAAAGTTGCCTGGAGGAGAAAATAAGATTGAGAGCTGAACAGTTAAATTCCAGTTGGTGGAGACTGCATTATTCAGTGACGTTAATTCTCCAGGTATCATTCATAGGATGTAGTTGAAAAACCGGAAAATAAGCAAAATTGCCTTTGTGTTTTCAGAATTGAAAGCCCAAAGAGCATATGAGCCCAAATACATAGAATGATTCCTTTAAAGTTTGCTAACTCCCTTTTATTCACAGTCCCGACCAGCTGGTCTCAAAGAAGAAAGAGAAATTGGACATCCTTGTTGTCAGCACATGCAAATCTACCTGATGTCTCATTGTAATATAGTTTTCCATTGTATGGGCACACCACCATATGTGGGTCCACTCCTCCTTATGAACTCTCATCTCCAATCCTTGGCTACTCCCAGTAATTCTTTTTTCCAGTTTTCCCAACAGCATTTATTGAACAACTTTTCTTCTCCACTGATGCTTTCATCATAAATTTTATTCCCGCATGTATTCAGGTTTGTTTTGAGACTCTTTTATGTTCCACTGAGCTATGTGATTGTTTTCTGATAAATAGTTCCAACCATTGTAGCTTCATAATCTGTCTAGTATTTCGGAGAGCCGATCTCTTTCTCTTCTTTTTCAGAATTCCTAGTTAGTGCATTTTATTTTCCAAATGAACATTAATACAATTCATTAAATTTCAAAATAAGAATCATCTTTTAGTATTTTAATTGGGATTGAAATGAATTGAATTGATGCATTAATTTAGTGGGAGAATTCAGATCTCTTTTGCAACAGAAGAACAAAGAAATGTCCCATTGTGTTTTAAAGTTTTCTTTAGATAAGTGCACTACATTTCTTCTTACATTTGTATTTAGCTATTATTTTTGTACATGGGATTTTTTAATGTTTTAAACATAAGTCATAAATAATGGTAATTTTGCCTTTCCAATATTTATAACTCATTTTTTATCTTGTCTAATTTCATTGATTTAGCACTTTTGAGACAGTATTAACAGTACAACAACAGAGTAATTCTATTAAAATGGAAGTCAAACACATCAATCTTGTTTCCAGAACCCTTCAAAGGCTTCTTAGCTACTCACAGTAAAACCCAAAGTCCTATCAGACCCTACATCCTCTCTCCCTCCTGCTGTCCCTGTGATCACAGCATGACCTGCTGTCCTTTCACACACCCCACCCCAGCGATACTGTTCTCTGTGCTTTTGCTCAACACACCAAATTAGGTTCTGTCTTACACCCTTTGCACTTGACTTGCTCCTCCGTCTCCCAGAAAAACTTTTTTTCCGAATATCTTCCAGCTCACTCCATGACTGCCTTTGCACAAATGTCAGCTTTCTTTGTAGCCTTCCCTCGACACCCTATTTAAAACTACACCACCACTTCCAGTAATTCCTAATCTCCTTTCATTGTATTTCTTCCCTATATCACCATGGACTTGAGTTTACTAACATGCACATTTTTCTTATTTATTATTTTATTTTTTTTATTTATTGTTATTTATTCCTTAAATTGTCATTTAATTACTTTAGAATTATTAATCATTTTTGTGACTTACATACATGCTTTAATCACTTTTGGATCATTTACTCAATTATTTAATATTTATTATCAATTTTATTTATTATTTATATCTTTCTCATTGCAAAAGATAGTAAGAAAGAAGAAAAAATAAGGTGAAGGTACACAAAAAATAAAACAACAAAGTAGGATTTTAGGTTTAGATTTTAGACTTAGCTCCAAAATATTAGGAATTATTTAAATAAAAAAGTAGTAAGCATATTAATCATATTAGTTAAAAGACAAAGACTGTCAGATTAGTTAGAGAAAAACATCCAAATATAACCTCTGAATATAAGGCCATAGAAAGGTAGAAAGTGAAAGAGTGGGAAAAGTTGTATCTTATAAATTCTAATCAAAAGAAAGCTGTAGTAGCTGTGTTCATATTAAAATAAGCCCTAAGGGAAAAGCATGCTAGAAATGAAGAGAGTTTTTTTTTTTTTTTTTAAGATTTTATTTATTCATTTGACAGAGAGTGAGTGAGCATAAGCAGGGGGAGGGGCAGAGGGAGAGAGAGAAGCAGACTTCCCACGGAGCAGGGAGCCCGATGTGGGGCTCCATCCCAGAGTCCTGGGATCACAACATGAGCCCAAGGCAGACACTTAACTGACTGAGCCACCCAGGCGCCCCTGAAGAGAGTTCTTTCATAATTATAAAGGTTTACTCTGTCAGGTAGTAATAGTCAATATCAGGAATGAAAGAGGTAATATCACTACTGTGGTCCAGAGATTGAAGTATAATCACAGGATATTATAAATAACTTCATGCCAGTAAATTTTGAAGTTTAAATGAAATAGACAAACCCCTAGGAAAAGAAAACATTAAACATATTGAAGAAGAACTTTTATTATTTTTCCAAGAAGAACTTTTAAAAGCCTGAATGGTCCTAAGCCATTAAATAAATTGAATCCATCAATAGGCAAAACTTCCTAAAACTATACTCCAGGCTTCACTGATGAATTCTATCAAATATTTGGAGAATAAATCATTATTATTTTACAAAATCCTCTAGGCAACAGAAGAGGAGACCATACTCTCCAACTCAATTTCCTCAAACTAGCAAACCCTTTACATCTAAACCTGGAAAAAAGTAATACAAGAAAAGAAAGTCATAGACCAGACTCACTTATCAACATGCAAAAGTCCTACACAAAATACTAGGAAACCATGTAAAAAGGATGAATCATGACCACGTGGGTTTATCCCAAGAATGAAAAGTTAATTTCGCATTAGAAAATCAATTGATAGTTTCCCACATTAATAAATGAAAGGAAAAAAATCATAAAATCATCCCAATAGATACAAAAAAGGTAACTGATAAAACTCAACATCCATTTATGATTTTTAAAAGCAATTAACGAACTAGGAATAGAAAATGTTTTTAATCTGACAAAGTATATCTCTAGAAAACCTTCAGTGCATATCATGTTTTGTGATTATATTGGGAAAAAATTTTTTTTAGTTTGGGAACAAGAATTACTTCTGTTAGCATTGTATTAAGGTTTTGGTTAGCTTAGGTAATGTAAGAAAAAAAAGATACAAGGATCTGAAAGGAAGAAATAACACTATCATTAATGTGGATGATAAGACTATGTACTTAGAAAATCCAAAATATCTACAGACAACTTATTAGAACTAAGGGACTTTAATAAGTTTGCTGGACACAAAATCAACATGTAAATATTATTTATATCATATATAAGCAGCAACCATTTAGAAAATGAATTTTTTTTAAAGACTTTATTTGAGACAGAGAGTACAAGCGGGAGGGAGAGGGAAAGAGAATCTGAGGCAGACTGCACTGAGCACAGAGCCCAATGCGGGGCTCGATCCCACGACCATGAGATCATGACCTGAGCCGGACAAAACCAAGAGTTGGATGCTTAGCCAACTAAGCCCCCCAAGCACTCCTAGAAAATGAAATTTTTAAAATACCCCATTTACAATAGCATAACAAAATAAGTACCTAATAATCTGACAAAAGTTGTGCAAGATGACTACATGTAAAATGTATAAACATTTTTAGAGACACAAAAAAAGAGAACTATCCCATGTTCATGGGTTGGAAAACTCAATATTGTAAAGATACTACTTTTCCTCGAGTTAATTTTTAAATTTAGCACAATCAGAATCTCAATGAGATGTTTGTGGAACTTGAATAGCCAATTCCAAAATGTTTATGGAAATGCAGAGAGCCAAAAATACCCAAGGCATTTTTGAAGAACAAGCTGGGGTTTAACTTACTGTACCAAATATCAAAATATAATGAAGCTTTTCTGAGTATGACACTGTGCTCTTGGCACAGACTGAGAGAGGTAGGCCAGCAGAACGGGTCAGATAGCACTGAAAAGAACCCATTCACATCTACATGGGATTCACAACAGGAGTGTCCGTGCAGAAAAGCAGGGAAAGGGCAGCCTTTACAGTTCATAGTGCTGGGACAATCACGTTTCCATATGTTAAGAAATTAAATTAGACCCATATTTCATGGCACACATAACAATCAGCTTCAGGTAGATTATGAACTTAAGTGTGGAAGACTAGACCACAGCTCTTGGGGATACTATTAAAGAATGCTAGCTGCCGGGCCCGCGGACTGTGGCTCACCTGGATTTGTCAGCATGGTGTGTTCCTAAGGCTCCTGGTGAGACTGGCGAATGAGAGCCCAGCTGAAGCCAAGAAGTCAGTTCCTTCATCTTTTCCTTTGCGGCCACTGCAGCTGCTAACACCTGCTTCCAGCCTCAAGGGAGAAGACTTCCTGTGGTTGGGAAAAGTAGCTCCTTCTTGGCCCTTCTGCTGGGAGGCCTCTGCAGGGCAGCTAGAAACCCTGCCTCTCCCAGCACCAAAGATTGCTCTGTGTAAACCCATCCCTGTTTGAATCTCTCACGACTTGTTAAGTCCAATAGAACATTGGTAGCACTTACAGGTATAAAAGGACTCATGATGTTAGAACTACCCAAAACATAAGGAAAGATTTCTGAATTTGAAGGTGTAAAAATCAGTGGTTAATTGTAACACCACTGCAGTGCTGAGAGAATTCATCATTTCTACGTCTCGGACTCTTAAAGCATGCTGCTTGGTAAACAAGTAAGTGCCAGATCCCCAAATTAAACTGGTAACATTTGACAAAATGATAAAATCGTACTTTCTGTGTGAGTTCCAGACACCCCCTAAAGTGGGGTCTCAAAAACAGGCAGAAAGTGTAATCATTAATGTCATGTTGTGTAAGAGTTCGTATTGGTCCATATCTTTAACACTCGGTATTGTGAGACTTCATAATTTTTGCCAGTCTGACGGGGATATTCCACATCTCTAAGAGTGACAGCAGTCACATTTGACTTTGAGCCATTGGTCGTGGTCCTGAAGAATGTCTTTGGACAGAAAGGCAGAAGTGAAGTAGCAGCATACCACTGTTCAGGGCTGTTGGATTCTTTACAGGTGCCTCCTGCGATGGCAGAGGCCTGCAGTTATGATGCTGGTGCAGCGTGCCCTGCTTACCCTGTGTTCTCACTCTGTGGTGGTTATGGCAGAATCAGGAATGCCATATCCCAGTGCTACACCAGAGGGGAAGAAGAAGACCGAATAGCAGAGAAGTCCTGGGATTCCAGAGCTGATCTCATTCCTTCTCTGTCTGTGTTTGAATACACTGGGTTGGAATTCACACTGAAAGTGGCATCCAGGGAGGATGATTCCTTTAACTGACTTTTCTTGGTTAGTCAGACTTCACAGAGATTCCATAACCTTTATGTGAATCTTTATATGTAATCTTTGTATAAACCCATTGCAGAGTAGGCAGCTGGCTCTGAATGGAGGATTCTGGATCATACCTGATGCTCTGGAGTCCACAGTCATCTGCATCACAAGTCCCCATGAATGCCTTAATTAAGCACACACAGTCCATCTACCATCTCCTCTGCTTTGTACTGAAGAAGATGTTAA
This sequence comes from Leptonychotes weddellii, assembly GCF_054177405.1. Taxonomy (NCBI): domain Eukaryota; kingdom Metazoa; phylum Chordata; class Mammalia; order Carnivora; family Phocidae; genus Leptonychotes; species Leptonychotes weddellii. The sequence goes on from NC_138378.1 coordinate 109,062,865, forward strand.
GGTGGCAGAAACTCACATATTCTAGCTGAAACCCTACATTCACTCCAAAAGCACATTATGAGCATTTTACATGTAAAGTTGCCAAGGCAGCATTTAAAAAAGTCATCAGAAAAAGCTGTGGCTTCCTGCTCCCAAAGAATGTCTTATTCACCACCAAGACCACAAGGAACAGTACATTCTTACTGATGTGACAGAGGAGGAGACCTAGTAGAGGTCAAATTATTATGACCAAAAAGGAAACAACTAAAATATCTCAGCTACTATTGAGTGAAAAGGAAATGGCTGAGCACTCAACTGACAGATATGACCAAGGAAAAACAAGAAAGATGATTAGAAAGAAAAGGGTCCTCCCCAGTTTCACCCTCAAATCCCTGTTCTTTATTAGAGACACTAACAGAGAGACTGTATATTAGTGAGAATTACAGATCAACTTGAACGTTTGGGCAGTGCCACCCTACAGGTTATTATGGAAAAGGACTGTCAGTGTAGGTGTACTGTCGGGTCCTTCCAGGAAAAGTGCATTCAGTTCATCCAAAAGGAGGAATGTAAACACATAAGGGAAATGACAAATCACTGATAGCTGGAATCAAAGGAAAAGACTCCACTAAGAGGTAGCTTTACCTAATTTCTAAGGGAGCATTTTGAATGAAAAAAAGTAATATCTTCATGATTTGAGGCTGGACAAGAACTTTTTGAGCTAGGCACAAAGAATAGTAAGTACAAAAAAAAAGATTTAAATTCAACTGCATCGAACTTAAGGAATTTATGTCCGTTAAGAAAAAAATAAGAGAGGAACAGGCAAGCCAAGACTACAAAATGACAAAGGACTAGTATCTAGAATAAAAAAAACAAAAACAAGACTACAAATCAAGGAGAGAAAATGATAGGCAGCCTAATAGAAAAGTGTGCAAGAGACTTAAATAAACATTTCAGGGGATATAGAAAATGTAAACACATAAAAGTTGTTCAACCTTACTGGTCATCAGAGAAACACAAAGCCACAGTAAAATACCACTATTCATCAGGTTAGTCAAAATTAAAGAGTTTGTCAGTACCAAATGTAGTGCAGGTATGTAACAATAGGAGTCTTGTGTCTGTTGGTGTGGGGGTACATTAGTACAACTACTTTGGGAAACTATTTGGAATTACCTACTAAAGCTGAACTTAGAGATACCATATGACATAGTATTTCTACCTTGAGTGATATTATCAACAGAACTACATGCATACATGCACCAAGAGACACATATAAAAATGTTCATAGCAGCATGTTTGTAATATCTCTGGACTGAAAACAACCCAAATATCTATCAGTAAAATAAATAACAGTATATTCATACAGTGGAAAACTATAGAGCCAAGATAATAAGCTGTTGCTACGTATATCAACATGGATGAATCTTACAGTGTTGAGTGAAGGAAGTAAAACACAAAAACATACTGCTGATTGCATTTAAATAAAATTCATCAACAGACAAGATTTAACTTTGGTACTAAGGAATATGTGTTAGTCTGCTCGAACTGCCGTAGCAAAATACCATAGACTAGGGGGCTCAAACCAGTGACATTTATTTTCTCGCCATTCTGGAGGTTTGAAGTCCAAGATCAGCATGACAGCATGTTCAGTTCCTGGTGAGACGTGTGTTCACCAGACCTCTTTGTATGTGCTTGGGGAGAGAGAGCGAGCTCTCTGGTGAATCTCCTTGTAAGGACACTAATCCTACCTATCAGAGCCCCACCCTGTGACCTCATTTATCTCTACATATAATCATGTTTCATCACATTTCAGGGGAGTCACAATTGAGTCAATTGCAGGATGGCAACTATTAATGTAAAGCAAAAGAAGGAAGTGATTATAGTATTAAGGAGTGTTAAGTATTGGTATAAAGCAAAGTAAGGAAGTCAGGATAGAGGTTACCTATGATGTGAGCAGAGGTAGGAGTTGGGATTGGAAAACGCCATGCTGGGAGTGTTTTGTTGTTGGATCCACATAGCTGTTCATTTTATCCATTATGTGTTAAACTGGCCATTAAAGTTTTATATGCTTTTCTGTTTGTAGCTTATACTTAATTTAAACATTTTTTTAAAAAATAAAACCATTGTGTCCATTCTCATTTTCTGTTCTACAATCTGTTAACATTGGTGATCTATTTCACTTATGTTACTCTGTTATTAATAGGGATTGTGCTTAACTATTTGCCTTTTCTGGCCCCTCATAGAAATTATTTTTATATATTTTTAAAATATTAATATGGTAGATAATGGTAAATTTAAAATGTTTTAGCAATGCTCTTCTTTCTTGTGGAGTATATATTTCCTGATATCCTGATGAGTTCAGTTGAAATTATATTTTTGTCCTTGAACATTTTCCCATGTAGGTAGAGATTTCCAGCTTTGCTTGTTTCTGGCCTGCACTTTAGTAAGGTTATATTAGGTGTTAGAAATGTATTTGTTGTATTTGGTCCTCTTAAAGATTATCTTTTATTGGTAAGAGTAAGGAAAAGACATTTTCCAAAGTGAACTATCCCCAAATATAATCAGTAAAAGAAATGCTGACTAGAACCAGGGTTCTTTATGTAGCTCTACTTTCTTCTGGTATCACTAGTCAGTCGAGGTGGTGTAACTACTGAGATGGGACATGAATTCCTAATTCCAGCAGCCTTTCAAAAGGATTGTGAATTGCTGTCCCAGTCAGAAAAGTATCTAGGAATCTGACGTGCTCCTCACCCTAAAAATTAACCCCAGTAACTCAAGGGGACATCCTTATATTCTCCCCCAGATGGCTTGTGCAGTAAGAAGACAAGCAGATGGTGGTTCTCTTTCACAACAGATCTTTAGTCATATTCTGAAACCCCATTTGTCCATACTGTATGGAAGAAACAGTAAAACAGTGGGTTATCCCTTAAGAAAACTTCTCATCAAAGTATGTTTTTTATTATAGATAATTCGCTCCTTTCTGCTCTTTCCAACAATTGAGCGAATGGCCGAGTCACCGAATGGCAGGATCGCCACTCCACTTCTGTGCCAGCTTCGATATGCACTCTATGTTTTTGCCTACCTTCTACTTAAACCATGGCCTGAGAAAATCAAGTCCTTTGTGATCAGAATTGGCCTTCGAATGATGAACCTGCAGAGCGAATTTTCGGTTCTGAATGTATTAGAACCATTCTGCCTTGGTAAGCACATTTTAAAATGTGTATGTTTTTCCATCTCTTTGTGTCTTCCTCACTTTTTTTCTTAAGTGTTCTATAGTTTTCAGAGTACAGATCTTTTACCTGTTTGGCTAGGTTTATTCCTAGGTATCTTGTGGTTTTTTGGTGCAATTATAAATGGGATCGATTCCTTGATTTCTCTTTCTGCTGCTTCATTATTGGTGTATAGAAATGCAAACAGACTTCTGTGCAGTGATTAAAAGAATGAAGTCTTAACTGACTTGCCATTTGCAACTACATGGATGGAACTAGAGTGTATTATGTTAAGCGAAACAAGTCAGAGAAAGACAAATACCATATGATTTCACTCGTGTGGAATTGAAGAAACAACTGATGAACATAGGAGAAGGGAAGGAAAAATAAGATAGAGGGAGAGAAACCATAAGAGACTCTTAACTATGGGCTAATTGGGTGATGAGCATTAAGGAGGCACTTGATGTAATGAGCGCTGGGTATTATATGTAACTGACAAAACACTAAATTCTACCAATGAAACTAATAATACTCTATGTTAACTAACTTGTATTTAAATAAAATTTAAAAAATAAAATTTAAAAATAAAAGAAAGGAAAAATAAAATGTATATGTTTATTCTAGTATCAGAAAGTGGTAAGAGAATAACCTCAGACAGTCGGTGAATATTGAGCAAGGAATTATTTGTTGGTTTCTTTCTCCCAAAAGCTTAAAAAAAAAAAAATAGACATAAAATAAAAATAGAAATAGAAGGTTTAATTTTAATTTTCATCAAGCTTTAATTTTAAAACTTACCCTTCTGATTCTCCACCCTAGCTGTCAGATGGTGGGAAAAATTCTGTATATAGTACACATGGAATCTTTATAGGAATCCAGGGGGCACCCTGTTAGTCCAGTGTGAGAACTTAGGAGAAACCAGCCAAGGAAACCAGGCCCAATATTCCTGTAGAGTGAACAGGCAGTGCTTTTATTTTCCTCTTTAAATGTTTTTGGAGGGGTTTAAATGATAAAAGTAATAAATAATAGTCATAGTAATACAACACTGGGTGTTGTGCTGATTATATTTTCTGAATGTGCCAGGAAATATTTGCTACTTTGCTTTTTGGCTTCAACCTTGGTTTGTAAATGTAATCTGCCTTTTTAGTTAATAGTAATTAGAATATTTATAAATCATTTTCATAATAAAATAATCCTTTCTTAAATGAAGGGGGGGAAAATCGGAGGGGGAGATGAACCATGAGAGACTATGGACTCTGAGAAACAAACTGAGGGTTCTAGAGGGGAGGGGATGGGAGGATGGGTTAGCCCAGTGATGGGTATTAAGGAGGACACTTACTGCATGGAGCACTGGGTGTTATACACAAACAATGAATCATGGAACACTACATCAAAAACTAATGATGTAATGTATGGTGACTAACACAACATAATAAAATAAAATTGATTAAAATAAATAAATAGATAATCCTTTCTTAATCTATAGCTCAAAAAGTTATTGTAGGATTAAATATGATAATATATGCAAAGTATCTATATAATATTTTATTTATAATAAGCCTTCAGTGAATGATATAACAACAGTTGCAGCAGCAGCTAATGGCACTGTTCTAAGCTTTTACTTGTAGTCCTCAGAACTAATCAGGTTTGGGTATTTTACTGTTGCCATTTTACAGATGAAGATACAGAGATACAGAGAAGTTACATGATTTGCACAGTCATACAACTAGTGGGTAGTGTTCAAACTTTGGCAATCTACCACTATGCTAAAGCTTCCTTTTACCATAACTGCTACTATCATCTTTTTGCCCCAGTTGATCATAAAGGCAGGACTCCTGAATAAAGCTTACCATGCTCACCTGCGTTAAGAGTGCCACACTAAAAAAAAAAAAAGTGCCACACTATCATGTATATAATGAATCTAGAAACAAGTCACAGCCCTGTTGTACAGCTACAGATTGGTTGTATGAGGTATTTTTTCCAAATATGTAGTAAGAAAAGTGATTGCAAATACAAAGTTCAATATATTTTCTGTATTTGTAGATTTGTGTCTGTTCCATACTCTCTCCAACCCCCATTCTTTATTATAGACTTAGCATAGCAGTGGAAGAAGATGAGATAGGAAGAAGGGAAGCAGGGCTAAGGACAGTTATAAAAACCACCAATGACCGAAGTTGGAGAGGCCCCTTAAAGACGTGGTCCGGCCCCTTATCCTTTCCCTCCTATTATAGAAGAGAAAGAGATGCCCTAAGTGAGAAAGGCATTGACTGCAAGTCAGAAACCCTTCCCCTGTCTGGTTCTTGGTCATTGATCAGACCAGAAGTTAGACTTGATGATTTCTAAGGGCCAATACACCTTTGGAAATTATTTGAGACCAAATGGAAGTTACTTGAAATTGCGGCAAATGAATATAAAATTACTCCACATATACTTCAATAAATCATTTTATTTCCCTAGACATAAAATAAAAATAGAAATAGAAGGTTTAATTTTAATTTTCATCAAGCTTTAATTTTAAAACTTATCCTTCTGATTCTCCACCCTAGCTGTCAGATGGTGGGAAAAATTCTGTATATAGTATATATGGACTCTTTATAATAATCCAGGGGGCACCCTGTTAGTCCAGTGTGAGAACTTAGGAGAAACCAGCCAAGGAAACCAGGCCCAATATTCCTGTAGAGTGAACAGGCAGTGTTTTGGTATTTTTCTTTTTACCCTATAGAGGAGATTATAAAAAGCATTTTCCAGTTAGGGACTCCATTTTCCTCCAAGGAATTCTGCTTCCAGGAAAATGGAATGGATGTACTTTTCCCTGCTTTTCCTACTAAGTACCAAAATCCCTGCATATTCAGTAACATGTAGGAAGGCAAGAGAAAGAACACAGAGAAACAAAAAAATAGAACAAACAGAAAACAAATAATAAAGTGGCATTGAAGCTCTAACATACCAATAATTACATTACATGTAAATGGTCAAAATACACCAATTAAAAAACAAAGATTGGCAGAGTGGATTAAAAAACATTACCTAAGTATGTGCTGTCTTCAGACATCCCAGTTCAAATATAATTATATAGGTAGATTGAAAGTAAAAGAATGGAAGAAGATACATCATGTAAACATTAATCAAAAGGAACCAGGAATGACTGTATTAATATTAGATAAAATAGACTTCAGAGCAAAGAAAATTACGAGGGACAGAGAGGGACATTGCATAATAATAATAAAAGGACAGAAGACATAGCAATCCTAAACGTGTGTGCACCAAACAAGAGAGCTGCAAAATATAAGAAGCAAAGCCGATAGAACTGAAAGGAGTAATGGACAAATCCCCAATTACAGTTGGGTACTTAAGCACACCTCTCTCAACAATTGATAGAACAAGACAGAAAATTAGCAAGGATATAGAAGAATTCAACCACAGTATCAACCAACAGGATTTAATAGACTTTTATAGAACACTTCACCCAAAACATCTGAGTTTCAGATAGGCATTAGATAGGCAGCCACCTGTGCTTTGCTTATACCTCCTTAGAAATAGTTTCTAAACCCAAACCAGGACATGGGGTATATGAAAGTTTTATTTGTTTTTCTGTATACGTTTAGTGACTATGTAACACATATGACATATAGTCAAGTGTTTAATGTTTTTAACTAAAAGAGGTAATTATATAAAGGTATTTTCCAATTTTTCTACACCAGAGTTCTAAGCACCCTCTTTGAGAAGTGGGCTGATTAAGCTGCACATAAGAGAAAGGAATCATCCATCCAGCTGTAGCAGTTGACCTGCTATGTCTTCCAGAGACCCCAAGTGCAGGCATCAAGAAACAGATAGTTTGGGGGTGCCTGGGTGGTTCAGTTGGTTAAGCGACTGCCTTCGGCTCAGGTCATGATCCTGGAGTCCCGGGATCGAGTCCCGCATCGGGCTCCCTGCTCAGCGGGGAGTCTGCTTCTCCCTCTGACCCTCCCCCCTCTCATGCTGTCTCTCTCTCTATCTCATTCTCTCTCTTAAATAAATAAAATCTTAAAAAAAAAGAAAAGAAAAGAAACAGATAGTTCAGACATGACACACTACCCTCCTTGGCTCAAGGCAGCCAGAGTCTTCCAGCCACATTGCTGCTTGGGGAGCCCTGGGATTCCTTTTCCACACAACCACTGTAGAGTGATACTATGTGCAAATTAGACTCTAGACTGAGCTCCCAGCTGCCTTGCTTCATCTCTGTGCCAAACAACTAACGTGCAAACAAACTTTTGGAGCACAGCTCTGCTATTTCTGCCATCCTTCCTTCTCTGATTTTCTATTCTCTTTGTTCTAGATCTGGCCTTCTGATGTTCAAGTGAGCGGTACTTCAGGGGTCTTTTTCCCTGTTACCCACTCAGTCTGTGTACCTTGGGGAAAGGCAAAGCAGGCAAAAATTACTTGTCTTTTTTCTTTGGGTTCTTGGTTCATGGTTTACATGGGTCTTAATTAAGTCTCCTGGGAGTGACCCTAGGCTGATCCTTAACCAAGAATTTCAGTCATCCTAGCCAGCCTCTTCCTACCTGTCCGCTTGGGATTCCACATCACCCTGGTCTCTTCTTGCAACAAGTACTCCGGAAACTGCCTTTGCCCAGGCTTGCCCTGGCTATCCCTTAGGTGATTCCCATTACCTTGCTTACTATAAAAGGAAGATGGTTTCAGCTGAGCGAGACCAATACTCATAAGACCTGGGCTTTTGCAAATGATTAATGGGCTCCTGCCGAGCTTATATCCCATGAATGGTGAAGGTAATCAGTATTCAAACCAACCCACTTGAGTCGGAAGGTATGATTTTTAGGTTACACAAAGAGAGGGCTCACCAAGGGAAAGGAAGACTGGCTCCAAGATCATTCTCGGTGGTCTGTGCCATCCGTGACATCCCCTGCAGACCTGTTTCTCTGGCTTTCCTGTCATCTAGACAGTGACCTTTAACACGCCCGCTTGACTTTTAGGAAGCCTTGCAGTGTTTGCACATTATGTAATGTCTGTGCTCCAGTAGAAATCTCACAGAAACAAACGGAGGAAGTTTGCTAGTCCAAATAGTGGATAATAAATCCTGCCCTATCTAGATAGACACTGATTTTCTGTATCCTTTAGTTTATACACATATTTTTTTGTTGTAGTAAGGTCTGAAAAATTCAAGGAACCAAAATATTCAAGTATTTCAAATGCTATTGCCCTTTTGGCAAAGAAGGCACTTCCTACAGGCTGGGAGTCTATGCATTAGCCTTCTTCAGCAGATTGAGGGAGTGAAACATCACTTCCTACCCAGCATTCAAAGAGTACCCTAATTCTAGTTAGCATACTTTATAAACTGTACCACCATGTTCATCAGATCAATTTGCGTAATCAGATTGTTTTAAATGTTGTTTTTAAAGAAAATATATGGGGTTTTTTTTAGCTTAATTTTAATTCTGGAATGTTTGCTACTGCATATTTTCTTTACAATAGATGTTCTTCTGTTTCATAAGAAATAGGCTTTTCACTGAGACAGCTAAATTGGATCTCTTGATCAAAGCTAAAAGCAAATATATTTTAGCTTAGCAATATCACAGGTCAAGATAATTAAAAAATATTCTAGGGTCATTAGTTAGGCCAAATTCATGTTTTAATTCATATCAGTTATCTATCTAGAAAAACATAGTGCAGAGACAAAGGGCATTCCTGGTAGGTTCTGTTACTTTGTTGCATACATTCTTATAAAAAAAGCTTTCATTATCTTTCCTTTCCTTGATCTATATGGAAATAACTGTTTTAAACATGTACAGTGATATGAAAAGAACACACTTCTTCTCAAAATATTTTTAACTCAATCTCAGAATAATTTTTTGAGTAAGACAAAACCAGACTCCCATGTTACCTATTCTCTCATTTATGTGTGTAGCTTAGAAAAATCTATTGTTAAAAGGCAACTGCAGCTTTAATAATTCATGGAAATTTAGCCTAAAATGCAACATGACAGAAAAGTTTTGTGTGTGTGTATGTGGTCGGTATTAGGATTTAGGACAAAAGGTGATTGGATACAACACTAGGATATCACCTCAGATTTAGAATTCAATGATTCAATGAAAGTTTTACTATATTTTTCTAAAGAAATTTATATGTATATATTATCTGCTACTCTAAAAAGTTGTATTATTTTTCCCCAAAAGAAAAAAAATCGTACATCTTGAGTTGTGTTTTTCCCTTTGGTGAACTCAGCATCACAGAGGTAAGATGATCTGTTTGCAGACTGAATGGATGGTTATAATAAAATAAAATAAATATATAAAATATATAAAATAAAATAAAATAAATAAAATAAATAAAATATAAATATTTTATAAAAATATATAAAATAAAATAAAATAAAATATAATAAAATCAAACAAACGGCATTCTACTGTGAAACCTTACAGGAGGCTCTAGATTACCTGTCACCAAACCAGCATGACAACTTGGCTTCCAGTCCCCAAGTTCTACCTCGGAAAACTGTGTGTGCATCTGCCCCATATCACTCACTGTGGGTGTACCTCTCTCTGCATTTTCCCTCACTGCTGAGACCAGTGCTTTATGAGGCCTAATTTTTGGTCAGTCTTCAACAGAATCTCTTAGACTCTCCCTCTTCCCTGCAGTGATTTGTGCTAGTCTTATACTAGTACCTCCCAGCTCAGCTCACCAGTGTCCCTGTGTGTCTGCCTTCAGTTCTGGTCTCCACTGTAACATCAGCTCATGCACCACTTCAAGGAAAGCAGCAGGTTTTTCCTCCTGGCCACCACCCCCCACACCTCCCAAAAAAACCAACACCAGCTCAGTCCCTTCCCATTTCATTTAACAACGCTTACTGACACCTGCCATGAACCAAGTACTCAGCTAAGCCCTGAAAAAAATAGTAAATGAAATAAAGCTCCTCCTGCCTTTAAGCTCACTTCCAGCATGGCAAGGGAGACAAATGTGAAGAATTGTCATCTGTCACAGGGCTATCATGAGAACAGATGCCCAGCATGAGTGGTGCCAATAAAGGAGAAATCAGTTCTACCTAGGTAAGGAAGGGAGAAGACAAATGAATTTGGACTTGAAGATGAGTTGGGATTTTTCCAGAAAGACAGAATAGCATCAAGACAGGTGATGGAGTTCAGCAGAAAGCAGTTTTCCGTCGTAGATTATGTGTACTTGGAGAACTTAGTGATGCCATCTGACCTGTGAGCTGAAAGTCTTACTGGTCTTCCAACGTCAGCCCCCACTCCTTTCATTCCATTAGCCACTCTCCTGCGAGGGGAAGTCCTGTAGTGATACTTGAACACTAAGCAGGTTTCAGAAGATACAGTAGCAAATAGAATAGAATATTAGACTCCTCGGTGAGTTTTCTTATACCTCTATTTAGATTTGTAATGGGAAAAAAGTAAACAATTCATTCACATTCTTCTAAATCATTCTCTTTCCTTCATGTTCATGTTTTTGTTTCCATTACTCCTGCTCCTGGATATTTCCTTCACAGTGGTGCTTGAAACTCTGAATTCTGGGTTTCCAGGAATGCTGTTGACAGTCATTGCCAAGAGAAATGTGTTTTCCCCTTAGGAAATTACATGTCCATTTGGTATTATTATTTCTGACCACTGTGTTGTGTTATGAGCATTTCTGAGGAATGAAAAAGATGGCTTCCTTGGAGCAATTACTGGAAAGGAAACTGGTATGTTACTTTCTTTAAAAAAAAAAAAAGTATATACCCAGGGGCACCTGGGTGGCTCAGTCCAAAAAAAAAAAAAAAAAAGTATACTTAGATCAGAAATTATCAGGGGAAAAAAAAGAATAGAAATAAAGATAGGGTGAGGTACATTCCCTGATTAAAAAGAAAAAAAATTTACTTTTAGAAATACAAAATTCCTTATAAGTTATTTGAATTTTTAAGTTGTTTCTGATTCAGGAATAACACTACAGAAAAGTGATTAAAACATGAATGTTTTTACCTCCATGAATTATCCCAAAGTAAACTCCCATGTAACTCCTACCCAGCTCAAGAGTCACTGTTGCCTCGATCTCAGAAACCTCCCTTATTGGCCCTGCACATCCAAAAATCCACTTCTGAGCTCATTTGGGTTGTTGACAAAGTCCAGTTTATGTGACTTTATGACTGAGGTACTTACTGTCTTGCTCACTGTGAGCCAGGGGTCCCTCTCAGCTTCTAGAGGTCACTCTTCGTTCCCTTCCACATGAACTCTAGCTTCAAACCAGCAGTGGTACTTCTAATCCTTTTAGCACTTTGAATCTCTGACTTCCTCTTCTCCCACCAGCCAGAGGATAACTCAAATTTTGAAGGACTTGTGTGATTAGGTTAGGCCCACCAGGATAATCATCCTTAAAGTCATCTCTGCTGTATAACATAACCTAGTCATGGGGGTAAGATGTCATCAGATTCACAGGTGACACCCACACTCAAAAGGGAGGAGACTGTAGAAGGGCAAGGATTATCTGTGTCAGCTTAGAATTCTGCCTACCATAGACCACTATTTTCTGCTGCTCTTAAATGCTACCTCTGTCTGTCAAAAACCCAATATCCATATATGTGTAGTCATTTCTGGAAGAGTTTATATAAAATCAGTATTATTTCTTCCTTAAATGTTTGGTAGAGTGGACCAATGAAGTCCTCTTACCCTGGAGTTTTCTTTGTGAAAAGGCTTGTAATTACAAATTTAATTTCTTTAATAGATATAAGACTTTTCAGGTTATCTGTTTGTTTTCAAGTAAGCTTAAAATTTGTGACTTTGTTCATTTTATCTCAGTTGTTGAATTTCTTGGCATAAAGTTGTTTACAAGATTACCTGATTATCCTTTTGGCGTCTGTAAGATCTATAGGGTGTCACTTCTCTTTCCTGATATTGATAATGTTTTATATCTTATGTCTTCTCATGTATTTTTTTTTCCTGATCAGTCTGGTTAAAGGCTTATCAATTTTACTGAACTTGTTCTTGGTTTCATTTATTTTCTCAGTTGTTTTACTGCCTTCTGTTTCACTAATTTCTGCTATGAATATTATTATTTACTTTATTCTCCCTACTTTGGAGTTAATTTTCTAGTTTCCTACAGTGGAACTGAGGTCATTCATTTGAGATCTTTTTCCATTTCTAAAATAGGTTTTTAGTGCTTTATAAATTGCTCTCTAAATACTACTGTGGTCATGTCCCACAAATTTGGATATGATGTGTTTTTATTTTTATTCACTTCACAATACTCTCTTATTTCCCTTTAGATTTCTTCTTTGACCCAGGGGTTATTTCAAAATGGGTTATTTCATTTCTATATATTTGGCGATTTTCCAGGTATCTTTCTGTTATTGATTTCTAATTTAGTTCCATTATGGCCAGAGAACATGTTTTATATGATTTTAATTGATACATGTTTTATGGACCAGGATGTGACTTTACTTGGGAAATGCTTTGTGGATACTTGAAAAGAATGTATATTCTGTTCTTGATCGGGAGACTGTTCTATAGATGTGACTTAAGTCAAGTTGATTGATGGTGTCATTTTCTGTATCCTTACTGACTTTCTTTCTAACTGTTCTAATCAATTATTAGAAGATGAATATTGAAATCTCCAACTATATTTGTGGATTTGTCTGTTTCTTTTTATATTTCTGTTAGTTTTTACTTCACATATTTTGAAGTTCAAACATATTAGGTGCAAAAACATTTAGGACTTTTATACCTTCCTGATGAATTGACCCTTTATCTCTGGTAATATTCTTGTCTCTGAAATCCAGTCTTTCTGATATTAATGTAGTCATTCCACCTTCCTTTGGGCTAATGTTAGCATGATGTATCTTTTTCCATTTTTTAACTTTTAGCCTATTTATGTCTTTATATGTAAGATCCACTTCTTGTAGGCAGCAAATAGTTGAATCTTGCTTTCTTACCCACTCTGCCTTTTGATTCGAATGTTGAGACAATTTATATTTAATGTAGTTATGAATTGGGCTGGCTTAAATCTGTAATCCTGACATATATTTTCTATTTGTCTCCTTTGTTCTTTGTTCCATTGTTGCTTTTTTCCTACCTTCCTATGAATCAGTTGGGTATTTTTTATGGTTTCATCTCCTTCATTGGCTTATTAGTCATTCTTTGTTTTGCTGTGTCAGTGGTCACTTTAGGATTTACAATGAACACTTTAACTCTTATAGTCTTCAAATGATATTATACCACTTGAAGTATGCCATAAGAAACTTAACAACAGTGAGCCCTTTCTCCCTCCTAGCATTTGTGATACTGTTGTTATATATTTACTTCTTTGATATGTTATTACTGTTTTTGATTAAACAGTCAATTGTCTTATAAAGTGATATAAATAACAGAGAAATGTATTTTAAATTTACTCACATAATTACTATGTCTGATGTCCTTTATCTCTTTGTGTAGACACAATTTCCATCAGATATCATCTTGCTTTCAGTATTTCTCATAACATTTCTTGTAATTCCTCTGATAGTTAATTCTTTCAGCTTTTGTATGTCTGGAAATGTATTTTCTCTCCATTTTTGAAAGCTATTTTCACTGACTATAGAATTATAGATTGGCAAGTTTTTTTCCCCTTTCATTACTTTAGAAATGTTCCTCCATTGTCTCCTAGTTACATCATTTCAAGAAGAAATCTGCTGTCATGTTAACTCTTGGTTCCTCTGTATGTAATACAGTTGACCCTTGAACAATATGAGGGATGGGGCACCAACCCCCTGTGCAGTCAAAAATCTGTGTATAACTTTTGACTCCCCAAAAATCTAACTATTAATAGCCTACTGTTGATCAGAGCCTTACCAATAACATAAACAGTCAATTAACACATGCTGTGTATGTTGCATTTTTATATACTGTATTCTTACAATAAAGTAAGCTAGAGAAAAGAAAACATTATTGAGAAAATCAGAAGTAAGAGAAAATACATTTACAGTACTGTCCTGTATTTATCAGAAAGAATCCGTGTATAAGTGGACCCACACACTTCAAACCCATGCTGTAAAAGGGTCAACTGTAAATCGTTTTTCTCTGTCTACTTTTAAGATTTTCTCTTTATCACTAGTTTGAAGCCATTCATTATATACTTTGGTATAGTTTTCTTCATGGTTCTTGTGCTTTGGGATTCTTTAAGCTTCTTGAATTTGTGGGTTTATGGTTGTAATATTTTAATATTTTTTCAGGTATTTTTTCTGTACCTCCCTCCTTCAGGGACTCCAATTACATGGTATATGATGTATGACACTACTTTGAAGTTCACTTGTGGTTCACCGAGGTTCTGGTCTTCCCCTTGCCCCCCCCCCACCCCAGTTTCTTTCTTTCTGTGTTTCCTTTTGGATAGTACCTATTGCTATGTCTTCAGTTCACTAATTTTTCTTTTATGATATCTACTCTGCTGTTATCCCATCTGGTGTATTTTTCATCTCTAGAAGTTTGATATGAGTCTTTCTTATATCTTCCCTAATTCTGTTTAACATGCTCAATATTTCTCACTTCTCAAATATATGGAATAGGTTATAAAACTTTCAATATCTGTGAATACCAATTTTTAAAAAATAGCCTAATTTTGATATAATTAAAATGCAATAAAACTCACTCTTCAGTGGTTGTTTTTTAGTATATTCTCAGAGTAATGCAACCTTGACAAATGTCTGACTTTAGAATATTTTCATCACCTCAAAAAGAAACCCCATGCCCATCACTCCCCATTTCCACCTTCCCCCAGTCCCTGACAACCACTAATCTACTTTCTCTCTCAATGTATTTGCCTATAATGGACATTTAACATAAAAGGAATTATACAGTACGTGGCCCTTTGTGACTTGCTTCTTTCATTTAGCATGGTGTGTCCAGGGTTCATTTATGTTGTAGCATGTATCAGTACTTCATTATTGCTCAATAATATTCATTTTATGCATATTTTGGTTTTCCATTCATCAGTTGATGACCATACAGATTGTTTCTACTTTTTGGTTATCATGGACAGTGTTGCTGTACATGTTCACATCAAATTTTCTGTGGACCTCTGTTTTCAGTTCTCTTGGGTTTGTGCATACAAATGGAATTGCTGGATATATGCGGTAACTCTATATTTAACATTTTGAGCAACTGTCAAACTATTTTCCAAAGTGCCTGTACCAATTTACAGTGCCACCCACAGTGTATGAGGGCTTCAGTTTCTCTGCATCCCTGTCAACACTGGCTTTTGTTTGTCTTTTTTCTTGTAGCCATCCTGTTAGATGTGCTATGGTATGACACTGTGGTTTTGATTGCATTTTTTTGATGACTAATGATGTTGAGCAGCTTTTCACACACTTACTGGCCATCTGTACTTCTTTAGAGTAAGGTCTATTCAAATCCTTTGCCCATTTTTATTTATTTATTTTAAGATTTATTTATTTATTTTAGAAAGAGAAAGAGAGCGCATGCGAGCATGGGGGTGAGGAGCAGAGGAAGAGGGAGAGAGAAACTCAAGCACACTCCAAGCTGGGTGTGTGGAGCCCAATGGAGGGCTCAAGCTCATGACCCTGAGATTACAACCTGAGCCAAAACCAAGAGTTGGACACTTAACTAACTGTGCCACTAGGTACTCCCTTTTGCCCATTTTTAATCAAGTTTTATATAAAGAGTTCTTTATATATTCTGGATACTAGATCCTTATTGGATATACGATTTTTTTTTTCATTCTTTGGGTTGTCTTTTCACTTTCTCGATGGGGTCCTTTACAGTGCGAACGGTGGTAATTTTTATGAAAACCAGTTTATTTTTCCTTTTCTCACTTGTGCTTTTAGTGTCATGTCTTAGAACCCATTGCCTCATCTGAGATCACAAAGATTTATTCTTATATTTCCTTCTAAGACTTTTATAGATAGATTTAATTGTTAAATTAAGGACTGTGATCCATTGTTAATTAATTTTTGTATATGGTATAAGGTAGTGGTCCAACTCATTCTTGTGTGTGTGTATATCCAGTTTTCCCAGCACCATTACTTGAATGTTTGCCAATTTTATTATCTTTGTCATTTTGGAGTCAGTTTTAACTATTTTTTTTCCTTATTTTGGGTTGTATTTTCTTGCCTTTCATGTTTGATAACTGTTTATGGCATGCTTTACATTGTTAATTTTACCTTTTTGGGTGCTGGATATTTTTGTATTTATGTAGATATTCTTGAGCTTTGTTACAGGACAGTTATGTTATTTGGAAATAGTTTAATACTTTCTGTTCTTGCTTTTAAGCTTTGTTAGTTGGTTGCAAGACACATTTAGTTTACGGCTAATTTCACCCCATTACCAAGGCAAAACTTTTCCAAGTTCTACAGTTGATACACCATGAATTACGAGATTTTCCTACTAGGCCAGTGGAAACAATAACTACTCTCAGTTTGGGCATTGTTCCCTCCAAGTCCTTTCAGGTGGTTCATTCCCCAGCTTCTGGTGGTGTCCGACATGATAGTGCCAATTAGTACTTAGCTGGAGCTGAAGAGAAACCCTCTGCTGATCTCTGGAGCTTCCTCCCCACCCCCTCTTTCGGCAGCTCTCTCCCCTCCACTACTCTGCCCTACAAAACCAGGGCACTGACCTCCCCAGAATACCAGCTCGGTCTCCTTGTTTTACAGTGTGTCCAGAATTTGTTTGAATCAGCGGTGGTAAAGTGACACGCATGGAGAACTGCCTTTGGAGTAAGAGTTTATTACCTACAGTTCCCAGGAAGAGACAGGGTAGAAGGAAGGCATGAGGAAAGTGCAGGATGCCAGGGGCCACCTTGTTTGGATGGAGAGATTATTGACACTGATTAATTCCAGACAGCAATAGAAAAAAATATAAGTTTTCCAAAATTTTAGGTACAGCTAACCACTTGGTGAATAAAACAGAATTTGTGCTTTCAGACTATTTAGTGAAAAGAAATTTTTAAGAGATAGTAAAGGGGCATGTGGCTGGCTCAGTCAAAAGAGCATGCGACTCTTGATCTTAGGGTTGTGAGTTCGAGCCCCATGTTGGGTGTAGGGATTACTTAAAAAAAATAAATGAACTTTAAAATAAATAGGAGAAGAAAACATCATTCACTAAAGGGAGTAGAAAGGAGAGTTGGAAATCAAAAGAAAGCAAAGCATATACAAAACAGGATGACTGGAGTCAGACCAGATCTCTCTTATATTAATATATGTGACTGTGTTAAGTCCCTTTATTTAAGAGATACTTTCAAATTACATTTTTAAAGAGGTCTGCTTATGATTTCAAGAGACATACTTAAAACAAAATGAGGAAAGATTGAAAAATAAAGAAAAGGACACATACATCAGGCAGATGATGACAGAAAAGCAAGCAAAGTGACAGTAATACACCAATCAAAATGGAACCCAAGGCACACAGCATTTAATGAAAATTTGCAGACCAGTACGAGAAAGCCACATAAATTCACATTGTCTCGGATTCTCTTCCTCTTTCTCCGATATGTGACATCTTGAAACGGAGAGGGTCAACTTTGCTCATTATGCAGTCAGTACAATGGAACTAACCCTCAGTAAAAACTCTTAGGGAGCCTTTAAACCTATTTTAAAATAAACATTCATTTTAGTTGTAACTTTAAAAAATAAATAAATAAAAGGTCAGGAAAGTTTCACATTAGTAACTGCATGCAGTTTCCCTGGTATACATGAGTTAGCTGTAGAAGTGTGTGCTTTTACTCCTTAAATCACAAAAACACATCGATCGGGTACACCATACCCCATCAGCTGTGGTGGCTGACATTCGGCAGTCCTGTCGCTGCTGTGTGCCACTGTCGAGAAAGGCAGGTGAGGGGAACATACCTCTCTTGGCCTCAGTGACACCTCACATCAGCAAGACAGTGCTTGCTGAAAGGAAAAGGGGGAACAGGAATTAAATCCAATTAACTTGACATTTGTGTTCGTTCTCTGTATTCTAAATGTTTGACTCTTTTTTTTAAATGTAGCTAATGTTGCCTACCTTGGGGGCCAAGAAATGATGAAGGTGGTGAAGAGAGACAACGAAACCATAAAGACATACTTACCTAAGGTAATCACTTTGGTGCTGCAAGGAAGTAAGTAGATGGGCAGAAATATTTACTGAGCATGAAGTGCTAGAATTGGTTAAGAGTCTGTAAGACCTCAAGGGTTTGTAGATTTCACACAGAGTTCTACTTCTAGTTCAAATAAGGCAGATCTTGAAAGTTGCATAGGAAGTAAGTAAAGCTGACTATACACTTCAGTATATTCTTAAATAAAGTTTACCACCTGTTTTTGTTAGGTTTGTTTCTAGAATCAGTGCTTCTGTCTAGGGTCTTATACTGAGGAGATCTCAATAATATTTATCAAATAAATGAGTTATATCAAAATGTGAGTAAAACACTGGACAAGAACTAACATCACTATGACCTGTTGACTCAGCCTGTCTTTCTTTATTCTCCAGTGCATTAGAATAGGAATGTTCAGCTCTGACACCAAGACCAGATTTCTATACAAGGAGGTGCAGAAAGGCAAAGATTGAAATATTTAGCATTTGGGAGTTACTGCTCCAAATGTTAGCATCTTTTTTTATTTTATTTTATTTTATTTATTTATTCCAGAGAAAGAGAGAGCATGGGCAGGGAGAGGGGCAGAGGGAGAGGGAGAAGCAGACTCCCCGCTGAGCAGGGAGCCTGGTGGGGGGCTTGATCCCAGGACCCCAGGATCATGACCTGAGCCGAAGGCAGACACCCAACTGACTGAGCCACCCAGGCACCCCCAAATGTTAGAGTCTTACACAAACACATTTGGAAGCACCAGTCTCTGAAACTGTGAGGGTACTGTGTTTGAGAATATGTCTAAGAACCCTAGAATTGGTGGCTCTGGTACTCCCATGGCATCATTTGTCTGCTGTCCATTCTGAATAGGATAGAACTGAACTGTCTAAATATGATAGCCACCAGCCACGTGTGGTTCTTTGTGGCTAGTCTGAAAGGAGATGTGCTGTAAGTATAACAGACATATTGGATTTCAGAAACTTAGTACCCATAAGAGATAAAATATTTCAATAATATTTTTATATCGATTACATGTTGAAATGATAATATTTTAGACTATTGGGATAAATAAAATAGACTGTTAAAAATAATTTCATCCATTCTTTTATACTTTTTAATGTAGCTACTAGAAAGTTTTAAAGTACATATGTGCTTATATATTTCTGGGGGGCTGTGCTAATCTAGAATCTAGAGCTTTACAGTCAGTGCTGAGCTGTGACATCTGCAGGGCCCAGTGCAGTGAGCCCTGCTGAGTAGTCAGCTCTTCCAGGGCCCAAGAACCTACAGTCTGCAAGTCATATCTCAGATACCCTCCCCTTAGGTTTAGAATGTCTTCATAAACTTTGAGACATTTGACTTCAACTTGCTACAGTGTTAATTCATATTTCTAGAACCCAATACAATTATCTTAAAGCAAAAATGTATATGTTCTCTTAAAAAAATATTTTCAGAATATTGATCTATAGGAGCTTCACCCGGAGAGGACTTTTGAAAATCTGTGTTTGACTTATGGCCATAGTGGTCATCTTTTTCTAAAACAGCATTTGGCTAGAGATTGAAATTTTGAAGCCAGAAGGAAACCCTCACTAGCTGAATGGGGGAGGTTGGGGCCTCAGAAAAACACTTTTCTCCAGGGCTTTCAGCTGTTTCCAGTCACTGAAGGATGTAAAAATACAAGAAAAACAGTATTTTATTTTTCAGCTAAATTATAAGTGAATTTGTTTCAAAAATGCATTTAAGTTCTCAAGGCCAGAAGTTCATAAAAACAACTCAATTCCCAGTTAATAAGATGCCCACTTCCAAAATTCACACTTGCAGAATGACTAGACCCATCATGTGTCAAAGCCTGTCTTACCACCTGTGGAAGCCAGCTGCTATAAAGTACTCATCATTTCTGGATTCTGTTTGTATGTTGTGCTCAGAAAGAGGTCAAAAGAAGGTGCTAACTTATTCCTGTCCTAAGTTAAATCCATATGCAAGTGTAATCATTCCCAGATCGAAGTCTGCTTATGGTAACTGTGTCAGGACTGTAAGTTCACGGAAACTTTTAAAAGAGAAATGGGGGTATAATGGTAGATGGCAGGCCATTTCAAGGTTATTATTAACACAGTCACAGGAATAAACTTTTCCAACTACAGAGAATAGTTTTGTTTTGTTTTTTGAGACAGCACTAAAGGGACTTGTGGAATTTGGGAAAGCAAGGCATTGTTTAGTTTAATGATGCAAAACTACCTTGCCATTAATTGATTATCCTTTGTACCGGCTCAGTTTGATCTCTCCACTAGAATAAGCAAAACGAGGTACAGAGAGACAGAAAGTTTATTACAACTTTTTGTTTCTGTAATGAAGAAAGAGGAAACATGCTGTAATTTAATATTGGTGAAGGTTGATTCAACAGACGTCCCAGTCTGCTTGAGAAAATAAGGAAACTTGAAAGGGCACATAGTCTTAGGAAGGTGGTGGGCATTGCCTCTTGCCTTCCAAACAATCCTGATAAGTGTTTCAACTTGAAAACCGATTTTCAAGACTAGACATATCCCTTCTTAGATACTCTGGTCAAGGATACTCTGTCCCATTTCAGCCGCAAGTATAGGGGTTCAAAAACTTCCTACCTATCCAGGACTGTCCCGTGTGGAGACTCCATGAACCACATATTTTGTTGCAAAAATACTTTAAGGTATCTCAATTATTCAACAAATTTTAAAACAGTTCTGAAAAATGTGTCTTTGTGCCATCTAGTCAGGAAGCCACAAGAAAGTCTAAAAATAGTCTCTACTACATCATGTGGACGGCTTTGGGATTCTTTCTGATCCCCTAGAAAACTATCATACCATAATCAGCAGGCTTTGGCTCTACATTCAAATTTTCTACCACTGGATTTCCATTGTCCATGTGAAGAGAACTTTTATCTTCTTGAGGTAAATGGGCCTTTTTAACTCTGAAAAATCTACTGGGCTGATTGCCTGCCTCCCTCCCAGGTCTAGAGACATTATACATAGTATCAGACAGTTGCATTTATTAGCAGTGCTTCAGTACTACATAAAGTTGTTTCCCTTTCTTGGAGCAAATATACCAGACTCATAGTTGTTTCTAAAAGAGTGTACCATGACCTGTGGCATCATAGATCGTGTTCTGTCTTCACCGGACTGAATCCTACCTGTCGTTTAAAACTTGGCTCCAGAGGCGCCTGGGTCGCTCAGTTGTTAAGCGTCTGCCTTCGGCTCAGGTCATGGTCCCAGGGTCCTGGGATCGAGCCCCATGTCGGGCTCCCTGCTCGGCAGAAAGCCTGCTTCTCCCTCTCCCACTCCCCCTGCTTGTGTTCCTTCTCTCGCTGTGTCTCTCTGTGTCAAATAAATAAATAAAATCTTAAAAAAAAAAAATAGGGGCGCCTGGGTGGCTCAGTTGGTTAAGCGACTGCCTTCGGCTCGGGTCATGATCCTGGAGTCCCAGGATCCAGTCCCGCATTGGGCTCCTTGCTCAGCGGGGGGTCTGCTTCTCCCTCTGACCCTCTTTCCTTGTGCTCTCTCTCATTCTCTCTCTCTCAAATAAATAAATAAAATCTTTAAATAAATAAATAAATAAAACTTGGCTCCATTGTCATCTCCAAGAGGCCTTCCCCAGCCCCAGCCCCTGGTTTTGGTTAGATGTCCCTCCTGCAGCTTCCCTGGCTCCCTGTGTAGTTATGATATTGCATTTTTTACACAGTAATTTAAGTAGTCAGTTTGCCCCTCTTGTCTACTTACAGGTCAGAAACTATGTTTTTCTCATCTTGGTATCTCTAAAGACTCAGAACAATGTATGATACCTGCAGAGTTAATAAATAAGTTAATGTGTACTAGATGGATGGATGGGGAAGCCATCAGGGTATAGATTCTAAGCCTTTTTTGTGCCAGGGGTCTCTTTGTCCCTCTCATGTATGGACCCCTACTCAGAATAACATTTTTAAGTATGTAAAATAAATACATGAAATTACTACCAAAAAAAGCAATTGTATTGAAGTACAGTTATCACAATAACTTAAAAAAACAAATTTGTGGTATATAGTATGTGCACCTTTATTAACACATTAAATAATGAGATATAATAGTCAGAATTAAAATTGTAAATTTGTAGCAATGAGCATAAATAACTTTTTAGTTATCTTCAAGTTTCCTGTGATTTGAAAATTTCCATAGTTTTATAGGTCACAAAATATAGGTGTTACTCATACAACTATTGTTTGTTGCCTGTATTCCTAATTGAAGGAAGTACGAAATTATAGTTAGAGGTTAGCAAAAATAAAGATGTCATCTGTTTCCCAAGCAAGTTTACATTACCCCTCCCCCGCTGTCACCGCGTCCACATGAACTCACGTGGACCCATAGACGCCCCAGTGAGGAGGCCCTACTCTTGTGACACCCACAGACAAGGTTAGGCAGCATGATGGTGTGGCTTGGGTGCTGGCAAATGCTACACTAAAAAGATGAGGTTATTTTGAGCTGTTGGGGAGCTAGTGCATGGTTTCCGCAAAGGGGTAATGATCAGGGTGATATACAAAATGTTTGACCACCATCTGACATAGCGACTTACCTATCCAAGCCTGTGCCATCCGTGAACAGCTAGCCAGCTGAGAGCGACCAGTTCATATCAGTCATCCCTAGGAATGTGGCTGGATTAACAAATGAGAGGGATTATTGGGGGGGATGTCTGGAAAATATTGGAGCAGAGGGAAATTTGAGATAGGGAGATCATTCAGAAGGCTTTTACAAGGACTGAGGCAGTGGGATGGGGGCGGAGAGGAGGTAGGATGGGGAAGATTGAGGAAGTAGAATCAGAAGCACTTGTACTAATAGGACATGAGAGAATGAGAAGGAAGAGTCTCAGATTATGTTTCCTATGTAGATTGGTAACAAGATAGGGAATGTGGGAGAAGTACCAGCAAGTCATGGGAGGTGGTTGAGAAAGTAGTTCATGTGGGTACTTGGTTTGAGACACCTGTGGGACCCCCAGGCGGACACATGTCTGGCAGGCAGCTGGACATATGGGTATGAAGCTTAGAATGGTGGTCGGGGCGGAATTTGGATTTGGATATAATGAGGACAGACTTGAAGCCATGAGCCTGGGTAACAGTAACAAAAGGGAGTAGTATATGGAGAGAAGACATCTAAAGATTGATCCTTGGGAGCACAGCTTAAAAGGTTGGGAGGAAGTAGAGGACCTAATGAACAAGACAGGAGTGGAGGGGGAGGGATGGGAATGAGAACCAGGAGAGAATAAACCCAAGTAAGAGAATCAGCTGTACCTTTTCGCCACCCCAGTCCCAGTTCTTTGGGGAGCCCCTGGGGTATGTTCTGCTTTATGAGCCACCTGGTGTGTCTGAGGCAAATAGGTCAGCATTCCCTTGTTCTGTCATTGTTCTAAACTGTAAGGGAATGTATGTCTCACTCACAGAAAAGTGAATTACTGTTTGGTTTAGAAACTTGAAGTTTTCATTTAAAACTCACTTAGGAGGGAAATTCTAAACTGCCGTGACCATCTCTGGCCTAGGCATATGGAAACAGCTGGTCTGTGCTCCTGCCAGCCCGAATCTGAACACCACTGTCAGTCGGCAAGGGTCTCAGATCATTCCCGGCAAGAACACACGAGGTGCAGCTTTGTGACAAAGGCGGGCAGCCGTCAAGGGGCCACCTGCAAAGTGGTGCTGTCCCTGCTCCCAGGGGGCCAGGCCAGGGCGACAGGGAGGTTTGGGAAAGGGGCAGAATGTCCTCAGGAACAGGAACCCCTCTGCTATGGCTCTTTCTTGGCCCCCCTGAGCCCAGAGGTGCATGTTGCCTTTGGGAACCTTGTGCAGTTGTTTGCAGACTCGGGCATGTAAATCCTTCGGACACGCACACGTCCTGCTTAGCGGGGCATAGGAAGTCTGCCTGCACCAGCTAGCCAGGACTGCCTTCCGCCACGCCTCTGTCTGAAACTGATGGTGTTAGTTCTGCCTGTGTCATCTGAAACCTGTTCAGAATGTCATAATCATCCTGGAAATACATAGGTTTGTTTTTATCTCAATCATTTGAGATTGCAAGGAGCTGGTGTGTACTGGGGAGCAGTCTTCTGAGTCGCAGCCTGGGCAGCTGGACATATGGTATGAAGCTTAGAATGGTGGTCGGGGCGGAATTTGGATTTGGATATAATGAAGATAGACTCGAAGCCATGAGCCTGGGTAACAGTAACAAAAAGGAGTAGTATATGGAGAGAAGACATCTAAAGATTGATCCTTGGGAGCGATCAGTTCATATCAGTCATCCCTAGGAATGTGGCTGGATTAACAAATGAGAGGGATTATGGGGGGGGCGGAGCTCTACCACTGGCTTACTTATGGAACCTTGATTAAGTTACGTGACCTCACTGTGCCTCCTTTTTTCATCAATAAAACGGTTTAATAATAGTATCTAATAGCATACATTTGTTCCAAAAATATAATGCTATAATTGATGTAAAGACCTTTCAAGAGTATCTCTCATGGGCTAAGCACTCAAAAGTTTATTATTATTATTACTGTTGTTATTATCATAAAGTTAGTTATATCCTAGATATGCCTCTGAGTGCTTTAAAAAGACTATTTGCTTAACTTCTCCCCCACACACACTCCTTCCCAGATATTTTCATTCTGCAGTGAAAGATTTTGGTGATATTAAATATATAGCCAAGAGACCCTAGAATGCCCCAGCCCCATTCTAGGTCACAGCCACTGCTCCCCTTGAGATGCCTAAGGGAAATGTTGTACAGGAACAAACAGTGGTGAAGGAAAGCGCAGGAGTACTTAATCTTTACCAGGACTTGGGCCAGTACCCTCGTGCAGAGAATTCAGATGAGCTGCACTTCGCCATTTCTCTAAATTAGTTAAACAAGACCCTTGAGCACATCTGCCAGTTTCCTGAGGCATATGACTAGGGAGAAACAGAAACAAGAGGATAAATTTTTTCCCGATGCCTCATACTCTGTAGCCTCACCAGAAGAAAGTTGATGCCTCAGGTCAGCTTCTTACTCCAGTCCCGGTTAAGAAAGAGACAAAGCCAGTCACTAGCTTGTCCGGTGCTTTCCATTTGGGAGCGTGTTCTGGCCCTTTACACTTGAGTCACACAGAAAGGAGAGAGCCTCACTGTGCAAGCCTGTTGATGCTCAGTTGTAGCCACTGGAGAGGGGTCCAGTCAGTAACCCACCGGCCTTTCTCCTCCTCCTCCTCCACTTCCTTTGGTGCCTCGAGTCCCACCGCTCCCTGAGGTGCCTGCGCAGGGAAGAGGGCTCTGGTCATAAAGGATTGTGTTGTCACCTCCATCCTCAGCCATGTTTCTTCATCTTTGGGGATTTTAATTCTCATGTTCTCAAGAATGATAATTGAGCCAATTCTGGATGAAAGGAAGAAAGGAAACAAGGTAAATTGGAAAATGAATTTCCTAAACTATCTCCCTTTCTTTAGCAATTCTTCAAGTTCCTAAAAAGGGCTGCTCAGAAAGACTGCAGTGAAATTGTAAAGCTTAGTGACTGCTATCCGTCTGTTCCCAAGAGGAATGTGGTTTTTAAATAACAGAAAAGAAGAGGCTTATGTTACAGAGTAGGCCTCTTCTGCGGGTGCAGGTCTGACTATCCAGGGAAAACAGCAGCCTGCCCTGGGTTCTCTGCAGGGGTGGAATGCATGGAGGAGGGTTAGTACCCTGAGCCTGGGAAAGCTGGAGGGAGGGGGGGATGCAAACAGGAAAATAAAGGCAGGACAGGGAGATCTAGCTGGGGGGTACCTAGATGTGCAGGTACTGATTTGACCCCTTGGTAGGCAGCTAGCTGCTTTGTATCTGATCTTTGGCTTCTTTGAGCATAAACAAAACAAGAACAAAACAAAAAAAACAGACCCAAACCTGTCAGGTGGCAGTTATTTCTGAGAAGGAGAGGAAAAGTGGAGAAAGCAGGAATGACAATTTTTCTGACTTCTCAGAGCATGAAGGAGAAAATGTGTCTCTTCCCTGAGCATCTACACCATTGCTCTGTGGTTACTCTCGCAATGCAGCGGGCTTCCCCTGCAGCACTGCGTGACAGCTCAGCACTCTTTCTAAAGAAGTCGGCTTGTACACGTACTGGGCACCCAGGGAGCTACAGCTCTTCATGGAATGCTAACAGAGGAATCTGCAAAAGCAGCCCAGGAAAGCAGGGGGCCTTATCTCTGCTGCTGCGAGAGCCCGGGGGTTCCCCCTGTGAAACCTACCAGGAGGCGAAGTGACAGTCTTCGAATGCTGGTGCCGTCCTTCATTTTAGAAAACACTCAACCAGGAATGCCCAGATGGCACTGCAGTGTAGGTTCCATGTCTCGTTAATAAGTAAAAGTGGTGAGAGTCACCTCAGCGAGCCAAGCGTGAGTGGTGGCTTGAAGACAGGGGCTGTGTTTCACTGTGTATCTGGTTGACAGCTGATCTTGGATCTTCCAACCAGTGTCTTTCCCCATGATCTTCTCGGGAATACAGCATGTCTGTGTGTGTGTGTGTACTATATGATAATAATGTATATAGTAAAGCGCTTTGCTTTAGGCTTAAAGAGTGTATAAGGGGCGCCTGGGTCGGTTAAAGCAACTGACTCTTGATTTCAGCTCAGGTCATGATCTCGAGGTTGTGGGATCAAGCCCCATGTCAGGTTCCATGCTTGGCAGGGAATCTGTTTGAGATTCTCTCTCTCTCCCTCTGTCCCTCCTCTCCCCCCAAAAATAAATACATCTTTTTTAAAAAAAGGAAAGAAAGCATATAATACTTATATATTTTCTGAGCCTGACATATCAAAAGCAGCTTATCAGAAGAAAATATATTTTCTTAAAAATTAAAATCATGTGGCTGCTTTCTCCTCTGACCTGAGCACAGCTCCTACTGTAGGGAAGAACCTAGACAGATGTTACCCCCACAGGAGATCCCCTTTGTCTTCATTGTCATCAGCAGTAGAATAGCAACTGCCCTTTAGAGTGTTTACTATATGTCAGGTACTTGATACGCTTGTTTTCTGATCTTACCATCCCACACTTTACAGAGAAGGAAACAGGCACAGAGAGGCTAAGAAATTGGCCCAAGATAATAATGCTAATAAATGGAAGAACCAAGATTCCAGTCGAGGCAGGTATGGCTCAGGGCCCAAGCTCTCAACATTGCACCCACTGCACCGTTCTCCCCCTGTAACTGCATAATGAACTTGAGCAGTTTCACAGATTATTTTACCATAATAGAACATGAAGGCTTTATGAGAAGCCCTTTCACTCTGAGTATATTAGCCCTGAAATACCATTTACCCCTCTGCTCAGGTCTACGCTCTATCATGAAACAGATTGCCTGAAGACCACTTGAAGAGAGGAAGTTCAATTTGTTTAACCGCCAGGAACTAGTTTATACCAAACTTGGCTATGTGGTGAATTATGTTCTAAGGAGCTTCTCAAATTCAGCTTATCCGTAGGGTTAACAAAATGAATAAATGAATAAATGAATGAATACATAAATAAAATAAATTAAATAAGTAAAATTAAATAAATAAATAACATTCAAAGACTATGAAAAACTTCCTTTTATTAGACCTGTGATTCCTGTAATGCCTATAGTCCTACTGGATTGTTGAACAAAGAGAAGTAATACAATCAGAGATTTTTTTTTCCAGTTTTATTGAGATATAATTGACACAAAACATTGTGTTAGTTTAAGGTATACAACATGATGAATTTGGTATATGTATATATTGCAAAATGATTACCACAGTTAAGTTTAGTTAACATAATCACCTCACGTAGTTATAAATTTAAATGTCTGGTGATGAAAACTTTTAAGGTCTACTATATTAGCAGCGTTTAAGTATACAGTACAATACTGTTAACTATAGTCACCATGCTGTGCATTAGATCACCAGGACTTATTCATCTCATAACTGAAAGTTTGTACCTTTTGACCACCTTTACCCATCCCTCCCACCCCCATAGCCCCCATCTCTGGAAACTACCAATGTGTTCTCTGTTTCTAGGAGTTCTCTTTTTTTTTTGGTAGATCCCACCTATAAGTGAAATCATACAGTATTTGTCTTTCTCTGACTTACTTCACTTAGCATAATGCCTTTAGGGGCCATCCATATGGTCACAAACAGCAGTATTTCCTTCCTTTTTATGGTTGAATAGTATTCCATATATTCATATATATGAATATATACTACATATAACATTGTGTGTGTGTGTGTGTGTACACCACCAGATAGAGATTTTTGTGCTTTTTTTCATGTTTATTATTTTAAGATATGTCATTGAAAGTGATTTTTATTAGTTATTAGCTAAATCAAATATATAAACTTAGGTCATAAGATGGTTTCTAGCATTTCTTTTGTTCTTAAAATAAATCCTCTGTTAGTAATGCATAAAAGCCAGCAATACAAAACGTGTACTAAAACAAAGCTTTGTTGACTCCTTCAGGGCAGAATTCGGGTTTTCCTACGTTGGGCTCCTGTAACAGTACCTCTCTCTCTGCCTATTGTGTTGAAGGGCCAGTTTGTACATGCCTGTGTTTTTCCCTAGTCTGGCAGCTTCTCCAGGGCAGAGCTGTTTTACTCACTGGTGAATTTCAACCACTTAGCTAATACCAGATGGGAGATACAGTTAGAGTCATTTTTAGTGGGACTGCTTTGAATCTGTGAGTTTTAGCAGCAAAAAGTGAGAGAAAAAAACACCCACATGAGAAAAGACAAATGTGGTTTCTGTATGGTGGCAAACTGCAACCATTTGCAGGGACATTTCTGCAGGGACATATCTCCTTAGGGGCACACTGAAAGGTTAAAGGATAATATGTCTGTGAGCACAGAGACCATAGTAACCATAATTCCACCTTACCTCAGAAAACACATGAGGAAAAGCAAAAAGCAGTCCTGAGAAGTCAAAATGTACAAAAACTGGGAAAATTAAATTTTGTGTTTAATAGAGAAATGGATTACTTAACATGACAGCAATTTGGAAACACAGAATTAATTCCCATTCAATAATGTGTACTTCTTATCAAGTCCCATGCATATCAAAGCAAGTGCCAAGGAGAAAGAAACTACAGGAAATAATTTATCTTCTTACAAACCTTTGGATTTAAATGTGCCGCTGATAGCCTGAGATTCTCAGGTAACAATTCCAGTAATTTCCCAGCAGTTATCCCGCCCATGACATGCAGTGCCCTGGAACTACATAGACTGTGAAGAAGGATGTAAGTACAGTTGTTGGGTGTGCTCCTGCCCTTGCTGACCACACTCAATTCTGATAGCCAGTTTAAGACCCTCTCCCTCCAGTCTTTAGCTTTTGTGTTTTCATAACATGGGTCAGTTCATTTTTTTTTATTATATTATGTTAATCACCATACATTACATCATTAGTTTTTGATGTAGTGTTCCATGATTCATTGTTTGCATATAACACACAGTGCTCCATGCAGTACGTGCCCTCCTTAATACCCATCACCAGGCTAACCCATCCCCCCACCCCCTCCCCTCTAGAACTCTCAGTTTGTTTCTCAGGTTCCATAGTCTCTCATGGTTCGTCCCCCCCTCCCAATTTTCCCCCCTTCATTCTTCCCTTCCTGCTATCTTCTTCTTCTTCTTCTTCTTCTTTTTAACATATAATGTATTATTTGTTTCAGAGGTACAGGTCTGTGATTCAACAGTCTTACACAATTCACAGCACTCACCATAGCACATACCCTCCCCAGTGTCTATCACCCAGCCACCCCATCCCTCCCATCCCCCACCACTCCAGCAACCCTCAGTTTGTTTCCTGAGATTAAGAATTCCTCATATCAGTGATGTCATATGATACATGTCTTTCTCTGATTGACTTATTTCACTTAGCATAATACCCTCCAGTTCCATCCATG
>NC_138378.1:109093446-109115777 GCF_054177405.1 Leptonychotes weddellii
TAAAAAAAAAAGATGTATTAACTTTTCATTTGGGGCGAAATACTTCAGCTGAAAGACCTAAAGTGACTCAGTTATGATTCTTTGTCACAGAAAACACAGAAGCTCTTTGCGCTACTGTCAAAAGTGGACTACAAAACAAACCACCCCAAACAACAACCACAACAACAAAACAGCCGTTACTGTAAGGAAGCTTATGTTGGATCTGTGACCTATCCGAGGTGGAGAAAGCCAGAGAAACTCCGCCTTCCAGAGTCTCTGTTCCTGGCTTGGAACACTCGAGGATTTCCCAGCCAGAAAATACATTCTTGCTTTCTCCCTGAACATGTATCATCATTTTCTAAACAGAATGCTGAATGGCTGGCTTTCCTCGGACTCTGACAGGCCCTGACCCGGAAATGTAAACTGCAAAGAAAAATAAGCCCTGTCTTGCAGGTGCACCCCATCCTTGAACCAGCCTGCTCATCTCAAGCCGTGCTGCTGCTGTCCCGAGCTCCCGGGCAAACCTGGGACGCGTGTGTCATCTTCGGCCCTCGGCAGCCCTCGGTCACTCGGAGACAAGCACGCAGACCGGGAAAGGCTTCCCCTGCACGTCGTCAGACTTGCTTCTCAGACTCCCTGGGCTGACAAGTCCAGGCTAGGGCTGCCCACGCGTGAGGTCTGAGAGAGGCCAGGCTCGCCGGGAAGCCGTGCGCGGACAGAAGACAGCCACACGCCGTGTGCAGGTGCACTGGGCCACCACGCCCCCTCCCATCCTGCAGCCCGGGGACCGGCTTCAGGGGCTGGTTAGCCTCTGTGCCTCAGATGGGTTTGTGTTTGCCTCCAATTCAGCAGGACTCCCACGAATAAGCCTCCCAGGGCATCTGCTTTCTGTCAACCACAAGCACACCTCAGGACCAGAAGGTTCAGACGAGGTTCTAGATTCTGGCCGCCAAGCGGCCGAGCAGGGTGTAGGCTCAGCACAGGCATCCGGCCCGGCTCTAGCTGCAGGAGCTGGGTGTGGTCGCTGCCACCGCAGGCCCGACGGAGCAGTGCGGAGGCGACTGTGCAAAGAAGGACAGCCACCGGCCCACCTCCTGCCTGGCCAAATCTCCAGCTGCCCCGGGGCCACGCTCCTGTTCGCCGACAGCTCAAAAGATGGTGGAATAGAGACGCAGAAACCAAGCAGCCAGCCACATCCCGGCAGGTCTGTACTACCCAGCGGCAAGGTGCCTGGGACTCGCTCGACCATCAGAAGCTTGTCCTTGTTTTTCTCAACGACTTGTTTCAGCTTCCTATCACCGACTTAGAGCAAGGAGAAAGTTTCTGCACCACAGCTCTTACCTGGTGGGCCTGTCTGGAATGCAGAGCTTCCAACCTGGCGGAAGGAAGTGCTCCCTAGACCAACGTGCGAAGCGGTCCTGCCAACAGACCCCCTGACTACAGAAACACCTCTTTGCAGAAGTCTCCGTGCACACTGAGCCCTCTTGCCCTTGTAGGGGGACCCCAGGGGGAACCGCCAGCCCCTTCCTCTGCACACCCTCACAGACTCAGATGCTGCAGGGGCCTGAGGTCTGCTCCCTGGGGGTCAGCACGGGCAGGAGCAAGAGGCCCATCGCCCACCAGCCGAGCCGCTCGGAGCACGTGCTTGCACTTTTCAACAACTCTAAGCACAAGTGGAAAGGCGGGCCAGCTTTTCAGTGACCTCACACTCTGACTCCACCCTTCCCTGGGTTGCTCGGCCAGAAGTGCGGCTGCCACCATGAAGCGCCAGCCCAACTCTGCCCAGTCGGAAGGCCTATGGCCGGGTCCCAGGCCGGCTTCAAGCACGGCCCCTGCGCGGGCCGTTTTGGAGCGGGGGGCGGGTGGGGAGAAGCCCGGCTCTGGTGATGCTGGGTGTGCGCACATCATGAGCAGAGGATCCCTGAACCAATAAGCAGAGCCCACACAGCAAACGTCAGGCCCTCGGTCACCCCCACTGATTTACTAAGCCAACTTCCAACCCTCTTCCTACAGCTACATCTGGGTAGGTGACTCCACATAAGGGACGTGTGGCCTTCCTGACAAGAACAGGCTTTTCTCACCTTGAGCCCCGTTGGGATTTAACTAATTTAACAGATTAAAGTCCAGAAATGGCACAAAAGGAGGAAGAAGCTGGCTCCAGCCTAAATGGCCAGAAGGCTCTAGGGACAAAAGGCAGAGCTGTCTGAAAAAATTATAAATAACCTCTTTTGACTCCTCCCTGTTTCTTAATGTTAAACTCCGCCACCATTTTTCACAAAATGGTGAGAAGAAGCAGCTCTCAAGGTGCCCAGTCCTGAGTCACTCCTCCAGCAAGCTGGACGAGACATGGGCATGGCAGTGAGGAGGGGGTGGGGGCCCGTAGGGACCTGCTGGGGCACGCCACCCTTACACAGGCCTGCTTTCCTGGTTCGGGGACTCTGGGACAGCCCCGGGTCCCCGCCAGGCTGCCGACAGGGCCTGGGCTTGCTTGCTTCCGCTGCTCCCACAGAAGCACCAGCAGGAGGCAGCAACCTTCCCAGGTCTGGCTCACAGAACAATCTCAGCAGGCCTGGCTCTACCCCCCACTGTGTGAGCACAGGGGAGCTCCAGCTGGATTGGTAGGGCCCCTCACCTGGAACACAGGAAAGGTCGTGGCTTTGGTGAACTGAGCCCTGCCCACGAGATCCTGGCCTCCCCTGCACCTGCCATGACCCAGGTGGAAATCAAAGCCACATACATGAGGCACCAACAGAGGCCAGGGATGTAACACACACACACACACACGTACACACAGGCAGGAGCTGTGATACTTGTGAGAAGTGGCTCTGGGATGGGGAGGGGACCCTTTCCAGGAACAGTCACATCTGCTCTGCCTTTAAACTATGTTAGCGGGCTTTTGGGCCAACTAGAATCCTAGAACCATGGGACTGGAGAGCTTCTCCTTTTACAGGGACCGAATGGAAGCTCCGGGTAGGGAGGTGGCTGCCCACGGTTGTCCCAGACGTCTCAGGAGGCACCGTGGGGGAGCTCTAGCACTCAAGTGACTCAAGTGACTGCGCATCAGGCAGACAGCAGGCGACAGTGTGGGGCGGTTCCCTCCTGGGTACGTAGAAGGCCCCAGACACACCAGTGCGGCTCAGACACACCTCAGAGGGACCCAGTTCTCTCCCATCTCACTCCCAACATCTTCCAACTTGTCAGCTGCCTCTCTTCCCTTCCCAATCCAGACCCCTGAGGGGACAATGCAGGTCCTTCCCTGCCAATGACAGATGGCTGCCTTCCAGACCCTCAATCCTCCCAGCCCACTGGGCACCTGCTTGAAGCCTCCTGGCCCAGGCCCACTGAGAGGGCCCTGCTTTCTGAGCCCGGGGAGGCTTCTGCATCCCCACCGACGCACTCTCAGGAGATCAGCGAGGCCCCCATGATGTTTGTGACCCAGAAACAGCTATAGTGCTGGCTCTTCTTCTCACCCCGTTTTCTGGAGACCAGATTCAAGCAAGGCAAGAGTCTGCCTTTTTCTGTGCACAAGCTCCTCTTGGAAAGAATTCAATTTTTTCCCTGCTTTAAGAAGAAAATCAGTCTACAGTCCTGGGTTATTTTCTGCTATGAGTTTCAATAAAATTACCAACAGGGTAAATGACTTGGGGAATTTGGGTTACACTCTGATTACATCCACAGGGTGGTCCGTACTCCCTTCAGCACTGACAGCAAGGTCCCCGCTCCTGCTGACACTTCCGGGAGACTGTCCTGGGAGCAGTCACCGCACCGGGTTTGCCAGATTTGACTCGACATCACACAATCCACGCTCGTCTTTTCTCCATGCCACTGCGGTAGTAAGATGGCGGCACACTAGGATGAAGGGGAGTCCGTGCGTAAGGAATGGACAGAGCTCAAGCTGAGACAACAGAGCCCGACACCCCCTCGGGAGGACACGACCCTGCTGCTTGGAAAGCCAGAATTCCACCAGGCAAGCATTTGGGCATCGTGTCTCCCTTAATACAGAAGCCTGGCTTCCAGCAGCACTGACCAGCCTGTCTTCGTGTGTAGCAAACCCAGCACCAACCCCCTTGGGCCTCAGCTGGCCCGCCCTGTGCTCTCCAAGCAGGGATGCCCACCCTATTCTCTAGCAGGAAGGAGTGGTTCACATGGTCTCAACCGGAAGTGCACAAGTCTCCCCCAACAAAATGGAAAATTCGCTGGACTTGAGGAAGACTATTGTGGTGGCCCCAGACCCAGGGGGCCCTGAGTTGGGAAAGGGACGCTGCCTTCGCTCACAGTGCTGACACGCTTTAACCCTGCTTGCCAGCAGCCCGCTCTCCCGAGGGTGGGGACTGGGGCTTCCAGCTGAGTGACTTGGCCCCACACCCCCCCTGCCTAGAAGACAGTCAGTACAGGGCACTCCCAGCCGCGCCGGCAGGATCCTTCTCCAAATCCTGGCAAAGCGGCTCGAACCACATCACAGCAGCAAAAACACGTCTGCCTCTACGTGCAGTGGCCCTTCGGCTGTCACTTTTACAAAGTGTGACACATCTTCTCCGTTCACCTACTTTTAACTCTGAGATGCCAGAGGCCCAAGCAGAGTTGTGGCAGGCACAGGTCGTCCCTGGGGGCGACAGGCAGCTCCAGAGCAATTCCCGGAGGCATTGCTTCTAGTCAGTAAACAAGGACACACTGAGGACATCTGAGATGATCCGAGGAACTGTCACTGCCCATGGACAACCCCCATCCTGGATGCAGCTGGGACCTCCAGATGCAGGAAGATGCCTACTTCCTACACCACTTACAACACAACTTGGTAGAAGGAGGTCATCAGGAAAAAAAAAAAAAAACCACAGAGAAAATGGACATTTTTTTTCCTGCCACAAAAAGCTCAGGCTAAATCAAAACAGGTCTTCTCAAAACTTTGTTTTTCCTAGTCACTAAAAAAGAACCAAAATGTTTCCTTTTGTCCAAGATATTAAATAACCTAGAATTTCTTCAAAGTATAGCTAGTTTTTTCATTAACTCCCTTTCTAAAACTTCAAATACTACAACCTTTAATATTTTAGTGTCATTTTTTAATTCTTCGCTATGACAGAGCAATCACCATGCAATTATTAAAAACAGTTTAGAAAAGCGAAGGTTCTCTGGCAAAATCCATAAATGTAAGGGGACCACAGGTCACTGAAATTGGGAGGAGGTGTACCGTAGCTGCCACCTCGGGAATTTTGTTTGCGTGTTTTAACCTAAAGAGACTTGCATTTTTTCATTATTTATAGCTACTCAGATAGCCACAGCATATAAATTCACATTGTAAATGTATTTTCTTTTCCTTCGGGGGAATTTTACGGGATAGAACGGACTCAGGTGGAGCCCTTAAGTAAAGTAAAGTAGCTGTATCTAAATTCTTAGTATTCCTCCCTCTTGAATGTTTAATCACTGAGAATTAAAATTTGTATAACTCATCTGGACCTTAGCATCCAAGACAAGAAGATGGAATGGATGCCTTTCTCAGGGACCCCAAAGGTGAAAGCCCAACACAGCCTTAAAGAGGAGTACTCAGGAGGGCTGCAGGGGTTTTCAAAGAAGCCCTCGGAGCCCCAGACAGGTGGAATCCAAATTGTTTCTCATCCCTCTCTCAGCCACTTACACAAGGCCACAAAGGACTCCGGGGCAGAAATGAACCAAATAAAACAATGTAGGCTGGCATGTTCTAGCTTCCCTAGATAGGGACCAGCAGTCCTACCATCAACAAGACAAAAACAGGACTGGGGGAAGAGGCTTCCACCTCTGCCCTCCCCCCTGCACCAAGGCTCCGCCCTTCTGAAGGGGCCACAACAGCCAAGCTGCAAATGCCCCTCTACATTGGGGCGGGGGGGTGGGGGGTGGGGGGTGGGGGGGGGCTTCCTCCTGCTCTGAACCACTGGGTTGTGGGGAGCTGAAATCTCACAAAAGCACTTTTGTGTAGCTTCACTTCCCGTTACTATCACACTGCCAAAACTTACAGCAACAACACAGTGAAAGCGTGTAAAAGCCAACACAGACTTGATAGCTAAGCGCAAGCACATGTTGGCCCATTCTGAGCACACCATTTGGAGAGGGTTGCGCCTACCTGGCAGACAAGCCTGAGTCTTCTGCAGAAGCCCGCCCGCCCGCCCGCCCGCCCGCCCCGAGATGCCTCCCCGCCTCTTTCAAAGCCCTAAGAGCCTCTTTCCCAGCTCCTTAGCAAAACCTCCTGGCGGGTCTCTAGGAAAAGGCACAGCTGCCCACCTTCCCCCATTCCCAGCCACTGCACTAAGCCTCCTCCTCAGCACCCCCCAAGGCACCGCCACCACGTTGAACTGCCCAGCCTAGGAGCTTCAGAACCTGACGCATGCCATCCCCCCCCCAAGTTCATATCAGTTCAGACTGGCAGTTTATAACCTCTCCTCCATTTCACTTCCCCCCAAAAAGAAAAACATTTTTTTCCACATTCTAGATCATCCCCAATTGGAACTGACTTTTTTAAAAGGGTAGTGCTGACCTTTGCAAAGATCTGGGTAGCTCCACCATGAATTCTTTAGGACAAATGTTCCCTTTCAAAATTGAAGGGGCACGTTAGATTTTTTTAAATTAAAGAATAAACATGCCTTTTTGCAGCGGTTCCTTCCCAGAGTAAATGCAACACAAACCTTGGGAAAGGGCATGACAGCCGTTCTGTCCATTCCAGGTGCAACACGAGGCACTCAGCCACCCAGCCGGGCGTTCCCCCACACTCAGCCACAGACAAAAACGGGTGAGATAAAACTCCAGTACCCCCATTAATTCATCCATTCTGGAACCCCCAATTCCCTAACCCATTTCTACCCCATTTAGTGCCTGTTACTGTAACGTTAACACAAACAGCATCCTCTCTCCAAAAGGGGGCGGTGGGTGCGATGGTGCGTTTGCAGAGTGAGTACGCATTCGGTAGCGTCAGGTCGTCTCTTGCCAGGGCTTTGGGTGCTGCCCAAGGTAAATGTGTGCATGAGTGAACGAGTGTGTGGGTGTGAGTGCTGGTGTGAGTGTGAACGTGCGCTCGCCCTCCACCGTGCGGGCCCGGGGCCAGTGTCCGATGCGCACCCACGCTCGGCGGCAGACCCCGGCCGCAGCTGCTCTTCAGCAGGGGGTCCTGGGTGGCGCGGCCGCCCCCTCCCCGGGCCCGCAGGCTACCTGCAGCCGCACGCCTCCACCACCATGTCCTCGTACTGCTTGTAGACCACGTTGTTGGCCGCGTCGATGTAGAGGATGCTGATGGGGCTGAGGCGCGCCGGCACGCAGCAGGAGGCCGGCGCCGCGTCGGGCGCCATGGAGTTGAGCAGCGTCTGAATGATGGCGTGGTTGGTGGGCTCAAGGTGCGAGCGCAGCGGGAAGTCGCAAACGCCCTCGCAGTGGTACGCCTCGTAGTCCAGCGGCGCGATGATCCAGTCGTCCCAGCCCAGCTCCTTGAAGTCCACGTGCAGCGGCCTGCGGCTACAGCGGCTCCGGCCCCTTCGCCCGTGGCCCCGGCCCGCGCCCCCGCCGCTGCCCTGCGCCGCTCGCGCCCCGGCCAGCGCCGTCCGCCGCCGCCTGCGACCGCCGATGACCGCCGTCGGCGACCCCGTGCCGGGTCCCGGGTCGGGCGGCGGCTCCGCCGCCAGCGCGGCCCCGAGCGCGCGGGCCTGGGCGCGGATCTCCCGGAATAGGCTCCCCTTCCTCTGCGTGCGGGAGGAAACGACGAGCAGAGCGCGCTCTTCCGCCGCCGCGCGGCCCCTGCCCGGTGAGCCGAAGCCCAGCAGCCGCAGTGCCAGCGGGCCCCGCGAGGGACCGGCCACTGAGCGCAGCAAGAGGCAGAACGCACGGGTGGCGCGCGGCTCCTGGCGGTGGCGCCGCACGGCGTCTGCCACGTCGAACACCTCCCAGCGCGCTCCGGCCAGGGGCTGGGCGGCCCGCGAGTGCAGCAAGCGGGGCGCTCGGGCGGCGCCGGGGCACGTAGACAGCAGGAGCAGCGGCGGGGGAGTCGCGCCGCCAGGGCCCAGCTCCGGGGACTCGTGGCGCAGCACGCGCAGCTCGGCTCCCACCACCTCGTCGGTGTCGGGAAGGCTGGACACGTCGAACAGGAAGCTTTGGCCGGTCTCGGCGGGCGATTCGTCTGCAGGAGTCGGGCAGAGACAGAGAAAGAGCGCCGTGAGAGCGGAGAGCGGAGAGCGGAGCCCGCACTCCCTCCCGGCCGCGGGGCCTCCAAACTGCAAAGAGCCCCACTGCCCGGGATGCGGGAGCGAGCCCGCGGCAGGCGGCGCCCGCCCGCGGGTCCCGGCCCAGCCAGAAAGCTGCCAGCCTGGCCCAGAGTAAAGGGAGCCTTCGCCCTGACTATTGATTATCGGGACCGGGGCTTCGGTTCATCGAGCCAAAGTTCTGCCACCGCGACAGCCCACGGGCATTCACTTATCGCCGAGCCCCGGGGCCAGGACCACACCCCTACACCCGATGACACTACAGTTCTGCTGCCTGACCCAGAGCCACGGGTTTGCGGGGCCTAGATCGGAAGCCAGACTTTCGGGCGGGTGGCGGGGCGAAGGCCGGGTGGGCGCCTCAGAAGTCCTGAGCCTCTTCCAGGGTCCGGAGGCCAGGCCGAGGTCCCGCGCTGGGCCGGGACTGCTCATTATTGCCCTGCTGAGGCCACGAAGTCCCGGCTGTGCGAAAACGGAAAATTCGTGTCCCCTGAAAACTTTGCTCCTTGCGCTACCTCTCTTCCCCAGCTCAGCCTGGACATTCCTGCTGGCCACCATCTCCCGTGCAGTCTGGGCCTTGCGTGCGAGTCGTCCAGAGGGGAACGCGTCAGCGGGGCTGCAGACCCTCTGGCGCATCCAGCCTCCCGGCTATGCTGAAGGGGAACTAAGGCCCAGATAGGGAGGGGCCCCGGCTCGGCCCAAGGTCTCCTAGCGGTGAGCGCTGCTGGTGGCGATAGGAGACTCCTGGTTTAGCCTCTCCCTGCTTTCCGCGACCTCCGCTGGAGGAGGGAAGGAGGCAGAGGAGGGCAAGGAAGCTTCTCTGAAGGGTTGGGGCAGCCCCGGACTGCCTGCCTTGCCGCACTGAGGTCAGCGGCTCAGGGACGTCTCGCCTCCAGGACCCACCGATCCTTTGGCATATTCTTTCCCTCCGTTATGCCTGCTCTCTCAGAGTTTGGGGGTTTTATTTCTGGTCGTGGGCACTTTTTTTCTTCTGGGGCTCAGGAAAAAAAAGTTGAAATTCCACCGAGCAGCAGATAAGGAGCTCCCTTTGAAGAGGGTCATATGGTTTCGTTTTGCCCCAAACTCGGAGAGACTGTGCAGACTGCCCCACCACTGGAGATTTGCTCACCCACCACTGCCGCCGCCGGCCCTCACCTCCTGAGGCCCGAAGTCTGGGCTCTGCCGGTGGCTTCTGGGGGCCTCAGGTAGCCCTGCTCCAAGTTGAACCACAGAGTGGAGAGAGAGGGAGGCCCAAAGTGCTCCGCAAGTGCGGCCTCCTCCCTGCCACTGCTTTCCCCCAGGGCTCCCTGGAGCACTTTTCCTGAGCTTCCCCTGCAGCATCTCTCCGCTCCAGGGTGCAGCCACCGCAGGCCCTCCTTCCAGAAGGAGGAAGGAAAGGTGCCCTCAGAGCCTTGCCAGCCAAGCAGAGCTCCACAGGAAAGGTTTAGCTCA
Organism: Leptonychotes weddellii; assembly: GCF_054177405.1. NCBI lineage: Eukaryota > Metazoa > Chordata > Mammalia > Carnivora > Phocidae > Leptonychotes > Leptonychotes weddellii. The sequence continues at coordinate 109,103,085 of NC_138378.1, forward strand.
GGTTGAAGCTATCAGTAGGCCTAACTCTACCTAAGAAAGAGCAGCTGGTGCCTCTGCAGCTCAGAGTCCTGCACACCCATCTGTCCTCTATCCCGTGCGCCCACACAGCAGCCTCAGGGCTGGGGCCTTCCCTGGCCCTGTACACCAGGACTCAGGCTTGGTAGGAGTACCCCAGCATCCAGTCCCGGGGGCCTTCAGAGAATGCTTGGGACTTCCCACTGCACCGTAGGACCATCTGGGCCCAGGCTGTCCCAGCACCCAAAACAAAGCAGTCTGTGTGTAGGCATCGTGTGTGTCGGAGGAGGTGGGTGATTTGGTTACTGCACCACCTCTACCTGCTTTCCCAGGCTAGGGTGTGGGGTGTGCGGCCAGCAGATTCTCCCAGGCTCGGCCTGTCTGCTGCTTCCCTTCCAGCCCTACTCCCCTTTCTTTCCCTCCTGCCTTCCATGCTGGGTCTCTGACTGGATAGAATTAAGGCCAACATTACTTGCATTTCTGCCTGAAATTAGTTAAATTTTCCCTATCTGTCTGCTTTAATGACTTCAATAGAGATTAATAAAATCCAGATGACACACAGCAACCACCACAGTCATACCCACGTCCTACCTTTGAAGGACCCAGGGCAGAGTAAGGTGGGGTGCCTGCTCCCAGCGAGGCCTGCATTCGGGCAGGGGCTCACTGCCCATCCTCTCCTCCTCTGGAGCCTGGAGTCCTCCACCTCTGGCTGTCCTGGGGGGGCCCAGGCACCCATAGCCCCACGGCTCCACCCCGACACAGCCTGCCCAGAGGGGACCTCCGTGTACCTGGTGATGCCACCAGCCTCTCCTGGGGCCATTTACTTCAGCCTGCCTCTTTCCCTCATTCCCCTGAGTTCCCCCCAATTTATGCGGCCCCCAGGAGACTAGAAGCTGCAGAGTTTGCTGCAATGCAACAGCCGCGGCCACCACCACCATCACTGCGCCGTCCCTCTCGGCCCGGGCCCCTTCTTGCTTCCGATCCTGCCGCTCCTCGAGGGGACCCGCCGGCCGGCAGGGCCAGGGCAATCCGGCGGAGGGACGGGCTCAGCCCCGAGAGCTGCCGCGTCTCTCGCCACAGTCCAGAGGGTTCGGGTGCGTGGGCCTCGGCGGAGTTTCCACCACCTGAGGCTGGGGCGTGGGGGGGGGCCGCGCCCCGAAGGGTCTGGAGCTGGGGCTCGGGCTCTGGCGGTGGCCTCAGCCTAGGAGCGGACAGGACGGACGGGCGCAGAAGAGGCGTGAGTACCTTGGTTCGCCTGGTCTGCGAAGCCGGTGATTGTGTCCGCGCGGCCGTGGCGGCCAGAGCCCGAGGTGGAGGCGGCGGCTGCCCCGGCGGGAGCCCTCCCGGCCAGGTTCCGGTAAAGCGACATCATGAACTGGTGCGGCACCACCGAGCCGTTCCTGAAGCCGGAGCCGGCGGCCCGGCGCGCGGCGCGGGCTCCGGGAGCCGCGGCGGTCGGGGCAGCGGAGACGCCCGCAGCCGGGGCGAGGGTCCGCCCGCCGCCGCCGCCGCCGCCCCCCGGACTCCCGACCGGCCCTGCCCCCGCCGCTCGCAGCACGGCGGCCGCTTCGAGCCCGTCGCGGGGCCGGCAGGCGCTCAGCAGCCAGAGGCACAGCGCGGCGGCCGCGCTCAGGTCCATGGGCTCCGTGGGCCAGGCGGGCGGGCGGCGCGGGCTCCGTGGCTCCGGGAAGTCCCCCGGCGCCTTTTGAACATAGTGTTTAATAATGGGGGAAGTGTGCGCAGCAAGTCGCGGCCCCCCCTCCTCTCCCACCCCACCCCCGCCCAACGCCCGGAGCAGCGCCCCCTGCTGAACACTGGAGTGGCAGCACCGCGCCCCCCACTCCGGCCTAACGCGGAGTCCGGGACAGGAGCCTCTTCCCGGCGCCGTAGCCCTTCGCCCCCACTCTCGCCTAGCGAGTGTTAACCCGCCGGAGGCTCCCGCCACAAACCGGAGCCCCGCCTCCCTTCCCCACCGCGGTGCGATCCCCCGCCGCCCACGCCGCGCCCCAGCCAAACGCGCCCTCCGGAGTTCGAGGCTCCGAGGCATCGCGCGCACCAGCCCAGCTTCGTCCCCACTCCCCTGCGGAGGAGCAGCACCCGCCCCCTGCCCGCTCCAGTTCTGCGAGTGCCCGAGACGCCAGAGGTGGGGCCGCGGAAGGGCTCGGCCCCGCCGGTCCCTGCCGGGCCCTCGGGGCCTGGACGCACCGAGAGGCCACCAGGGCGTCCGGAGGCCACAGGGGCGCGCAGGGTTGCTACAAAGGCGCGTTTTTCATCAGCGGTTCGAAGGCTGCCCAGCCTGCCACAGCCTCCAAAGACCGGAGCGCGGGGCCGGAGCGGGGGTGGGGACCCGGAGGGAGGAGAGGGCTAGCGGCTGGAAGGGCAGGCCGGAAAGACAGATGGACGTGGATCGACAGTCGGAAAGTAAAGGTTTGGGCGGAGAACGTGCGCTCAAGCTGGAGCCAACATCTCAAAGGAGCGCGGGAATCACGGAGGCAGCCCCGGGGTGATGGGGAGACTCCTGCGCGGGAGCGGCGCCCCGAGTTTATTTGTGCGTCGAAAGTGATAACCTTCCGCTCTCCTTCTAGGGGGGCCGGTCAACGGAAGCGGGCTACCTGGTATGTTGGGGCGCGGCCAGAAGCCGGGAGGGCGGGCGGCTGAGAGCCCCAGGGTGGTGCCTCCGTACCTCTCTGGCCGCGGTGATGGGTGGAGGGGACGCCCAGCGGCCACGGCGGCGGCACCCCAGAGCGCACTGGGTTAGTGTAGGGAGGTGGTTGACCGGTATTGATCTGTTCAGCTCCACGGCAGCCCGACATACCCCAGTGCGGGAACATCCCGCGGATGGACGAGGTCCTGGTAGGCAGACAGAGGGCCTGAGCCGGACAGACCCTCGAAGCAGCGCAGATGCGTTCTTTATCCTTTAAAATTTCATTTACTACTGAACTTGAAATCTAGACGGTCACTTTGAGTGGGTGACCAGCGTCAACACGATACCATAGGACCCAAAGCTGAGGGAGTCCCGAGTCTCTCCCGGTTGTGCCACATTGGCCCTCGGAAGAGGCTCGGCCCAGGGAGCTCCCGGGCGGATTCCAGCCCAGGCTCGGTGTTCCTCTGCACCAGACGCTTGGTCCGGAGCCAACTCCTCAGTCATCCCCATGCGGGCCACCTCAGAGACGCCATGGCCCTCTTCTGGGCACTTTGGTCCACCCATCACCACCGGGGCCGTGTGGGGGCAGGAGAGATCTGGCCAGGGGCCACTCCTCCCGCACCCAGGCCCATCCGGTGGGCAGAGGAGAAAGAGCTGAGATTAGTGTGGGAAGGTGTGGTTGGGAAGGGCAGTGGGGGGCTGCCACGACAAGGGCTGCATTAACCCAGCCTGCTTTGGGGACTGAGGATGGAGTGCCAGGGACAAGGCTTTGGCCCCAGGTCTCCCTCTCCGGGTAGAGCTGCTACAAAGGGCCCTGCAGAAACCTCCAGAGCGTGTCCCTAGAGACCCCACCCAGGGGTCTCCAGCATTGCCAGTGCTGGGGCCCTGCTGTCTTTCTCAGCTCCTTCCCCCTACAGCCACAGGGGAACAGTCTCAACTGATTATGATTTGCACAAACACCCTGGAACCCTGGGCTGAGGTCAGTAGTGCAAGTTCTAGTCCTGGCTTTGACCTCGTAATAGCAAGGAGAGAATGGAAAGGTGCTGGCACAGACGGGGCAGAGCATGTGCCAAATAAACGTGTGTGGATTATGTGTGATTCCCCTGCCCTGCGGCAGTCCTTGGGCTTAGGAATTAGTACTGGCTTGGAACCCTGCGTTGCTGCTGCCCCAGTGGGAGCAGGGCCACCTAGCTTCTTGGAGACCAAATTCCCTCATCTGTGCAATGGGAGGATTCTCGCCTCGGGGAGTTGGTGTGTGGCCAGGCTAACAGGCTGGCACGGAGGAGGCTCAGTAGCCTTGCCCCCGACCCGCCCTGCACCCGGTCTGTTCTGGGGCCCAAGGGTGATGATGACCCCAGAGAGAAACAGCTCGTAGGCACTGGAAAGGCTCTGGAAAAGACTGCCTGCCTGCTGTCTGTGCTTGAGCCAGGACTTAACCACTCTCACCTGTGTTTCTTGTCTGTAAAGTGAGGTCATCATTCATTCTTTCATCATTTATCCATCCCCCAATTCAGTCTTTCTTTCCAGTAAATACTCACTGCCAGTAGCCTTCTCTGTGTCGCTGGTCCAGCGATGCCCAGGTCGGATGCATGGGAAACCAGGGCTGGGGGGCTTTCCGATCAGCAGCAGAGGACACCCTAGAGCTGAGCCCAGAGAAGAGGGGGGGCACAGGGCCACCTGGGCCCCGTCTGGCTCCCTGTCCTTCCCCTGAAATCGTGACAGTAACCCTTTGTTCTCTGAATGCTGGGCTCCATGCCATCTGCCCCGCCTGCCTCATGTCACTTCATTGCCACCGCTGCTGTCTCCCGTGAGGTAGGGATGGTTATTCCCATTTCGTGGACAAAGACGGTAGAGCTACAGAGAAATTCAGCACCTTGCGCAGGGTCACCTGCTAAGTGGCAGAGCCTGGATTCACCAGCTGTTTTTGCCCAACCCTTGGCTGCCCACGGGGGAGGCAGGCATGGGAAAGGCTTGGCCTGTAATATCCTCCCCAACCCCGGTGAACAGGCAGAGGGCCCTGCCTTTCCTCTCTAGCTCTCTGGAAAATTCTTGGCAGAGAATAAACTCTCTGTTCCGGTGCAGGTGAAGACCATGACAGTGTCACCCTGGGGACTCCTTTCTGCCGCTGCTGCCGGCTAGGAGCTCACAACATCTGCCTTGGAACATATCCTGTCCTCCCGGCTTCTGGGCCACAGAGCTCAGAGCAGGGCGGGCTCGCAGGAGCGTGTGCTCCAACTGCTAAGTTTCCATGATGTGACCTGATAGCCTAGCGGGTCAGGCCCACACACATGGGGCCTGACCTGATCCCTGTCTCTGGATGTCTTGGGGCCCAGGACTAAGTATCTGTCTGCAGTGAAGACGGTGCCCTCCCACAGGAGAGAGAAATGTGAGACCAGCAGTTTCTAGTCCTCCATCCCTGACTCTCCATCCCTGTGAAGCTGAGCAGGTGGCCCTCGGTGGGCGCCCAATGCCAGGCTGGACCAGGCATGCTTGGGCCTCCTCTTGGGGGATGGGGGAGCCTTTGGGGCGGTGGGCCGGGCAGGAGGGAGCTTGCACTCCCGGCCTGAAGACCCAGAAGTCATGTTCTTCATGATGCTTTCGAAGGGGGTTTCCTCTGTCCTCTGTGTTGCCCCAGAAGTCACTGGGAAGCTGTGAATGAGGCCCTGAGGCTGGTGCAGGAAGTTACAAGAGGGCTGCAGAAAACTTCTCACTTCCGCTCATCAGTCTGGTGACCGCTCCCCGACCCCCCGAAATCCAGACTCCAGCTGTCTCCCCCTCAGAGAGAGGAGGTGAGACTGGCTGCAAGGGGGGAAGAGGGGTAAAAGCAGCCTGGTGGTTGGGGTGGGTGTTCACTGACTGGGGGGGGCAGGAAGGATCCCCACATTCTCACCTCCGGACCCTGCCCGTGGAGAGCACTTCGCTGGTCCTCTGTTCCTTGCAGAAGCTGTGTGCTTTCTCAGAGCACCAGGACTCTGGTTCAGGTCACAGAATCCCAGAACCCAAAGGAACATTTTGAGTTATTTGGGCCAACGTTCCACACCATACCTGAGTGATGACAAATTGTGTACCTGTAGAGATAAGAAGCCCCCTATCCCACGCACCCTTCTGGGAGTTCTGAGCGTGAGCAAGTTCTCCACACTGCACCTGGAATAGCCACAACAGCTCTCAAAGGGAGGTCACATGTCATCCGGAGCACCAGCCTGGCACCCTGGGTCGACGCCCTTTAGGAAGTTACATTTGACCCTTGAACAAGGCAGGGGTTAGGTGTCATCCCCCTACCCCTGCGCAGTCAAAAATCTGAATTTGGCTTCTCACTCCCTCACAACTTAACTACGAATAGCATACCACGGACCAGGAGCCTTGCTGATAACATAAACCATCAATTTTGGTTATCACACACGTTTTGTATATTACATGTATTATGTACTGTGTTCTAACAATAAACTAGAAAAAAGCAAAGGTCATTGAGAAAATCGTAAGGAAGAGAAAACACATTTACAGTACTGTCCTGTGTTTATTGAAATAAATCCAGATATAGGTGGACCCATGCAGTTCAAACCCTTGGGGCTCAAGGGTCAGCAGCTGTCCTGGATTCCGCCAGCTAGAGCCACCTAGTAGTGACCTTCAAGCACCAGGAACTGCACCAGCCCCAGATGCATAGGAGCATGGAGGTCCCTCGAAGATGGCCTGCTCCACGGCTTCTGCTGTCCACAAAGAAGCCAAGTCTCTGGGAACGGAAGCGATCAGTGCTCTGTTCTTTGGCCTTGAACCATCTGGGATGGCGGGTCCCTTCTGTGATCCTGTGCCTTTGCTATCCATGCAGCTCAGCTGGTCTCATCCCACCTGCGCCTCAGGCACCCTGTAGATGAGGCAGATGAGGGCTCAGCCTCTGCCCTGTCCACCAGGCAAGCCAAGCATTATTCTGGAAGGGTTCTGGGTCCCTGCAGCCAAGCAGTATTTTGGAAGGTAAAATAGATGCCCCCTGACTATGACTGGTCAATGCTCCTGAGAGTCTAGAGACCAGAATCCAAATCCAGCCCCTAACCTGGGGCTGCACGTCCCTCAGCCCTTCCTGGCAAATGCACAGTGAGGTTGACAATCAAATGGCCACCGTGGGTCCAGCTGTGAGAGGTGGAGAGCCTGTGAGGGTGGGGCCCACTGCCGGGGACCCAGCCAAGAGCCTTCCTCAGTCTGGACCCACCATGGCCCCTGGCCTTTGCAACTCAAAGCTGGAGAGAGGGTTAGTGGTGAGGAGGCAGGGCCCAGGGTGAGCCTGGGGTTCTGCCCCTGAAGACAGTCTCCCTGGGAGGGTGTGAAGGGAAGATGGTGACCAAGGCCCACAGAGGGAGCCAGTTACCATTGCATCCGGGCCTTCTGGTCTCTGCAGCAGTCCTCTCCCCCGGAAAGACCTGGGCGGAGCCTGCTTGGGTGTGGGAAGATTGCGGCAGGGCTCTGCCTCAGCCCCATGTCTGATGTCCCCGGCTTCTGGCGGCGTCAGGCTCCCAGGAATTTTCCATGCTCAACCCAGGGCTGCCTCTCCCCAGGTTCCCGGGGAACGGCTCGGCATCCACACCGGGTCGACTGCAGCCTGGCCTTGGGACCACCTGCTCAACCTGCCCCCTGGGGCCTGGTGTGCTGAGTGGGGGAGGGGAGGGGACAGAGAAGAAAGGAGTGGGTGGCTTCTTTCCTGGAAGTTCCACAGGGGATCTCTCAGAGCTCTTCCTTCCCCTTGGGACAAGGGGTGAAGGGCTGGTGGACACTGCCATCTGCTGGTCACTCATTATAACAGCATCACAGTGTGACCAAACTCCCCCCTCCCCTCAGATTTACAAAGACCAGGACCGCCCTGCCAGTCTGGGGGAAGACTCTGGAGCCCCTGCCCCGGGACCACAGGCCTCCACTGAGGTCAGGAAAGAAACTACAGTATGGGGTCATGATAAAGAGCTGGCTTCCAAACCACCTTTGCAGTGCACTAGCTTTGTGACCTTGGTTAAGTTAATGAACCTGCAGTCCTCCATCTCCTCATCTTTAAACGGAGATAGGGATTCCTACCTGTCAGGGTGTGCCAAGGTGTAAAGGGCATAAAGTAGGTAAAGTTCTTACCACAGTGCCTGGCTCAATAAATGGTGGCTTTTATTGTTTTCTGGGCCAGTCTCAGTTTAACCAGTTGGAAGGCTAGTTAATTTAACCTGTACGTCCAGCATCCTCTGTCTGGCCACTGTCTTTGAGATGTTTCCCTTCTGTCAGCTTGTTATCTTTGAATATCAGTAGTCTGAATGTTCTGGAGATTTTCTTGGAGACCTTTGTAGACACTAAGGTTAAAAAAAAACCCAAAACTCCTTTTGGAATTAAAAACAGGTACTCTTAGAATATCCAATGATTTGGAATGCCTGGTCCTTTAACCTTGGTCAAATAGGAGCCCAGGATTTCTGTTGTAGACACACAATGAATAGGGGACCACACTGTCTTCATCTGGGAAGACGGGGGCTGGCATGGGTGAGGAGCAGATTCGAGGAGCCAGATGTGTCCCCCAGTCTGGGATGTGAGGCCTCCGAGGATGAGGACACTGGGACCAAAAAGTGTCATGGTTCCCACAGCAGAGTGTCTAGTGGGAGCATCCTGGGGCTGACCTGGGGACCCAGTGTCATCAGGTTGGGTGGCCTCCCTCGGGTCTTCTGGCCCCACGAGGCAAAGGCATCTGTGAGATCCGTCTGCAAGAGACAGTCTCTGAGGCTGCCCTGAAGAGGAAGAAACTGGTTACAAAACTGGGAACTTGGCCCTAGGCCATGGCCACCCCCCACGTGCTCCCTGCTTACCTAGGTAGCTGATCCACCTCTAAGTAATACCTTAATTTAGGGCAACACCCCAGCTGGGTTCTGTCCTCCCAGACTTCCTTCCTGGGTTGGATAAAGAGTTGGAAGACTCTAATTAAAAGGCTTATCCTGATTGCTGGGGACACAAATCTGAGAGACTTCGGAAAACATTGGGTGACAGAATCAAAATCCCAAAAGCCACCAGCAAAATCATGGCAAATTAAAAGAACAGTGAGACACCATTTTTTCTTTACTTCTCAGGTTAGTAAAACCACAGAAGATAAAACCCGTTACTGGAGAGCAGTGGACAAGCGGGCATTCTGTAGATCCTTGGCAGGAACGTAAGTTCATAGATTTTCCAAGAGCAATGTGACAGCATCAACATTTGAAAGAAGGAAATGCTTTGACTCAGCACTTTCATAGGAATTTAAGTTGTTATGGGTATACTCACACAAGTAAAGATAAATATACAAGCATTTTTAATATTGAGGAAATCGTGAAAACTGGAAATTACCAAAATGGCTTTTAATAGGGTCATAATAAAATAAATTATGATACACCCTCACATGGATTGCTCCTCCCCCGTTATAAGACTGAGTTAGATTTCGGCGTGTGGCGCGGAAAGATGCCTGCAATATATGATACTGAAATGCTAGGTGGCGAGAGTAGAGGAAGAGGAAGGAGCCTCCATCCACACAAAAGGTTCAGACTGCATTGATGGATGTGTGTCTGTCCACCTGTCAGTCACCGTCCCACCCAAGCTCTGTACCCCAGCCCTCTTCTCTCCTCGGGGATCTCTCTTACTTCTTTCTCCTCCATCTAAAAACAGATGCACATTGTTTACATCATAAAACAATAAATCTGCCTCGGAGAGCTTCATTATTAGATATCAGTATAAAGGAATTCCCTTGTAGCACAGATTGCTAAGCTGAACTGACAGATCAAGGCAACAGAATAGGGAGTCCAGATCACAATGTTTGCAAATAATAGTGTTTGTGAGTATTTAGAATACAACATAGTGACAATTCTAGTGGAAGAAAGGACAAATTGTTCAAAAAAACTTACCAATGAATGGTACTGGATACTTAACTAAGTATTTGGGGGGGCAATGACCCTTATCTCATGACATAAACCAAAATGAATTCCCAGTGACTCAAAGAATTGGTTGTGGAAAATACATCTGGAGAAAATTTGTGACTATTTATATAGTCTGGGGTAAGGAATACTTCTCTAAGTATCATTTCATTGTAAAAACCACCAAGAGGAGTGTCCAGGGTGGGAACTACATAAAAATCTTAAAACCTGCATGTGAAAAATGCAAAAAACAGAATTGACCTTAGGAAAATTATCCAACTCGACATCACCAATCATGAGAGACGCTGGCATCCCGTGCCCCGACTGACCACCCGCATGGAACCCTGAGAAATCACTAGACAAATACCAGCCAAGGAGCAGCCTGCACAACTGGTGTGGATGCCCCACAGATGTCAGCATCAGGGAAGACAGAAAAGCCTGGGTACCGTAGAATGAAGGAGACTAAATGCACACGACAGTTAAATACAGGGCATGGCCCTTAATTCGATTCTTACTTGAAGAGGAGGACAGGGGAGCAGTTGTGAAGAAAAGCCATTATTGGGACAAGTGGACACACTGGAATATGATCGTATGTTAGGTAAGAGTAATGCGTCCCTGTCACATTGCCCGAGTAGGACCACTGCATTGTGGTTAGGCAGGACAAGGCTCCGCGCTGTGCTTCTAAGAAAGCGCACGCTCAAGTATTTAGAGTGAAGTGTCATGGCCTCTGCGAGGAACGCTTCAGTGTTTCAGGAAGAACGCAGAGAGAGAAAGGAGGAGGCAAATGGCAGCATTAACCACTGTGCAGTTCCTCTGCTAGGGCAGCCCCACACCCCTCTCCCTTTCCGGGGCTGAAGGACTTACCCCCTCGCTGCTGCTGGGAGGATTGAGTCTCTGCTCAGTCCTCCCTGGGACTTGTGACTGAAGAGAGTGAGCTGCCTCACCAAGGTCAGACCCCTCCGGGGGTGGCCCACAACCAACAGCTGGCCTGGTGAATGTGAGGGTATCAAGTCCTGCCTCCTCCTCTCAATTCAGGAGGACCTGCCCCGGGTTGGGCCTCTGCTGTGACCTTGGCACTCAGCCCCGTGTCCAGCCCTGCTCCCCTGGTCATCTGCGGGTTCCATCTCGAAAACCCAGTATGGGCCTAGATGAAGGGTGTACATGTAGGGTATGAACCAGTCCACTTCTCTGTGAGTTTGAAACTTTCTCAAAATAAAAACTTAAGGGGAAAAATAAGGTAAAGACAAACGGGATAATACGTATCAGAAAAGGTTAGGATCTTTCATATATGATGCATTCTTACAAATCAGTAAGAAAAGACAAACAGCCCAATTTTTAACACATGCAAAGGAAATAAACAGGAGTGTTAGAAAGAAGCATTCTGAGACCAACAAACCGGTGGAAACATGTTTAACCTCACTAGGAATCAAATACATGTCCTTCTAAAACAAGAAATATCACTTTTCCCTTAACAAATTTGAGAGGATTTAAGGAAATGAACCCAGGGCTGGCGTGGGTTTGGGGACGAGCTCTGTGCCCAGCCTCCTGGGAAAGGTCTGGTGGCCGTTATCAAAGCCACTGAAAGCTTTGTGTCCCTGTGTGTGCGCCCAAGTTCTCCAGACTTCGGCAGTCCTTTTCCTTTAGCATCCAAACAGAAAGGCTGGATTTGCCGTGCCCCAGGCAGTGGGGGGTGTCCTGGAGGAGCGTCACAGAGCAGAACAGGATCCAGGCAGCCCCAGGACGCCACCATCCCAGCAGCGTCCTTCTCCAGCTGGCTGGAGTGCTCACCTCACCTGCCTCTCCCAGAGCTCACAAGTTGCCGACAGACAACTCCTCCCAAATGTCCATTACTTTTTAATACAAAAAGATGAAGCTCTTTGTTTTCCTGCTCTTCTCCCCATCTCCTGAGACCTTCCTTTACTCAACAAAGGACACAGAGACTCACCAAAGTGTTTTTTGACACATGAGCACTTTGCTCCCAAATGGCCTCCTGGTGTATCTGGCTCAAACAGCTAGCTAGCCTTGAAAAGACCACCCAATCATCTCCTGCCATACACCCCACCTTTCCATCATATATCCATACCTTAAGGACTGGACAAGTAAGTTATTGTATATCGGTACATGGCATCCTAAGTAAAGATTTAAAATGATGGTTTGGGAGGTAATTTAACATGGAAAAATGTTTACAGGGTGACAAATGAAAAAGCAAGTTACAAAACAGTACATCCAGTAAGATTTTGTATTGTTTAAAGATATATATACATACATACATATATATATATATGTATAGAACAAAATGTCAAGAGAGAAGGAACAACGAAATGTTCATGGTTGTTATGTCTGATATAGAATGAATGGTGAATTTTATGTCATTTTTGCACTATCCATATTTTCTGTATTTATTCTGCAATGAGGATGAATTAGATCTATACAACAGTTCTAGAAGATCCCCTGCTTGCCTCCTCTGCTTCAGAATCATGCTTCTGGTGAAGGATGCCTCACTCACTACCCCACCTTGTCATTTCCATCCTGAGGCCCACCTTGACTCTGGCCTCAGCTTCCTAGAAGAGTATTGTTCGTCACACCCCAGTCCCCGTCCTGAAATACTCTTTCCTTTGTTCATTCTGTGAGTCCACTCACTTCTCCTTTGGAATAAATGTAAACTCTTGGGCGTGGCACACAAGGCCCCCCAAGGGCAGGCCCCACATGGTGTCTGCAGCCTCCTGACCTAGCCACCCCTGGGCACGCCCTCCTCCCCAGCCCCAAGGACACTGTGCTCTCTGGAGGCATGTTGGCTTTGCACTGCTAGCTAGGACACACTTTATGTCTTCTCTCCCTCCTCCTCCTCCTCCTCAAGAACCCCTACCCCCTACTGAACAGTTTCTAGTTCCGGCCTTATGTAAGTGCTTTACAGCTGTACCAACAAGAAGCCATTGCAGAAAACCCCCACTTAGAGTGGTCTAAGCACTCGTGCAAGGAGAAGTCTTGACACATCTCAAGAAAGAGTCTAGGGGCACCTGGGTGGCTCAGTCGTTAAGAGTCTGCCTTCGGGGGCGCCTGGGTGGCTCAGTTGGTTAAGCGACTGCCTTCGGCTCAGGTCATGATCCTGGAGTCCCTGGATCGAGTCCCGCATCGGGCTCCCTGCTC
>NC_138378.1:109116277-109172475 GCF_054177405.1 Leptonychotes weddellii
AAAAAAAGAGTCTAGGGCTTGTATGATAGTTCATGGGCCATCAGGTCCCCATCTTCAATGGATAAGTCCCAAATTCATGCCTGTGCTTCACAGCCACAAGATGGTTGCTGCCTCTCAAGCATCACATTTCCTTTCCAGGCAGAAGACAAGGAAGAAACAAAGAGTTTTCTCCTAGTAAGGTAAATCATCCTCAGGAACTTCTATATATGTGGCCAGAATTGTCACATGCGCCCTCCTAACTGCAAAGGGGGCTGGGGGTATGAGAGTTTCACCTTTCCAGCCTCTGTGGCAGTAAAAGTTGAAGAGGAAGGGTGCTGTGAATGGCTTCGGGGTCACTAATCTACAGTGCTTACCATACATTTCCTCTCATCCCAGTCATATTTAGTCTCAAGCAGTGCTGTGAATTAAAGGTTTCCATTATGTGTGTTTCACCAATAAGAAAACCCAAAGCTCAGAGACAACATTCACATTTTTCATGACCCAGGTCTGGAACCACCTCCTCCGGGAAGAGTTCCTTGTACGGCCCAACCCCAGGTGGAGTTAGTTGTTTGTCTTTCCCTGTGCATCTTGGGCCTGCATCCATGTTGACATCTCCAACTGTTCCTGAGTGATGTATGAGTCCCCCAAGGGTCTTCTGCATCCTCAAAGCCCTGCAGGGTCGCAGGCCCAGAGCTGTGGCTGGGAGCGTTTGCTGAGTAACCAGGGAGGTGGTGCTCTGGCTCCACTTGGGATGCCTAGACCCCTACAATGCTAAAGCGTCACTTTAGAGGACAGAGAAAAATCAGCAGATCCCCAGAAGACCCACCCCACCAGAGACAAGGGAGTGTTAGTGCAGGATGCGGCCAGAGCTCGGATCAGACTCCCCATGGGCTGCAGACTGCACTGCCCCTGGGGCCCAGGGACTTTCCCGGGTACGGGGAAACTGATGCCTGCAGCATTCCTCCAGGGCAGTGTGAAGGGAAATTAGAAGATCCTCTGCAATGTGGTTTGCATTATTGCAGCTTCAGCCATGGAAGGGGCTCCCTGAGTCAGGCAGGAAGCAGAAAATATCAGATTTAGATCCCACATTCCGTGCATTGTATACAATTATCCACTGGAGCCACATAGGGGCAAGCAGGACCCACAGACACAGAAAGTGGGATTGCTCTCAGGGACCAGGTTGCTCTGTTCTGGGGAGCCAGTCGTGTTCTTGGCAGGCACCAGGAGCCCCGAGTGCCCCAGTGCTGTGCACTCAGGAACCCTGCGGCCAGGGGTGAGTTTCACTTGCCTGCAAGCCATGGGTGACAGGCAAGCTACCAGTTGCAGCAACAAGGGGGAGTCCCCTCAACCCCCCACCTGTGCTCAGGGTGTAAGTGCTTCCCTAGATCCTCCTGGACTGTCTCCTTGACCAAACTTCAGGCTCCTCTGATCCCTCTTCTCCAATCAGCCTTGACCTTGACCCCACTCGCCCCCTGCAACCTGCATGGATGGCCCAGTCTTAGCAAGAATCCTGTTGAGTCAGCTAAGAGACAATTGCCTCCCACCATCCCACCACCCCACCCCACCCCAGAGGGAATCTGATCACCCTCCACATCTGCACCTTTGATGTCTAAGCTCTGGCCTGCCTTCAGCAAGAATCCTGCTAGGTCGGTTGAGCAGGAACCTCCTCCCCTTGCTGTCTCCTCCAGACCCTTGGGCATCGATCCCCACGTGCCCTTGCTCTACGGAGCTGAGCCTGATGCCCCTGCTGTGATAGTCCAGAGCCCATTGCAGTAGTCTCAGGAAGTCTTCCGTGGGGTTTTAACAAGTCAGAACAATTATCTCTTTAGCAGGGGAGAGGAAAGAAGCTTTGAGAAGCTTTTGTTGAGAAGGCCCTGTTGCTCTTTTACTGGAAGGCCTCTGGAGTCGTCAGGGGCTGCTTCTTGGGACAACGCCCCACCCGCGGGTCTAATTGATCTTGTTTGCTGGGTTATAGGTTACCTCATCTGACCCTCCTCTAAGCACTCCCGGGGCCATGACCACTGGCTGCCTTGTTTCCCAACACTCTCCCCAAGGCAGCGGAGCCCAGTAATCTACCGTGTGAACCGGGACACTCTGGGCACTCTCTTAAGAGTGACCCAGGCACTGTCGCCACCAGGACAAGTGGCGCAGCCCAGGCCTTGCGGTTACCAACAAGCTTCCTGCGCTTATCCTCGCGTGCCTCCTGGCCGCCGCGTTGGCTCAGGACCCTGGTCCGGGCACTAGGGGTGCGGGTGGGGAGACAGGGGGCGTGACCTAGCTGGACACGGGCCTCCGACAACGCAGAGCCGGCGCAGGGCGGTCGGGGCGTGGTCACTGCTCAAAGTTCCAGAAAGGCCGGAAATTTACAGCGGCCGCTGGCCGAGCTCGGTGGCCACCAGGGGGCGGGCGGAGGCCGGAGCCGGGGCGGGCCGAGCGCGCGGGGCGGGGACGCGGCGACGCTGGCGCCCGCGGGTCCCGTGACCGTGCGCCCCGCCCGGAGCCGCCGCGGTCATGCAGTCCCCGGCGGTGTTCGTCACCTCCAGGTGAGCCAGACCCCCGTGCCTGGCGCCGCGTCTCGGGTGCGCGCGATCGAGCCGGATGCGGCCCCGTCCGAGGACCAGGCGGAGGCGGCTGGCCCCGTGGGCCCGCGGCGCGGCCTCGCCAGCGCCCCGGCGGGTTGTCTGGGGTCGGCCCCTCCACCGCCCTGCAGGAGAGGTGGGCGCATTGAGTGTCCCCGTTTTACAGATGGGGAGAACTGAGGCCCTTAAAAGGGTAACGAACTCGCCCCGGACCCAGTGGAAGGCCGGGATTGGCTGGCCCCGCAGGCGGGCGGAGAGGGGGTCTCCTGTCCCCTTTGCAGACGTGCGTTCATTTCTTTTGAGCCCGAAAATACAGTTTATGGCTCCTTTCAGTGCTCACCGTGTGCCAGGCCCAGTGCGCGGCCCTGGGGATGGGGGTGAATCAAAAAAGGCCCAGCCTTGCAGGGGACACGGAATGAACACAAACCTGCGGGGGGGCCAGAAGCTAAGGGGGGGCGGGCAGTAGGTTCAGGTTCCTTGGGAGCACAGTGCAAGTGCGGAACCCGACTTCGAGGAGTGGGCGAATGAGGCCACGTCCCTCAGGAAGAGTAGGAGTTAACCAGGTGAAGGCAAGAGAAGAGGTGGCAGCTCCTCAAGGAGGTAGCTCAGGAGAAGTGCAAGTTAGAGGCCTCGGAGGCAGAAGGTGCCGGGTGGGCTCACACTGACCCAGACCTGGGGGACCTGGTGCAAGATGGATCCTGGAAAGCATGGGATGCACATGCTTTGAGTCTTTCGTAGAGTGACTCACTTAAGGTATTTTCATAGACCCCACTCTCGTTCCCCCTACACAGGATCTTGGTCTAAGATGCCAGTTTATTGCTTAAATGAATGTATGTCTTTCCCAGCCCAACTGTTCTTTTTCCAGCTGTAATCTGAGCGCCCCTGTAACTTCAGGTCTAGAAAAATGTGATTCTGTAAGTAAACCCTGATCCCAGAACCTGCTTGGTGCCCCCTGCATGGCCCAGGGAGGTCACAGGCTGTGTCTTCATAGGCGCAAGAGGTGTACCTGGTGCTCCCTAAGTCACCTCTCCCTGAGCCTGTTTCATTCTCTGCAAAAAGGAGGTTTGAGATTGGAAGGTGTGAGTAGTGCCGGCAGCAGACATCTGTCTCAGCCACATGCAGTGGGGTGTGACTTTGGTGCGGGGTGCTTGGGAAGGGGGTGGGTGGCTTCCCTCCCTGCCCTGATCCTGCAGGGCCTGCCCACGGGCATGGGTGCTGGTGATGAAGGCCCAGGGGGCGGTGCTCACTCCTTCCTACTCGCACCTGCCCACAGGGTGGGTTCAGACGCTCGAGACCAGTCACCGGGCAGGCTCTTCACAGTCAGGCCCCAGCGCAGCTTCCCAGCGTAGCCCCCCGCCGCTCATCACCACGCGCACTCACACCTGCGTTCATCCAGCAGCTACTGACCTGCTCTGTGCCAAGGACTGGTTCAGATTCTAGGGCACAGCAGTGAACAGAATGAAGCCCATCTCATGGAGCTTTAGTGGGGACAGCTAGACAGGAGGTAGACAGATAATGTGTCAGGGATGATAAATGGTATGAAGGAAAATTCAACGGCAGGGAAGAAGAGATAGGAGTGAGTGCTGTTTTGTCCAGGAGTGTCGTTCTGATAGAGGGGCAGTTGGGCAGATCCTGACTCCCTGAGGGAGAGAGCCATGAGGATATCTTGAATAAGACCGTACGAGCAGAGAGGACAGCAGAGCCAATGTCCTAGGGCAGGGGTGAGGGGGGGCGGGGAGGGATGGTGCTTGGGCACCAGCAAGGAGGCCAGCATGACTGGAGTGGAGTGGGCCTGGGGGAGTGTTGGGTGAGGCAGTGAAGAACTGTGGGTTTGGGAGCAGGGGGACAGTGCGGGGGGGTGGAGGGAGAGAGAGAAGAGGGGAAGGAAGACTTGCAGAAGCGGGCCTTGAGTAGGAGATCGCCTCAGGTAGGAGCCAACCAGTGTGTCCCCGGCGGTGGGGGAGGCTCAGGGATTTCTCTCATTGCTGCCCTTCTTGGTGAAATAAGCAGGGCTGTCGGGAGAACAGGCATTGGGGGTTTATCAGGGGTTTGTTGAGAGAGGCGGCTTAGACTCCATGTCTTGCTGCTCAGCGGATGGTCCCAGGAGCAGCAGAATAGCATCAGCATCACGGGGGAGCTGGCTGGAAATGCAGACTCTCAGGCCCCGGGCCCGACCTGCTGAATCCAGATCTGCCTATTGACAGCTTCCTCAGGTGACTCGGATGCCTGTGAGGTTCGAGAAGCTTGGTCTAAGGCGTAGCTGACCACCCTACGCCCTTGAGCCATGTCATGCCCATAAATAAAGTTTCTGTATCGGCTGTGGCTGCTGCATCTGTTACCTGGAGGAGTTGTCAACTCCTCCAGTTGAAGATAGTGTGTCCACCGCCGCCCTCCCCCCGCCCCCCCGCCGGGCCCGGGGCTTCTGATTCAGTGACCTGAATTTCCCAGGTGACACCGTTGCGGTGGGGACCACACTTGGAGAAGCCCAGGTCTAGAGCAAGGGAGGGGTGCCAGGCCCAGGCTGCAGCTTGCTGCTTGTGGCCATGAATTCCCTGTGGGACCGGGTGGCATGTCCGAGTGTTTGTCCCCGTCCCGGGCGGCTGCTGGGCCCCGGTACAAAGGAGGCAGAGAACTGGAGAGTTCGGGACGGGGCGGGGGAGCTGGGGCCCGAAGCCGTGGTTCCAGCCGTGGCACCCCAGGGCCTCCCAGCTGAGGAGGCATGACAGGAACAGGAGGGACAGCGGAAGGCAGCGGGCTTGTGGACTGCGGGTCCCGGTGTGGTCAGATGCGGGGTACTGAGAGGGAGAGCGTGAGCCCGGCCGTAGGCCCCCCTCCTCTGCACTTCCGCCCGCCTGTGCTTCCTTGCGGTAATGATCCTGAGTCCTCCCTCCACCCTGCAAGAGGCAGCCCCGGCTCTGGGGTAGCTCTGACCTGCGGAGACCCGGGCAGGTGACTCCCTTGTGTCTCTTTCCCGCTCTTCAAGTGGGTCCCAGCGGTGGTGTCCCCTGTAGGGCTGCCGGAGCAGGAGTGGCTCAGCTGAGGTCCCGAGAGCCTGCAGCAGCGCTGGCCGCCGCGAGGCTCACCTCGAGTGGGCTCTGCGCTCCTGCGCTCATCACGGGAACACGCGTGCACACCGCGCGCTAAGCCAGGAGCAGCCCGGCTCGCTCGGCGCGAGGCCAAGCACACTCATTCGGTTACTGGGCAAAGGAAAGGAGGGCTGATACCTTAGGTGTGGTGTTCCATCTCACAAAGGTACATCTGGTGTCGCCTGGGCCTCCCCGCGTCATCAGCCTGTGGCGGTGTGCCCTGGGTCCCAGGAAAATGCTCGTGTAGGTGCACACTTCACATGCGGGCGTATGGCATTGTCCCTGGTGGGTGACAGACGGCATCCCCATGGTGACTGTGTTGCATGCCTGGTGTGGAGGTGGGAGAAATCCGCGCGGAAGGAGTCCTGGGGGACAGAGTGTCTTTGAGGGATTGGGACCTTAGTCCAGAGAGGGAAAGGGCCTTGCCCTGGTACAGTTTTAGCCCAGAAGCGCCCTCCTCCTAGGAGCACCCCTTTACTTGTGTTCTGGGAGTCCTGCCCAGCCCATAGAAGGTTTGACCTTGATGATGAGGGGTCCTGTCCACGTGTAGTTGTACACGTGGGTCTGCATTACCCCCTTACAAAGGATGGGGATGCAGTTACCGTATTTTTTTTTATCACTTCAGGGAAAACGTTTCATGACTTGTTTGCCCCCCATACAACTCAGTACGTTGGTGTAGCATTGACAGATTCTGCGAGAGCTGTGCTGTTTTGCTGAGCACCCTCTCCAAGCCTCATGCAGCAGCCTTCTCAGTGCCTTGCGGGGCCCCGAGGCTAAGGAGGACCCTGCATCCAGGGCCCTGGGCAGGTTCGGTTGTAGCCCCGCTGCCCTCCGGTTCGCTGAAGAGATGCGTGTCTACCCAGGCTCCCGGCGGTGTCTCGTTCTTGCACTACATGCAGGGAGCCAGGCACGTTCCTTGTCGGGAATAGAGCCCCCAGATGCCATCCCTCCGAATCCTGCAGGGGCTCATGCACCGAGTGTATGGAACACTCCTCCCTGTGGGTGACTTTCCACAAGCCCGTCTCTTCTGCTCCCACTTGTTTTGCTGCTGGGGACGGCCCGGGGTCTGGGAGCAGCCCATAGGCAGGACCCACGCGTGAGGCTTGGGAAGCCAGGCCTTAGGAGAGGCTGGTGTGTGGCGGGGCAGGTGGCCCGAAGCAGTGACCACTAAGGACAGCCTGCAGAGTGCCCCCCACCCAGGCCTGCAGGATCCTCCTGAGGTCCTGTCTGCGTGTCACTCGAGAGGCCTGCTGACTTAAACCTGAGCTTCCTTTGCCTTCTCTCCCTTTGGCAGGCGAGTGCAGAATGTCCACACGGGCCTCGACCTGACCGTGCCCCAGCACCAGGAGGTGCGGGGCAAGATGATGTCAGGCCACGTGGAGTACCAGATCCTGGTGGTTACCCGGCTGGCTGCGTTCAAGTCGGCTAAGCACAGGCCCGAGGATGTCGTCCAGTTCTTGGTGAGCTGGGGGCTCTGCCAGGATGTTCCTGGGGGGGCCCAGGGGGCAGGGGGCCAGGCGCACAGACGCACCTGCCACCACGGTGTGAGCAGCATCAGGGAGCGGGCGCTTCTCTAGCCAGCACTGGGGCACAGGAGCCCCCTGGCAGAGGGCACAGCCTAAGCGGAGGCTAGCCGTGGGGGTCGTGTGCGGGGAACTGCATGCCGTGGAGCATCATCCCGAAGGAAGCGGGAGACAACGGGCAGAGTCCGGGTCATGGAGGGCGTGTAGGGAGCCTGACTTGCCTTGCAGCCAAAGAGGAGTTTTAAGTAGGAGAGTGACTCACTGGCCCATCCGGTGGGGAGTGGAGTTGGGTTGGAAGGAACCGGGCAGGGGTAGGGGGCCCAGCGACCAGACCAGTGATGCTCCAGGGGAGGGCTGGAGGCAGGCCAGCAGTGGTTGGTGTGAGGGGGACACAGAGGGTTGTAAAATATCTCCACGGGAACGTGCATATCATCTGCTGACCAATCATGTGCACCAGCGGAAGTAAGGAGCGGAGGGGCAGGTCTTGGGGCGGGGGGGCTGTGTAGAGTATAAAGTGTCTGTCTGATGGACACAGGAGGACGAATCCATGAGGCTAGAGCCAGGGACCTGTCAGGCCTAGGAGGCAGGTGTGGGAGGCGTCAGCTTGGAGGTGATGTTGAAAGTCTGGGAGTGGATGAGGTTGCCCAGAGAATGGACGTTCAGGGCGGAGGGAAGGGCTTAGGAGGGAACCCCAGAGACTCAGCAGCCCAGGGACGGTCGCGGAGAGGGAGGAGCCTCTGAGGCCAAGGGAGGAGAAGGGGGCATCGTGGAGTCACAGGAGCTAAGGGAAGAGAGAGCTTTGAAATAAAGGTAAGATGAACCAGAGCCCTATGGTCTAGACGGGATCAGTAGCTACAGGTTTGCACGCGGTTCGTTCTGAATCTCCTGGCAGCCAAGACAGGAAGGGAAACAGTGAGTGACCCCGCTCCGGTGCCCTAGGAGCAGAGACGTCACCTTCTCAGAGATAAAAATGCATGGCATGGGTCTTTCTTTGAGGGAGATTTAACACATGGGAAGCATCTAAAGGACATGTCTTTCATGTGCTACTTTGACTTTGGGTGAGAATCAAGGTCTAATGTTAGGTGGTGGTTCTGGTTCTGCTTGGCCCCGAGTGGTGGGGGTTTGCAGCTCCTGACAATCTGGCCCGACCCCCTGTGGAGCTCCACACACGCCCGTTTTCGGGGACGGGAACAGAAGAGCATATCTGAGGTCACGTCTCCGGGCATAACAGAGAGGCAGCATTCGGGGAGCCCCGAGGAGCATCCAGGCAAGCCTGTTCGTGCTGTGCCAACGGCCAGCCTCACGTGTGACGACAGCTTGACCCCTCCATGCATCACACCGGTGCTGCTTTCTTCTGACCAGTAACACCCACGCCCTGAAGGGTGCGTGTGCATGGCCTGGGTGGCCGTTCCTGCAGTGCTTCTCAGACATTTTGAACCACCTGTGAGGGCAGAGGAGAATGCATTTACCACCACCACCACCCCCCATGAAATCTGGGGATGTAACCCAAAGCCAGAAAATCTCTGAAGTTTCATGATTTAGCTTTAAAAAAAAAAAAACATTTTGCATTCTATTCCTGAAAAGGATACACATGCTTTAACATAAAAATGAATTTAATTGCTAATCAGAAAGTAAAACCAGTCCCAGAAAGGGGCACTGGGTATGCCTGCCGATTAGCGGACTCCCCGTGTGCTGCTGCCGTCTGCCCTGCACGTGGACATGCCAGACGCACGGGAGCTCCCATCCTCTGCACTCCCTGCCCCTCTCAGCCTCTTGCCACTGTTCAGGTAGCTACTTGAAAAGCCCTGGCTTTGGAACACTGATGAATGTGGGTCCTGGATGGGGTGACACCTCTGACTTAAAACTTCCTGGCCCCTCGCATGGTCAGTGCTCTGGAAACTCGAAGCTTCCATGACCACAGTCCCGGTGGGTCCGTGGGCTGGGCCAGTGTGGAGCTGTCAGGCCAGCAGAGGGCGCTCAACCCTCAGGGTCAGAGCTTCCCTGGTGGAGCCTGCCTGGAGTCACCTGTTCTCAGGACCGCGGCGGGGGCGGGGCTTGGAGCCTGCATCCCTTGTGTGAAGGGATCCTCTTACCTTTCCTTGAGGGCTGTTCTCAGGAAAGCTCCAGAGCCAGGCTCTTGTGTTGACAACTGCAGGCTACAGTCCCCTGTCCCAGGTGACTCCCCAGTGTGTGGGGGGTGGGGGTGCTGGGGATCTAAATTCCACCCAGCCACCTGCCAGCATCTGAACCCCTCACAGGCTGGGGGTTCTGGGGAGAGTTCTAGTTGGCCAGGGTGCATGCTCTGACACCACCGTGCCCCAGGGTTCCCGGGTCTCGTCCATCAGCCACAGGCATTTCCAGCATTGGCCTGGGAGTAGGAGTGGGACTATCCTTGTTTGTATGCTCCGTGCTCCCTCAGAGGAGCTGGGGAGACAGGTCTCGCACAAGGGGAGAGCACAGAGTCCAAGACAAGGGAGGATGCTAGGTGGCTGGTGGGGTGTGTGGCTGGGAGCTGAGAGCCCACCTTGGGTTACATCCGCAGCGATGCCTCGACCCTGCCACGCTTCAGGCTGCTCACGCCACGTGAGGCCTGGCCGGTGTGGGGCAGAGACCATGCTGGGGTGGCCTCACATGGAGCGGACTCAGCCGGAGACAGGGTGCTGTCTCAGGGTGACTCAGATGGCCTGAGACGCCCTTCCTGCCTGCTTCCCTGAGGTCCCAGGGTGCGGGGAGCGGGGGTGGGGTGGGGGGAGTCCTGGCTGACAGTAGCACCGAAAACAACCTTGCCATATGTGGTTCTTCTCCACGTGAGCACTGTAAGGACCGTCCCCACCAGAAGGCTGATGCTCCTGCAGGGGAGAATGATCCAGAGATCCGTGCTGAGAAGAGGTGATTCCTGTTGTTGTAGGAAGATGACCTAACAGCTGGCCAGACCATGAGGTCCCCCCACTAATGTGCTGCAGGCCCGGAATGGAAGCAGGCATGGTCACCTGTGGGCCAGGCCGGGGTCCCTGTGTCACAGGTCTCTACCTGGACCTGTGACAGGGCATGGAATCCACCATGATTATATCTCCCCTTTGGCTACTAAGACTTTCATAATTTAGCCTAGCACAGATTAGGGGGTGTTGGGAATGGAGCCCCAGGCAGGGGGATGGGTGGAGGGTCAGAGGGAATGAGGCATGCCCAAGGCACCTGTCTGTCCTGGGGCAGCTGTCCTGGGGACCGTCTCTCCAAACAGGCCGGCCTCTGCGCTGTCTGGGCGGGGTGAGGGGGAGAATATTCGGGAAGCCTCATGCTCCTCTCATTCCAGGTCTCCAAAAAGTACAGTGAGATCGAGGAGTTCTACCAGAAACTGAGCAGTCGTTACCCCACGTCCAGCCTTCCCCCGCTCCCCAAGAAGGTCCTGTTCGTTGGGGAGTCCGACATCCGGGAAAGAAGAGCCGTGTTCAATGAGATTCTGCGCTGTGTCTCGAAGGACGCCGAGTTGGCAGGAAGCCCAGAGCTGCTAGAATTCTTAGGTACCTGAGGCTCTGTCCCTAACCTCTGAGGCCTCTGTTGGCCCAGAACCAGGCCTCACTCCCCTGGCTGGGCCAGAGCGGGCCCACCGCTGCCAGCAGGAGGACGCTGCCTGCCTGGGTGCCGGACAGGGCTCACACGGGGCCTTCTCTGTGGTCTGACCCCACCCGTGCCCCTCCTGGCCACCCCCAGAGCGCCCCAACCCATACGCACCCACCCCCCACGTTGCCTCCTGCCAGCCAGGCCTGCGGACCGGGCCCCCGGGGACACCCCCCTCGGCTTGCGCCCACCAGCGACATTAATGGCTCTGGCAGCAGGCGGAGGCTCAGCCCGCACTGGTCCAGTACTGGGGACCTCAAACCCTGCAGGTCGTGTCCATAGCCACCTCCTCCCCCTTTCCGGTTTCCTCAGCTGTCAGACGGGAGGATGCCTGGCTGCCAGGTGGCGTGAGCATTCCGCGAGCCCCTGCGTGTGAGGCGCGTTCGATGGAGCCCGCCCTCTAGAAGGACAGCTGACATGCACCCCCCGCTCCGCACACCCCAGTGTCCAGGCCTGCACAGAGGCCCCAAGGCAGATGAAGTGCTTATGTGCCCCTGGGCGGGGAGGGGTCTCCTCGGGAGGTGCTGGGCTCTCCCCCCTGACTTTCTCCCTTCTTTGGACCACTCTGTTTAACTTTTCTTCCCAATGACTGCCGTCTCTAAGCGTCACAAGACAGAGTTTTTCAGAAGACAACAGCAAATAAGCCAAAAAATTTTTTAAAGGGGTGAGGAAGAAAAAAAGCAAAGCCAGTGAATGCACAGAGGCCGGGGCAGAGCCCCAGCTACTTGTCTCCTTTTCCAGCCCCTCCCCTGCACCTGTGGGCCCCGAGTTGTTTGCTACAAGATCACAACCTGCTTGCCCCCCAGTGGGCTATGTTGCCTGTGATATGGGGGCTCCCGCTGATCCATAACTGGAAGAAACTCCAGATCTCCCGGCCCCTCTGTAACAGAGAAGCAAGATACAGTGGTTTGACTCTCTTAGGCTTTCTGTGCCTCCGTTTCCTTATCTGTAAAGTAGAGGCATGAACAGGATCTCTCACGTGGATTTTTACAATAGTTCAATGAGTCCATACCTGTGAAATGCTTTTTACACAATGCCTGTTACACGGAATTGAAATTTTGAGTGGTATTTTCACATTTGTCCTAATAACAAAGCATAGTATAAGGCAATGTATGATTACTGCCTAGATTTATGTAACGCAGTAACACATATTACTTTGACGTATGTGTTAATATCTTGTTCCCAGGCATACTATAGGTCCCTTATCTAAGGGTGGTATTTTTTTTTTTTTTAATAGGAACTGCTTGCAAAGATCTTCTACCCAGTAACTATCTGGATAGAGGTGAACAAGTAGTCTAAACCCACATTTCTCAATCCATCTGTGGGGAAGGACTAGATTCGTATTCCCAATCTGTCACGGACAGATACTTTCACAAATACGAAATCACATGTCTGGATGTCGTGACAATGCCAAGCTGCTATGGATGTTTCCAGATGCTTGCTCTCCCTTTCTGCGCTTACCGCATCATGGATATCCATCTGGGGACCATGCTTTGAGAAGTGCTGATGTAAGCCACTTTGTAATGGAGCCATTACAGTTCATTCTGGAATCTTCCATGAGCTCACTGTGCACCCATTGGGTTCATAGTCTAAGCGCCCAGACCCTTGGAGCCAGCCTTCATCCGTGGCTGGATTGCCAGAGCTCCCTGATATGCCCCACAGATGTAAGCTGGCCGGCTTTTTTGCCCTTAGCCAGTGGACGTAGGCTTGGCTATTGCCCTGCTACCAACTGGTTCCAAGGCTCGCACCTATAACCACTCCACTCCAGGCTTCACTACAGGCTCGAGGCTTGGAGCCCCGGCTGCCCCCTGTGCACCCAGACCCGGCACCCTGTCCCAGGATGCTGCGGGAGGCCCCCAGCTCAGGTCCCAGCACAGGAGCTTGGGTGCACGGCAGCGCTGCCTCGTCCCCTGGTTGTGGACGTCAGGGGCCCTCCTCCATCTCCTTCGACAGGCACCAGATCCCCAGGGGCTGCGGACCTCACCAGCAGAGATGTCTCTGTCCTGGATGCACACAACCAGGCCCAGGATGATGGGGGGGCTTTCGACTTCTTCGAGCAACAGGACCGAGCGGAGGCTGAGGGTCTGCCCATCCCAGGCCAGAAGGGCGAGGACGCAAGAAACTCCTCCGAGGAGGAAGAGGAGGAAGCACTGGACCCTCTGGGCATCATGCGGTAGGTCTCCATGTCCTGGATAGGGCCTCCTTCTGGCCTGCTCCAGGCTCTCTGGTGAGGGCTCCTCTCTCCCTCCGTCCCTCCCTCCGTCCCGGGCATCTGAGAAAACCTGTTTCCCTGGGTCATCACTCCCTGTGGCCTGGTGTGCTCGGGCGGGGCTCAGATGTTACCTTCTCCTCCCTGGCCACAGGGCAGGCCCCTGGTCCCCAGTTCTGTACGGAGTCCTGGCAGGGCTGCCCACCCCTGACAGCTCAGCAGCCCAGGAGCCCTGGGCTCTCCACGCAGCTCATCACTGATGGCCTGGGGCTTGTGGCCCGTGATCGAAGCCCCCTAGGCCCGTGTCACTGTTCTTAAAGCAGGGCTGTTGACCTGGGCCCTGCCTTCCGACAAGGCAGTTGTAAGGCCCACGGATCACATGAGTGGAAGGGACTGATAACCTGGAAGGTGCCCGCTGTGTGTGATGAAGAAGGTAGAGTGAGCCG
The DNA here is from genome assembly GCF_054177405.1 of Leptonychotes weddellii. NCBI lineage: Eukaryota > Metazoa > Chordata > Mammalia > Carnivora > Phocidae > Leptonychotes > Leptonychotes weddellii. The sequence goes on from NC_138378.1 coordinate 109,129,715, forward strand.
CAGGCCCCCTGGCCACTCAGCTGAGTTCCCTTTACATGCACATACATGCACACAGGTGTGTGCACACAGGTACAGTGGGGAAGTAGAGGTAAGCCAGGTATGGTCTCAGCGGTCCCTCGGTGTCCTGGTGCTGTCATCTGCCGCCTTCCCCTTTCCTAATCCCCTGACTGCCTTCCCTAGTCAGTGTGCTGCTCCCAAGCTCCCACTGGACGACCACCCTGTGCTGGGGCAGCATGAGACCAGAGAGACATCTGCTCCCAAGGCCCGTCCAGTGGGCACAAGCTGAGGTGTTGGGGCGGGACCTCCCAGACAGACAGACTCAGCCACCCCATGGCCCTTACCACTTCTGGGCCCAAACGTGCAAGAACAAGGTGGGAACCAGTGTTTCTGAGCACCTCCTACACGCTGAGCTTGGTACTCTGCACTTCATGTACTCGGTCTCCTTGACACCCTGCCTGCAAGGAGATGCTATTATCCCATTCTACAGATTAAAGAAACTGAAGCCTGCAGAGGCCGAGTGCCCTGCCCGAGGTCAGGCAGCTGGTAAATAATAGTCCTGGGATTCCAGTCTAGCTCAGGGTCCTGGACACTGCTTGGCCTTGATCCTGGCTCTGCCATTTACCAGCAGTATGTCCCTGGCAATTTACCCCTTGTCTTCAGTTTTCTGCAGTGAATAGGGTCATGGTAGCATCGCTTTGTAGGGCTCTTGTGGAGACTGAGTTACCATGAATGCTAGCGCTCACTCTTCTCATGGCCGCAGCTTGCTGCCCCACCTCCTCCGCCGAATCAGATCGCAGACCTGGGGTGACAGTCCCTCTGCCCTGATGAGAGATCGAAGTGCAGTCAACAGACGAGAGAGGCCCGTCTCCAGAAATCAGGGAGGGGCAAGTTCAGTGTAAAGGACGTGAAAATCACAGTCCCGAAGCTCTGCCCACCATCCACCAGCTTTCCTATCCTGGGGGAGTCGGGGGGCATGTGAGGCTGGGGACACGCAGGAGGAGGTATGGCTGCAGGGCTGCCCTATGACCAGCCTAGAGAGGACAAGGATTCACTCTCAGGGAAGATCCGGCGCTGCAGGACACCCGGGCCCAGAGCCGGAAGTCATGCAGCACCCTGATGCCCCGAGTCAGGTCCCCCCGCCCTCTGCAGCCGCCCTGACCTGGACGGGGGGTCAGCAGCCCTGGGGGTGAGGCAGCGAGGTTGTGTGGGGAGACCTCTGTGGTAGCCTCTTCTTATCAGCCTTACACGGCCTGCAGGCCCTTCTTGGGCTTTATTTTGGTTGGGAGGAGGCTGTGTTTGAACTCACGCTCTCTGTTGTTCTGAGTAACCACACGTAAAGCCAGACCGAGAAGGACTTCAGTGGTTTGCGCCAGCCTTTGGCTGAGGGTCATGCTTAGCAAAGCGGCTCCTTTTTTGGGTAGGAAAATGCTCTTTGGGGTTGGCAAGGGCCGCCTTGAATTTCCTACTTATTCCGGTAGCAGATTGTCGAGGGATGTGTCAGCCGTCTGGGACCACCTGCCCCCCAGCACTGTCGCCAGTCCCGGGAAAACATAGCACCTAAAAGGGACCCCAGAGGGGCTCAGTCGTTAAGCGTCTGCCTTCGGCTCAGGTCATGATCCCAGGGTCCTGGGATGGAGCCCCGCATCGGGCTCCCTGCTCCGCGGGAGGCCTGCTTCTCCCTCTCCCACTCCCCCTGCTTGTGTTCCCTCTCTCGCTGTGTTTCTCTCTGTCAAATAAATAAATAAAATGTTTAAAAAAAATAAAAATAAAATAAAAGGGACCCCAGAGGCTTAAAACCTTCTGCTGGTTTCCCCTGTAAGGGCTGGTGTGACATTAGTCAGTACTACTGCCCTCATCGGGGAGAATAACACCTGAGGTTTCTGAGAGCTTATTAAATGCCAGGAACCGATTCCCATTCCTGGGACGAGACATTTCTGTCTCTGCTTTTTTTTTTTTTTAAGAGGTCATGACACACCACATGGCTCTCGGGACCTGTGTGGGTTTGGTGTGGAAAATGGTGCTCTAGGAGCCGCAGTGGTATCAGGCTCATGGTGTGTGTGGGTGGGGGGTGTGTGGAAGCTGAAGTTTGGGGACAGGTCGCTCCTGCAAATTCATGCAGCCCCAAATGGCAGGTCACGACTCGGCGGCGTCACCCTGACTGCCCTTTGATTCCAGTCATTCTGCAGTGTGGGAGGTGGGCAGAGCACTGGGATTATCCCCCTTTCACAGATGGGTACGTTGAGGACAGTTGAGCAGGGACTTGGCGGAGCCTTGCAGGTGGCAGCCCCCCCACCCGTGTCCTCTCCTGGGGCACCCAGATGGGCCTGTTGACTCTTTTTTTTTTTTTTCTTTAAGATTTTATTTATTTATTTGAGAGAGAGAGAGAGCAAATGAGAGGGGGGAGGGTCAGAGGGAGAAGCAGACTCCCCGCCGAGCAGGGAGCCCGATGCAGGACTCGATCCTGGGACTCCAGGATCATGACCTGAGCCGAAGGCAGTCGCTCAACCAACTGAGCCGCCCAGGCGCCCTGGGCCTGTTGACTCTTGAACAGGCTGCCCACCCTGGCTTTAGTGGGGAGTGGGGAGCATTGTGGTTTTCGCAGGAGACGTGGGCATTGCATGCATATTTCTCCGCCCCCCCAGGGCCCTCAGTTGCCCTGCAGATGCGGCACCCCGCTGCCCCAGCTGAGCGCCCAGCCCCCGCCAGCAAGCGCCCATCTGGGCCTGGCTTTCTGGAGCAGACTCGGTTCCAGGGCGCGGGCGTCCGTCCGTCCTTCCTGCCGTGGGCCCGGCGGGGCGCTGTTGCCCTACCACAAGGCTGCTGGAAGGGGGGGCCGGCCAGCACAAAGCCCCGTGCTGGGACTGGCCTGGCTTTTCTTTGTCTCTTAAACCTGGTGTTGATTAGGGGCAAAGGCAAGTTGCTGCACAGTGCTGAGCGCCCTGAGACAGAAGGAGCTTTTGGCCGGCCCGTCCTGGCCCTGCTGCTCCCCTGTCCGCAGGGTTTGGAGCAGCCTCGTGCTGGGGTGACCCGCGGACTGCACGCAGAGCGCACATGCCTCTTGCGCTGGCTCTTCTCTCCGCGTCCTCTCTTGGTCCCCTCCTCTCCCACAGAGTTTTCGGGTTTTGCTCTCTGTTTTCGAGACTTCGCACTTCTGAGAAAGATGAAGTTCTACCAGAATAGTTCTGCCTTCTGCTGGAAATACCCTGTTAGGAACATCTTTAATCGTAACTTGAATAATACACGACTGGTAACAGAAAATCTGAAAACACAGTGAAAAGGCCTTTCTCCCTGAAGGAATACGCTCTGGATGTACGTTTCTCGTAACCCCAAATGGGGCTGCGTTGTGTGCACCATTCCATAATTTGCTTATTCTCAGCTTATATACTGGGTCTTTCCAGATCAGTAAGTAGACTTCTACGTTCTTAACTTTGTGCTAGTCCACAGGGTCGATGCGTTCTAAGTGGCATTGTCAGGCGCTTGCCTGGGGGCGTTTGGGTGTTTTCTGAGGGTTTTTGCTATTACAGGCAGTGAGGAACTTTATTGTGTATGGAGCTTTTCCCCCCAGATAACTGCCCTAGAGCCAGTTCCTGGAAGCTTTGGCCCGGGGGCCTTGGTTGTGCCCCTCCAGTGAAGGATTCTTTAGGGACTTAATCCCTCTCTTTTGGGAAGACCTCTCTGCTTTTGCAAACCCTGCGTACCTGCGAGGCTGCTGCCTCCCACCCCTTCCTCTGGTGCCCAGGGAGCACCCACCCTATCCAACCCCCAGTCCGGGAGGATCCTCAGCACCCCGAGGGACAGGCTGATTCCTACATGGACATGCCTTCCCTCGAGGCTGGACTTCCCGCTCTCTGCTCACAGAAGGGGGGCCACCGCCCAGTGTCCTGTGCAGCCTCCAGCGGGGAAGCTGGACCTTTTTTTGAAGTGTGAATCATGTATTTTGTCACAATTGTTTATACAAATGTTGCTTTATCTTCACAAAAGAATAATACGCATTTTAGTATAAAAATGTCTTACTGCCTACGTTTAGATAAAATCACTGCTCTGGGATGACCCTGTGGTTTTGAAGACCTCCCGGCACACTGCCAGGTACCCCCAGACTTGCTCCCGTTGGAGATTTATTGATTTCTGCCCCAGCTTTATCGAGAACTAATCAGCATATAGCACTGTGTGAGCTTAAGGTGTACGGTGTGACTTAATACGCGTATATATCGCGAAGTAGTGACCACAATAAGGTTAGTTGCCAAGTCCATCAGTCGCCACACAAAACTACTATTTCTGAGATTTGGAAGCAAGATGTCCCCCAGGTGGGCCACGGCGGGGTGTGCAGGTGGTCTCAGCCGCACCTGGGGAGATGCACAGCCGCGGCTTCTCGGCCGCCTCGCTCGCGGGCTTGGACGCCTTTGGTGTTCTGGCCCCCGCCGAGGTAGCAGGCCCGCTGGGAACCCTGCAGCACCCTGGAGTGCATGAGAGGCCCCCTTGGACTGGGGCTCCCGGGAGTTCTTTAGTGATTCATGGGGAAATTCACACTTGAGGAGCCCCAGAAACCAAAGTTGCTGAAAGCCTGGGATATGGCAGGAGGGCAATGAGGCAGGAGCAGCAGGTTCACTGGCCGCGGGGCTTCCAGGAGGGTGGGCTCAGGGGTTCTTGGGGGCCCCCCTTCCACCTGCCATCTGCCAGGAGCGGTTCTCCGGGTCACAGGAGGGCCAGGAGCCAGGGCTGGCGGGCCTTGTCGTGTACCTCTGCGGACAGCACTCAGCCCTGGCCTGGCCTGGGACCAAAATCAATGAGGAATGCAGGGGGCACGGTGACAGACGTCCTGCTGGTCACCACCACATCCCTCATTAGGGCGGCAGCATGTGCTCTACTGACTGGATCTCCCCATCCATGTTAGCGCACAAAGACTGGCCTGGATGAACAGTGTGGCGGTGCTTTCTACTTCTTTGTTTCTTTTTTTAAGGTGATAGTTTGAAGATTTATTTCTTTATTTGTCAGAGAGAGAGAGCACAAGCAGGGGGAGCGGCAGAGGGAGAGGGAGAAGCAGGTTTCCCCCGAGGAAGGAGCCCGATGTGGGACTCGATCCCAGGACCCTGGGATCATGGCCTGAGCCGAAGGCAGATGCTTAACCGACTGAGCCCCCCAGGCATCCGTTGTCCACTTTTTAAATCCAGTAGTAAAAATTTCAGTGCGGGAGAAATTCCTACAGAGCCCCAGTGTGTATCAAACAGCCTGAGGGAGAATTGGCCCGGTTGGGACAGGAGTAGAGACTGGATGTCTGCCCCCTCGGCCTCAGCTCACCTCCCCGTGGCCCTGAGTGGCTCCGTGGAAGGCCGAGGCCCTTCGAGCATGGTCTGAAAGCCACTGGGAAAGCTGGGTGTGCGGTCAGCCCAGAGCAGAATTAGAGGCAGGCAGTCCCAGGTTCAAATCCCAGAGGGCACTGGGCACGTTGTTGAACATCTTAGCGCCTCAGTTTCTCTCTTTAAAAATGAAAGACAAAGTCCAGCCCCAGTGGTAGAAGGATAAAGTGAGACGTAGTATAGGAAATTTCCTTTGTGTGTTATTATCGCTACTTCAGCTTTGCTCTGAGGAAGCCCTGGGCTGTTTGAAGTAAAGGCAGCCTTCCCATTTCCTGTGGTGGAATGCGGCTCCCAGCGCCCAGTACAAGCTGTGGGACTTGCTGCAGCCAGGCGGCAGGGCCGCCTCCCACAGCCTGGCTCCCCAGCAGCCGGCTTGATTGGCTCTCCCTCGTGGGATTGAAGGGACAGTCCCTGGGGATTGGAATCTTGGGAGGTCATACCTGCCATCCGCCTGCCTCAGGCTGCCCCCAAGGAAGAGCATTAGAATGACAGACAGAGCCTTTCACCTGAGGGACTGGAGGGCAAATCCAGTGTCTTCGTGGTTATTACTCGGGAACCTGCCCAAGATCACCCAGTCACGCACCCAGTCACGCACCGTGGGGCTCCGGGCAGGACCTTGCCTGTTCCCTCCAGGCTAAGACCCCTTTTGGGCCAGCATGCCAGTTTCCCAGCCCTCGTCCATGTGTTCTCTGGGGTGGGTGATGGGGATGATGGGTTTTTGCAATCGCAGGGACTGCCAGGCCTCAGGGGTCACGTGAGCATTTGGAGTGTCACCGGGGATGTGGGAAGAAACCAAGACGGCCCAAGTGAGAAACAGGCAGAGGCCTTGATTGAGAGCTGGCCATAGCAAGGAAGGGGTCAGCCGCCAGACCTGCATTTAGCGGAGACTCGGAGGCAGGCTGGGAGTAGGAACGATTCCTAGTGGGAAAGAGAAGGCTCGGGTATGCCCCAGCTGGTGGCTGGTGGCGAGGGAGGCTGCCGCCTGGAGGTGGGGCATCCTGCACGCCCTGCGATCGGTTGGGGGAGCATATTTGGCCTGCTCTGGCTGGTCCTATGAAGAGGGAAACCAGGGTAAAGATTAGGGTAGCTGGCAGTTATCGATCAAGCCCTGGCCATCGCGGGCCCTAGCCGCAGAGCTGTGGTTTGATTTCCTGGGCTGGTTGCTGCAGGGTGTGGGACACAGGTCTGTCTGACCTCTGCTCTGCGCATTTGTATACTCGGTCTCTCGGGGCACTTCGGGTGCGGCCAGAGCTGGGTCCTTGCTTTCCAGCAGTGGGGGGCGGACCCCCTGCACCCAGACCAGCCTGGTTCAGTGGTGGTGCAGGTGTGTGCTAGGTGAGGGGCAGGGTTTGGCCCCCGTGCAGAGAAGAAACGTCAGCACGCACAAGCTGAGAGGGCAGGGGCATCATGAGGGCCTGGTCAGTGAGCCCTCAGGTGAGGCTCAGTGGCCTGGGGAGTCAGGCTCCGGCTGTTGAGAAAGATCCTTGAGTGTGACCCTGGGGCTACAGCAAATGATGGGTGTTTACCAGGCAGGCCTTGTTTATTTATTTAGGGCCCAGAATAAAGTCCCTCGAGGGGCGGAAACATGATGTGAACCTTGTCAGCATCGGGCTCCCACTGTGCCCTGTGCCAGTCTGCATGTGGGCTCCAGCTTCCAGAGCATTCCTTACTCCCATGCAAGAGCTAAGGGAACAGACCCAGAGAAGTGAATGACTGGCCTGAGGTCATATGTGGATTCCCTGGCATTCCCCCTCCAGGGCTGCTTACCCGGAACAAAAAGGCCAGACTCTTCCCCAGGCCCTTTGGGCTGTGCCCCGACTTCCCCTCAGACTCTCCTCCCCCGTGTGCCTGCTGCCCGGCTCTTGGCCACTTGGCGCTTCCCACCTTGGCCTTTGTGCCGGGCCGGTCTCTGCCTGGAGCGCCGCTTTCCCGACTCTGCTCAGCCCCCGTCCAGCGCTTCCCCGAAGCTCCCGTCCGGGGAGGCTGGCCCAGCTCCCGGGGCGGCTGCCTGTCTTCCATGAGCCGCACCATGCTGATGACTGGGTCATCGTGGAGGCCCCGAGGCCTGGTACTACTACAAATAGCATTTCACAAAAGCTCATTTATGGGCACTCTGAAGATTTTCCCTCAGTGAAAAAGAAACTGAATTTAAAATTTTAAAATGAAAAATACTTTATTGGAAAGCAGGAACATTGTATGATTGGAAAGAAGGTTGACTTCTGTATTTGGTTAAACATCACCCTGGCTTGGAAGGTAAGTCGTGCTGTCTGTGAGTCTTGGCTTCAGAAGGATCCAGCACCTTCTGTTTCGTCCAGGAGATGCTCCCGCAACTCAAGTGACACAGGTCCTGGGCAGCTGGTGCCCCTCGGTGGTCGGCCAGGGGGGCAGGTGCATCCGGGAACACGGACACAGACCCCCTGGGTGGCTGGAGGGGGGGCTGCCGTCGTTTGTCCGTCACTGTCGCCACAACTCCCTGAGCCCCGTGAGCAGGGCTGCTCCTTGGACTGTGGGAGCTGTCGGCCTCGCCGGGCCGCCACCCTCCAGTTTGCTCCACCCGCATGATGTGGCCCGCCCTGGACCGCTGTCTGCCATCAGGCACACGAAGCAGGAGAGCTGGACCTGCATGCTACAGGGACTTGCTTCCACACGCCTGCTCCCACCCCCTCCCCCCATGCCACCTGTGCCGGGCTCGAGCCTGCCCAGGTTCAGGTGACCTCCTTCCTGCTTACCAGGAGGTCTGTCCACCGCTCACTTCTCTGTTCCGTGCCCCGTTGCCCTAGCCCTGGTGACAAGAGTCTAATCCTGTTGGCCCGCCCTTCGCCGAAGGGAGAAGAGAAGCATCCTTTATCGTGGTGCAGCGGCGGGTGGCAGATGGGCACGGCAGAGTTGGGCGGCGCAACCCGCAGACAGTGGGCAGGAGTAGAGCAGGGACAGGGCTGGTGGGGGCGGGCAGGGCTGCAGCCCGTGTATGCAGCCTGAGTCCTCGTTCATGCAGTCTGTGAATGAGGGGAAGAAACTGGGCTTAGACACACCTTACCCAGGACACGCCTGACCTCTCCCTGAGGCCAGAAGTCTGGCATCATTCTAGACACACCCCTTCTGCTCACTGATCACTTCACAGTCCAAATGTTCTAGGAGCTCTTTTGCCTTCTGACGTTCCCCCTGACCCTGTCTCCCCGTCTCCCCGTCACACTGCAGTGCTCCCCCAGGCCAGGCCCTCATCATTTCTCCATGGACCGTGAGCCAAGCTGCCCTGGGGACCCGGTTCCTGATCATGCCCAAGCCATGCCCCTGGCAGACCCCCACAGATGAGGGGCTCACTTCCTCTGCCTGAGTCCATGTCTGTTTCGCTTTGCCTTCTCCAGGAAGCCCTAGGGCTGGGTTGGATCCTTCCCCTGTGCTCCGCGTATTCCGGAACTGGTGCCCTGTGTGGTCATGAGGGGTTTATGGGCCTCTGAGTCTCAGCTGTGAGCGTCTGGGGACACTGCTGAGCCCGGAGGTGCGCATGGGAGGTGCTTCGTGAGTGCTGGGTCACAGAGGGCGTTCGGAGTGAACACACCTGCTGCGTACAGAGTGGCTGAGGGCGGGTGAGGAGACCAGCTTCGGAGGAGCAAAGCCTTCCAGGTACCGTCTCTGTCTCCGACTGGTGCTGGGAACCCCGTCTTCATGCCCTTTCCACTCTTCCTGGAGGAGCAGGTAGAGATCAGTCTGGACAAGAGATGTACTATCATCTGTGTCCATCTGTCTGTTCATTCGTCTGTCCTTCCCTTTTCCCCTCCTTCCTTCCTTTCATCCCTCCATCCTTCTTTCATCCAGTATCTATTGAGCGTCTGCTCTGGACCAGGCACACTCTCGTGTCCCAGAGACTAAAGATCGGGGGCCGACCAGAGCAGGACCCTGGGGCTTTGAGCTGTCAGTGCTCCATATTTCCTGCCTGTTCTTTGTGTCCCCTGGAGACGGTCAGGGAGAGTTGGGGACGGAGGATGGCCTGGGTGGATGGGGTAGAGTACAGAGGGTGCCCGACTGAACGGCCCCACGAGCCATAGATTCACTTTATGTCAGTTCAAGACAATGAAAGATCAGAAATGTCTCTGGGGAGAAAAACAAGATCATTCATCCAATTTGAGAGGAAAATTCACATAGCAGGAAAGTCTGGCCTAACCTGTGTCCTCAGAACCAGAAGTAGGTGTAAGAAGGGAAATCACTGAGATCTCTGAAGCTTCTCCAGACAGAATTCATCACGTTTGTTCTCTCACTTCCTTTGTTCTCCAGACAGTTTCCTCCTTTCCGTCCTCTGATTTCTGGTCCGTGGGAAGTCTCTGGCCCCCTGCTCCAGGGCGCCAGGTGAGGGCTGGCTGTTGGGTGACTGAGGGCAGCAGTGGGGCAGAACCCACAGGCCCCGGGCTGGGCCAGTGGCTCCAGATTCCTCGGAGAGTCCAACACAGCTTCCTGGGCCGGCCCTGGGGTTCTGACCCCGTAGCTCTCAGCTAGGGCCGTCTCTGGCTGGCCTGCCTCGAGGGGCATGGCCTGTCATTGGTACCCACTTCCCAGGGGTCATGAAGGCGAACTGGCTCGGCCTGATCTGTGAAACTAAAAGCAGGTGTCCCTGTCGGAGCAGGCTACCTTGGCCCTTCAGGGTGTGTGAGGTGGCATGGCTGAAGTTTCTGGAAAGCACTCGCTGTGATGAGGGAGAAGGCCTGGCTCCTTCCACCTTGCCCAGCACCACAAGCAGGGCCCGGGGGGTGGCACCAAAGCAGAGGCGTGTCCCTAGGGGTCTGTGCCCTGAGCCTGTCTGGCTTGTGCCCAGGATGGAGGAAGCAGGGACAGGGGCGCTTGGGACTTCCAGGCACAATCTTGCCACTGAGCCTCTGCTCTCCATCTCGTCCTCGAAATGTGTAGGCCCAAGCCTGTTGTCCTCACCCCATCCTGCATCTCCTCCCTGCTATGGGGACAATTCAAGGGGACAAGAGCACAGGACCGTGAGTGGGGCCTCGGCCCTGAGTGCATAGGTGTGCTCCATCCTGGAGGTGTGACCCAGCAGCGGGTGCCTTTCCAGCTCCCGTAGCTTCTCCCATCTCAGCTGAGCCTGAGATTCTACCGGAAGTCTGCAGCCAAACGTGGGAATGGTCGCCTCTGAGCACCCTGCCCTCCAGCACCCAGGGCCGCCTGCCGTTCTGTCCATCTGCCGCTGGTTGGTCGGTGCCATCAAGGCGGGCAGGGCTTCTGCAATTTCCCACATTGTGTTGCCAACAGGCGCTCAGACGGTGACCTCTGTCCAGTGGATCTGCCTGCCAGGGAGACGGGCACACCAGAAATCCTGTTTCCAGTAAAAAGCGTATTTTCACTATTTGCTGGAACCTTATAATGGCTAATTTTGGCATCCACAGCAGGGACTGGATCGCTGTGTTAAAGTAAAACGAGGTTTGTTTATTTATTCGCCATGTGATTTATGTATGCAGACCTGCAGGGTTCGAGTCTGTAAAGGCTTCCATGCGCTCTGTGTCACCACCACCCGGGGCAGGAAAGGATGCAGTCCCGTGGCCCAGAAGCCTCCGGCGTGCCCTCTCCCAGTTTTCCGAAGCACCATCTGGTCCAAGGCAGGACCTTGGCCAGTGGATGAATGAGACATCAAGGGACCTTGGTGGGGGTGACAGAGCCAGTGGGGCTCTGAGTAGCCAGAGAGGTTTCCTGAAGGAGGTGGGGTTCGCTCAGTGGGACTGAAGTGTTTGCTGGAGTGACGGAGGTTTCACTTCTCGAGGCTGCTTTCTGCTGGTCCCTGGGTACCACCTGTTCCCAGCCTCAGACTACGTCCACCCCCCTTTCCAAGTGGCTGTGAAGTGACTGAGCCTGGCCCTGGGAGCACGAGGGGCCGTTGGCCCCCACAGCGTCCAGAAGGAGAGCAGCTTCTCTGCCCGGTGCTCATGCGGGCAGGCCTGAGTCCTGGCTGGCCCTTCTGGGCGGGGAGCTGTCCGGCAGTCATCTGGTTCGTTCAGACATTTCCCTGCTCCTCCCGCACACCCTGACGGAGCACAGGGCTCAGCCGCTTCTGCTAGCAGGGCCTCACACCTCAGGGCACCTGAAAGTTCCTTCTTCACACAAGCTCAGGCTCACCTCGCCTGCGTGGCTCTGACCAGGCCACCTGCGCCAGCCGGCGGGGCTCTCATGAAAAGTCCTAACCTTGAGCTGTGTCTGTGATTCCGTAGCTCTAAGAAGTCCAAGAAACGCCCTGAAGTGGCTGTGAAGCCTAAACCCTCACCCCGACTCACCATTTTTGATGAGGAGGTGGACCCTGATGAGGGGCTCTTCGGCCCAAGCACGAAGCTCTCCCCGCAGCGCCCCGCAGAGGACATGCCCCTCCAGGACCGTAAGTAGAGCCTCCAGGCATTTCCTTCACTCTGGGTGTCCGCTCAGTGACCCAACCAGCCTTTTGTAAGTGGTTTTGGACCTGCCCATGTGAGCACAGTGGAAATCTTCTCCTTGTCCTGTTTCGACGTGGTACACACTCAGGTTATGGAGATTTTCTGCTGGAGAAATCTAGTCTTGCACTTTGTGTCCCCATAGCCTGGAACATTGCAGGGCTGTATGTTTATTCTGATCATCCCATGGAAGAGGAGGTGGCATCTTTGTCATTCCAGTGGCCAGATGTGGGCACTGTCTGGGAAGGAGATGCAACCACCCAGGTGTGCTGGGGCTCTGTACGATTTGGATTCTAATGAGAGATTTTGTGTGACCTGAATAAACCCCACTGGAGGGTCCTGTGCAGAGTCGGAAAGGGGAAAGCCGAGCAGCCTTGGGACTTCTGTACTTGTCCCTGGGTCTGACCTTTTGTCACCCCACCTGGGTCCTCATTCAGGATGGACAAATGCTGTCCCCCATTAATCCAGCCAGCACTTGGTGACCACCCACTGAGGGCCAGACTCTGTGCTGAGCCTGAGAACACACCGATGAGACAGACACAGTCCTGGCCTCACGGCTCTGAGGACATGTCCTGACAATTTCAGCGTCGCCTTTGAGTGCTGTCCCTTGCCCTCTTTCCCCACCTGGGCCTCTTCCTCGGGTTCTCTGTGCTCAGCCTTTTCCCTTGCCCACTGTCTCCAGGCTGGGCCAGGAGGCTGGGCGAGGCTGTCTCCACCTGTACCCTCTTGGCAGCTGAGGACGGGCCAGGACGTCCTCTGGACCATTCTGCTCCTCCCTTCCCCACAGCCCTGAAGTTGTTTGAAGATCCTGACCTCGGCGGTGCAGTCCCTCTGGGTGACCCCTTACTGCTGCCTGCCGCCAGTGAGAGTGGAGGGCCCATGTCCCACGCGGAGCTGTTCAGGTACCACCTGTCCCTTTCGGTGCTTCTCCGCCAGCCCTGAGAGTAGCCTAGACAGAGCCAGGGACCTGTCCCTGTGTGGGAGCATCTCCCAGCTTCGGCCTCCAAGGGAGGCCATCTTGGCCCCTCCGAGGCAGGAGCCTGTGGGTGGGCGCTGACCGGGAGGCAGTGGGGGGGGCTGGGGTGGGGGTGGGCCGCAGCCCCACGCAGCCCTGCAGGTTCCAGAAAGAACTTCATGAATACAAGTCTTTTCCTTTCCATGTTCACACTTTTATAGTTTATGTGAAGAATAATTAAACTATATAATTGCAAGAGCAAGTATAATTGGCATAAGTGGGTTTGGGAACAACTAAGATGGGTTCTTGGTAGCACACAGCCCTCCTGGGGGGAGCAAAGTGCAGATGTGCCGGACCGCGGCCAGTCCCGGCAGGGTCCCAGCGCGGGCTGGAGAAGGGAGTGTGAGGCGTAGTCTGTTCCGCGGAGGTGGGTGGACAAGTGCCAGCACCTATTCAGAGCACTTGCCGTGGTCTGTGTGCTAGACTCCACACGCGGCCCGATTTCATCCTCACGACGGCCCCCCACCTAGGCTCGATCTCTGTTTTAGAGAGCAGAGTGTGGGAGAGGTAACTGGTCCAAGGCCACGGCTCCCCCAACTGGAGGACAGGACACCGGCCTGTGTCCTGTCCTCCCTGCTCCTTCCAGGACTCTCGAAGCACTTAGAGGAGAGGAGGCTGGGAGATCTGCCTCCCGCCCCGGGCCGGCAGCGCTCCCCAGGCTTCGGCGTGTGCCGGCTGCGCTCTCCGCGTGCTTGGGACTGTGCGTCTCCGTTGCGTCATCCGTGCCCCCAGAACGCAGCCTTGCTCAGCGGTGTACGGGAGGCCAAGCTGTGTCTTTCCAGGAACGGTTATGTGGTGCCGAGAGGCTGTCATCTGCGCCCTCGTTAGCAGCCTCGGCTGTTAGGCAGCCCTGTCAATGCCTGGGTCACAGCGAACGCTGTCTCGTCTTTACAGCTCCCCGTGGCCCCTGGCGTCTCTTCACTGTCATCTGTGTCCTCGGCCCTGACCGCCCCGGCAGGCTGGGAGAAGCTGGGGCGGTGCTGTCTTGAGAGGAGAGACTGAGGCACGGGGAAGCAGACTCAGCCGTGAGGAGGGCGGCAGGGCCCCCCTGAGTGCGCCCTGCCCGGGGAGGCTCCGCCATCTCCAGGACTCAGTGCGTCCCAGGGAGGCCATTCCCCGGGGACTGCGCTGGCACGGTTCCTTCTGAGTCTGACACCAGCGCCTCCCGACCCGCGTTCTGCAGAACTCCGGTGTTGCCTTCAAGGGGGTTCTGTGGCCGGATGGCTGGGGCAATACCAGTGTTCAGCAGGACTCTGAGGGCATGAGTGGGAAGCAGCGTGGGGTACTGCACGTTCCCGTTGGTCTCGGGGACCCTCTCCCTTTGGCGTGCTTCTTGGCATCCCCCAGAGCCCTCTGGGGGTTACTGGAGAACGGGTGTCCGTGGCCCTGCCTTCACTCTGCCACACAGCTGGTGATGAAGAATTCACGTTCGGAGAGCGGGAGCCGGGTTCTATTCGCCTTTGTGCTGGCCCTGTGACTCTCCGGGCAGCGATCGGGGTTGCTTGTGATAAAAAAGCTTCCTGATGCTCATTCATTCACCGATGCTGTCACGCGTCTGTTCATGCCATCGTGGCCATCAGCGAGCCTGAAGCCCCCCGGAGCGCTGTGCCCGGCAGGTGCTGGAGTCTGACAAGCCTCAGCTCCCTCTTGCTGAGCAGCCAGGCCAGTGGGTGGCCTGTCCCCTGCAGGGGCCTGGGGAGGGGGAGTGGGGCTGGGGTCTTTGGAGCTCCCCGCAGCCTCTCCTTGGGAGCCGGACCTTGCGTTAGTGGGACCCAATTCCAGCCGTGACTCAGGGTGCCTGGGTACAAATAGAGCACGTGGGAAGGGGTGCCCCCCCACCACCTCAGCAGCTTCTGGTGAGTTCCCAGCAGTGTTTGCCCCAGCTGTATAAATCGTGGACGCTGACATGGGCTGTTAGCTGCTGGTCTGTTTCCCTACGGGCCCCTGCGTGCAGATAATTCAGTGCCCCCCAAGCTTTCCCTGGGCTCCAGCTCCGGTGGAGGATGCAGGAGGAGCCAGCACCTGCCGTGGGGAGCTCAGGGAAGAGCTGCTGCTTGGGGGGTCTGGTCAGGAGCAGCCCATGCTGGGTTACACTTGGGGGGATTGCCGCAAGCCCAAGACAGCTACCTCTCTTCGGAGGCCTGGCTTGGGCCAGGCCCTCTCGGTCTGGACTGGAAGGACATCTCTGCCATCCGCAGAGGCTCTGACTTCTGCTTTTGGGGTCTCTGCCCCGCCGCAGGCAGTGACCCGGAGCTCCTCTGGCAGCTGGTACTTGGCAGGCAGGGTGGTGCTGGGCACGCCACGCCCAAACAGGCCTCTTCCTAGGCCGGCCCATGTCTGAGCTGGATCCCATTGACAGATGGGGAGACTGAGGACCAGGGAAGGAGCGTGATGAAGCGGACCCAAGGCCGCTGGTGAAAGCGTAGTGGGAGAGAAACGGAACTGCGCTCCGGGCTCGGTGCTGTGCTTCCCGGGCCCACGGCGGCTCTGCAGCCCTTGCTGGGTGATGCCGCCGTTACTGTCTCGCGGTTGGGGACACCGGGGTCTTCTGCCTCCGGCACCTGAACCCTCCTCCCCTGTCCCCATGCAGCCTACTGAGATGCCCTTAGACACCTTGCCCAGGTGTGGGCAGCACTTGTGCGGATGTCTCTGCTGGTCGCTGGTTTAGGAAGCATGTAAAGGGCCAGGAATCCTCTTTTAAGAATTCAAAAATTGGCCCTAGGATTTCAAAGGGAATTTTCCGTGTGACTCTGTGAAAGCCCCTACGATAGTGTTACCAGACTCCCCCCTGCCCCCATCCCTGGGTCTCCTTCTGTCTCCTGGTTCCAGACCAAATGGAGTTCTTCCGCCAGGAACTGGCAGGAGGTGCTCCTCAGGCAAAGAGGGCAGAGCTGGGCTGTGGTCTGCTTTGCTCAACCGCCGTCCGGTACCTGGGGCGGGTCCTGTGTGACCGTCCCCCTGCTGCAGGCTTTAGTCCCACCGCACGGTGGGCTCTCAGGTCCGGGACCATGGCTCCGCTCTCGGCAGGCTCTGTCTAGCACCCGGGTGGCCCACAGTGGGCACCGTGGATGGGCAGCCCCACCCCACCATGGTCAGATCCCCTCATTTAGTCTTTCTCGGGCTGAACTTGGTCCAGATGAGGGCTCAGCTTCTGAAGTCAGACGCCCTAGTCCTGACTCAGGCAGCATCACACGCGGTCATCTCACGGGCAGCTCGGCCTGGGGCTTGAGCCTGCACGTCTGCAGGGTGGACAGCAGCTGTACCCCCAAAGGGCTTGGGGATAAAACAAGATACTGTGTCTGGGCTGCTTGGCACGGAGCGGGAGCTCTGCATCCAGCAGCTGTTACTCTTACTTCTTGAGAGGTTGAAGGACAAGTCCCCTAAAGGGCCATCGTCTAGAGGGGGACCACGTGAAAAGCAGAGCCCTCCAGAGGCTGCGAGGGGCCGGCTCTGCTCCCCCTGTGCTGTGGGGCTGTGGGGCAGGCTGGCAGAAAGGAGAGGTTGGGGCGCGGCCTGTCGCGCTCCCCGGAGTGGGGTGCCATTGCCTCGGGGCCGTCATATTCAGAGCTTCCCCTCTGGTTCCCTAGAGTTGAAGAGGACTTGGACCAGCTTCTGAACCTGGGGGCTGAGCCCACCCCCAAGCCCCAGCCTGAGTGTGAAGTGCCAGTGGCCGCTAGGCTGGCGCTTCCCAGAAAGCCAGCTGTCCCCCCCCGGGTGGGCCTGTCGGAGGCCGTGGTGGGGCAGCAGAAGCAGCAACAGATTCAAGCCATGGATGAGATGGACATCTTACAGTATATCCGGGACCACGATGCGCCCGGCCGGGCCGACCCCAGCCTCTTCTGACGCCCCCACCCCCTGGACTGGCCCTGGGCCGGCAGAGCCTCTCCCCGGAGCGATGTGGTGAGGTGGGCCCTGTGCCCTGCAGGGCCAGGACCTCTGTTCCCAGGGGAGGGGGGTGGACGCCCAGGTCATAGGACCCCTGTACTGCCTTGGGTTTTTGTCTTGTCTTGTTTGCCTGTGGGGTCATAGAACCCTGCAGGGCACAGAGAGAGAGGTCACCATAGGAATTGGAGCCCGAACTGTCTCAGCCACATGGATGTGGAGGGGAGAGCATGTGGGGTGCCTTGCTAACCAGGAGCTCAGCCCCCGGGATGAAGTTGAGACTGCAGGGACCCTGGGATGTCCTACTCAGGGCAGGGAAACTTTGTGTCCATTCGTGCCTACTGCATAGCAGGGAGGGTCCACCCAGCCTGGGAGTGGGGGCTGGAGTCCCTGGGCAGTGTGGCTCCTGGGGGCCTGCAGGATCCGAGAGGGTCCCCGGGGGATGGATGCTGAGGGGGTACCTGGGAGAGCCTGGTTGGGTGGAGTGTCCCTGAGCTGCCTCTGGTCCTCAGGTGCTAAGCAAGGTACCTTCCCATGTGCCCATCTTGAGGGAGACACGAGGCCCAGCCCTGCCTCTCTCGGGTGTGGACAGCCTGACAAGCCCCTGGTCGTCCTCCCTCCTTTCCCAGGGAATACCTGGCCAGACCATGGCCTCCGGGGGCCTCTGGCCATATGGCCAGTGTCCACCCTTGCAGCTCTGAGCAGCGTGGTCCGAACACTGCCTGGGCCTACAGCTAGGCCTACTCACGGGGGGCCTAGGTAGATGCTCCTGGCTACTGCTTGGAGCACTTTGTCCAGAGGTGGGTGGTGCCAGGCCTTCCCTGTCCCCCAGATCTGGACATGTTCACCGGCCTCTCAGCAGTGGAGACCGTCTCTCCAGGGAGAAGGAGCCCTGTGCCAGAGCAGGGCCAGTGCCTTAGACTTCCCTTGGACCCCCCACGCCCTGGCACCCGGGTCGAGGCATGGCACAGTGCTCAGGAAATTCTCAGTGAACGATGTTTAATAGAGCAAAGAATATCTTTTTAAATATATTCTTCATGTTCCGAACTAGTTTTTAATGAAACACGGTTTTTAGTGAAACGCAACCCCTGTTGTCCCTCGGCTTCTCCTGCTTGAAAGGACCCTGGAAGGGGGTTTGGAAGTAGGACCCCAGATGCTTTCCTGATCGGGGGCAACCGCAAGCCCTGAGGGAGGCCCCCAACCAAGCTGGTTGTTGGCCACCATCAGTCTCTAGTACCCTGCTCCTGCCCTGTGCCCAGACCCGTAGGGCGTGGGACCACCCCCTCTGCTCTGTCCTGCGTCTCTTGCACCCCGGCACCCTCAGCAGCTGTCCAGTCTGAGGAGGCTGCCCTCCCCCAGCCTGGGCCAGAGGGACGGGAAGTAGGCAGTCGTGAGGTCTGAGAGCTGCACACCTTCTCTGCCTTACCCGGGCTCCAAGGCCTCTCTCCCCAGGGCCCTGCGCAGGCTCCAGGGCTCCTCTCACCTGCCACTCCACTTCCCCTTTCAGCGCCAGGCCTTGGCGCCCCCACCCCGCAAGGCCTGGGAAGGAGTGAGTGCTGAGGGGAGGGCTGCCTCTCTGTTCTGCCACCACCACTCAGCGACTGTGACATCGGAGCAGGGGGCTCAGCTGCCAGGTGCCCGGAAGGGGTCATTCCAGTGTGGGTTCATCCACGCAGACTGGCCTCCTCCCTGGGGGCCTGGTGCTTCCTAGACACTTAAGTGAGGATGTGCACGTCCCCGGATAATGATGCTCGAACTGTGGCTGGTCCTCCACCGCGGGTCTGTGATCTGGTGAACCCATGACACCCAGTGATCTAATAAAGTTCATGTCAGTGACTCATTCCAGCATTTGTTAATGGTGGTTTTTTTCTGTGCCTGGACTAATGGGGAATGTTGGGGAGGGCGGGAGATTATCTTGTTAACAGTGGGCTCGGCAAGGGGAGCTGCCCTGGAAGGACCCTGGGGTCTGCCACGGCTCTACCCAGGCCCCCAGGCTGCTGCTCGGTAGGGTGAGTTGAGGCTAGAGGGAGAATTCCACTGTGTAAACTGAGGCAGAGGGGCCAGAGGCCCAGGCCCCAAAGGAATCATTGGGTCAGTAACTGGCCAGCCAGGATGCTTGGAAACAGTCTGGAAAGAGGACCCTTCCTTTCTCCGGGCTTACCGTCTCCTCATGGTGGGGACTGGCCTAGGCTTGGACTGGTCTTCGGCTCTTTAAGCTCCGACATCAAGTAAACCCACCCCTCCATACACACACCTGTCCTGGCCTCCTCACCCCTGCTGGAGCTCAGAGTCTGAGATGCTGCTTTGTGCCAGGACCCCAGAGGTCCTGGGCAGATGGCTGTGCGGACTGACAGCCACTGGAGAACTAGAACTAGTCCCCAGGAGCCAGCGAGGCCCTGAGCCGGGGCAGTCTGTGGGCCAACACTGGCCTCCTCCCACCACTTGGGTTTGGCTCTTGTAGCCAAGCTTGAATTGGGGTCTTGGCTCCCAAGGACAAACAGTTGGGCTCTTCTGAGAAGGACCCCACAGCCAAGAGCCTGTAGCTGAGAGCTCGCCAGACAAAACGGAGAGGTGGAACTGGGGGACAGCGGCCTTTGGAAGCTGCTGGGAGCTCCATGGGCAGGATGCGCCATCTGTGGCCGGAGTCCCCTTCCCTCCCGGCATTGTTCCTCTCGGGAAGCCAGGAACTCCAGTTCTGCTGGAAAGTCCCCCTCCTAGCTCCTGGCCTTGCCAGGCTGTGCAGTGGGGCTCTCTGGGGAGCACCCACCTTTCTGAGCTCTGGTGCCCCGTGTTCATGTCCGTGCAACTGTCCGGAACATTCCTTCTCCTCCACGAGCTCTGGCGGCTGCCCCAGAGCTCGAGTCCTCACACTGGATACAGACAAGAGAGCAAAAGTCCAGCCGCTTTTCAGGGCCCTCTGGCCTCAGTGCCTCACTGCCCCCTTGGCACCGTGTTGATACGCTCTGTGCGGAGATTAAACACCCAGCGTTAGGCTTTGGTTTGCCTCCACCCCTGGGATCTCCAGGGAGGCCTGGTGTGGGAAATCCTGCTCAGCCGTCCAGCTCCCCGGCCGTCCGGCTGAGCATACCCTGGGGAAGAGAGAAGGGCCCGGATGCTGGCCCCGACGGGGCAGCAGGCACCTCGCGGTCTGCTGGGGCTTTGCGTGGGTTGATGGCTGCCCAGAGCAGGCGTGGTCAACACCCAGAGCCTTTTTGAGTGGCTGACCTTTCAGTGTCAAGTTTTGGAGGGTACTATTCAGTGCAAACCCTGATCACTCCAAACCATTCCCCGTCAGCACCCTGAGGCCTCCCCGGTGGGGATCGTTGACTGAAGGACCCTTGGAGAAACCAGCCATCGGGCTCAGGGCATGGAAGGATCTAGGTTTCAGTCCAGCTGGGCTGTGTGACATCCTCTTACCCCACAGCCCACAGTGCCACGTGAAGAGACTCCCCTGGGCTCTCGTAAAGGGGCCAGCAGGACTCTGACGTCCTATTCGTGCTGGAAGAGTTTCCATGGGCTGGTCACTCGCGCATCGCAGGGGGACCCCTGCCCGGGACGAGCTGAACGCTGATGGGAAGCGGCCGGCTGTTGGGTGGGCGGTCAGAAGCTGCCGGCAAGCTCAGTTCGGCCCGGCATCCAGCCTGGGCACTGAGCACTCATTGCCAGGTGCTGAATACAGACAACGTGGTGAATGGAACGACGTGGTGAGTATAACCTGGAGGGCCGATGCTAATCCCGCTCCTGGCTGACCTCGGGCTCTTGTTCTCCATGGCTCACACTCAGGATAAAACCACAGCCTCTGGAGCGGCGATCATGGGCTGAGCCCGTAGCCTGGGTAAGCAGGAATCCCTCCTGACAACTTTCAGAGGTGCCAACGCATCTCTGCCAACTCAGCAGCCAGCAGCAGCCTCTAAATTGGTTTTTTAGTAAAGCTGAGTTAGCTCCCTCCAGCCCGACTGGCCAGTCCTGCCATCGATCCAGGGCGAAGCAGAGGGAGGCCAGGACCAGGCAGGAGGCCCAGCTTTGGGGCTCGGGGGACACAGGGAGCGAGAGATGCCATGAACGTCTCCTGAGCACCCATGGGGTACGGTACCTTTCCCAGGCACGACGGGTCCCAAAGATGGAGAACCATGAGCCATTAAAGCTGGATCTGCCATGAGCCGTGCTGAGCCCCCAGTTTTAGTTCTGTTCCATGGGCCTCCTGTCCAAACAGCAGACGCAGCTGAAGGAGGCACCCCCCTCCTGTGCAGCCTCTCACCCCGTCTTCCCTCCCCTCCAACACCTGCCCGCACAGAGTGTTGCGTGTGACCTGAGCCCAGCCTCCCGTCTGCTGTAACGAAGTGCCACAAACTGGGTGACTTGAAGCAACAGGAATTTGTTCTGTCCCAGTTCTGGAGTCCAGAAATCCGAAATCAAGGTGTTAGGAGAGCCGCACTCTCTCCTAAGGCTCCAGGGAGAATCCTTCCTTGCCTCTTCCGGCTTCCGGTGTTGCTGGCACTCCTTGGACTTCCTTGGCTTGTAGCTGCGTCCCTCCCATCGCTGTCTTCATGTGGCCATCTCTTCTGTGTCTGCTCTGGGTTTGTGTCCAAATTCCCTCTTGTAAGAATACCAGTCATTGGATTAGGACCCGGTATGATCTCATTTTACCTTAATGACACCTGCAAAGCCCCGATTTCCAAAGAAGGTCCCATTCACGGGTGCGGGTGGACATGAATTTTGGGAGGATGCTGTTTCACCCAGTATGGTTACTAAGGGCCTGGGACCTCCCGGCAGGCTGAAGTGATGATTTCCGCACCTCTACTGTCTGCTCCAGGGCCTGGCAAGGACCTTCTCTGAGGGCCCGTCGGCTGCCATCTGGAACTCACCATATAAGGTTTGGGAGACACTTAGGATAGCGTCTGATAGCGGACGCAGCCTCCGTCATCACTTGTGACCAGAGGTTAGTGTGTGACATGTGGAGCTCCAGGTCCTTCCCCACGCGGCCAAGGGCTGGCCTGACCCCCCTGGGCCACCGTGCCTTCTCTTCCCCGAGCGATGACAGGCCCAGATTGGGTCTCCGTTACTTCCTGTCCTGAGCCATGGGCTGTTAGGAGTAAGCTGAGGCAGGCAGCGTCCCATTCCGTCCCGTCACATCCTGGCCAGTGCCCTCCCTGTGGGCTCCGTGGCTATGGCAGCCAGGACCCTGTCTGTGCCGGGGAGTCTCTGTGGGCCGCCCGCCACGGGCCAGGGTCAGCGTTCTCGTTGGAGCTGCCACCCGAAATGTCAAAACCTCTTCGTCAACCGTTGCATCTCTTCACTGAATAGGGAAACCCCAAGCCTTACTAAGAAAACAACTCTTTGGGGCAACATGTAGCACACAGTGGCGAGTCAGCCGTGGTCGGAGCGGCCCCGGCTGACGGGGGGCTGTGTCCCCCTTCCTAGAGGGGTGCGCCGTGCGGAGGAGGCCTTTCCCGGCGGGGCCACAGCACCTCCTGCTCAGAACCCTGGCTCAGTGGAAACCCGACGGCTCTCCCAGGCCGCTGGCCGCCAGGGCTGCCCTCCGGCCGTCACCCCATCCTCTTCTCACTGGGCGTCTGAGGAAGCTGGAAAAGGCCGTGACAGAGCTGGTGGCAGGAAGCGGCCTCCAGAGCGTGAGGGCCACTGGCCCACTCACCAGGCGCCCGAAGGGGCCTCCCCTGCTCTCTCCAGTGGCTTTTCTTACTTGGTGAGATCTCTCTCGACGTCTCCACATTTTCCTTTGGTTTAATAGCTGATTTCCCCCGGCAAGTGCTGTTGGTCCCGGAAGGTGATCCTTCTAGATGACAGCGAAACAGCTGACGTCGTGTCTCCCTGTTTCTCAGACCATCAGGAGCAGCAGAGAGGCTCTGCTTGACCTGCCGGGGGCCCTCGGGCCTCACTTTACTGCCTGCTGAGACAGAATCTCAGACGAGATTCTCATCAGGCTCGTCCGGCTTTATGGGTGGCCCTGGGACAGGAACCCTGGCCCCCGCCGACTGTAAAATCCACGGGCACGGGAATGGAAAATGCTTCAGCACCTCGGTGAAAGTCTGGCAGTTTCTTCAAAGGTGAACATGAATTTACCATATGACCCAGCAATTCTACTTCTACGAATATACCCAAAGAGAGAGGGAAACGCATGTCCTCACAAAGAGTTGTAGACAAATGTTCACAGCTGGCGGATGGATAAGCAAAATTTGGACTAGCCACACTGTGGAATATTACTCAGCAATAAAAAAGAACGAAGTGCTGATGACTACACGACACGGACCGGTCTCAAAACCATCATGCTGAGCGAAAGATGCCCGACTCAAAAAGACCACAGAGCGTATGATTCTATTTCCCTGGCATTTCCACAAGAGGCAAATCTGCAGAGACGGAAAGTAGATTAGCAGTTGCGTCAGGCTAGAGGTCAAAACGAACAGTGACTGCAGATGGACGCAAAGGATCTTTTGGGGGGTTTGTTGCAATGATTGCACCATTCTATAAATCTAATGAAGTTCTTCTACTGCACATTTAAAATGGGTGAATTTTAGATTAAGTTATACCATTAAATTATACCTCAATAAAACAGTTTCACAAATTAACGACTGAATGAAACCAGCAAACCGACCCGCGGGCAGCAGAGCGCAGTGGCCGAAAGTGTGGGTCAGCTCTCTGCTCTCCCACCAGCCAGCTGTGTGTCCTGGGCCAGTTACCTACTCTCTCTGTGCCTCAGTGTCCTCACCTATAAATGGGGATAATAATCTGCTTCATTGGGGTCATTGTAAGGAGAAAATGATTTAATATTTGTAAAGTTCTTTGATCGGGACCTGACGCATAGTACACATTATATGTGAAGAACTGAAACTCCACCACGTTGTGACTCAGTTGTTTGTTGCACTGCAAGCAGGTCTAGGATTCAAGTGCTCCTTCTCACTCTTCTGAGAGTGAGAGCCAGACCTTTGGGGGAGAAAGGGGAAGCCGATGGGGCTTGCTGTATGAGGATGGCCAGAGGTGAGAGGCTGTGTTCTCTGCCAGCCTCTTGGCTTATCTGAGCCCATGTGCCACACGGGGCAACAGAGCCTATTCAGCCACTGCACGTAGGGTCGGGGTCATGGGCCACAGCTGTGGATCCACAGAGGGGATCCACAGAGATCCACAGAGGGGCCTGGTGGCTAGGGGCTCTGGGATGTGACCTGCGTCCTAGATCTGGATGGGCCGTGGAGGGTGACCAGAGGGAGGGCAGATGGAACATGCTGGAAACGAGCCTCTGGAGAAGACATCATTCTGATGGGGATTACTAGTAACACCTGCAGGGCCATGCATCAGGGAGCTCGTCCCAGCACACCCCGCACGCCAAAACAAGTACAGCTTTTCCCAGCACCATGGAGACGAGGAAATAAACACATTGTTTCCCTCTCCTGGCCCCTGACCTTTTGTACAGAGCCTCTGGCCAGGCGGGGCTGGGGCGGGAAAGTGGGGTGGAGAGAGGTTTCTGGCAGTCCTGGCTGCTTGTGGCCTGCCCAGACTGTGAAGAGGGCCTGGACGTGATGCCCCTTCCTCTTTATGCCTCGAGCCTCCTCCAGCTTCCTCATCTCCCAGGACTGGGGGTGGGGTTCCTGCATTCCCCTTTGAAAAGAAGCTACACCCACAAAGACATATGCAAATGCTCATAGCACCAGGATTCAGAACACACCCAACCGAAAGAAGGAACCCGCGTATCCACGAGCTGGTCAACAGATAAACCAACAAGGACACCCATACGGGGCAAAACTGCTCAGCAAAGAAAAGAAAAATGCTAACAGATACGACGACGTGGTGGATGTCAGACACAGACTAAGTGAAAGAAGCTAGACCCCCAAAACTGCAAACTGGGTGATTCCATTTATATGAAATTCTAGAAAAAGCAAAACTATAGTGACAGCAGATCAGTGGTTGCCAGGGGCTGGGGCTGGGCAAGGGTGCCTGAGGAAACTTTCTGAGGTGACAAACACTCTAAAATTTGAGCATGACTATAAACAAAACTCATTAAATTGTACACTTAAAATAGGGGAATTTTATTGCATGTAAATTGTATGTCCATAAAGCTGTTGAAAAAGGAACCATAGTACAAAACTAAACATACTCTTAACCCTTCAATCCAGCAATCCTACTCCTCGGTATTTACGCAAAGGAGTTGAAAACTTACATCCACACAAAAACCTGCACACCAATGTTTATAGCAGCTTTCTTCACGATTTCCAAACCTTGGAAGTATCCAAGTAACCAAGATGTCCTTCAGTAGGTGAATAGATAAACAAAGGGTGATACATCCAGACAATGGAATATTACTCAGCACAAAAAAGAAATGAATCATCGAGGTATGAAAAGACCTTCCTTCCATGGAGGAACCTGAAATGCATGTGAAAGAAACCAATCTAAACAAAGGCTCCACACCCTATGATCCCAACAACAGGACATTCTGCAAGAAGCACAACTATGGAGACAGTAGAAGGATCCGTGGTGACCAGGGACTGAGGGGAAAGAGGGAGGAACAGATGGAGCACGCAGGATGTTTAGGCAGTGAGACTACGCTGTATGATACTGTAAGGAGGGATACGTGTCATTCTACATTTGTGCAAACACATAGAATGTACACCACCACGAGCGACCCCTAATGTAAACCCTGGACTTTGTTGAGATGGTGGGTCTATGCAGGTTCATCATTTATAACAAACGTACCGCTCTGGCGGAGGGTGGTGATAACAGGAGAGGCTGTGTGTGCGGGCAGGAGGGGATGTCGGAACTCTCTGTACTTCCTATTTAATTTTGCTGTGAACTGAAA
The DNA here is from genome assembly GCF_054177405.1 of Leptonychotes weddellii. Classification (NCBI taxonomy): domain Eukaryota; kingdom Metazoa; phylum Chordata; class Mammalia; order Carnivora; family Phocidae; genus Leptonychotes; species Leptonychotes weddellii. Next base: position 109,155,185 of record NC_138378.1, read on the forward strand.
ATTGCTCTAAAATGTAAAGTCTATTTTTGGGGCGCCTGCATGGCGCAGTCAGTTAAGTGTCTGACTCTTGGTTTCAGCTCAAGTCGTGATCTCAGTGTCATGAGATCAAGCCCAGTGGCTGACTAGCACAGAGTCCGCTTGGGTTTCTCTCTCTCCCTCGTCCTCTGCCCCTCCCCTCTCAAATAAATAAATAAATATTAAAAAAATAATAATTTTAGGGGCGCCTGGGTGGCTCAGTTGGTTAAGCGACTGCCTTCGGCTCAGGTCATGATCCTGGAGTCCCGGGATCGAGTCCCGCATCGGGCTCTCTGCTCGGCAGGGAGTCTGCTTCTCCCTCTGACCCTCCTCCCTCTCATGCTCTCTGTCTCTCATTGTCTCTCTCGCAAATAAATAAAATATTAAAAAAAAAATAAAATAAAATGTAAAGTCTATTTTTAAAAAGAGGAACCACAAGTTGAGGCTCATTAGCCCAGAAGCCCAGAAGCTGTCTGCCTCTCCAAGGGGTCAGCCCTGCTGCCCCAGGCCGGGCCCCATCTTCAGTGACACTCTCCACAGCCTCCAGGGAGCCCTGGGCTCCAGCTGAGGCTCACGAACATTTGGTTCATGGTGGTAGGGGTTCCTGGTCCAGCAGATGGGCAATCCTGAGGGAAGGAACTGGAGGCCCCCCATGAAGGGGAAAATGAGGGGTCAAAACCCCGTCAGCCTGGAAGCTCGGGCACTGACTGGCCTTGGTTCTTGGTTCTTGAAAGCTTTTCTCTCATCTGTATGATATTCATCTTTGTTTTCCTCCCTGTAGTTGTCCTGCACAGGCAGATGGAGAAGATTTATTGCAAGATGGCACAGTGCTTTTCGGAGGTGGGTGAGCTCCCCGGAGCAAATCATGAGGCAGCATGACCAGGTGTTCCTTCTTCTGTCTTCTCATGGAATGAAGCTGAGGGGCCTCGGTCCTAGGAAAACATGCTAGGGGCTCTCCCAAAGGCCATCAAGCTCCAGGGGCTTGGACTACATGGGCCCTCAAGAGAATGAACCTTGGGGCACCTGGGTGGCTCAATTGGTTGGACATCTGCCTTGGGCTAAGGTCATGATCCTGGGGTCCCTGCTCGGAGCGGGGGAGTCTGCTTCTCCCTCTGCCCCTCCCTGTGCTTGTGCTCTCTCTGTCTCAAATAAATAAATAAAATCTTAAAGAAAAAGAGAGAGAGAATGAACCTTCCTGGGAGGAAACTCAGTGGTCCACCAGGACCCCAGGAGCAGGCTTTGAAGTCTCAGTCCTGGCAAAGGCCTCCACCGGCTCTCCTTTTGGGTTGGAAAGTGCACGAACCTTTGCTTGCTGCGATCAAGGAAGTCCTGTTGTGTGGCTCTCGAGGGGTAGCGAGCCAAAGACTGCTCACGAGGCCCTGCAGCAAGTAGGGATGCTGGCGTGGGCAGGGTTGGGCCTCTGTCTCCCAGGAGAGTCTTATCCTGCAGTGGCATTGGACAGAGAGGTTTCGTTTTGTCCCGTGGTCAGCTACGCGCAGACGTGCTACGTGGCTGCATTTGAGGAGGTTTACACACGGGTACCTCATTTCCCTTGAATGGAAGCCTAAGGTGTTATTTTTGCTAATAAGTGAGAAGCAGCTCCTGCTGGTGTCCCTGCCTGTTCCTGAAGGAATTTTTCTCTTGGCATTGGTGTCTTTGGGCTCAGCTTGCGGAAGATGCCCTTAGACCTGAGGCTTAAGGGTCCCAAGTTTAGAGAGAAGAGAGGAGGGAGCCCCAAGCCTGAACCCAAGAACTGGGTCCCCAGGCTCACGTGGAGATCAGAACAGACGTGCTGTAAAGATGACGCAGCACTTGGTGAAGCCCCCCGGCCAGCCCCCAGGTCTGCCCCTCTTCCTCCTCGCGCTGGGCCCTCATCCCCACCGGCCACTCACCTCTGAAAGGCCCTGCTCTCTGGAGGGGCTTAGCTCATTGTAATTATTCCGGTTCTTCGAAGAACATGAATTTGCTCATGTTTTTTAAGTCTTTTGAAGTTAATTTTGATCATTTAGATTTTTCTAGAAAGCTGTCCAGATGTCAAATACGTATCATGTTCTTTTATAACTTTAAACATTGTCTTCATGTTGGTGGCTATTTTCATTTACTGCTATTTTAATTTCTAGGTTTTTTTATTGTCTCTCTTTTTTTTTTAAGATTTTATTTGTTTGTCAGAGAGAGAGACACACAAGCAGGGGGAGCTGCAGGCAGAGGGAGAAGCAGGCTCCCCGCTGAGCAGGGAGCCCGATGCGGGACTCGATCCCAGGACCCTGGGATCATGACCTGAGCCGAAGGCAGACACTTAACCAACCGAGCCACCCAGGCGTCCCTTTATTCTCTTTTTTTAGTTGGGTATATTTGTCAGAAATTTATTCTGTTCATCTTTTCAAAGAACTGGTTTTTGGTTTTAAGGATCTATTTTACTTCTTTTCCATCTAATTCATTAACTTCCACTTTAACTTGATCCATTTCTCCTTTTCGTTTTGTTTTGGGGTTTTTTGTTTTTTGGGGTTTTTTTTAGTTCTTTTTTTTAGAATCACATTTTTAATTTACTTTCCCTTTTTTGTTGTTACTTTCAAAAATATGTAAGGCTACAGAATCTTCTCTGGCACAGTTTGGGTCACTGCCCACAGATTTCATAATCCTTTCATTTTTATTAATTTTTTAGTAGTCTAAATTGGACGTTTTTATTTCCTGTTTAAAAGTGAGGAGCTATTTTATTTATTTATTATTATTTTTTTAAATTTATTTATTCATGAGAGACAGAGAGAGAGAGAGAGAGGCAGAGGGAGAAGCAGGCTCCCAAGGAGCAGGGAGCCCGATGCGGGACTCGATCCCAGGACCCCGGGATCATGACCTGAGCCGAAGGCAGACGCTTAACCATCTGAGCCACCCAGGCGCCCGTGAGGAGCTATTTTAAATACTAGTAGTGTTGATGTGTTTGTGCTTTTGCTTCCAAGGTTTTATCACTATTATTATTATTATCCATCTGTGATTCATTTCTAGTCTTATGGCATTATGGTCTGGAAATAGGGATCTGTATGATTTCTGCTTTCTATAATTTAAAAATTTTTCTTTACAGCCTAGCACTTAACTAACTTTTATAAATGTTCAATGGGTATTTTAAAATATATATTCCTATTGTAGAATATATGGAATTTTAAAATTATTGATTATGTTTCTCAGAATTCTATATTCTTATTTACTCTGGGTCCACCTGACCCATCGTTTCTGAAGGGGCATACCACCGTCATGATGGTTTTGTCCAATTCTCCTGGGAATTATTGGTGCCAATCCTGGCCGAGGATCCCCCACAGGCTCTGGCCTGGTCTCAGAGAGGTGCTGAGGGCTCCCATGAGGGTATGACCTCACATAATGGTGCTAGACTCATCTGGCTTGTTTCTGGACTTACCCTCCAAGCTTGCCTTTTCTGTGGCTCAAATCACTGTCTTCACAGAGGTGCCTGGCTTCAGGGGCCTGGGCATCACTGTGGGCACTTACAGGATTTCTCTCCAGCTAAGAGGGAAGGGAGCAAGAGGTCCTGCCCACAAACAGACGTTTTCCTGCCAAGTCAGCAGCCTCCACCTGCCACGGAGCCAGGTGCCCTATAACACCTGTGTCTCTTGGATGGCCATCAGTTCTCTCTGGGCACCTGCCAGTCAGACCAGCAAGAACTGGTGATTTGGCCATCCTCTGGCCAGGCAGGCCCAGACATAAACATAAAATGTGTATCAAATTGCAAGGAACCCTGAATAGCTAAAACAATTTTGCAAAAGAAGAATAACATTGGAGGATTCACACTTCCTGATTTAAAAACTGCTACAAAACTACATTTATTAAAATAGTGTGGCGAGAATGCAAACTGGTACAACCACTCTGAGGACAATTTGGAGATTCCTCAAAAAGTTAAAAAGAGAACTATCCTACTACCCAGCAACTGCACTACTAGGTATTTACCCAAAGGATACAAAAATACTGATTCAAAGGGGCACATGCACCCCGATGTTTATAGCAGCAATGTCCACAATAGCCAAATTATGGAAAGAGCCCAAATGTTCATCGACTAATAATGGACAAAGAAGATGTGGTGTATATATACAATGGAATATTACTCAGCCATCAAAAAGAATGAAATCTTGCCATTTGCAACGATGTGGATGGAGCTAGAGTGTATTATGCTAAGTGAAATAAGTCAGAAAAAGACAATTATATGATCTCATTCATATATGAAATTTAAGAAACAAAACATATGAACATAGGGGAAGGGGATAAAAAAGGAGGCGAAACTCTTATCTATAGACAACAAACTGAGGTTGCTGGAGGGATGTGGGCAAGGGATGGGCTAGATAGGTGATGGGTATTAAGGAGGGCACTTGTTGTGATGAGCACTGGGTATTGTATGTAAGTGATGAATCACTAAATTCTACTCCTAAAACCAATATTACACCAGATGTTAACTAACTAGAATTTAAATTTAAAAAATTGAAAAATATATACCAGAGTTTAAGCAAAATAGTGTGGTACTAGTACGAGGATAGACATATAGATCAATGGAATGGACTGAGAGTCCAGAAATAAATCCATATATCTATGGTCAATTGATTTTTGACAAAGGTGCCAGGAACATTGAATGCAGAAAGAATAGTCTTTTCAACAGAAGGTGCCAGAGAGGATATCTACATGCAAATGAATGCACTTGGATCCTACCTCACATCATGTACAAAAATTGTCTCAAAATGGATCAAAGACCTAAATTAATATAAAGCTAAATCTATAAAATCCTTGGGAAAAAACCATAAGGGCAGATTTTCATGACCTTGGATTTGGCAATGGATTCTTGGATATGCCCCAAAAACATAAGCAGCAAAAGAAAAAATAAATTTAATGTCATCAAAATTAAGGGAGGTCATGCTTCAAAGGACATCACCAAGAGAGTAGAACATTTACTCAGAGAATGGGAGAAAGTACTTGTAAACCATATATGTGATAATGATCTAGTATCCAGAATGCATAATGAGCTCTTACAACTCAACAATACAATAAATAATTTAAAATTGCCCAGAGGACTTTGACAGGCATTTCTCCAAAGAAGATATACAAATGGCACATGAAAATATGCTCAACACCAATAGTCATCAGGAAAACGCAAATCCGAACCACAATGAGATAACCATTTCACACTCACTAGGATGGCTTTAATTTAAACAGATTGGAAAAATAACAAGTTTGTGAGGCTATGGAGAAATTGGAACCCTCACACACTGCTGGTGGGAATGTAAAATGGTACAGCTGGCGAGGAAAAAAAATGGTGGTTCCCCAAAAAGTTCAACAAAAAATGATTGTAATATCCAGCAATTCCCCTCAAAGGTATATGCCCCAAAGAATTGAAAACAGGTGTTCAAACAAAACTTGCACAAGCATATTCATGGTAGAGGGGCGCCTGGCTGGCTCAGCTGGTAGAGTATGTGACTCTTGATCTCAGGGTTGTGAGTTCAAGCTCCATGTTGGGTGAAGAGCCTACTTAAAAATAAATAAAAATTTTAAAAATTAAAGAATATTCATGGTAGCCCCATTCATAAAATCGCTCACAGATAGAAACAGCTGAAATGTCCATCAGCTGATGGATGAATAAACAAAAGGTGGTAGATCTGCACAGTGGAATATTATTCAGCCAGAGCGCGTCAGCCCATGAAGTACTGATATGTGCTCCAACATGAGTGAACCTTGAAGACATTAAGCTGAGCAGAAGAAACCGAACACAAGGCCACATGTTGTATGAAGCCATTTATATGAAATGTCCAGAATGGGAAAATCCGTAGAGACAGAAAGTGGATTCGTGGTTGCCAGGGGCTAGGGGTTGGAGAAATGGGGAGTGCCCATTTCTGTCTGTGTAATGACTATCGCTCTTCTTTTGGGGTGATGAAATGATCAGAAGTAGATAGTTGTGATGGGCGTACAACGTTGTGAATGTACCAACCCACTGGATTGTACACTGTAAAATGGCTAAAATGGTAAATTTTACGTTATGTGTGTTTTACCACACACACAAAAGTGTACCTAAGGCATGTTGGGAAACAAGCCCAGCAAGGGAGTTGGCCTTGCCTGCCAGGACAAGAGGCCATGGAGTCACTAGATGATGGGGAGCAGAGGGGTGGCGGGGAACCCAGGGGGCCGTGGAGGATGGAAGGCGTGAGGCAGATGGAGGAAGGGGGGCAGCATGTTTCAACAGCTGATGTTGAAATCCTGGCCACTGGAGTGCAGGCCTCCCAGGTTTGAGAAGCCCGTGTGTGTTTGCGCGTTTCCTGGGAATGATATGGGCTGGGACTTGTCTTTCTTGGCTGCTTCTAAACCAAAGACAAGCTCTCCCCTGGTTTGGCAGGAAACCTGTGAAGTTATTGCCAGACATCTGTTTCATTTTCCTTGGCAACAAAAGACATCCTAAGAGATAGACTCAAGGCTTAGAATTAGGGATGTCCATAATGCTTTCTCCTTCTCTCCCATGGGAGTTGAAACCCAAGCTCCAAAGCTCAAGTTGAGAGAGGGCCAGACCTGGGCTGGGGGGAATGGAGCTCCTGGAAGAAGAAATGAGTGAGGTGGGAGGGAGGGAGAGGGGAGGGCAGCTGCACAACCAGGCCAGGCGCAAGCAAACTCTGGAAATCCAGAGTCTAGAGCAGGAGTCCTTTGTGGGGGACGGGGGTGGAGGAGACCCCTCTCCCTGTGACCTGCTTGACTTCTGAAATGGAGAAACCGGGAGACCAGTCCGGGAGAAAGAGCATGGGCTTTGGCATCAGGCAGGCTGCTTTGAATCCCAGCGTGCTTACTCTCCGAGTGACCTTGGGCAAGTCTCTGGGCTCCCATCTGTAGAAGGGGAAATAACATCTACCTCATCAAGTTGTTGCTGGGATTAAGTGCGGGAACACACTTGAACAGTGAGCGGAGCGGAGCACACTAGAGGGGGTCCGTGAATGTATCTGAATCCGCCAGAGAACTGGGCTGGGGAGGCCACTGTGGCCGGGCCTGCCCATCTCTGTGCCTCTGTCCCCTCATCTGGAACAGCAGCGGCCTCGCACTGACTTTCTATAATTTTACGACTAAGAACTCCAGACCCAGGCTGTTCCTGGGGATTGTTAAAAAGTAGGGCAGCTTATGGGGCGCCTGGGTGGCTCAGTCGGTTAAATATCTGCCTTCGGCTCAGGTCGTGATCTCGGGGTCCTAGGACCGAGCCCCACATGGCATCAGGCCCCTTGCTCAGCGGGGAGCTTCTCCTTCTCCCTCTGCCCCTTCCCCCCTCTCGTGCTCACTCTCTCTCAAATAAATAAATAAATAAAATCTTTAAAAAAAAAAGTAGGGCAGCTTATCTAGGGCCTGAGAGACACACAAGGTGTAGACTGAAAAGCTCTTCATTTCTCAGCTGAGGTTCAAGCAATGAAATGACCACTGACAGGCAGACAGCCACCTCTCTGACCATCCCAGGCCCACCCTGGGCCAGGCTCCCTGGGGAACAGGGGTGGAAAAAGTGGCCCCAGCTACACTCCTGCCTTCCAGCACCTTCTCTGAGTTTCTGAGACCTGTAAAGTCTGAAGTACTGTTATTTAAATATTTAAACATTAACAAGGCCGGGCGCCTGGGTGGCTCAGTTGGTTAAGCGACTGCCTTCGGCTCAGGTCATGATCCTGGAGTCCCAGGATCGAGTCCCACATCGGGCTCCCTGCTCGGCGGGGAGCCTGCTTCTCCCTCTGACCCTCCCCCCTCTCATGTGCTCTCTCTCTCTCATTCTCTCTCTCAAATAAATAAATAAAATCTTTAAAAAAATAAAAAATAAACATTAACAAGGCCAATGGCAGTCAATTCCCATAAAGAGAATCTGCAAGTCCCAGTCATTTAGGAAAGGTGGGGGTGGGGGACTTTGGAGGGCCCTCCAGAAAACAGCAGGGTCTGTCCCTACTGAGTGCCAGCCCTCTTAGGACCAGCACGAGCCCACCGTGCATCTAATATCACTGTCTCCATTTTAGGGAGGTGAAGGGACTCGCGTAAGAAGGTTACCCAGCAGGGAAGTGGCTGAGCTATAGTTTCAATGCATCTCTGCTGCTATGTAGACCTGGGTTGCCAAGAACACTCAGTCTACTGAGTGGGCCAAGCATGGCGACTTCCCAGGATTTTTTAACAAGCTTTGTGTGAGAGATAATTCACATACTATACAATTCTTCCACTTAAAATGTACAATTCACTGGTTCTTATTATATTCACAGAGTTGCACAACCATCCCCACAATAAATTTCAGAGGGTTTTTCATCACCTAAGAAACCCCACACTCTTTGGCTACCATATGCCAGTCTCCCCAACCCCCCTAGACCTAAGCATTCAATCTATTTCTGTCTTCTATACATTTGCCCATTCTGGACATTTCATATAAGTAAAACGATCAAATATATGGCTTTTTTTCCTTGCTTCTTTCACCTAGCGCAATATTTTCAAGGGTCCTCCATGTTCTAGCATGTGTCAGCATTTCATTCTTTTTATGGCCAAATAATATTCCCATGTATGGCTAGACCACACTTTGGTTATCCATTTATTAATTGATGGACATTTGGGTTGTTTCTACCTTTTGACTATTATGAATAACATTGCTCTGAATATTCACACACAAGTTTTTGTGTAGACACATGTGTTCATTTCTCTTCGATATATACCTGCAGTAGAATTGCTGAATCATATGGTAGTTCTATGTTTAACTTTTTGAGGAATGCCAGACTGTTTTCCCAAGTAGATGCAACACTTTACATTCCCAGCAGTGCTGGGTGAAGGCTTGGGTTTTTCTACATCCTCCCCAACACTTGTTACTATCTGTCTTTTCATTATAGCCATCCTCGTGAGTATGAAGTGGTATCTCATTGTGCTTTTGATTTGCATTTCCCACTAATGATACTGAGCATCTTTTCATGTGCTTATTAGCCATTCCTATATCTTCTTTGGAGAAAGATCTATTCAGATTCTCTCCCATTTTGTAATTGGATTGTTTGACTTTTTATTATTGAGTTATAAGGGGTCCTTATATACTCCAGATATAAGTCCCCTATCAGATCTATGACTTGCAAGTATTTTTTCCCATGCTGTAGGCTACCTTTTCACTTTTTCCATAGTGTCCTTTGAAGCACAGAGGTTTCAAATTGTTATGAAGCCCAGTGTATTTTGTTTTTCTTTGGTAGTGTATACTTTTGCTGTCATAGACTTCCCTGTTTTTTAAAGCAATATTTAACATAGAGAAATATGCCCATACAAAAACAGCAAAAGCTATTGATTCTCTTTTTTGTTTTTTCAAGCTAAGACTTTTAAAGGTTTTTTTTTATTGATACTACACATTGATCCAAACATAATTTGATACTACTTATGGAAATTCAAATAAGAAGGATACTATACATAAAGAATTCTAGGCAAAATGAAAGTATGCATCTCAGAGAACTAAGGGTAAAGTCAGTGTGTGAATTACATACACAGGGCTTCCTAGTGGCCAAAACAAAGAGGAAAATGCAATTATAAAGTTATAAGATTCACAGGCCAATGGCATAAAAATCTATCTATAGCTTGAGGGAGGCCTCCCTTTTCCTGGCACAGAGGCCAGAAAGAAATTTCTCCTATGGCTCCTCCTAAGGGGAGAATGTGTTTGGGCTCATCAGCTAGAAGAGAACACACATATAATGTCCCCAATAACCTATTTATCCACAACCGAATTCCCTTCCCTTCATGTTTCCAGACCCCTGTCTCTTCCTGCCAACCATTTTGCCCCACGTGAAATTGTCCTTGTAGTCATCTTTTTACAAAACACCAATATCAGTACCTCACTTCCCTTCTTGAAATTCTTCAATAGCCCCCAGCTGCCCTTAGGATAAAGTCCAAGCTCTTTAACTTGACTTATGTGATGCTACATGATTTGACCCCAGCCTACAGGAGCCGGTAATTTTGAACACGTCCCCAACTCTGGATCTTAGCTTGTCAGGGCCTCCACTTTGAAGCCTCACTCAGCTCTCTGTTCTCTTAATTCACTCACACTTTTAACAAGTACACTGTCTACATCTTTTTCCAAGGTGACAGCAGATTTGAAGCACCAGACTAGAAAGAACGGGAAAGAGTTGCTCTAGGCAGGATGCTCATACTACCAGTTTCTCAGCAGTGGGACAGACTGAAAAATTACAAAAAGCAGGTCTAGGTACTCAATAAATTGGGTAATCTGAGGCCATTCATTCACCACACGTACAAACACTCTGCTCATCCAATAGCCCTGCCGATCAGCCTCTGCCATAATACGGTAGAATTTGGACCGTTCACAATGATAAAGCTAACGATAAATTCTTTTCATTGCACTGTTGTAATACCGCCTGAGGATATGCAGTATCATTTAGAATAATTTCCTTATATACTGGTTGATGCAAAATTTTAAAAATATATATTTGTTCTTGAGTTAATATTACATTATAAATATTAGAATATAAATATTCTTTATAAGAAAACTTGACCCTCCAAATCAATGTCCTCTCATGAATTTTATTAACTGAAGTTTGATTACAGAGGGGAAGGATGACCACCCTCTAATTCTCTGTACCAATGTTTAAGAAAATAAAAGTTTTTAGAAATACAAGAGAAATCAATATATGTTCATTATAAAAAAAAAAAATACAGATAAACCAAAAGAAAAAAATGACACTTTCCAAAGATAATCACTGGCAATATTTTAAAATATTTTCTTCTGTATTTTTACTGTGTGTACATATATGTATATATGTAAATGATTTATATATATATATATACACACGATGTACATATATATGTGATTTTTTTTTTTAAATGTCATCTCATGGACAGATTTTGTAACTTGTTTCTGTGTACTATGAGGACGTCAATGCAATAATATCATGAACGTTGGTGTGTGCGTGAGTGCGGGCCGGGCTGTGGTTTGGCCACACTGTGCTTTATGTAACCATCTATTGGACATTTGGGTGTTTCTCATTTTTCTCCTCCTCCTCTGATTCTGGGCTCAGGATGACTTGGAGGCTGATGCTGGAACCATTCTGTTTGGTGTACTGGGCTCTCTGTGGCTTGAAAACATGGTGCATCTCCTGGTAGGGCCATTTCGACTTGTAATAATGGTGCTTTGTGGCTTAATGAGAACAGGGCTCTATTAATCCCTCTTTGTCTGACCTCAGCCAACCTCGCTCTCAGTGAAAGCAGGATTCTTAGGCCCTGGGGACCCTATTGAGCTGTTGTCATAGCAATTGGTGCCGGGGGCAGGGTCACTGGGCCAATGTCCCTAACCAGACCATCTCTGTCTTAATGACACACACAGGTCACGGCTGTTCAATCCCCAACTCGGAGAGAGACATGACTAACCCTACTGCTATGCCAGTGTTTGTCCTGACTGCCACGAGGCTGGGGGCCCCTGAAGGCTTTCGGAGGCCTGGCATACTCTCCCCAGGAAGGGCAGCTCAGCTCACCTGCCCAAGGAGCCCCTGGGCTGCTCTGCTGTCCCCCACGGCCCTGGAACCATGCCCAACCCTCTGCACACTTGCAGCTCAGAGGACATTGCAGCTGCAGTGAGCCCTGCCCACCTTGAGAAGGCCCGGGGGAAGCCAGAGGGACAGGCCATTTGCTGCCTCACACAGCGAAGCTTCTTGGTACCTGATGTCAGGGCTGGAAGGACCTTGGAGACTATCGGGTCCACCTCCCCGTTGTAGAGATGGACAAACTGAGGCCCAAGGAGCCAGATCTGATTCCAAACCACCTGACAAGTCAGGAGAACTGTCTGAACCAGTCAATCCCGACTCCCATCTCGAAATAGGAACATGTTTGGAGTCAACTGTAAGACAGTTGATATTTTTATGGGAAGTTCTTTAAGTTATTTTTTTATTATTATTATTACCCAAGTACTCCATGAATACATTTTCCTTAGGGGGGAAAAAAAAGAACATTGCAGAGAAGGTTCAAAGTTCCTTTGGCCTCTGTCTCCAGTCCCAGTTCTCTCCCCGGAGACAGACTCCCAGTTTGGAATGTATCAGAATCTGACTTTAAAGTACCCACATCTCATTGGCTTTACCTAGGTGGCCAGGGTGATTGGGGTGATGCAGGCTCATGTCCCCAGCTGGGCATGAATCCAGGCGGCACCCTGTGGCTGGGAGCATTGCCCACGTGAGAGACATTTCCCTGGCCCCCGGGGGAGAAGGGAGTGTGGGACATACCAGCACAGCTGTGTCCTGGCTCAGCCCTGGGCTGTAACAGCTCCTCCATCTTCTTGCCCCAGTTCCTGTTTTGGAATCCCAACAGCCCCTGCTACTGGCCTGGCTTGGATGCCAGGAGCCTGAGCAGAAAAATAGAAACTTTTCCAGCAGAGTTTAGTAATCTCTCCAATAGGCCACGGGCCCCAGGGACTGGTGCTCACTCAGGCTTCAGGTCCCTGTGCCCCTCTTGCGTGTCCACACACCCCCACCCCATTCCAGCCATTCCCCAACCTGACCCGACCTCCCCAGCATCTGTCCCCTCCCTCCCATATGCCAGGGAAAAGCTCAGCGGACCATCCCAGGAACCCATGCAAAAGGAGGGAGGTTTCAAAGAAGAATTTAAAGAGCACAGCAATGTACCCGAAGTAGTCAGTCTTAATGTGGAGGAAAGGCTGACCCTGGAGGCAAGAGACCGGGAGGAAAGAGGCTTTCCAGGCCCCCCTACCGTGCAATGTTGTAACATAGCAGAGGTCTGCGGCTGGGAAACAAAGCCGCTCCTTTTCCCGCGAACTTCTCTCAGTCCCAATCTTTGAGAACCTCCTAGAATTTCGGGACACACTGTTTGGATTTCTAAATGCATCGAAATTTTCAAGTTTTTTTTTTTTTTTATCAGTTAAAATCTTTATTTTTTTTCTCAAGCAAAAAATCTTACCCAGAGCTTTAACATGTCTGACATCAAAAAAATCAATGTGTTTTCTCCAGGCTAAGTAGTTTGCTTGGCAAAAGTCCCTTTATGTCTGTAGAATCCTAAGGTTTCTTCAGCCCAGTTTTGATCACCTCTCACCAAAATCAGCTTCCTTCTCTTACAGCTGAGAGAACGGAAGCAGAAGGCTCAGGGGCTTTCAGAAGGTCCCCCCTCCCCCAAATAAGTCAGCGGCAGGTCTTACACCACCCAGGATACCTGGAGATCTGGCCAGGGCTCAAACACTGGCACAAGACCTTCCTTAGCCTGAAACTGTAAATTTGGACACGATCCGAGCTTGTGAGGACACTTGGCTAGTCTGCGGCTACTGGGGGAGAGGGGAAGGGAGGGGATCATGCTGCCATGGTTACCCCGTCCCAGGAAGTGACCTTTTGCTTCAGAGTCCTGGAATGGATGCCTTTTTCCTACTGGGCTGGGAGCCGAGGGGGATGGCCGGAGCTAAAGTGGAGGGCCTTATAAGGCCTGTAACATCCGTCCCCCACCTCCCCCAGCCCCAGGGCCACACCATAAACATGGAGGGAGCCCAGGGTCCCTCCCTCCTCTGGTCTCCCTCTTCATGTGGAAATTAGCAATGATGCATATGTGTGGCCATGAGGGGTGGCCCTGACCTGGACCTCCAAACACAATCAAGTGGCCCAGATCCCACCTAGAGTCCAGTGAGCCGAGTCCCTCGGGTCCACACAGAGCAGTCACCTATATGGGGCAGATGGGTTCCCAGCCCAGGGAATGCAGGAGGTGAAGAGACGCCAGACTCTGAAGGAGATTAGACACTTGTGGGGACAAACAGGGAAACAGGCACTTCAAACACAGTAGAAGGAATACTTTGATGTTGGTGGTGGGGGGTGGGGAGGATGACGTATAGAGAGAGGAAGAAAGGGCCACTTTGTCTTTGTATGCAAGGGGCTGGTGGAGGGAGATCAAGGTAAGCTTCTCTGCCAAAGTGGTATCCTAGCTGGGGTCTTGAAGGATGAGTAGGAGTTTTCCAGGAGAAAAAATGGGAGGGATGGAGGAAGAAAGGGAGCGAGATTAGCAATCAGGATGACAAAGCAGATAGTGTCCAAACCTGTTAGGGCCTGGCCCGGGACAGGGAGTACCTGGTGTGGCCACAGGTGGGGCTGCAGAGGCGGGGGGCAAACAGAAAGGAGAAGTTACGAAGAGATGTAAATATTTGGGTCACATCCTGTGGGTCAGTAGTTTTCAGACTACTGGTGGCCCAAGAAGTGTTTCAGGAGGGCCCCCAAAAAGTGGGTAAGGAGTAAGCTCTGGGTCACTGCTTCCTCCATCTTATATTCTGGGGCTCCACACAGGAAAACCTTTGAATTAAGTTTCCAGTGGTAAAAAACAAAACAAAACAAAACAAAAAAACAAAGAATGTGAAAAATCCAGCCATGAGCCGTGCTAACTCTTGTTGACTGGCGTCAAACTCTGGCCCCTGGCTACCCTCTCAGGGCCCTGAAAAGGCCTCCTCGCCGGCGGGGCCCGGGAGGGCAGGCGCTGAGGGACAGGTTGGCCCAGCTTCCCTGCCCAGCAGGGTCCCGCAGGGACAGCTCCTTCCGCAGGCCTCCTTGGCTCTGAAGTTGTTGTGCTTGTTGTCTCATTTGCATTTATGTCACAGAAGAATCAGCAGAAACCAAAATATAGAAGTAGGAAAGAAGACCGCTGTGCTGGGAAAAGCAGCAGCACCGAGCGGGCCACGGTGCCCTCTGGGGGACGTCAGCGGTCCAGACTCGGGCTGTGGCTGTCATCGTGGCTACGGGCCCCGCAAGGCCCCGCTCAAACCCTCCCTCCCCCATGACACCTTCCGGGTGCCGCGTGGAATGACTCCCTCTTTCTGGACCTACCTGCCTCATTTAGAGCACGAAGAGCTGGAACGATGGAGCTGGTGGTTCGGCATGATCTGGACCCCAGAGCTACGCTCAGTCCACAGGGCCCCTCTGAGCACAGTAGGAACAGGTGGTCCCTCCTCTAGGGGAGCACAGCTCTGCCCCGGGACACGGGGCTCCCACTCACCCACCCGGCCGTTGCCTTTCTGCCAGGCACAGCTACACCTGCCCCACCTGGAAAGTCAATAGCTGGTGTGATTGCTGCCTCACAGAGGGGAAACTGAGGCTCTATTCATGTTGGGCCAGCTCCTCCCAAGGCGGCCTGTCCCGAGAAGTCCTCACTCCTGGCAGCTGAGGAGGCCAGGCCCACGGCCGTGTTCGTCCCAGCCCCAGGCCAGAGGCCAGCCTGTGCCGGCAGCCGCCAGCCCCACACCAGTCAGAGGGCAGTGGCTCACTGCCCCGTGGCCCCCACCCCAGCCGAGCAAAGGAGCAGTGTCCCCACTGGGTCATCGGGGATTTCCCGGCCAGCAGTGCCCGCTAGCTGCCACAGAGTCACCAACTGAATTCAGCACGGACTTGTGGGGCGACAGCAGGCATCCACAGCCCCATGTAGACGTGTAGCCCGAAGCACCCTCATGTATCATCTCACTGAGCCTTCCCACACCGTGGCGCTCACTCTCGTGTCTCCCATGGCCGACATCACTAATTGATCGCTGTGCTTCTTGTGACCCTGGACTGAACCTCAGAATCCTTCTCAACTCTGTGCTCCAGGCAGCCACCACAGAGCTCTTTGAGTCAATATATAAGGAGAATCCCATTTTAGCTATCCCTCCCGTGTTTGAGTGCCCGGATTTGGAGATGAGGAAGCAGAAGGCCAGCAACGGCTGTGAGGGGAAAGCCAGTGTCCTGTCTGCCTCCAGGCCCAGGGCTCTCTCTTCTGGACCATCATCCACCTCTTCTCAAGTGGAGACTGGTGGTTAGGGATTTTCAACCAAATGTAGAGGTTGTGTTTTGGAGGAGTTCCCCCCACAGTTAGCCCTGCCCATGTGCGTTCCTTTAATGCCCACCGTGGAGGCCTTCATCCCAGGCTTTAGTGCATCAGAAGGACCTGTCCCACCCTCCACCCCTCCCCCATGGCAGCTCTGGAGGGGCACAGGGGCAGCAGGGCCCGCCTGTCCTTCCCACACCAGTCCCCGGGCACGCATGGCTGAATGTGACCAGGGCGAGAATGGGCCAGGTGGGAGCAAGAAGGGCCAGAAAAGATCCAGGGCCTGGGGCTGACTTGGTTGTGGGCTCAGGGAGCATCTGCAGAACCAACAATGACCCTCTTCTAGACTTAGACTTGATAAGGAGGATGCTCACAGGTTGACTTGTGGGCCCTCCGAGGCCAGGTTGTCCCAGGAGTTCAGGGGAGTGGGGCTAGCATGTCCATGAAGGCTTCTGGGAACCCAGAATTCAGCCGGAGCGGAGGCTTGTCCATTCACTCATTTGTTCGTTCATTCATTCATGCGTTCATGCATTCATGCATTCAACCAAGGCCGCCTAGCCTCAGGCAACTAGCTGCTGGGACAGAGCAGTGAGCAGAACCAGCAGAAACAGCCCTGCCTCCTAGGGAAGGGCAGACAGCACACAGGATAAAGGAGGAAAATGCATGCGTGTTCAATGTGATAAGTGCTGGGGGAAAGACACAGCAGGAGACAGAGCGGAAGTGCTTGGGAGAGCGTCGAAAGTTGAGACGAGGTGGCCGGGGAGACCTCCACATCCGAAGACTGACCCCCTGAAGAACGCTCTCTCTGATGGCGGGAGCCATGTGCAGTTCCGGGAAAGACCTGGGTGCAGCGGAACCCAGGCCCGAGCAAGCCCGGTGTGCTAGAGAAACAGCGGGGGCCCTGGGGCGGGAGTGGGGGGCAGGAGTGGACAGCGGCGGGCTGAGGTCTGGGGGCCGTGAGCTGGGAGGGGCAGAGGTTGGATAGTGTAGACGTGCGATGTGTTATGTAATGACCTGTCATGGGTTGAATTGGGGTCCCCCCAAAAGATATGTCTACATTCTGGGGGCGCCTGGGTGGCTCAGTCGTTAAGCGTCTGCCTTCAGCTCAGGTCATGATCCCGGGGTCCTGGGATCGAGCCCCGCATCGGGCTCCCTGCTCCGCGGGAGGCCTGCTTCTCCCTCTCCCACTCCCCCGCTTGTGTTCCCTCTCTCGCTGTGTGTCTCTCTCTCAAATAAATAAAATCTTTAAAAAAAAAAAAAAAAGATATGTCTACATTCTGACCCCCAGAACCTATGAATGTAACCTTATTTGGAAAAGGTGGTTTTTATAGATGTAATTAAGGATTGTGAGATGAGATCATCCAGCGACAAGGGTCCTTATAAGAGACGCTCAGAGGATGGACACAGAGCGGAGGAGAAGGCAGACAATGGAGGGGACGCAGCCGCAAGCCAAGGAACGCCTGGGGCCACAGAAGCTGGAAGAGGCCAGGAAGGATGCTCCC